>NC_079156.1:18515379-19160299 GCF_947563725.1 Argiope bruennichi | reverse complement strand
AACTGTGATTAAATTCTAAAACTATTTATTTTTTCTAGGTTGCAATTTTTAAAAATTCTTAATTTTTGTCTTTTTTAGTCAATACCTGAATTAGTAGGGTGTATTAAAAATATTTATAAAAATGAAATTGAACGAATAATAATCGTTTTTTATTTGTACTTGATACTAAACACAGTCGATAAAAACAAATTTAAATATTATCACGGCATCTGTACGAAATAAAGCCAAAATGAATGCACCTTCGGAATGCAAAGGTTCTATTTTGTAATTATAGATTTGTGTGATTTTATAATGAAATTGTATTGATAAATATACATGTATGCAATCTTGAATGTTTTAATGCAATTACTTAACTGTTCATGTTCAATATTGAGGGAATTCCACTTCTCTGATCAACTTTTCGATTCGACTTCCGGTTCCACCCTTCACAGTCGCTCTTCTTGCGTTTCGAAGGATTCAGCCGACACGACATTCCAGTGATTGGGAACGAATACCACCATGATCGGCAAGCCACAATTTCTGTTTGTGCATCTCCATTTGCTAAATGGAACATGATGAATATTTATTGCAAATAAATGGACTGAATTTGAACTATATAATTCTTTTTCCTCCTACAGTCTGATAAACTGAGCAATATGGGGGAGGGAGGCTTAACCAAAATTTGTTAACCCTTTAACGATGGAACAACTTTTCTCACCGTTCTATGCATCCAAAACTGGAATCAGTGTCGGATTCTGGAATTTTATGGTATCAGGAAAAGTACATTATGAAACCCCTTATTTAAAAGCTAATCAGTTTTGTTTTATGTTTTAGCAAATTTTTGGCCTTCTTAGTGCATTAATTTTTTATTTTAATATTTTTGCGGTAATATATGTTTTTATTTATTTTTTCTCCATAAGACTGTAATAGTTTTTTTATGTTCAAAAGCAGATAATTCATTTTTATATATAGTTTATTAAAATTTTATAGTTGAATGATTCTAAAGATGTTAGATATTTTGTCGAATAAAAATATAGTGAGCTTCCTTTACTTTCAAAGCTAGTAACTTTGACTTCAATGCTGTAACTGCTTGTTCCCGATTTCCCCCGGGTTGCAGGTCGGTGAATATTCAATATCCCACGATTTCAGCTAACTAAAGTGTTTATTATTGTTTTTATATTATGCGTTTAGATTCTGTCATGCTATTTTTGGATAACATATTATAGCAGTTCATTTCATTAAATATATATTGAATTTTTTTGCAAACGCTGGATCTAAATAGAGATTAAAAAAAAATCTGCATCCTAAGGTTTAAAGCTAAGGTTAAAACAATAAACTTTTATTATAAGGAAATTATAAACTTCGGTCAAGTATGATTTTAAAAATTACTGTACATTACCTGTCAAGTGGAATATACCATAACGAGTTAATATTAAAATATATTACGAATAATTATATAATAATATTGTATATATATATATATATATATATATATATATATATATTTCCATATTGTAGCCCTAATATAACAGTGCACAGAATTCGTACTTTTTACAAATTCATTTGGTAACGAAGCAAATATTTTTAATCGATCTGCCACCCCTCCCAATCCCCAGAGCCCTAGGCAATTCCATAGTTGGTAATCCGATACTACGACGAAACGTTGTTGAATTAAATCACAGATTTATAATATTTTTGTAACCCCAGAGAAGGACGGTCATTCATTCGTTATGGATTATATACATATTTTACTACTTTTCCTGTAAGTAAAACTTTTCCTGTATACTATTTTAATAATGTGAGATTTCCAGATTCAAAATTAGAATTTTGAACGAACAAATTTTTCCAATTTTAAATCGGCATTTACCAAATATCACTGATGCAAGTATGATACACAACATTCTTTAGAGTGCAGATCTTACCAGTATTCGAATCTGAAGCATTTAACTGAATATTTATACTTGCATTTTTCAATTAAAGCACAATATATCTACCTTTTAAAGGCTTCTGTTAAGCATTAAGTAAATCAAATTCCATCACACTAGCATATGAATTAAATGTTCACTAAAGATTCTAACTCTATGTTTTCATTAAATGCTTAATTCGAAAGTACGTGAATTTAGGGCCTGCTTTATTAGATTTTGGAAATGCTGTACAAACTTATTTTTTTAGAGAAGATGAGGTATGAAATTCACCATGTTCCAAGACTTTGGTTTCTGCATGTAGCATTAATGCTTGAATAAGTTTTAAAAATTTAAAACTTCAGTTTTGATAGTTAAAAAAATTTCCTTTTCCGATAAAATTGTGAAGCCAAGTTAAATCAAGAGAAAGTCTGAAAAATCACATACTTCCATTCACATCATTGTGAAGTCCTGCTTTATGTTGAAGTTTTTTGTGAATGCAGAGAATATATAAACTTATGAGATTGAAATTAGAAATAAATATTATTATTGCTATTTTTGAGCTGTATGATAAGTAATAATAATTGAACTTCAATTTTGGTAAAATTGGAGTAAATAACATTCAAAAAATATTTACATCCTCCTACGCAAGTAGGATAACAGTATCTATTCTCGTTCAATTGAAATAGGTGATCGTAAAAGACATTGTTCTTACCGTATTGGGCTGGCCAGTACTGGCGTTTCAATAACAAAAAAAAATTATAATTATCAGACAGAGAGAGTGAAATATTTTGTACTAAATCTTTTTAACATTTGCCAGGATTATCCAAAAATCTGAACTGAAAGTGAGCCATGCTTCTGGTTGAGCTAAATCAATGAAACCTTTCGGAAATTCATCACATTCATATATGTGGGCTTGATAGAACATTGTGCCGAAGATGTAAAGAACCACGGCGTTAGTTTAAGTAAACAATTAGATTTATTAGAACTAAGTAACTCCCAACAGCATGAGACGGAGAACTTATCCCATCACTGATGGGATTCAACTTTTATACACATACAGAATGTTGGAGAACAGTCCCATTTGAACATTTAAGAAAGATTTAGAGCCTTCCAGATTTTAATTATTCAACAGATAAAAACTTAAGTAAAAGAATTTCTCTCTTTGGATAAAATACAATGGCTGGGATTTGAACCACGGACCAACCCATCTTAAAAGAGATGCTCTGCCGAATGAGCCACGGCGATTGCTAGTTATTTTGATTTACGCAACAATATATGCGTAAAAAACTAAGCAGTGGAAGTGTGATGCTTGAATGGTATTTTGCATGGTTCCTAAAATGTCATAATTGAACTTTTATCGTGTAATATGAGAATAATCAATATTACACCAAAAAAGAGGTGGGGGGTCAACTGTTTTATAAGCCTTTTAGAAGCTGAAAATATTTATATATAATAATCATTTGTATGTTTTTCATTTACACGTTGTTTCATAGCAGTTCCGATTCATTTGTTACTGTTTTACGATAATATATTTCATTTATACGTTTTCCCTCTTTTAAAATTTGCAAATGTTTTGCTTTAATCTTTTTTTTTCTACACTTATTAAAAGATAAGGTTTGTCTTCCTTGGTTTATGAATTAAAAGATTGCTTATTGCTTATGCTCATGTAAAACGATGATGAAGAATATGAAGTTATTCTATCATCCTTTAAACATACGAAAGACTTTATTGAAAAATTTCGTACCTGATTTATTTGTTAAAATATTAATTGACAATATTTCCTATGAACTTAATTCAATTTATAATGCTGTATTTATATAATGCTCGTTAGTCGACGATTAAAGATTTTCTAAATTTAAACTCGTACATAAATGCACATAAATTGTATAAAATAAATGTGTTATTAGCACACAAGATGTTCGATGAAGATATGATTTTCATTATTTTAATGATAATTTCATTTTCTCAAAATTGCGTAATAATATACTATTATTTATTAAATTTAAATTCATTTACTTTAATTGCTTTAAATTTTCTATATTCAGAATTTTTCTTTAAAATTTTGATTCGTCTTTTCATTTCATCATCGGTTCATATCAATCTATTGAAAAATATATAAATGATGTTTTATAGAAATTGGGGAAAACTGCATATTTTTTGGAAATTTTGAAAATTAAAAAATGTTTCTCGGTTTTTGACAATTTGAGAATGTTAAAATTTCTCTTGAATAAATATTTTTATCATGTTTTTGGTAGACATATATTAAAGTATTATTAGGAACAGCTTAGAAGTGAGTCATTAATTTCACGCTTCGCGAATAATACTCTTTGCAATAATGATATAAAATAAGAAAGAGATAATAAATAAAGGCAATTAAATATCTAGAATTTTTAAATGTGCATCAACAAATCTCATTTTAATATTCGTAAGATAACTAAGGTGTTAGTAATGAAACTGATCAGGATTAAATATAGATTAAGTCATCGATGAGACTTTTCAACTTTTTTTTTTATCATAAATGTTTATTATTCAAGAGGTCCACATATATAATATTTATAAAGCATATTAAGTTATTATAATTCGTACGGTAATGTCTGATTAACGTGTTTTAAATGGAATGATTATGAAAGCACTCAATACAAATATATGTAATGGTATGTATTAGAAATATTAACCATATATTATGCAATTCAATTTAATGCAAATAATTAAATAACTTATTCTGAATTAAATTAAAAACGCCACAACTTAAGTGTTTATAAAGCAAAATTAAATTTCAAAGAACTTAGAAAAAAGTTTTTTTTGTAAATTGTCAAAAAATTGACAAGTCACTAAAAACCATATATACATATTAAAAAATTTAAAAGTAATGAGATATGCAAAAAATAAAGAATTTTGAATTCTATGTTTTACATCAAAGACATAGCGAAAGCAAATTTCAAAATGACAAGACTTTGATTTCAAAATCTGGCTAATGGCCAAATATATAGTAATCGAAAATTTGTTTAGGAGTTCAGGAATGTATCTTAATGAAAACAAAAACAGTGGAGTGAGTACTTTCGGGTTAGCCATAACAGTGAAATTCAACCGTTTGTTATACGACAAGATAAGGAACATTGAAGTGATATGAGCCCCTTACGTAATAAAATTTTATCAAATTCGTCTTTTAGTCAGATATGTATGTAAAATTCCTTCTGAATGTTAACTCAATTTTACTATGAAACCTCGTGACATATTTTAATGAGTATCCTTAAGTTATTTGAGTTAAGTTATCTTAAAAAAAATTTAAATTGATCTAAAATCGTGGTTTAAGATAGTCGGCGTTTGATATTGTTTTATTCCTGCATATAAATAAGTTATTTATACTTCATAGTATAGTATAGTTATCATAGCATAGGAAATCGCATCCAGTTCCTGCGAGCCGTAACAGAATTATTGAAAAAATTATAAATGGACTGGGTTATTAAATTCTTGATGATGTTCCCTTCTTATATCGTGTTTTTAATTATTTGTATGAGAGTAATTTGAAATTTGTGTACTCAAGAATTTAAATTTGAAATTAATATAAAATCTTGTCCCAGAAATTTAAATCTGTACCGCATTTATTAGCATTTGTATAGTTTATATTTCTCTATTTTTGGTCTCTACATTTTAAATTATAAACATCTTCAGACTTCCGAGTGAAATTATTTGATATGTAGTAATTGCAAATGTTTTTTTTTTATATATAGTAAGAATGCTTTGAATATTGATCGACTAACACTTTAATGTTTTAACTTTTTCAAGGTATCAACACGTTTATGTATGTGCTTGTAGCTTTTCGTTAAAAATTTAAAAATTAGAAGTAAAAATTGAAATTTGTTGGATTTGACCGCCATGAGAACAAACTAAATTTTTTTATCCCTCATTGAATTGTTGCGATGAATAAAATATTACTTCGTGGTATTTTTCTGTAACCTCTTCAAGAATGATTTTTGATCAAATGGGTCTTCATCTCTTAATTGTAGTTGACTTGAATTGTAAATTGAAATGTGAATTGTTGTGGGCTTGGCTTTTTCGCCTTCTTGGAAAATTTTTCTCTTTGGTGGGATTAGAGACAATGATTTTTGGGACCCCATGGCGTAACGGCAATGCTTTATTTCTTTGAAGATCGGCTTTGCTGGACTCGGTACACTTTTTTTTTCCTTGAGATCGTGATGTCACGGGGATACACAATTATTTTTCAATCACTTTCGTTGTTTTAAATGTTCTTTTTTTTATTTAATCCATTTCTTGAGTTTATTGAAATTTCTTTTTGTCTTGTGAACACAACATGAGCTCGGAAGTAAAGTCCTGTTCATTTATAATTCGATTTGCAGTTAAATAAAAAAATATTCTTGCAGTAATCTAGATCCCTTTTCCTTTCCAAAATATTTTAAAAAATTAATAAACATTTCTTCTTTCTACTCTCCAAAATTATAACGATTAAAATTCAAGCGCTTTCATTTAGAAATATTGAAATGGTTGTATGGTGTATGATTGGAATGATTTATACTGTCATGAAATAAAAGCACAATGTAGATACAACTGAGAAAGTATAATAATCCAGTAAGAATTATTATAAAATCTTGTTTCAGATGTTAATATATTTTTGTAGTTCAAAAACTTTTCACTGTTGCTCTAACTCTAAATTTACTAAATCATTAAAAAAATGTTTCAATTAGGTATGGTATAATGCTAAATTTGAAAAAGAATTTCTTTTACTGGATTCATTTTTTCTCAAACTAATTTTTAGTTCTCTTACATAGGAGCATTTCTGAAATTATTTTCATGGACTATTGGTTTGACTTTTTTGGCATCAGATTGTTAATTGCACCTCTGCCAACTTAAATGTCATTTATCTTTCCAGATATTATATTGTTAAAATTAGATAACACAGATGATTTAATTAACAATAAATGAGTATTATGAAATTATGCACAAAGTAATCGAAAAGGTTATGAATATCTGCGTTATGTGTAATTAAATTTAATTACAAAACAAAGTCAAGAATAAGGAATTTCAAATATTAAAACTATCGAATCTTGAATAGTTTATTTTAAATGTTTAAAACATGGCCTTAAGTGTGCGTGAAGGGTCTTTATCGAACGCTCTTGAAATATTTTCTCTGCTTTTTTTTTTTGCCTTTTTTAATTATTAGCCATTGTGTTAGGTATATATATATATATATATATATATATATATATATATATATATATATATATATATATATAAAATATAAAAGCTATGTAACTCCGATCTAGAATTTTATCGCATACTAGTGTAAAAAAGCATAGAAGCTTTAAAGTGTTCTAAGAGATTTTTTGACATGATAGACGTGTAAATTTCTGGATAGAACAGTAAATAAATTTTGAAATAGGTGTAAAGAAGGTTTCGAGTGTGTTTTCTATAGGCTGCTTAAGGTGGCAATGAAATTGCTAAGCATATTTCAAACCTAATTTATTATTTGAGATTCAGTAAGTAGTTTCAAGATGTGAATGAATTAAGATCGTAAACATTCAAGTGCCTACATATATGTACAAAAACAGATTTTTACAACTCACTGATGCTTTCGTTTTTGGCGTTTCCTACATTTATCACTTTTAATTCTTAATTTTTAGTTATGAAATTGAAATTAAGCCATTAATATTTAATTTCTGATTTAAACGTTTAATTTTTTCCTGTATTCCTTATTTTTAAACATATTAATTTAACGTACAAAAAATAAATAAAAACACAGTGTAGTGTGGAGGGTGTTTGAATTCTGTAAAATACCGAGATGTAATGCATTGGCGAAAACTTATTTCCATCTGGATCCAACGCTTTAATTGTCCCGCATTGATTGAGATAATGCAGTTTTTTTCATTCAGTTTCTGCTTTATTTATCTATTGTATCTAGTTTTCCCTCGTGATATTGAATAAAGTCTAATCTCTTTATCGTGGCGAAAAGACCGAATATCTGAAGAAAATTTGAAGAGATAATTTTCATGAGAGTAGCGTGAAAAGCACAGCATAATAAATTAACAGATGTACTAACAAAAGCATCTTTTGATCAAATGGAAAAGTAAGGAATTACTAGGCTCGTCCTAAATCCGATAGAGGTTAAATACAAAGCAAAATTTCAAAAGCATTTCCAGTTTTTCTGTTTTTACGGAAAATAAGATCAAGGAGTGAATAATTTTGGTGTCAAATACATCGTGGAAGAATCTTTCCAAACAAAAATTTCATAAGCTTTAAAAACGTGATAATTGCAAGAAAGGATAAAATTTTTTTGTTTTATTCAAAGAACGTTTTTCAAAATATACTTGGGGGGAGGGGACATCGCTTAAGAAAACTTTTTTTAATGAAGTATTTTTGTTTCATTAAAGCAGATGGATGAATGTTAAAGATGACATATTGAAAACGAAAATATGTAAACCTCGTATAAAAAATAATTGATAAATAATTAACATCCAAAAAGCAAAAAAATCCTTGGTCCGAAATTCGATTTCCGGTGTAGGTAGGCCTGTTAACCCTAAGTGTCAGATACATGCACCTCATAATCGAAATTTTCGATAGTCATGGCTGTTGAGTTGGATGCCTTCCTCGTCATCTGACCGCGATTCGGAATTAAGAAATTCGTTTCGAAATAGCTGTTGTGTTCCAAAGCGAAATATTAATATAATCAATTAACATAAGAACAACATCAACTTATCACTCCATTAAAACGTTTGTTTATAAAATGTAAATAAGCCACTAATGAACTGTAGTATTTTTTTCTAAATTAATATCTTCAAAAAGAAATAAAACAACTAGTTGTTTGATAATTCCTCAAAAGAATTTAAGCGTAATCTATGTTGGCTATTTTTTTGTTTATTAGCTTCATCTAAAATTGTATAATCCAAGCTAAACGAAAAATTGCAATCAATAAACTGATTCATAAATACAGGATAAAATATATTTCGCATCCATATTTGCTTTGTGCATTCATAAGCTATATTTAAAACATAAAATATATTTTAACCAAATTGTAGGAAAGTATTTACCTGTTTATCGACCCTCTTATCGACACATGCTTTCTTTGATACAGATACGAAAAAGAAAACTTTGTTTTATATACTTAAAAACGATTAGATATTTAAAATTAGTCAATGTGGACCATTTTAATCAAGGCCTGTTTTATGGCAAGGAAATCTTACGCGTCTACCAATGAATCTGAAATTTAAAAATTTATTTTTACATATTTAAAAAAAAGCGCATTTTAGCTTTTCATTAATGTTTTCATTAAAATCTTCCTTAAAAAAAATTCAACATTAGATCGAACTAATTCTTTTTTGTCTCAAAATCCTTTTCAATTTGCCTCATTTTGAAATCGTGAAATCCTATAAATAAATAAATCAAAAGTCAATGGATTACTCATGAAAATACTGCAGCTATGAAAACCGCACTAACAATGTGAATTCGAATTGAAGGAAATTATTTTTATGGCAAATTTGTCCATCACATTTTCTTCGGTACTACAACGATACTTCTATTGCGTGTGCCAGTCATTTGCACATATATAAACCTGGATTTTTCTTGTTTTATATTTAAAAAAAAGAAAAGAAAATAGGTGACTGCAATTTTGCGACTGAAATAAAGGTGTTTGTCATTGTAGTTTTAACGACTTTTTTAAAAATTTATATTCCTTCTCCGTTTTACTTTCAAACGTAGGGATTCTTCTGTAAAATTTTGGTGCACACATTTACCTCGATACGAAAATCGTTTGATTTGAAACACTTTTTCCAAAAAAAAAAAAAAAAAAAAAAAAGTGAATTTGGATTATGTTGAAACATTTTTCGAAATTTTACTTCTGTCAAGAAACTTAGTCAAAAATCTGTCAAAATCTTAATCAATAAAATCAATCAATCTTAATCAATAAAATCAATCAATCTTAATCAATAAAATCAATCAATCTTAATCAATAAAATCAATCAATCTTAATCAATTTCATAATAAAATGTGGCTTAACGTCCAACCATTCATACAGTTTAGGATACTCTTCTTATTTATTGATCGCCTTCTCCATTTTTGCAATGAACTTGAGTATTAAATGCTAAATGGAGCCTCTTTTTTACTGTGAAATTATTTCTGACTTATGTGATGTATATGAGCGGAGCATTTCATGTCTAATTTTTTTAAAAAAGTGAAGCCGATTTTCATATCATGAATAGTGAATATGTGAGAATGAAATATTGTATATTTAATACTGATAGTATCAAGAAGTCTTCCACAATTTTGGTAACTCTAAATGTTAAATTTTTTGTTATCGAAGACTTTTAAATATATAAACTTAACATAAAGTTGTTGAAATTCCCAGTTTTTTAAGAATATATTCGATTATTAAGCTTTAATGAGATTTGATTTACAGTTTAAAATATTGTCTGGTTTACTGCACACAAATATTTAGTCTTACATTTTTTCTATAAGATCTGAGTTTTGATTTTTATAGACGAAAGGAGTAAATTAGCTGAAATATAAAATATAAATTGTGTTTTTGTTTAAAGCATTGGTTCATTTTAAAAATATAAATTAATATATATTACGACTTCATAAAATCTATTATAAAGTACACTTATAGCACATTAAAAAAGTTATTGATTGCTACTTATAATTAATACCGCACATTAAATTAATGATAACTATTTAATTTGCGGTAATTATAAATAATACTTTTTATTTTTAAAAAGTTTTTTAAAACAAATAATTGTAGTTAGGAAGACATTTGTCTAATGAAATGTATGCCAGTTTGCTCATCAAGTGATAACTATAAAGTTTTAATTCATTTTTTTATAAAATTAATATAGTTATTAGTATTTAAAACTAATTAGAAATTCTAAAGAAATCACCAAATGATTTAAGATTTAATTTTTAATATTTTTTAATAAATTTTTAATTTTTAAAATTTTAGAATTTCTTACTTAAAATTATATGCCACTTAAGTGTATATTGCACCATTAGGATATTATTTTTTACCTTAATTTTAGAAATGCACACACAAAGAGAAAAAAATGCCATTTTCAAGAAAAAAATGGCAACGTTAAATGATGTAATTATATTTGTATGCAATTTGAGGAATTTTATTTTGTACTTTTCAATGTTTTATGTTCTTTAAGTTTACAGAATATTGTATGTGCTAATTGTATAATTGTTTATGTAATTTGACATTATATATGATTATTTTTCTTGATTAGACTGAGATTTCAAAAAGTATTGTTTACTTTTTTACGCACCAATGCATTAAGTATTTCTGTAAAGTATCCAGAACACTGCCTTAAAATAAAAAAAATCTTAATAAATTAAAAAAAAAGACTGAAATATTATAAAAATAAAAATTAGTTTTAATTGTTATATTGCGATATAAATTTTATTATATCGTACGTAATTACTTCGCAGAAAGACTTCGCATCCACTTTAACTTAAAATTTTCTCCCTTTGAAATAAAAAAAATAAAAAAAAAAAAAAAAAAATTGTTATAATAGCAAACACTAAGCACTCAAATCTTACTTCAGCTTTTGTGCTCAAAAATGTGTTTGATGCAAGCAGATTTGATAATTAAAGTTAATTTAGATTTCATGTTCTTTTGAAGTCATTTCCACCCATTTGTAGATGAATTTAAGACGTTTTTTAGTGAATTCAAACCATTTTTTATACAAGTTTTGTTAATAGGATGCTATTGTGTTTATCAAGCATAAGTATCAGATAGAACATTTTTTTGGTGTCAATTGCTTTAGAAAATGTACTTACGAATGAATAATTTAAAAAAAAAAATGCGTTTCTGATGATGCAGATATTCAAGTTTTAAAGTTTTATGCATTCGAAAGAAATATAGTACTTTCATTTCTCTTTAAAAATTGCAACGTCAAAATTGTTTGTATTGATTTCAAATATCTCAGTTAAATATGAATATCACATTGTGTTCTACAGTTGTACGTATAAATTTGTCACTTCTTGAAAGTAGTACAGTCTTTATTAGAAGAAAACTCTAAATATTGCGGAGCACTGCTTTGGTTGCATTAATGTGCCTTTCAAGGACTTTATTCGATAAAAGAAACCAAATTGTGAACTGAAAAATTAAACCAATATTACTGATACAGTGTATTACGATACAAAAGTAGGAGGCAGTGAGTGCATACATGTTTCGGAATTTTAATTCTTCAATAAATGATCACGAGTGAATCTACAACAAAGAGAAGGAAGGAAGGAAAAAAACCCCCTCTATATTGTCTGTTTTTTCGCAGTTATAAAGTCTATTTTCTATATTGTCCTAGCATCACCTGAATTGATTAAATAGATTATGCGGAGCGCTTAGTGACTTCTAGAACTTTTGTTTTTTCTGTAGCAGATAGACTTATGAAGATTTTTCTGGCCACTGGACAATTTAGCCATTATAAAACTGTATACGAATATGTGTTACTAAACGGTATATTGAAGTGATGATTATATAACCTTTTCGACTGAATTTAAGGTATTTCAAGAGCTGTAATCAGTTGATGGAAATTAAGTCATTCTGTGACAAAAACCTTTCAAGAAACAAACAAACAAAAAAAAACCCTTGCAAGAAACTAAAAAAAAAACCAAATTTGCAAGAAACTGAAAAAAAAAAAAAAATTGCAAGAAACTGAAAAAAAAAAAAATGCAAGAAACTGAAAAAAAAAAAAAATGCAAGAAACTGAAAAAAAAAAATGCAAGAAAACTGAAAAAAAAAAAAAAAATTGCAAGAAACTGAAAAAAAAAAAAAAAAATGCAAGAAACTGAAAAAAAAAAAAAAAAAACTTGCAAGAAACTGAAAAAAAAAAAAAAAAAATTGCAAGAAACTGAAAAAAAAACAAACTTGCAAGACACTGAAAAAAAAAAAAACCTTTGCAAGAAACTGAAAAAAAAAAAACTTTGCAAGAAATTGAAAAAAAAAAAAAACCTTTGCAAGAAACTGAAAAAAAAAAAAAAAAATTCTTGCAAGAAGCTAAAAAAAAACCTTTGCAAGAAGCTGGAAAAAAAAAAATATTTGAAAGAAACTGAAAAAAAAAATCCTTGCAAGAAACTGAAAAAAATCCTTGCAAGAAACTGAAAAAAATCCTTGCAAGAAACTGAAAAAAATCCTTGCAAGAAACTGAAAAAAAGGGCCCTGCAAAAAACTGAAAAAAAGCGCCCTGCAAGAAACTTAAAAAAAAAATAGGCCCTTGCAAGAAAACTGGAAAAAAAAAAAACTTGCACAAGACTAAAACTTAAATTTACAAGAAATAAAAAAAAATCTCTTGCTTAAAACTTAAAAACCTTCTAATATTTATAAAAACTCTCTACCATAAATGCAGAAATTTGAAAGGAAAAAAAATGTGTCTAGATTTCAGAAATAAAAAGAAAAATATTAAAAAGTAAAGAATTTCATTAATGGAAAGAAAGAAATTTGTAGCAGCTGCACGAATAAGTCTACTGCAGATAGATCCCTTCATGACTCAAAATTGTATCTTCAAGGTGAAATCATTTCAAAAGTCGCCGGAAAGATCTTTTGAGAACAATCTCATCAGAAACAAAAAGTCCCCCAAAGCCATTACTATTACTACCAATTGGAAGAATTGAATAGGGTGCCTTTTTACTAGAGGATCAGTCTTAAAAGTACAAGTTCGAATCTTTCAATATCTTGGTTATCTATGTTCTAGAATCAATAAAATGTCACGGAAAAAACTGAGGAGACGATACGCAGTCTTCTTAGCCAACTATGTTACCACCCTAGTCTTCTCTTTCTATTCATTGGACAATACAGCTGTGTTCACTGTCGCAGGACGCTTACGAAAGTGAGGCAATTCGGAATGTTAAAACTGCTCTACGAGAAATCGTAGCGTCAAGAATTTCTTACACATGGCAGAAAGGGAAATTATATAACCTCTTCATTGAACCTCCTGCCATTAAAGACAAATGAACTGTTATGCTTGTTTTCCCATGCCTTTGGACTTTGTGCATTAGCAGTCTCAAAAAGCAGTTCTTCCTTTTGAATGGATGTAGCAGCGTTCAGCTCCCTGCAATATTTTCTGAGAAACTGATTTACATTCAGTGTTGCTCCTTTGAATAACTTTGCACTTCCAATGTTAATATATGTTTGATATAAATTCTAGGTTGATCATACCATGTATTCATGACGTTGCAATTTATAAAGAATGTACAAATTTTACGCACATTTATTGAAGACTATTGTATGTTTGCATTGTAGAATAAAGATGAAATCTAGCAATATTTTCGTTTAAAAAAATTTTAATTAATAATTTGGGAGACACATTTTTTGCTTGTCAAATGCATTGGTGCAACAATTAACTTCCGTACATATGTTTGAATCTAAAATGATCCTAGCCGTTTTAAGTAACGAAATTTATTTCTACATAAGCGATTTTATGAAATTAGACAAAAGGAATCTTATCTTTTGTTATTTGATAACAAAAATTCGATATATTTTGTTAATTTTATTAAAAAAATATGCATTTCATATTGAAGTCATTGACTTAAATGTTTTTTTTCTCTTGACAGTTCGCAGAAAGTTATCCAATAAAAAAATAATTATTAATTCGATTAATAGATTTAAAATACTTCAATGAGTTATGAACTATTAATGATACTTTAGCGAGTTAAGACTTTTAAAATTAATTATCTAGTAAAAAATGAGATTAAAAATATTTACTGTTTTATGGAATCTCAGTCAGCAAGAAAAAATGTTTTGATTTGAACATTTAAAATGTTGGGTAAAGTGTTATTAAAGTTGTCAATTTAAACGGACTGCATGGGTCAGACCAACTAGTACAATCTTATGCTTGCCTGTAATCTTATATTTAATTAATGAAAGCAAAATTTTTCAAATGTGATAAAGACAAAATTTATTCAATTCGAATTATATAGAATTATTCGAACTTATTCTATCTGCATTAATTTTATTCTATGAATTTCATAGGAAGTTTCTAATAAAAATCAAAAGTTTATCCTCTTTTCTTCACGAATTTAATTTTTTAAACTTATTTCTTGCTAATCCGGAATACCTTTTGATTGAAATATGTTCATAAATTTCTGAAGTTGTATTCAAAACGTAAATCCCATGCAGGACAACAGCTGAAATAAAAATGACTTATATAATTCTGACGTCATGCTACTTCCCGTTTTATTGTATGTTATAATGTTTTGTGTTCAAACAAATTCATGCAATATTATTTAATTCTAAAATTGTTCATTTAACCTATATTGCGCAATAGTTTTTATTTACATAATTTTTTTCATTAATTTAGATTCTCAAGATAATGAGTAAATAACATGTTATATTTTATTAAGATTATTAAGATTAAAAAATTGAAATTTGTTATTGTTTCATTAAAATTTTAATTTAAAAAATTAATCTGACAAGATATTTGTACAGTGTTCTTAATATTTATTTACATCGCTTTTCACAATTGTGGTTGAAAAATAAAAAAAGAATTGCGCAATGTGAGGTTAAATTTTAGTTTAATTAAGGAAAAATCTGGTGACAATGTAAAAACATTTCCTAACTGTTTCTGCACTTTTCTCACTTGTATTTATATTGTTAAAAAGAAAATTCAAAAAAATAAAAATATATAAAAAAAATTGAAAAGAAGAAAGAAAGTGAAAAAAAAAATATTGAATTAAAAAAAAAGGAGAGAAAAAAAAGAAAAAAAATCTAAAAATAAAAAAATAAATAAAAAAAATGTAAAAAAAAATTGAAAAGAAAAAAGAAAGTGAAAAAAATATATTGAATTAAAAAAAAGAAAAAAAAAATTATGAAAAAAAAAAAAGAATTGAAGGGGAAAAAAAAAAAAAAATATGGAAAAAAATATATATAAAATTTCTTTTTTTAAAATGCTTATATTTGTAACCAATGCATATATTGTTATTTCGATTTTGTCAATTTTTTTGCACAAATGTTTGTGTATGACATACTATGCACTCATATTTTGTATTAAAATTTTAAGTTCATGATCCTTTTATCACATTGACTGCCAAGAAAATTTGAGGATATGTATGTAATATTTAGTCAATATTTTAATTATAATTACTATGAGTCTTTGAGTCTCATTGTATATTTCTGAGAAATTGCATATTCTTAGTTTCTTGTTACATACAGCTTTCTTGTATAATATACTGTACGTGTGTGCACTTTCTTAAACTGAAATTTAAGTAAATCTTTTACGATAAATAACATTAAAATTGAAAAAAAAATATTAACGAAATTATACTAAGCGAGACAATTTAACTTTAATATGCATAGCATTTGCTTACCTGATATCATAACATATACTTGATATTTTGAAAAATATCAGGTATGGAATGTCATTAATCTTTAGTTATTAAGCTTCATTTTTCTTGTGTAATTATCATTACACAATTTATAGTCCAGAAAATTAATTTTTCAGATCTTGTTGAGCAAACTGGCCTTTCTATGAATTAGCGATATTTGTTAAATAATTATAAAAATCACATAAATCTATTGATCGTGTGTGACAGTGTGCTGTAAGTAATAATGAACCATTACTTTCGGTCTATCCTGACGAAAACGGACAAGACTGTGTTGCATTATATAGTTTTTATCTTAAAACTAAATTAAATTCAGTTAGACCGGGAGTATTGCAAATTGTTGGAAATTTTTCTTTCGTAATTGTGGAAGAAATTCTGCTAAGATAACATTCAGAATAACTTTTCAGCTTTTTTAATAAATTTTTTAATTATCTGCAAGCATTTTTAATGTAGTAGTTTCAATAGTTTAAAATTCTTGTGGAATTTTAGGCATTTCATTGCCTAACAATTTAGTTCATTGCAAAAATGGGGTATGGGTGCCACTTTCTTAAAAAAAATAAACGATCGTCATTGAAATGTTTTTTTTTTTCTCAAATATAACTTGCGAAATTTTTAATTGCAGTTTTGCAAGCTTTTTTTATTAAAATATTTTGATCTCTTTGGTAGATTTGAATGACGCAGTAACACTTTCATTGAGTCCCTTCCCAGCATTTGCGATTACTTAATGCCCGTTCTTTCACGGTATATATTAAAGAATGAAATTTACGAGTATATCTTCGTAATTCAGTCTAATTGCGAATTAGATCAACAATTGTTTTTTTAAAACTCTTATTAATCTGTAGAATTAAAAAAATACAAGAATTTTGCCTCAAATCTTTTAAAATTGTTTTTAAATAACATCATTTACGAATGAGCAGTTACGTGTACAGACTGTTAGAGATATAAATTTTGTAATTCGTTTAATCGGGAGAAATTTTTTTATTCGCATTTGAATAATTAAATTTAAATATTTAATATTTAACTATCGACTATCCATATTATTCTTGTATAAAGTTACAATTCACAAGCTGCCATAGTATGCTGTGTTGAACAATTTTACGTAGGTATTTTCTTGAGCAATCCATGGGACAATTTCAAAGCTGGATATTCATCCTAAAATTTAATCCATTCTGTATTATGCATCATATTAATTATACATCTAGCAATGCTTTAGAGGTGAAGTCAATTAAATTTACTGTCCTCTTGTTTTATGATCACTTAAATCTCTTATGTGATATAAGATTATGTTTCAGTTTAATTTTTCTGATATTGCTCCCAATAGAAATATTTGATCAAAAGTTTCCATTGCCCGATTTTTCAAGAATTTTTTAAACTGTACCATAACGAATTGCAATTAATAATTTAATTATTCATTGGCAGACGATATTATTTTAATTGGACTTCCTTACACAAACTGAATGACAGATCCGCGCTTAACGGACATTTGAGGACTTTAATTAGTTCCCTAAGCAGAGTTGCTGCTCTGTAAACAATGTTGCTTAAACATTTGAGACTCCAATATAAATGAATTAAATTGGACTAGAAAATACTCGAAAGCCATCTAATTGCGCTAAATTTGTCGCACCAAAGTTCATTAGTGGAAGGCAAAGAACCATGAATGCATGGATTTAAAGGTTGTTTTAATAAAACGATAATTTTGAGTTTCTAGATATTCCATAAATATCACTGTATAAAATTTTGGTAAATTTCTGAAGCGGACGATATATTCAAAATGAAACTGATTTTAATATTCTTTTGATCTTTGGCACTATTTTACAATAATTCCAACAATTTTTACAATATTATCCTTCATTCAAATTATATGTGTTTTTCAACACTAACAGTAGGCGAGTTTAACTGATTAATTCATATATATTTTTAAACGAAGATTTTCCTTCAATTGTCTTGAATGAATTGAATCAAATAGTTAATTTTTCATTTACAATATATTTAAAATACAATTTGAAGCTCCCTCATTTCATGACTTTTGGAAATTGAATTCCTGTTACTAGTAGAATATATAAGTCAAAGAAATTTTCGCAGAAGTGCAACGTAAAAATGTTTGAAAGTTTTAGAGAATCGTATCTTTTATAAAAATCTGCAATACAACAATTTATATCCTATACAGTGTTTATACTTTATTCTGATATTAACCTATGTTCGTCATGCTCGAAATTTGAACCGAGTGAAATCACTAATGGTGTGAATGTAAATTTTTAATTGAATTGTGTCAACCTGAGGACTCAGCACTGCAGTTCCGCATTACTTATACTGAACTCTTTTAATGCATAAATTTATCCGTCAGTGAATTTTTTGTGGTAATATTTAAATCTATAAATGATAGGGAAAACAGTTTGCCCTTTTTTATGTAGGAAGAAAATGTTTTGAAGGACCATGTTTTGTCATAAGGTTTGTTTCCAATTAATTTCACCCATCGCATTATTTGAAAGGATTTTTGAAATTCGCAGTACCAGATATGTTAGAATTGAACTTTGTAATGCTTATTTACAAGTTTAAAAATTCGATAGATACTCTTCATTATTTGGAAATAGAGGCTGGATATTATAAAGTTTGATTTTAAATTTCCAACTTCAAAATTTACATATTTAAAGTCTTGCCTCTGTCTTTGAAGGTCTTGTTTGTCTTATTTTAAGTAGATTCATATCAAATACAAGAAAATTTTTCTATCGCCCTTGTTTCAACTGACTGAAAACCAGCCAAATAAATATCACTTTTCAAAATATAGAAAAACTTTTAATTTTTAAGAGCATTTAAACCGAATCGAAAAATTGTTTTAAGTGCAGCAGTTATTAACTCTTGTTGAAAATTTAAAATGTTTGCTTTAAAACTGATATGTCAAATATTTTTCACACACGTTTCTAAACTTCTTAATATAAAATTTAAATGAGAAAAAAAAATCCGTATCTTGACATGTAAGTTATTTATATGTGATTTAATATTTTCTGTCTTATAAACACGTTTTGGCAGGCAAAGAATGAAGCACTTTGAGGTCATTTCTAGGAGTTAAAAACTATTTATCATCTTCTCATACGGAGAGGAATTGTTTTTCAAAGGTTGTTCTAAAAGATTTGGTCCGAAGTGTGTGCCAGAAGTGGCGTCACACCGGTAAAGAGCTCATAATTAAAAAAAAAAGAATTTTAATAGTTGTCAAAAGACTAGTTATTCAAGTACAAAAATTTTCATATGTGCGTATGTGCTGATTGCAAAAGAAGTTAAAGATAGCCAAAGAAAATAAATTGGTCAAACCAAAAAAAGTAAAGCGACAGAATAAAAAGAAAACGTAGAAGTCTGACTGAAGTGGTAGAGCCTACATAATATTACAAAATGACAGTATCTTTCGAAGATAATTACTATATAAATTTTTTTACCAAAGAACGATAATTTAAACTATAAAGCAGAAAAAAAAACAAATAATATAAAGAAAGTAAAAAAATTTTAAAGAAAAAAGAAAATAAATAAATAAATGAAGCTATTATATATATTATAATATACACTCACATTGGTTCAGTCTTAGGTAGTCTTTTTGCTCAGGAACAAAAGGCTAGAAAGTGTTGATGTTGCCATTTTTCTTATACTCACAAGATAATGTTCACTTTTAATAATACTTGACTCTCTGTATGCATAGTTTGAAAGGTTCATGCAATGGCATCAATATGTGTATAGATTATGGATACTTATATGTACTGCATAACTGTTGAATGGATACTGACATCATGGACTATTGACTTCCGAGCTCATGCTTAATCGCGATTAATTTTTCTGTCTCGTTTTTAAAAAAAATCTATTTCGAACCTTGGCACGATTTGCTTTCCACCTTGTTATTGCTACAAAAGTTTTATATATAAATAAAACTTTTGTTTGAAGACTTTCTATATTGTGACTGAATGTGGCTTTTTATCTTTGAAATCCGATGCGAGTTCTCGGATACTTAATTTTTCAACTATTACATATCTTCCTTTCTGTGGTATTCCACGAAGAATATTCGTTTCGCAGTGCAGAGCTAATGAGGCAGCTATGTTCTATCAAAATTCCCTTATCATTCTTTCGCGTAATTTTGAGATTTCTGTTACGCAGCTTTATGGAATGTTATTGTTCTCTCACATTTTTACAGTGATTTAAACTTTAAAAAAAACTCATCTATTTCCAAATTGTATATAACCGTTCTGTAAAATATGTTATTTAATAGAATTTCCAAACAGACTATTATTCTAACTATCGTTTTCATATAAAATGACTGTAAATTAAATGTTTGCGATTTTCTGAATGATTACTGATAAGTTTTATTTGAACAGAAATAAATAATTTTTTATTGTCTCTGTTAGCATTTCGTTGCCGTTGTAGCTTAATGGTTAAAGATTAATGAGTAATCCTGATGCATGTTCTTCAAGATCAAATGTATTTTTTGACTGTTAAAAATTTTTAGTGCCCCCGTTATAAAATATTTTTTATTTAACCCTTTACGAATTAACATTACTCATGTTGTTAATTTATTGCGTGCCGTGCAAGTCCCCCCAATTCGGATTTTACTGGCGTCGTTTTCTCTTTTCGCTGTCATCAGTTATGACCGACCCATCGAACTACGGAAAGTAAATTTTACACTGAAGTAGATTTCCGATAACTGACCTCTTAGAAGATTAAAGACAAAATTTTCAAAATAAGGTTTCAAAGGATGAATCAATCGGGGAAAAAATAATAATAAATTGCATCGTACATTTAATTAACATATTTGGAGGGAAAATAATTATTTGCAAGTGCACTTGATTTGCTTCCAAGTCATTTCAATTTTTTACGATATTTTCCTTCCTTTAATCTCTGAGCACATTTGATGTATCAGAGCGTCATGCATTTGTTTGATTTTATTTGTTTCAGTTTTTTTTTGTAATATAAATTGCATTAAATATCTCAATATCAAAATCCTGTATTTGTATAAAATCTTGTGTTTTCACATGCTCCAAAAATTAAATATGTTCCAGATGCAAAACTTGTTTCAATTAAATCTTCAGCCACAGAGTTAAAAATGATTTTTAATTAATCTGAGGTTTAATAATAAGTTTTTTCCCTGCAGCTGTATCCGATGCACACGAATTAATTTTGTATGTAAATATAACTCATTTATATTATTTTCATTGTCAGCTGGTTAAGTTTCATATAAAACCTTTCAGGAAATCTAATAGCAGAGTACTTTCATACTTAAATTATTGTGTTAATTCAAGATTAAGAGAGTAAAATTTAACAAGCGAATTATTGAAGTATTTTCAGCTTCTCTTTCGAAATAGTACGATTTACTTTCATTTAAAAGAATTTGTTGAAAACTTAATGAACAATCACATCTGGGGAATAATTACTGGATTTAAGAAATCTAACAGCTTTTATTTTCTATTAATATATGCATGGTATTTAAAGGTGTATTAGTATATTTCAATCGTAAACTAAGAAAAGAAATCTTAGATTTTTTTTGTAAAAACTGGCATACAATACAATTCGGGAAAAGTCTTGTATCAATTAGAATATTTGTATCTTTTTTAAAGTAACTGATATTATGATAATTAGCAGATGATTAACGTTCAATAATATGTTTTTAAATTTTAACGCTAGTCGAAATTTTTACATCCCATAAATGAATCTTTCTCGAAATCATTTTATCATATCTTTCCGATCAGAAAATAATCGGGAAATGAAATTTTCAAAATCCTTTTGAGACATAAATTTTACTGACACTGGAAGATTCGATTCTCCAGAAATTGCAGATCTTGTCTACTCTTGTCATCCTTCGTCTCGCTTCGGATGCATAATTAGAAAAGGTAGTTTGACAATTTAGGATGTAATATATTTACAGTTTTTAATTCCGAACGGAAAACGAAAATGAGAAAATAAGAAATCCTAACACAGGTTCTGCGCCAGCCCATCCGCTGAGAAACTGCGCCGGTTGTAATGAGGGTATTTTTGACATCCATTGGGAAAGTTAAAAATTACTGATCGGTATTAATCTAGTAATTTAATACGAGAAACTGGTGCATATATTGTAACATAAGTTTAAGATTTCATTTGTTGAATATTTGAAATGTCAATGTCTTATTAAACTAAACGACGCAAACAGTTATTATATATGGACTTCAATTAAATAAGGCCTCTGACTCGTGTTTTTATTAGTATAGTAAAAGATATATAAATTAATGGCTACCTTAGTTCGTATTAGAGTTATGACTTTTTATTAAAAAATTATATACTTGCCAGCATTATTTAAAAAATATTTTATTTTACTTGAAATTCGTGCTTCAGATCACTTTTTAAGAAGCAACAGCAATCAAATGGTAACAAATAGATGTATCGTCTCATTGACTCACATATTATTATTCTCTGTTAATTAATATATAATTAGCAAGGAGTAAAACAAGTCCCAATTATCAATTAAATATTTTAAAAATAGATCTGTAGGGTTGTCGGTGGCGTAGGAAGGTCTTATAATTTTGCTCCCTACCATCATATTTGCCTTAACACACTTGCATCTGTGAACGGAATAGTTCGCATAATCCATCACTAATATTAATTGTCTCAGGTATGGAATAATAACTCCAGCAAAAGTTGATCACCGTAATGCATTTCATGAGTTTATTACGAAAAAAAAAGGTTTAAGGAAAAGATTATTATCATATTACTTAAATCAATCAGCGAATTGTTAGATTATTATTGTATAAATCTTCCTTTTGCCGAATCATTATACCAGATTCTTTGAATCATTAACAAAGGAAGAAAAAAAATGCTTTTGTTCATCAAAGCCAATGATACATGGCTGCTATAGAATGTCTCCATTTTAAATGAGGCTTTAAGCATACTCAGAGATGTGATTCAGATAGGACTGAGAAAAGTAGAGTAGATATATTATATTCAGTGGCAACTCAAGTATGCAATGCTGTGGAAAGATATATAGTGTAATAATATACTCCGCTAATAATACTGCATTGGTCCATTTTCTCATTTAGGCGTCCGAAGTTCAAAAAAATCTTGCACCTATTTTTGTTTCACTCGAGATGGAAAGATCGTCAGATGTTAGAATTTACAAAAAATGATTTGAAGACATAGGCCAGCCACCGATTTTTTTGAAGGTCATGGTATCACATGCAAAACGTTACATGTTTGCCGCTGCCTCTGTTTACTTTGATCCCCTTCATTAAAAAACAGTAATTGCCACTGTGGCCAATAATTCATTGCGTTTTTTACGTCCAATACACTGGATGCCCATTCCGATGACATTTAGTGGAAGTTTCGAGAGAGAATATTAGCACAGATAGCCTCCTCGTCGTCTATCTATCATCCAAAACTGTGGAATTTTCTGAAAAGAGGTCCATTAGTGATCAAAACGGAATCTTACGGAAATCGTACAAAAATAACATGCTACTGACCAGACTTTAGATAAATCAATCATTTACATGATTACAAAATGAAGGTGCAAAATTTACCCAAATTTTATTCAGTTATAAAATTTATCATCTATCATCTTTCAGTAATCCATTGAATATCAAAACCACTGACCGCTTAATTAATGAAGGCTTATTTAAAGAATACATTTTAATAGCAAAATCTACGCTGGTCGCACAAAATATTATGAAGAGAAATAACAATATTAAATAGAAAAATGTACCATTTACAATAAATATTACAGAATATGAGCGCAAGACCATTGATGACGTAATGCCAAAGACAGTGATAGCAGTCAGCGACGATGTGTTTACACTAACGTTGCCTATTCGCTCCGTTGAAAATATAGGAGGAATCTGATCATTCAAATACCCCTATATTTATATTTTGTGGAAATTCCAACGGTTCCTTCATTTTATAGTTTGTTTTTGTTAATTCCACGAAATTCTACATATCGTGCTCTTTTGGATAGTTGTTCATTTTGAATTGGCGGAAAGTTTTTAATAACCAGCTTACGTCTCTCTCAGGAAAGTGTTAGGATAAGTCAGTTAATTTTGAAATAAGTTTATTTGAATATAGCAGGATCCGTATGCTTAGTCATGTATCTGACATCTTAAATAGAATTTATTTTTCAATTACCTTGAATTTAAAGACCCAGGTGACAAAACTTTGTACTGAAAGGGAGTTGTACTGTACTGAAGCTTCATGTAACTGCTTCTATAATCATTGAAGTCTGAAAGTGATAAATTTTGTTAAAGTACAATAAATTTTCCTTCCCACGTCAAAATATTTCTTTATTTTATCTCGGTTAATTTATTTCTTAAATAAAAAGTCAAATTACAAAGAACGGTTACGAGACAACACTCAACGTTGCCAAAATTCTACCGAATTTTATATAGAAAATACCTAAAAAAATGCGACATGTTGCTAGTTATGAAAATGGAAAGGCTAAATCTGTTTGCAAAATGAAGTAGTAAAAGTGAAGAGATTCGGAAGTGCAATGCGTAAGGAAGGAGTAACATTACCTAGTTCTTCATTTGGGTTGTTTACAATTTGTCGTCTCAGTCTTCAATTCTTGTCACTGACTGTATTTTGTCTTCACACTGTTTTTAGACTATTGCATTGGGGAGCCATAGCTGTAAACATCCCGCCCCTTTCTACGCCACTGACCATTACCATAGAATATATCGTTCAAATCTAATCCTTTGTTTTCAATAGACATTCCTCACGTTCCATTTGGCAAATGGAGATACACAAACAAAAACTCTGGTTTTCCGAACACGGTGGGATTCGATCACAATCACTGAAAGGTCGTGTCAGTTGAATCCCTCGAAACGCGCCAAGAACGACAGTGACGGGGGCAGCTATAAGTCGAAATCAGACGCTGATCATTGGGATGGAATCTCTCAACATTGTACATGCACAGTTCGGTAATTGTGTTAAAAATTCACCTTTTGTGCACAGGCATATTTAGAATAAGATTTTATTATAAACCTTTGAATTATAATTGTAAGATTTTATGTATATTTTTACAGTAGACTGTACTACAACTGGCGTTGTACCAGAATGGAATAAAAAAAAAAAAGTGGAAGCAATTTTGCAATCAGGACCCAACTATCATTTTGCCGATTTCTGGTGGATAATTAAAAACTTATTTACTATAAAAGTTAATCATTTATTGCACATTAAATTAATTACAAATGTACGTTTTCCAAAATTAAACAGTGTATTAAATTGGTTTTTTTCTGTAACACTTTTGTGAAATGAGTTTAATCTTAAATATAATATTGAGTTGGTTCCTTATTGCAGAATTACTTTGCATTGTAAGTTAAAATTTTTAATATTGCAGTGATGGGAAAAGAAAGTGGTCTCGGTTAATTGGATCAGGGCTTCTTAAACTCCTTGTCACTTTACTTGGAACAACAATTTTTTTTCTGCTAATATTTTCAACCCTTTTTTTTCTCAATCAAAATCAATTTAAATATCTTATATTAAAACAATTTTCTTATTAAATTAACCGATGAGTTTTATTTTAAAAGCCCAATGAGACGGATTGTCTCATTGTCAAAGGTATGAAATTGTCACGTCAAGCTAAAGCAATGAAATCTAAAAAAAGGGTTTTAATAAATGAAATCTCATTTGCATATATATATATATATATATATATATATATATATATATATATATATATATATATATATATATATATATATATATATAAGCAATTGCATATGTACGGTGATATTTTATTTACTCATTTTTTTCTCATTTCAAAATGTGACACTTTGGAGACTCATATGCTGCAAGTCGAAGGTTGCTTCAACAACTGAGATCCAAGCTCATCCATTCGCTAGGTAAAGGATTTCTAATCTTGGAAGAAGCTCTCCAGCAACATTAAATTCCTTAAGATATTGTTCTAAAAGACTTGTTGATGTCACTTCAACCCTGAACTTTTCTTTTGCTACACTGAACAAACTTCTTTCAGCTAGGAATGACTTGAAAATAGGCGTAAGGTAAAGAGTTTTCATATGCTAATTCTAATTTTTTTTTTTTAGTGCTAAGTTTTAAATTGGTTTTGTTCTAGAATAGGCTCGCATATAACGCAAATTTTTTAATAGTACGAAAAAAATTGAAATTACTTTGTTTTTTTTATCGGTGAAATTTTAATTAGCTCCACGTCAGTTATCTGTGACTGATACTGAACTTTCTTTTTTTGGGCCGCGTAAGTCTCTAGTAATTGACATAATATTTTCTATACACACGACGACATTCACTGGTGTTTGACAGTATAAAATGCGACACAAAACAAAAAGGGCATTCTATTAATAAATGCGCTGAAATTTTCCTTAATCAAAATATTTAAATAGGTTTTACTGAAATTCGGTAAGCATCTTACGTGCAAGATGAATTTAAACATCGAGTACATCGGTGGAGGCCGCGAGTCGAATGGAAAGGTAGGCGGTTGATGTTATTAAACTTAAAATGAATTTAGGAAGTTCTTAGTTTCTGATTGATTTATTTTACAATGCAAAACAAGCACTTGCTGTTTTAATACGAACAGTAAAGTTAGCAGTTTGAACGAGTAATATACTATAGATATAAACGCAACTGAAAATTAGACTTATGTTTGAACTTTTTCAGTCACGGCAAAAAAAAAAGGACCTACCTGCATTTATTTTGCAATCGACCATGCTATAAGAAAACTAAAAGTATCATTTTTGAGGTAACAGTGAATATTAAAATATGCTATGCCTAAAATTATTTACTTGAAACATGTAAAAAATTCTTTTTATTAGTTTTTAAATATTGAAATATAGACTTTCTTTTATTTCTAATGCTTGCAAATAAAGAGGTTAAAGCGTCATATTTAAACATTATCATCCTTAACATTTTTTTTTTTCACAAAGCTCAAAGGAAAGAAAAATAAATGAACCTTTTTCAAGCACTTTTGTAGAACAGAAGTGTGTAACCAGGTTTCTCGTATGGTTGTGCTATCCTGTTTTCAAATGATTCATAGTTTCTTTTAAGTGTTCAGATTTATCTTTAATTAATCCACCTTTTCTTTTATCCGGCAATTTTGATATTTCTTATCGATAATTCCTGCAAATGTACTTTTAATAAAAGGAATATTCTGCAAGTTTAATAATTCAAAATGTTGCATAATAAGTTAATATTGGTGGTTAATATAAAATATTCTTTATTAAATACAACATATTTAAAAAAAACACGTTTAAGCTTTCGTTTTAATCACTCAACAATAAACGAGGTTACAGCTTTTTACCATCCACAGTACAGCATCAATTTATCATAACATATATATATATAATATAACATAATATTAACATCAGTATCAACCATATTCTTAAGTTAAAATAAATAACTGTGATTAAATTCTAAAACTATTTATTTTTTCTAAGTTGCAATCTTTAAAAATTCTTAGTTTTTGTCAATTTTCGACTTTTTAAATCAATACCTGAATTAGTAGGGTATATTAAAACTGTTTATAAAAAAGAAATTGAACGAATAATAATTGCTTTTTATTTATACTTGATAGTAAACACAGTCGATAAAAACAAATTTAAATGTTATCACGGCATCTGTACGAAATAAAGCCAAAATGAAATCACCTTCGGAATGCAAAGGTTCTATTTTGTAATTATGGATTTGTGTGATTTTATTATAAAATCGTATTTATAAATATACATGTATGCAATCTTGAATGTTTTAATTCAATTATTTAACTGTGCGTGTTCAATATTGAGGGAGTTCCACTTCTCTGATCAACATTTCGATTCGACTTCCGGTTCCACCCTTCACTGCTGCTCTTCGCGCGTTTCGAAGGGTTCAGCCGACACGACGTTCCATTGATTGGGAACGAGTCCTGCCATGTTCGGCAAGCCACAGTTTCTGTTTATGCATCTCCATTTGCTGAATGGAACGTGATGAATATTTATTACAAACAAATGGACTGGATTGCAACGATATAATTCTTTTTCCTCCTACAGTCTTGGCCAAGAATGATGAAATGAGCAATATGGGGGAGGGGAGGCTTAACCAAAATTTTTTAACCTTTTAACGATGGAACAACTTTCCTCGCCGTTCTGTTCATCTAAAACTGGAATCAGTGTCGGATTCTAGAGTTTTATGGTGTCAGGAAAAGTACATTATGAAACCCTTCATTTAAAAGCTATTCAATTTTGTTTTATGTTTTAGCAAATTTTTGGCCTTCTTACTGCATTAATTTTTTATTTTATTATTTTTGCGGTAATATATGTTTTTATTCCTTTTTCCTCCATGAGACTGAAATAGTTTGTTTAGTTCAAAAGGAGATAGTTCATTTTTATATATAGTTCATTAAAATTTTATTGTTGAATGATTCTAAAGATGTTAGATATTTTGTCGAAGGAAAAAAAATAGTAATCTTCCTTTACTTTCAAAGCTAGTAACTTAGACTTCAATCCTGTAACTGTTTGTACCCGATTTCCCCCGGGTTGCAAGTCGGTGAATATTCAATATCCCGCGATTACAGCTAACTGAAATGTTTATTATTATTTTTATATTATGGGTTTAGATTCTATCATGCTTTTAGATAACATATAATAGCAGTTCGTTTCATTAAAAAAATTATATATTGAATTTTTTTGCAAACGCTGGATCTAAATAGGGATTTAAAAAAAATCTGCATCCTAAGGTTTAAAACTAAGGTTAAAACAATAAACTTTTATTATAAGGAAATTATAAACTTCGGTCAAGTATGATTTTAAAAATTACTGTACATTACCTGTCAAGTGGAATATACTATAACCAATGAATATTGAAATATATTACGAATAATTATATTTATTTTGTTTTTTTTTTATAATTTATTGTCATTCCATATTGTAGCCTTAATATAACAGTGCACAGAATTCGTACTTTTTACAAATTTATTTGGCAACGAAGCAAATATTTTTAATCGATCTGCCTCCCCTCCCAATCCCAGGAGCCCTAGGCAATTCCATAGTTGGGAATCCAATACTACCACGAAACGTTATTGAATTTAACCAGAGATTTATAATATTTTTGTGACCCCAGAGAAGGACGATCATTCATTCATTATGGATTATATACATAACTTGGTACTTTTCCTGTAAGGTTGTACACTATTTTAATAATGCCAGATTTCCAGATTCAAAATTAGTTTTATGAATGAACAAATCTTTCAGTTTTAAAACGGCAGTTACCAAATATCACTGATGCAAGTATGATACATTCCATTCTTTGGGGTGCAGATCTTACAAGCACTCGAATTTGAAACATTTAATTGAATATTTATACATGTGTTTTTCAATTAAAGTATAATATATCTCTGAAGGCGTCTGTAAGCATTAACTACATCAAATTCCAACAGAACTTCGTAGGAATTAAAGCCGATTAAGGATTTTAACTGTGTATGCTTTCATTAAATCGCTTAATCTGAAAGTATGTGAATTTCAGGTCTGCTTTACGAGGTACATCATGTTTGGTTTGTTTATCATGTTTTGAGAGAATATATTAAATTATTATTAGAACAATTTAGAATTGAGTCATTAGATTCACGTTTCGCCAGTAATACTCTGTTTGTAATAATGATACAAAATAAGGAAGAGATAATAAATAACACAATTAAATATCTAGAAGTTTTAAACGCGCTTCAACAAATCTCCTTTTAATATTTGGAAGATAACTGAGGTGTTATTAACGAAACTGATCAGGATTAAATATAGATTAAGTCATCGATGAGACTTTGCAACTTTTTTTTTATCATAAATGTTTATTATTCAAGAGGTCCACATATATAATATTTATAAAGCATATTAAGTTATTATAATTCTAACGGTAATGCCTGATTAACATGCTTTAAATGGAATGATTATGAAAGCACTCAATACAAAATATATGTAATGGTATGTATTCTAAATATTTACCCTTTAGTATGAAATTCAGTTTAAAGCAAATAATGGAATAGTTTATTCTGAATTAAATAAAAAACTCAACAACTTAAGTGTTTATAAAGCGAAATTAAATTCCGAAGAATTAAAAAAAAAAGATTTTTAGTAAATTGTCGAAAAATCAGCAAATCACTAAAAACATATATATAATATTAAAAAAAATAAATAAAAGTAGTAAGGTATGTAAAAAATGAAGTATTTACATCGAAAACATAACTGAAGCAAATTTTCAAAATGACAAGACTTTGACTAAAAATCGGGCTAATCGCCGAATATATACCAATTTAAAATTGTTTAGGAGTCAGAAAATTGTTTAGTAACTGTTTAGGAATATATCAGATAAAACAAAAACCGTGGAGTGCTTTCGGGTTTGCCAGAAGAGTGAAATTCCATTGTTTGCTATACGACAAGATAAGGAACATTGTAATGATATGAAGCCCTTATGTAATAAAAAAATTATCAAATTCATCTTTCAGTCAGATATGCAGGTAAAATTTCTCCTGAATATTTAGCACAATTTTAGTATCAAAAATCATGATATATTTTAATGAGTACCATTAAATTATTTGAGCTGTCTTGGAAAAAAAAATTGATCTCAAATCGTGATTTAAGATAGTCGGCGTTTGATATTGTTTCCTTCCTGCATATAAATAAGTTATTTATACGAAGTTATTATTGTATAGGAAATCGTGTCCAATTCCTTCGCCTAGTAACAGAATTATTGAAAAAATTATAAATGGACTGGGTTATTAAATTCTTGATGTTCAGCCCTTCTTATATGGTGTTTTTAATTATTTGTATGAGAGTAATTTGAAATTTGTGTACTCAAGAATTTAAATTTGAAATTAAAATAAAATTTTGTTTCAGAAATTTGAATCAGTACACTGCACTTATTAGATTTTTTACAACTTATATATAATTTTGCCTTTACCTTAGAGGATAGTAATTATAAACATCTTCTGTGTGAAGTATTTTGTAATAGTATATTTAGTATATAAAAAAAAACATCTTGCAAAATTGCTTTGACTCTATTGATCGATGGACATTTCAGTGTCTTAACTTTTGCAAGATTATCGACACGTGCATGTAATTGTAGATTTTCCTTTAAAAATTTATAAACTTCAGATAAAAATTAAAATTTGTTGGCTAAAACCCCCAAGAGAACCGATAATTTTTTTTTCCTTTATAGAATTGTTGCGATGTGTAAAATAAAATAATTACTTCGTACTATTTTTCTTTAGCCTCTACAAGAACGATTTTTTAAATCAAAGGGGTCTTCATCTCTTTATTGTAGATACTTTAAATTGTAATTTGGAATATTGTGGATTTGGAGTTTTCGCCTTCATGGGAAACTTTTTCTCATTGGTGGATTTAGAGAAGATGATTTGGGGGGGGGGCGTGATGTAATGACAATGCTTTATTTCTTTGAAAATCGGCATTACTGGACTCGGTACACTTTTCTTTTTTGAGATCGTGACGTCACAAGGATAAACATTTATTTTTCAATCATTTTCGTTGCTTTAAATATTCTCTTTTTATTTAATCCATTTCTTGAGTTTATTGCCGATTTTTTTTCCCTGGTGAACAACATGAGCTCGGAAGTAAAGTCCTGTTCATTTATAATTCGATTTGCGGTTAAACGAAAAATATCCTTGCAGTGATCTAGATTTCTTTTTCTTCCCGGAATATTTATTAAAATTAATAAATATTTCTTCTTTTTACTCTCCAAAATTATAGCGATTAAAATTCAACACTTTCATTTAGAAATATTAAAATACATGGTGTATGATTGGAATGATTTATACTGTCATGAAATAAAAGCACAGTGTAGATACAACTGAGAAAGTATAATAATCCAGTAAGAATTATTATAAAATCTTGTTTCAGATGTTAATATATTTTTGTAGTTTAAAAACTTTTCATTGTTGCTCTAACTCTAAATTTACTAAATCGTTAAAAAATGTTTCGATTAGGTATGGTATAATGCTAAATTTGCAAAAGAATTTCCTATTATTGGACTCATTTCTTCTCAAACTAATTTTAGCTCTCTTATATAGGAACATTTCTGAAATTATTCTCATGGACTATTTGCTTGACCTTTTTGGCATTAGTTTGTTAATTGCACCTCTCCCAACGTAAATGTTATTTATCTTTCCTGATGTTTTCAAGCTGTTAAAATTAGATATCGCAGACGTTTTAATTAACAATAAATGAGTGTTATGAAATTAAGTACAAAATAATTGAAAAAGTTATGAACATCAGCGTTATGTGTAATTAAATTTAATATTACAAAACAAAGTCAATAATAAGGAGTTTCAAATATTAAAACCAAAGAATCTTGAATAGTTTATTTTAAATGTTTAAACCATGTCCTTAAGTGTGTGTGAATGGTTTTTTATTGAAAGCTCTTGAAATATTTTCTCTGCTTTTTCTTCTTTTTTTTTGACATATTTTAATTATTAGCCATTGTGCAAGGTAATATACGGTGAAAAAGTGTAATATTCTAGTAAACGGTGAAAAAGTGTAATATTCAAGTAAACGGTGAAAAAGTGTAATATTCTAGTAAAAATTATTATAAAATCTGGTTGTTTCAGATGTTAATATATTTTTGTAGTTCAAACACTTTTAGCTGTTGCTCTAATTCTAAATTGTTAAAAAAAGTGTTAGGTATGGTATAATGCTTAAAAAATTTCATGCACTGGACTCATTTCTTTTTAACTCTTTCTAGGGTCATGGGAAATATGCTTCCCACCAAATTCATCAGTTATTTTGTACATAATTTCATAACATTCATTTACTGTTAATGTCAAAGTTCTTCCAAATTTTTCAATAAGATAAGAACTTAGATTATTCAGTTCCTAATCTGACATCAAATGAGGTGTCTTGATTTGTTTATTAACCATATTAATTAATCAAATTAAATTTATCTAATAAGCTGAATGAATCACATTTTTTAACCAATCTCAATCCTAAAAATATCTTAATATACTGTGAAGAAAAAAAATGGCCTTTTAAAGAGTTAAACTAATTTTTAATTTTCTTATATAGGAGAATGTTTGAAATTATTCTCAAAGGCTATTTGTTTGACTTTTTTGGCAGCAGATTATTAATTGCATCTCTGACAACTTAAATGTTATATTTCCAAATATTATCATATTGTGAAAATTAGATAACGCAGATGTTTTAAGAGTACTTACTACTTTGAATTGAAAAATTAAATCTTTCTGTCCGCACCTGCTCTTACTACGCATCCCTCATTTCAGGCTAATTTAACAGCCGGATTCTGTTTTTAAATTAGGAAGCATTAATTTGATAAGTATTTGTTAGAAATAAATCCAGATTTAATTAATGAAGCAGAATCTGTTTACCTTCTAACAGTTGAAAAAGGATTTAACCTTAACAGTAAATGAGTGTTATGAAATTATGTACAAAATAATCGATAAGTTTATGAATATCAGCGTTATGTGCAGTTAAATTTAATTACAAAACGAAGTCAAGATAAAAAAAAATTGTCAAATATTAAAATCAATGAATTTTGAATATTTTATTTTAAATGTTTAAAATGGGCCATAAGTGTGTGTGAATGGTATCGAAATCCCTTGAAATATTTTCTATACTTTTTTTGTTTTTGAATTATTAGCCATTGTGTAAGGCTATATATATATATATATATATATATATATATATATATAACTATGTAACTCCGATCTATGATTTTATCGTATGCTAGTATAGAAAAGTATATACGCTTTAAGCATTCTAAGAGTGATTCTTTGACATAATAAATGGGAAAATTTCCCATTAGTGAGCTAAATAATTTTTTTAAAAAGGTGTAAAGAGGTCTCGAGTGTGTTCCCTATAGGCTGATTCAGATGGTGATGAAAGTACTAAGCATAATTTAAGCCTAATTTATATTTCTGGTTCTAAAAATTGTTTCACGATATGAATGATTGTAAATATAATTAAGATCGTGAATATTTAAGCGCCAAGATATGTACAAAAACAGATATTTGCAATTTCTTAAAATTTTCGCTTTTGGCGCTTTCGACTACATTTATCGCTTTTAATTCTCAATTTTTACTAATGAAATTGAAATTTAGACAATATTTAATTTTTGGTTTAAACGTTTATTTTTTTCCCTGCATTCCTTATTTTTATTTATATGAATTAATCCAACTTACAATAAAACTAAAGAAAAAAAATCTGTCTAAAGTGTTTGAATTCTGCATTCAGAAGTAATGTATTGTCGAAATTTTATTTCTATCTGGATCCAAACCTTTGATTGCCCCGCATTGATTGATTGAGATAATACAGTTTTTTTAATTCAGTTTCTGCTTTCTTTATCTATTTCCTTCATAATATTGGAAAAAGTCTAATCTCTTTATCATGGCAAAGAATCGATTATCAACAAAAAACTCGAAGAGATAATTTTCACGAGCGTAATGTGAAAAACACAATATAACAAATTAACTAATCTATTAATAAAAGCATCTTTTGATCGAATAGAAAAGTAAGTAATTACTGTGTTTGTCGAATGGTAAAGTAATTACTATGCTTGTCCTAAATCCGATAGAGGTTGAATGCAAGGCAAAATTTCAAAAGCATTTGCAGTTTTTCTGTTTTTACAGAAAGTAAGATGAAGGGGTGAATAATTTTGGAGCCAAATACATCACTAAAGATTCTTTCCAAACAAAAATTTCATAAGCTTTAAAAATATGATAATCGCAAAAAAGGACACATTTTTTTTCCTGGTTTATTCAAAGAACCTTTTCTTTAAAGTTTGCTCTGGAAAAAAACTTTTGCTTATGAAATATTTTTTCATTAAAGCAGATGGAGGAATGTTGCATATGGTATATTAAACGCGAAAATATGTAAGAAATAGAAATAGTATAGAAATAGAAATAATAGAAATAATTGAATAGAAATAATATATAGAAATAATTGATATGTATAGAAATAATTGATAAACAATTTGCTTCCAAAAAGTTTGATTTCCGGTATATTTGGGCTTGGTGACTCTCGATGTCAGATTTAACATTCAAGTGCATAATCGAGATTTTCGATGGTCATTGTTGTTGAGTTGGATGCCGTCCTTGTCATCTGACCACGGTTCGGAATCACGAGAGCCGTTTCGAAATAGCTCTTTTGTTTCAAAGCAGAATGTTAATTTATTTAATCAACTAACATAAGAACAACATCAATTTCTCACTGCATTAATAAGTTTGTTTATAAAATGTAAATAGGCCACTAATAAACTGTTGTATTTTTTTCTAAATTAATATCTTCAAAAAGAAATAAAACCCCTAGTTGTTCGATAATTCCTCAAAAAAACTTAAGCGTGATCTTTTTTATTCATTAGTTTCATCTAAAAGAATTGTATAATCCAAGCGAAACGAAAAATTACAATTAATGAACTGAGTCATAAATACTGGATAAAATATATTTCACATCTATATTTGCTTTGTACATTCATAGGCTATATTTGAGCCATAAAATATATTTTTATCAAATTGTAAGAAAGCAGTAGCCATCCACCTTATCGATATATATTTGTTTTTTAAACAGATATGAAAAAGAAAGCTTTGTTTCGTATACTTACAGCCTGTAAAATATTTAAATTTAATACATTGAACGACATTTTAATCAAAGGATGTTCTAATGTAAGGAAATCTTACGCGTCTGCCAATGAATCTGAAATTTAAAAATTCATTTTTACACTGAAAAAAAAATTCCATTAAAAAAAGCGCATATTAACTTCTCATTAACGCTTTCATGAAAATCTTAATTAAAAAAAATCAACTTTTGATCGAATATGTTAATTTATTTATGTTTCAATTTACTTTTCAATTTGCCTCATTTTGAAATCGTGAAATCCTATAAATAAATAAATCAAGTCAATGGATTACTCATGAAAATACTGTAGCTATTAAAACCATGTTAACAATTTAATTGAAAGAAATAATTTTATAGGAAGTTTCACTGTCATATTTTGTTCCATACAACAACGATACTTATTGTGTATGTGCCAGTTATTCGTAAAATTTGCGCACATATATAAACTTGGATTTTTCTCGTATCATATTTAAAAAAAGAAGAAACTAGGTGATAGAAATTATGCGACTAAAAAAAAGGTGTTTTATCATTGTGGTTTCAATGACCTTTATTTAAATTCATTTCCTCTCAAGATGACCGATGTGACATGGAAGAATCTCTGTTTTGCTTTCAAATATAGGGATTCTTCCGTATAATTTTCGTGCACATTCACCTCGATAAAAATATTTTAATTTGGAACACTTTTACATCATTTTTTAATTATAAAATTGAAAATAATCCGAAAAACGGACGGAACTCAATGATTTAACTGATAATTAATTTCGATAAACTCTGAACAAATCTCAGAATAGAACGTGACACGAGATGCATTTAAGTAATTTATTTGAAGTATTCCATTCTCTTTAGAGATTTCATTTTCCGGACATTTCACTAGTGAAAATAATAAGCAGCTGTGAGTTATAAGAATCATTTATGATTTACTCTCACGAATGTAACTGAATGCGTGTTCGTGTATATATATGGGGGAAGGAAAACAACTAAAAAACCGGTGAATTCGGATTATACTGAAATGTTGCGAAATTTTACTTCTGTCAAGTAAGCAACTAATAAACAATCTTAATCAATATTTTGTGTTTCTATTTTTTTCTGTATTTTAATTTGTGATCATGATAAAATGCGGTTTCGCGTCCAATAATTCATCCAGTTTAGGATGCCCTTCTATTTGTCGGTCGTCTTCTCCATGTTTACAATGAACTTGAGTATTAAATGCTAAACGGAGCCTTTTTTATCAGATTTATGTGATATATAAGAGCAGAGCATTTCATGTCTAATTTTTTAAAAATTTGAAGCGTATTTTCACAAGATAGAATAGTAAGTATCAAATATTGTATATTTAATACTGATAGCAAAATTGTGCAGACTTCTTGATGCTAACTGTAAATGCAAAATTTTTAGTTATCGAAGACTTTAAATATAGAAACTTAAGCAAAGTTGTTGAAATTCACTGTTTTATAAATATATATTCGATTATTAATCTTTGCTGAGATTTGATTTACATATTTTTTGGTTTACTGCAAATAAGTATTTAGTCTTAAATTTTTTTTCTGTAAGATCTGAATTTGAATTTGTATAGACGAATGGAGCTAAATTAGCTTAAATATGAAATATAAACTACGAAAGAAACTTAGGTTTACTTTTAGTTTGAAGCATTGGCTCATTTAAAAAATACATGTATGTCTTATGACTTCATGAAATCTATTCAAAAAATCCTTATAGCAGATTAAAGAACTGGATTGGTACTTACTATTAAAACTGCTCATTAAATTAATGATAATTATTGTTAAATTTGCGGTAATTATAAATATTTCTTTGGACTTTTAAAACAAATAATTGTAGTTTGGAAGACATTTGTCTTATGAAATGTATGCCAGTTTGCTCATCAAGTGATAACTTTGAAGATTTCATTCATTTTTTTTATAAAATTAAAGAATAATATAACGAATATTTAAAACTAATTAAAAATCCTAAAGAAATCTCCAAATAATTAAAAATTTAATTTTTAATATGTAATAAACTTTTCGTATAACATTTAAAAATGGCTGAATTTTTCATTTAAAAATATATGTCACTTAAGTGTATATTGCACCATTGGGCTGTTATTTATTACTTTAATTCCAGAAATGCACAGGTACAGTAAATAAAAAAATGGAGAAATGGGTCATGCATGGGTCAACTAGTACACTTTTCTGCTTGCCAGTAATCTTACATGAAAGCAAAATATTTTAAATGCTGAAAAGTCAATTTATTCTATTCGAATTATATAGAATTATTCGAATTTATTTTATCTGCATTAATTTTCTTCTGTTAATTTCATAGGAAGTTTCTAATAAAAATCAAAAGTTTATCCTCTTTTCTTCACGAATTTAATTTTTTAAACTTATTTCTTGCTAATCCGGAATACCTTTTGATTGAAATATGTTCATAAATTTCTGAAGTTGTATTCAAAACTTAAATCCCATGCAGGACAACAGCTAAAATAAAAATGATTTATATAATTCTGCCGTCATACTACTTCCTGTTTTATTGTATGTTATAATGTTTTGTGTTCAAACAAATTAATGCAATATTATTTAATTCTAAAATTGTACATTTAACGCTATATTGCTCAATAGTTTTTATTTACATAATTTAATTTTTTTTTATTCATTTAGATTCTTAAGATAATGAGTAAATTATGTTATATTTTATAAAGATTATTGAGATTTAAAAAATTGAAATTTTTTATTGTTTCATTAAAATTTTAATTTAAAAAATTAATCTGACAAGATATTCGTACTGTATTCTTAATATTCATTTATAGCGTTTTACACATTTGTGGTTGAAAAATAGAAAAAGAATTGCGCAATGTGAGGTTAAATTTTAGTTTAATTATGGAAAAATAAAAAAAGATCTATAAAAATGAAAAAATAAATTAAAAAAAAAAGGAAAAGAAAAAAGAATGTGACTAAAAAATATTGAAAAAAAAAGTTAAAAAAAAAAAAGAAATAAAAAAAAATTAAAAAAGAAAAGAAAAAGAATGAAAAAAGTGGAAAAAATATATATAAAAAGTTTCCCTTTTTAAAATGCTTATATTTGTAACCAGTGCATATTTTGAGATTTCAATTTTGTCAATTTTTTTGCACAAATGTTTGTGTAGGACATACTATGTGCTCATATTTTGTATTAAAATTTTAAGTTCATGATCCTTTCATCACATTGACTGCCACAAAAATTCTGAGTCAATGTATATAATATTGAATCACAATATTTTAATTATTATTACAAGTCTTAGAGCCAAAGGGCCATAAATCTTAACATTTCTAAATGATCTGAAGTATGTAAATCAAAATTATTATAGATTGTATTATATTAATGCCAGGGTTGCCGACACATTTTTGTGTTGATAATCAGTTTTGCTTTTGTTAAAAAATTTCTCTGCATATAGATATCATGGCAGTAATTCGTTAACTGTTTGAACAAAAGCGCAATAATTTAATTTTAATTTCCATCAATAAATTCGTTTGGTGCAGTTTAAAGGCTCCAAACAGAGTCTGAGAAATTGTATATTTTTAGTTTTTTTTTGTACAATATATTTACAGTGTGTGCATTTTTTAAAAATTTAATGTCGGCAAATCATTTACGGTACTAAACATTAAAATTGAAAAAAAAAATTCATGAAATTTATTAGGTCAGGCAATTTAACTTTAATATGCATTGTATTTGCTTACTAGATATCATAACAATATACTTGATATTATAAAAAATATCAGGTATGGAATGTTAGGAATTTTCATTTTATTAAGCTTCTTATTTCTGCCGCAATTTTCAACAGAACATTGATTTTTCAGGTCTTTTTGAGCAAACTGGAATTTTTTATGAATTAGTTGTTTATTAAATACTAGCCGCCTTTGGCGACCAGCCGGTTCGCCAATCTTAATGTTCGTTTAAATTTTAATAATTAAATATTTTATGCAATTCCTTTTTTAATAGCTTCATCATCAAAATATTTTAAAACTCCAAATTTTGATAGTCGTATAATTCACTCATAATATTATAAACGCCTTCAGTCACAATGTAATGTATCTAATATTTTGTATCTCTCTAATTTTCTGTTAGCTCCCTTAGAATTTATACTTTAAATTAAAGTGGAAAGGATTAATCTGCAATTAATATAATAATATTTTTTACTGAAACAAAGTATTTTTTTTTGTAATATGATTACTGAAAACAGTCACTGAGCGTTTAAACTTTATGGGCACTAAAGAATATCTTTCTTAATTTATGTAATATTTCAAGAATTTGTCAACAAAATTTTCTCAGATTCATCATGACCTGATCGATTAATTAACAGTGTTTAATTTTAAATGCATCAAACACTAAGAAAATAAAACGAATCGTTTAAAATAATCGGTTGAAAACAGGTTAAAAAAAACTGCTTAAAAAACGATGGACTTAAAACTATAAGCATATATAAAAATATATATAACTAACATAAATACACTTTAATCACAAAAGCATGCAACTAATCTAAAAATAATTTAAATCATCCGTTGATAATGGTTGTCATGTCAACAATCAGAACCCAATGCGCATGCTTGAATTTTCAACGCCAGTTACGGTAACGCAAATGCGTGAGTTTTTCTATGACAGTTGGGGTAACGCTATGCAGATTAGAAATTTTTAATTTCCTTTATTCTGTTTTATTTTAATTCAAAAGTACTTCAGAATGAATCTGAAAGATCGATTCATTAACAATGTTTAATTTTAAATGCATCAAACATTAAGAAAATAAACAGAATCGTTCGAAATAATCGGTCGAAAAATCTTAAGCCTAGTCTCATTACTGTTGGGAAAAAAAACTGAACCCTTACTCATTTGGCGGTGGGGAAAATGAAAAGATTTTTTTGGCGGGGAAGTTAGTTTTTAATTAATAATTAAGATTCTAGTTAAAAATTCAAAAAAGGGACCCCAGTTTCACATTCCCGACCTCCAAGGTATACATGTACCAAATTTGGTAACTGTAGGTCAAATGGTCTTTTCTGTTGAGCGCCAATACACACACACACACACGCACACACACATTGAGCTTTATATATAAGTATAGATTAATAAAAATGACATAAATCTATTAATCGTGTGTGACAGTGGCAGTAAGTATAATGAACCATTTGTTTCAGTCTAACCCGACGAAAAAAGATACCACTGTATAGCATTATATAATTTTTATCTTAAAACTAATATAAAATCAGTTAGACTGGAGTATTGCAAATTTTTGGATATTTTTCTATCATAACCGTGGAAAAAATTTAACAAAAGGAACATCATTCAGAATTATTCAAAGCTTGGATAATTCTGCTTTTTAATAAAATTTTTTAAACAGCTTCTAGCGTTAAATATTTTTAATATAGTAGTTTCAGTATCTTAAAATTCTGCCTGAGTTTTATGCATTTCATTGCTTAGTAATTTAGGTCATTGCAAACATGAGATATAGATGCCAGTTTCTTAAAAAAAATTAACTATTGTCATTAACACGTTTCTTTCTCAAAAATTTCTCTTGCGAAATTTTTAATTGCAATTTTGAGAACTTTTTTTTATTAAAATATTTTGATCTCTTTGGTAGATTTGAATAATACAGCGGCAATTTCAATGTGTTCCTTCTTAGCATTTGCGATTACTTCAAACCCGTTCTTACTTTCTTTCATGGCATATACTGAAGAATAAAATTTACGAGTATATCTTCCTAAATATGATATATCTTCGCAATTTAGTCTAATTGTAAATTAGATCAACAGTTGTTTTTTATAACTCTTAGCAATCTTCAGAATTAAAAAAATGTGGGAAGTTTGCCTCAAATCTTTTAAAATTGCTTTTTAAATAATATTACTGCATTAACTGTTAAGATATTGCAGTTACTTGTATTAACTGTTAAAGATATGAATTTTGTAATTCAGTTACTCGGAAAAGATTTTTTTAACCGCATTTCAATAATTAAATTTAAATATTTGGTTATTTAACTATTTACTGTCTTATTCTTGAATAGAGTTACGATTCTTAAGTTGCCATAGTATGGTAGGTTGAAACATTTTACGTAGGTATTTTCTTGAGTAATTCATGGAATAATTTCAAAGCTGGATATTCATCCTAAGATTTAATCCATTATATATTGTGCATAATATTAATTATGATCTAGCAGTGTTTTGTCGTATTTAAAGTGAAGTCAATGTTTGTTTTATGACCACTTAAAAATCTTATTTGAAGCAAGTTTTTGTTTGGTTTAAAAGCTTTTACTAAGATTTCACGCAATAGAAATATTTGACCAAAAGTCTCCAAAGTCCGAATTTTTAAATTTTTTTTAACTGTATCATAATGAGTTGTAGTTAATGATTTAATTATTCATTGGCAGACGATTTTGTTCTAATTGGACTTCCATGCACTAACTAAATGACAAATTCGCGCTTAGCGAAAATGTGAAGACACTAATTAGTTCACTAAGCAGAATTGCTGCTCTGTAAACAATGTTCCTTAAACATTTGAGACTCCAGTATAAATGAATTACTTAAATTAGACTAGAAAATATTCTAAAGCATGTAATTGCGCCAAATTAATCGCTCTAAAGTTCATTAGAGATAGACAAAGTAAGACCCATGAATACATAAATTTGAAAATTATTTTAATAAAGCGATAATTATTAGTTTCTAGATACTCCATAAATATCACTGTACATAATTTTGATAAAACTTCTAAATAGAACGAAACATTCAAAATTTAGCTGATTTTAATATTCTTTTGATCTTTGGCACTATTTTAAAATAATTCCAACTATTTGGTATTATTTTTCTTTCAGATTTTAAGAATTCAAGCAAAATCAATAAAGGGGTTAACGTAAAATTTTAATTAAATTGGTCGACCAGAGTATTTAGAAGTAATGTATTTCAGCTTTATTTGTGCTGAACTGTTTTAGTATATGTATTTATATAAATTTAATCATCAATTTATTTTTTGTGTATAATATTTAAGTCTATCAATAATACGGAAAGAATAGAAAAAACAGTTTGCCCCTTTTTATGTAGAAAGAAAATGTTTCCAAGGACTGTTTTCCATTAAGGTCTGTATCTACTTAATTTATATGCTGACAATTGGCGGATTTGTTTCCGATCGTAATGCTTGAAAGGAGTTTTGAAAATTAGAAAACAGAATCGGCTTCCACGTGTATTAAACGATATTCAGCATTTTTAAAATTTTTAAATTTCAGTAAATTTTGAAGATATCAGTACAATATAGTGTTTTATCTGTAGGGAAATACGAAAATGAACCATTTCTTTTGCAAAAATGAGATAAAGAGCTATTCTGATAATTAAATGGATGGTTCAGCTTGAGAGAGAGCGAATAACCGAAGAGCTTAAAGAAATTCATTATTTTGGCTAATAAATGAGTGCCTGATAACGAATTATATTCGAACACGGTGGGATTCGATCCCAATCATTGAAACGTCGTGTCAGTTGAATTCCTCGAAACGCGCCAAGAACGACAGTGACGGGGAGGTGCTAGAAGTCGAATCGAGGCGTTGATCATAGGGGTGGAATCTCTCAACATTGTGCATGCACAATTCGGTAATTGTGTTAAAAATTCACCTTTTGTGCACATGCATATTTAGAATATGATTTTATTATAAACCTTTAAATTATAATTGTAAGATTTTATGTATATTTTTACAGTAGACTGTACTACAACTGGCGTTGTACCAGAATGGAATAAAAAAAAAAGTGGAAGCAATTTTGCAATCAGGACCCAACTATCATTTTGCCGATTTCTGGTGGATAATTAAAAACTTATTTACTATAAAAGTTAATCATTTATTGCACATTAAATTAATTACAAATGTACGTTTTCCAAAATTAAACAGTGTATTAAATTGGTTTTTTTCTGTAACACTTTTGTGAAATGAGTTTAATCTTAAATGTAATATGGAGTTGGTTCCTTATTGCAGAATTACTTTGCATTGTAAGTAAACATTTTTAATATTGCAATGATGGGAATATTCAAGAAAGTTGTCTCGGTTAATTTGGATGAGGACTTCTTTAACTCCTTGTTACTTTACTTGGAATCACAATTTTTTTCTCCTAATATTTTCAACTCTTTTTTTTTTCTCAATCAAAATCAATTTAACTATCTTATATCAAAATAATTTTCTTACTAAATTTACCGATGAGTTTTATTTTAAAAGCCCAATGAGACGGATTGTCTCATTGTCAAAAGTAAGAAATTGTCATGTCAAGCTAAAGCAATGAAATCTAAAAAAAGCGTTTTAATAAATGAAATCTCATTTGTAATATATATATATATATCTAAAGCAGTTGCAGATGTGCGGTGATATTTTATTTACTCATTTTTTTTCTCGTTTTAAATGTGACACTTTGGAGACCCATATGCTGCAAGTGGAAGGTTGCTTCAACAACTGAGATCCAAGCTCATCATTTCCCTATAAAAAGGACTTCTGATCTTGGTGGAAGCTCTGCAGAAACATTAAATTCCTTAAGATATGGTTCCAAAAGACTTGTTGATGTCACTTCAACCCTGAACTTTTCTTTTGCTACATTGAACAAACTTCTTCAGCTAGGAATGACTTGAGAATAGGTGTAAGGTAACGAGTTTTCAAAGCTAATTCTAATTTGGTGGTTTGTTATTTTAGTGCTAAGTTTTAAATTGTTGATGCTCTAAAATGGGCTCACGTATAACGTACACTTTTTAATAGTACGAAAAAAATTGAAATTACTTAGTTTTTTTTATCGGCGAAATTTTAATTAGCTCCACGTCAATTATCTGTGACTGACACTGAACTTTCTTTTTTTGAGCCGCTTCAGTCTCTAGTAATTGACATTAAATTTTCCATACAGACGACGACATTCACTGGTGTTTGACAGTATAAAATGACAAATAAACAAAATGGGTAGTCTTGTTGTTAAAGCCAACTAAAAAGTGGTTGATATTTTGAAATTTGTGAATACACCCTTAAATGCATCGTTTCAGGAGCAATATAGAAAATTCAATGCAACGAAAAAACTATTCGTATGAATGAGCTGAAATTTTACATGCCATTTTAAAACTCATGTCGTTTGATTTCTGCCAAAATTTGAGTATGTTGCAATTTTTTAAAAAATTAAGCTCTAATTTTGTTATTTTTTTCACAAAATAAATATTATTTTTTTATATTAAATATGTATGCAAATTGTGTAGAAAACCTTACATTCTCATCAGAAAAAGAGTATATGAATATGAATAAGAGTTTAAGGTATTTGAAAAATGAATTTTAACATTAGGAAATCAAAATTTTGTTAGTTCACAGTTCCGAAATGATTTCATTAAAACTAATGAAACTTGATTTCCAGGAATAACTCTTCATTTAACTTTAAAACTGAGAAAAAAATGTGTGGAAATTTTGAAGTTTGCTCTTATTTCAATATATGGACTGTCCCTTTCGAAATTTTTCATAAATTTTTAAGAGTATAATAATCCTTTTCAAATGATGGCTTTTCTTTATATTGCGCGAAGAATGATGGGTGATTTCTTTTGTTTTCCGAAATTGTACAGATCCGTCTGATAATTTTGTGCCATTATTATACGATTCATTGAATTTCTGCTAAGTAATGTCAATAGCATTATTAAAGTTCGTCGTTGAAAAGATTGATGGGCGGCGATACATCATCATTTTGTTAGCATAAGCAGTACTAAATTGTGTACAGAATTAAAATAATGAACTAAAGAATAAGTGATCTAAGTATTATTTTCGTAACATTCATTATTGTCTGGAGAACGATTATCTTTTTAGCTTGAATAAACCTTTTTAAAATTTAGAAATTTAATTATTTTCGGTAATCTGCAATTTAACTGTAGAAATATTGATTTAATACGAAATTTTTTCTTATTAGATTTTAAGTCTTTTTAAGTAGTTACTTCTCTGAAATGTTACTACCAGAAATGTAAGATCATAAAAAGATAGGATGAGAGGTTCAGTTAATCAAAAACACATAAAAAAAGGCTCGAATCCTACTTAATAGTCATGTACTAATTATCACACAATTAAACTATATGTAGAAAAGGGCTTGTAAACAAAGTATGAAATTTTCGTGTGTGTGAAGGGGTCTGATTTATGCCACATTATTATTTATCTAATTACAATTACCAGTTGGAAATACATATTCTTTGGATTCAGTTAGTTTGGATTTATATAAAAAATTTCATTTAATAGAATTTGTTGATAAATTGTAAACATAGGAAATTTAGGCTTATTCTTGTAAAATAAAGATGGACCGCTTTTGTTATACGTCTGTGTCTAAAATATGTCGATTAAAATAATTCTAGCTTAACATTTAATTACTACTTAACACAAGCCAAAGCTATTCAGTTTTTTTTTCAAAATTATAGAAATATTTAAAAATTTGAATAAATATCTTTAAAACTTGGGCATTTGATCGTTTGATCCTGATCAAACGAGCAAGATCTGAAAAATCACTGTGCAAAATTCTAGTTATTTCTTTCAAGTAATTTCGGTGAGTATGAAGCGAGTTTCAAGAATATTTGGCAGCACTTCTATCCAGATTCGTCGCAGTTAACATGAATTAATTGGGAGAAAAATGTCCCTGAAATGAATGCCTCAATTAACCAGCAATTAAAAATAATAAAAAGCTTTAAGTGTTTATATAACATTTTTTGTTGTTGAAATAAATTTTAATGCAAAAAGTTCAGATGCCGCAAACAACCGATTAACCAGATATATTTGATATAGTTAACCCTTTGCAGTCGAATGTCTTCTCTCAGCCACCATTCAAGAACGGTACATCATTGTGACATTTTATTAATTAATTTTTTTTACTTTTAATTGTTAAAAATACCTACAGAATGTTACAATAATACAGATTCATTTTTCAGAGAAGCTCCACTTAAAGCAGTTGCATGCATTTATTTTTTGGTGTAATAAACAGGTTCATGTATTAAGTGAATAATTATGCATCGAATTATCTTTCCGACTGCAAAAGGTTAAAACTGATTTGTTCCATGTCATAATGAGAAATTTTTTTGAGTGAATGGGTGAATATTTGGTGAAGCATTTGGTGCCGAAAATTTCTTTATTACTAAAAATAATTTTAACAGAATTAATTCAGCGAAGTAAGTTTCAAAATTTTATTTATAAATATGATTAATTATCGGAAAAAATGAATACAATAATAATTTATAAGGTGTAGACTAAATACTGATTTTAAATTTTGATACAATGCTGTTTTCCAAAATGAAATAATTAAAAATGCTTGAATTATTTTTTATTAATGATTCTGTGTAGTTACAAAATATTTGAATCTAAACGCTGTATTAACAGTTTTGGTACTTATTTCGATTTTTATTAGTAAAAGAAACTTTATAATAAAAATATTTCAGTGATAAAGAAGGTTTCTAAAAAAAATATCTTATGATTTTTCAGCTACAGCACCCCTCCCCCCTCCTCGCTACTTATTATTTATTACACTATTCATTTAAATTGAAATTTGTGATAAATTATTTAAATATTTTAAAAATCAGAAGCTCGTATGTGCTGGGAAGGCGCAGGTAAATCTTTTTCCGATTTGTATGCCGGTCGTAAAATCTACTGTTGAATCAAAATGTAGTAAATAATTGTTTTATTCGTGTTATTAAAATATTAGGCTTCTTTGGAGCTCAGATTATTTCCTCAAAATACTAATAATTTTAGCTTTTAAACTATTAATATGAAATATATTTATTAAAATTTCTCCTTGTTAATTATTAAGATAGAAACATATGCATTAAATGGAGTCAGTATACAGCAAATTACTGCGCATTCAAATTAAAATGTTATTTATTGTAAAATATGTAATTCAGTAATATCATAGAATTCTTAATTATTTCATGACATAATTATGTTTTATCAGTTATTCTATAGAATTTCTTATTATTTCTTGAAATAACGTATCATAATGTATAAAATAGCTGTTTTCATGATGTAAGTTATCAACTTAAGCCTAGGAGTTAAACCTCGTTGTTAATACTTAGATAAAACTTTCAGTTTGATGGCGAAATCTTGCTTTCATTTTATATTCCTTACTTCTAACTCATTGGAAGTTTGGATGACATAGACATCCGTTTTACGAATATTTCTTATAATTTTTCCAGCTCTTTTAATTAGCCAAGCGAAGTGATGAATTAAGTACAGCTGTAAAAGCGTTCAATTAATAGTCTGAAGCGATCATACGATGGTTTTCTTTTAACTTGACATTAGACCTTAAATAATAAGTCCGTTTCTGTTAGTGTTATATATGTAGATTTTTATATGCTTGTATATTCCTTTTTTAAGAACTAAATAGGTTTTATTATTTTGGTGTTTTATTCAGAAGCAAGGTCAATGCTATTCAATCCAGTTTTCCAATTTAAATATTTTACTCTTTTTTTATTTTTTATTTAGTCAATGTTTTTAGGCCATCTCCTTAATTCAGAGGTAATTTTTTAATATAAAATTGATTCATTTCATTGATAAATCTCGCAATAAAATGATCAACAGATACATGCGAAATGTAAATAAATTTCCATAATATGAAAAGCATCCGAATATTTATATAATGTAGAAGCTAAAAAATTCAAAGTGAAATTTCTTGTTGATAGACAGTCCAATTTTCCGACATTATTTGAAATGTTTCATGTAATTTAATCAATATACCATAATAATAATTTCATTGTTAAAAATATTCGGATGAATTCGACTTATGTAAAATTTACAGTTAACGATTATTAAAGAAAGCATTACTTACGTAACTCAACGGGTGATTATTTTTTGAAAATTAATTCTGGTGAAATATTTTATTTAACTATTTACATGCGTCAAGCTACTTGCGTTATTTTCAACTAGCACTCTAACAATATGTGTATAAATGGTGGATCTTCAAATATCATCGATCTGGTTTTAAATTATGACCGTTAAATATCAGAGTCCAAATTAATCTATAGATGAGGTACCATATAAAGAGATTTAGTTAATATTTAATTTTTTTCCCCATATCCTTTTTATATATGAACATAATAATGCATACTTTCATACTTTCACAAGTTTTGTCTTACGTTTCTATCCATATTTTGGTAGGGATAACTAAAGAGACACCGTGTTTACAATTTGTTATGAACTTAAGAAATGTAAGAATTGAATTGTTTTTAAGAATGATCCACATTTGCATATTCAGGCAATAGCTTGGATTTTTTTTTCCTTGTATATACCAGGTTTTGCATCGGAATTCATAAAATTCTTTGTAAGGTTTGTTAAATGTGAAGTCGTTCGAAAAAGAAATAATTAAGTTTGCCCTTGACGTATTTGAAGCTATTAAGAAAATCTTTCTTAAATGTCACATTTATTTAGAAGACATATTTTAAAATTAAAAGAAATATTTTGAATAACTCTTATTTCCATTAAGTGTCATTTGCATAAAATACTCCTAATAACCATCGTTTCCAGTTACAAATAATTTTTGAATTTTTCTGAACTTGGTTCGTATTTCAGGTACTGCAATTTTATGGAATTATTTTCCTTTTTCTTACTGGCATCCCATTTGATTTACTCCATTTACATGTTGCTGAATATCGATCTATAGTTATTGGGAAGGGACACAAAACTTGGTTTGCAAATATTTAAAGCCTAATTTGGAAATCTTGTTACAAATTATTTTTAAACTGTTCTAATCGAGAAGTTGCGATGCGATCGTTTCCTTCCTATTTTTAAATAAAAGCATGTAATGAATTTATCAGTTTTACTTTGAAAATTTATTAAATTCAACTTATGTTGCTTGAACCCAAGCTGCTATTTGATGGCGTTATGTTGTTCAAAATATGATTTGCTTCTTAAAATCGTTTCCGATGATGCACTTTGTTATAACATTTTCTGATTTATCTTCAATGCATGTTAATAACAATTTTTGTTTGCAGCTGCAGCTAAGAACTTCCTTGTTTTGCGCAGGACTGGATGATGTCTCTATGGAAGTACTAGGCTTGTTCTTCAGAATAGCATTCAGCCCTTCACAGAGAGAAACAGCAGTTTCTCGATATTACTTAATTTCATTATCCAGGAGCATATGCTGAGCTCAGTGATTATAGTCTTTTGATGGTCTCTTAGAAAGTTTCAACTGCTAGGTTTCCCCCCTTCTCAACGAGTGTGTAAGTCTTCAGTTCTCGAACGACGAGGAATACGTTACACCAGACATCTTAAGCTCAGCCTCTTGTTGCATCATCAGAAGCTATTGGTCTATAACGAATGATTAAGAATGCAAACAAATAACATATTCCTTAAAGGAGCACAAAGAAGCTGAGAGGCCTGTGTAAGCAACATTCATTCAATCTCATTTTTGATTGTCACCTGTAACATTCATTTCTTTTATACTAGCAAAAAAATTTTAAATAAACTTTAAGAAAAGGATATTATCAAGAAGAGAAAGGATGCGAAATCTGAAAAAGAATACAGTACACTCCCGATTATCCCCGGAATTGGGTCGGCCGCCGCGGATAACAAAAATCGCGGATAATCCGAAAAAAGCTAAAATCGGGTATAGCAAAGGGGAAAACATCCATTCCTACTTTGAAAAATCGTTTTATCTATACTTATAATAAAGCTGTGTGTGTGTGTGTGTGTGTGTGTGTGTGTGTGTGTGTGTGTGTGTGTGTGTGTGTGTGTGCGTGTGTGTGTTGGCGCTCTACAGGCCAGGTCATTTGGCATGCAGCTACCAAATTTGGTACATGTATACCTTAGAGGTCTGGAATGTGCACCTGGGGTCCCTTTTTTAAAAATTTTTAATTAGAATTTTAATTATTAATTAAAAACTAACTTTCCCGCCAAAAAAATCTTCCATTTTCCTCACCGCCAACTTTCCCGCCAAAAAAATCTTCCACTTTTCCCCACCGCCAAATGAGTAAGGCTTCAGTTTTTTTCCCCCAACAGTAATGAGGCTAGGATTAACATTTTTCGGCCGATTATTTCAAACGATTCTGTTTATTTTCTTAATGTTTGATGCATTTAAAATTAAACATTGTTAATGAATCGATCTTTCAGATTCATTCTGAAGTACTTTTGAATTAAAATAAGACAGAATAAAGGAAATTAAAAATGTCTAATCTGCATAGCGTTACCCCAACTGGCGTAGAAAAATTCACGCATTTGCGTTAACGTAACTGGCGTTGAAAATTCACGCATGCGCATTGTGTTCTGATTGTTGATAATATTATCAACGGATGATTCTTGATTTAAATTATTTTTAGGTTAGTTGCATGCTTCCGTAATTAAATTGTATTTATGTTAGTTATATATTTTTTGTATATGCTTATAGTTTTAAGTACATCGTTTTTTAAGTAGTTTTTTAAAACCTGTTTTCGACCGATTATTTTAAACGATTCATTTTATTTTTTGAGTGTTTGAAGCATTTAAAATTAAACATTGTTAATTAATCGATCTGTTCCTGATGAATCTGAGAAAATTTTGTTGACAAATTCTTGAAATATTACATAAATTAAGAAAGGTATTCTTTAGTGCCCATAAAGTTTAAACGCTCAGTGACTCTGTTATCAGTAATCATATTATAAAAAAATGCTTTGTTTCAGTAAAAATATATTATTATATTAATTTTAGATTAATTCTTTCCACTTTAATTTAAAGCATAAATTCTACGGGAGCTAACAGAAAATTAGAGAGATACATATTACGTTATGATTGAAGGTCTTTATAATATTATGAGTGAATTATATGACTATCAAAATTTGAAATTTAAAAATATTTTGATGAAGAATTTATTAAAGTAGGAATTGCGTAAAATATTTAATTATTAAAATTTAAACGAACATTAAGATTGGCGAACCAGCTGGTCGCTAAAGGCGGCTAGTGTACAATAAAACATAAATAAACAGCAGGAAATGTTTAACTAACGGTTAATGTTTTAGTATATCACTCAAAACTATCCTAAAATGCATTTTGTTAATGAAAACGGAAAAGTGCTTTGTACTTACGAGAGGCGTCAAGGATACACAGAAAAATTAATACATATGTACTGTTTTAATACTGTAATGTATTATGTAATTACAAAAGCATAACTGTAAAACTACACTTTTTTGAAGAAATCAGTCATTGGTTTTTGCTTCTTGCTTTTGAAGCATTGTCTCTTTGCTTGGAAGCAAAAAAAAAAAAAAAAAAAAAAAAAAACTTAGTGCGGCAGGCGCGGATAATCGGGAGTCTACTGTATTTCTAAGTACAGTAGCTGCCTATAAACAATTTAGTATCAAGTATTGTGTATTTCATGCACTCATGTAAATGATATACATGATTCTACAAATGATATGCTTTTATTTTACAATTTGCTTCATATTTATGCGAATTGATTTGTCTTACCTGATGTTTTTGAATATGCCAGCTTCGCTGTAATGCATCCTTTATCTTGAGAATTAATATATTCTCGGATTATATCATAAAAGCGATGAGCCAATTCCATTTGTGGATTGCTTGGATTTGAACAGAATCAAAACTTTCTGGCTTCTTGTGATGGTTCATTTGACTCTTCTTCATCAACCTAATTCTAGTTATATGAACTTCATAAATTACTGGTATGAACTTGGTTGACTTTTAAAAGTGACTCAAGATACAGAAAGAATTATTGTTAAGCTATGTAATGTATGCTTTTTTTTTGCATCCTAAAACATCATCCGGTAATACTTGAATAATATGGATACTGTTCTCCCACAAAAGAAAGGGAGCTTGTAAAGTGACCAGAATGTCTTGCTAGATTGGACCCTAATCACTCGCATCCAGACACTTTCCAAATTTTTATGAGCTGGCATGCGACTGCTTAGAGGTCTGAAGAAAAGTGTGTGTTGTCTTTTTTTTTCTCCCGAAGTTGACACAAAGGGGAAAACTTTCAAGCGGCAAAAGGTAAATTCAAAAATTAAATAATTGTTCAAATATTAAATAGCATAATATTTTTCAATTTAATTCAATCCATAATTCGGAATAATAAAATATAATCAAAGTAAAATATTTAAAAATATTAATCGTATTTAAAAGTGAAGGGTTAATTTTTTAACTGCTTTTTAAATTAACAAAACGTTAAAATCTAACCTGCCCACTTAATTATGTTTAGAAAATTGTCAACTTGGCTGCTTTTGTAAGTTATAATTTCTTAAATTTATACAGTTTGCTCTTACGTGGTTGAAGTATGAAAAATAATGATTAGGAGGCAATCATTGATGATTCTTAATATTAAGCAACTTTGTTAGCATCATTAAAATATTCAACCTTTTTTACCCTCTCTTATCGAAAGAGAAAAAGTATTGTTAGAGTTAGAAATAAAAAATAATGAACTCGAGAATTATGGAATTACAAGAACGTGCGCGTCTTATTATGAAAGTAACTCCAAAATATTTTGTGCTCGGCAGCTGAAATTTGGTATAAGATCTTGACACCAAATTTGTAGATTTCTATGAAATATTGTGAGAAATATATGCAGAAGAAACCCGCTTGTTCGAGTATAAAATTGTGCAATAGAAAATTTATTATACGACTTTAACATGTATCGGGTGGATAAAAATCAAATTGAAATTAAACTATACATTCACAAGTATGCACATCCAAAAACTCAATAGTTTGAATATAAAACTTCGTTTGACGTGGTTTTTTTTCTTCTGAAAAACGCTCTAGAAATAGTTGCATTTTAGCATGCAATAAAGACTGAAAAAACATATAGGAAACCAAATATTTTTAATTAAATGACAAAAGTTTTTGTATGGAACTAATATGAAGTATAAAGCAAAACTCTTAGTTGAGTGGTTTATAAAAAGAATTGCTTTAATGTTTGCAGATTATTTAGGAATTATATCGCTTAGTTTTCGAACTGAAACTGTATTCTTTTTTACTCTTAAATAGTGAAGTTCGACTGATAAATAACATGAAATGTTTATTTTTCATTCCATTGTAAAATATTAAAACTACCGTGGAATAATTATCTCTCAAAATATTACTCATTCTCTAGTTGAGGAACGGCAGAGCAATCAGTAATTATAACAAATTTCAACAACAGCAAAAATAATTATAATGTATGAGATTTTTCTTAGGAAAGTTCTCTCAAAGATAATAACCTGAGAAGACAGCACTTAAAAATATAAGAAAACTTTATAACGTATGTAAATTCATGTATAAAAATTAAATATTGAAAAACGAACGTGGAAACAAAATCAAAACGCTTCCATAAGGAAGAACAAATTTTTTAGTATAATAAATGAAAATAAATTTTTTTCGCAAAAGATCGACTTTCCACACTAGTGCCTATCTTATGCATGTATGTATATGTAAAAATGTGTGTGTCAGATTTTGATTTCACACAGGCGGTTGGAAGAAAGACCCCCATTCTGTTTTCTTGTACATGGTCACTCAGCTCATAACCAAAGAGAACTCACTCTTACGCTCTCTGGTAAAAATTCAACACTTGCAAGCATGAGTAAATTTCTGCCAACATTGGGAATGTGTACAATTTAGCTTCAAGTTGATTGAAGTGGTTTCTTGTAGCTTCTGTTGATAGTAAAAAGAGATGATTCTCAGATGTTAGTAAAAACTGTACAGTCTTCAACAACAGAAAGAAAGGAAGGATGCTATAATTTTTAATTATAGAGCCATAATTATTTTTTTATTATTTCTGTATTTATAAAATTAATGCCGTTGGAAGTGACTCGAAGTGACAGGCTTATTTACGAAGACGAATTGAATCACTGACTCGGAATTTTCAAATTGCGGAATTAGAGATTCCATAAACAATATAATTATTCGATGCAGCAAACCTTCTAATGCAAGAGCATAAAGTTTCCCTTTAGAAATTTGTTGTTGTCTTGAGATGTATTTAATTTTGTTTGCGGCTGCATTCTTTCCGCACACACACACAAAAAAAAACCCCACTATAATAAGTAATTACGAGAGTGCTCACAGAAATTTCGGAAGAATGAGCAATACGATTCAGATTTTTCCTTTATATTACTATTATCTTCAAATTAAAAATATTTTTTAATTTTTGAATATTGAGGTATTTATATTGCTTTTTAGGTTCATCATTTATGCTTCTAAGTTGATCCTGCTTTAGCAACAGCCAAAAATAGACTATACTGCCCCGTTATGATGAATAAGATTTGTTGTTTAACTCATTTTTTTTTTTTAAATCGCTGATTCGTGAAATGCAAGTCCCGTAAGGATATTCTAAGATAATCGATGTTTATTAAAGTAGAGAATTCTATTTTGAAACGGAAACGACTGTTAATCGGATAGGAGAATTATAGAGTCACAAGCCATTGTATAATAAAAAATATTGCACATTCGGTTTGTACATGGAGTTCAGCCCTACTTCATTCAAGCTTTAATACAGCTCTAAGCAAATATTAAATATTTATTCGGCACCAAATATAATAGAATTTTAAATTACGGAAATAAAAAAATCAACCAGCTGGATAGATTTTCACTTATTCTGGTTATAGAACTAAGCGAGGATATTATTTATGGTGATAAAACAATAGTTGTAATCGGCATTTATTATTTATTAGTTAAAATTCTTGTCTGTACGTGAATTATACAAGGATAAAGCTGTAGTCGTTATTTAAATTGAACACTAGCTTTCAGCGAATCATCGTATTTGCTATATGTTTTTTTAGATGAATATAAATAATTTGGACGAAAGCATTTAAAAGATGTCTGTCTAAATTGTCACTTAACTCCATGTTAACATAACAGAGAAGAGAGCTAGATAGATGAAGTTTTACACAAGGCTTAATCATCAGACTTGTGGATTTGCGTCCAATTTTAAAATTCCATTTCTGATAGGTAGCGGTTCTCAATCTGACTATTCCTAAATATAGATATGATTACAACTAAACGCGGTATCCTAGAAATGCGAAATTCAGTTTGTAGCTATGGCATCGAAGTTGTTTTTTTATTGAATTTTTAATTCAATCAGGCTAGAAGAGGAAAATTAAAATGTAAACTGAATTATGTACTCTAAACGAAGCTTATTTTGACAGCAGCATCGTGCGAATAATTCACGATTGGATACGTGCTCAGTTCTGTTTTAAATTATTAATATTCGTTAACTGATACGTTACTATAAAGTAGGTAATGAGACGTGCAAAAACAACTCATTGAAATATAAGGGGATGCAAGTGGTTTTAAGAGCTGTTCAAAGAATAAACAATGGAATTCTATTTCATTTTTCTGCAAACGATAAGTTCTGGTAAAGATTAAAATTTGATTATACTTATACTTGACTTCTCATAGTCAATTGTCTTGCAGTAAAATGCTATCTCTTTTGGGTAGGATTTTTTTTTAAAGTAAGCAAGATTCGTCTTGAATTAAAATAATTTGACCTGAATATAAATTTAATATTTGGCCATCTTCAATATTGTAACATTCTTGAAGCTCGTGTTTTCACGTAGAACACTTTAATTGCCGAGCTGAATTTCTTACAATGTTGTTTATATAACCCGGTCAACGCTGCTCCCCCCCCCCCCCACGGCAGTAAAGATGTCAAATACAAACAACTTTAATATACAGTTCCCAAAAAGTATTGCTCTGCAAATCGACTATGAGAATTTAACAGTTTTTTTTTGAATATTTCAAAAAGTATTTAGAGTGTGGATAATTTTATGGATTCCGACATTTCAGCATGTCAGTATTGCTTTCATGCAAGGATGCTACAATTCAGTTTTTCCCACATTTTTATTTAAACATTCGTAAAAATATTAATGCATTTATTTTATGAAGTACATTAATTCTATTAGTGAGTAAAATTTTTTAAAAAGAAATGTGAATGGTTTCCACAATATCAATGAAAGTTAACAAGACTCGTTTAATATTGGAAGCATTAATTTTCAAAACTACTCTTAATATGGTGAAAATGAAGTTTTTTTTTATATATCATCTAGTTTATTGTGTTTTTGATCATGTCGTTGCTGCTGTGCATATATTTATGACCAAATTAATTCAAAAAATTTTCTGATCTTGCATTATAGACGTTCCAAATTTTATTCGACTAACTTGTAGCTTTTTAGAGTAATGACATTTTCTACACATGAGACAATCAGAGAAAAATTGTCAAAATTTTAACAATTTTTTTTTTGCAAAACTTTTTCATTATCTTTCTTGTTGCACTTTTAAGTTATCTTGCGCCTATAGGTGAAACGATTGATTAAGAAATGATGTGATAAAGCTCAGTGTAATTTGAAAAATAATAGGTCCATCACGCTTTAAAGGATTTTTTTTCCGAATATATTTTTGTATTAGATAGTAAAAATCTTAATTTAAGCTAAATGTGAGGATATGTTGGTGTTGAATTGAATATAGGGAATATGTTTTAAATTCGAAGATAATGCTCAATTAATTAAATTTACATCAGAAATGTGATAATTAGATGCAGATTCAGAAGAATTCAATTACAAATTCTTCTCTGTAAATTAATTATACATCTTAAGAGAAATACGTTGAAATATTTTTAATATTGTTAAAATGTAGTTCTTGTTTCAGCTGCATTTAAATTAGTCCTTTTTATGACGAATGAGTTTTAAGGAATGTGACAATTTAAATTCGCCCTGAACGATAGAAGTCGCCGTGCACGCCGAAGACATGGTGTTTTTGGCTGTCCATGAGAAGCAGGAAGCACAGCTTCTCGGGAGAGCTCCCTCGTTTGCCGCCGAGGGATAGAAGAAGCAAGCAAAATGAGGAAGGTGTAGGGGAGAATAAAATGAAAGGGAATAAAGATCCCTGGGAAACTAAGATATCGGTGCCCATCTGTAGAAGATGAGCCCTGAGGGTGTTAAGCTCTATTAAAATACCTTTAATTTCATTTTTAACTAGGGTATACATAAAATAAAAAAATTATGAAGATAAAAGAACGAGTTTTCATATAAAGCATTACCAAGTTCGAGATTTTAGGTCGAAAAATTTTTTTTTCTGTCGGGTGTGTTAAGTGTCAATTGAAGATATTTTAAACTAGTCAGCTTTCAGATGTGAGGATGTCTTCTGTAAATAGCAATTTAATATACGAAATTGGGGAGAAATCTCATTTTATATTGGTAAAATGTGATGTGCTGGAGTATATATACAGATTATTTCGAGTAAAGAGAAATTAAAATTACCCCATATTACATTATTTTTGAGTGCATAAAATTTTTTATACAATATTCTATTTTTAAAAAAAGTTAAATTGGTTTAAAAATAAATTTCACACACACACATATATGGATGGCAGTTATCAGTACTGAAGGCTCATTTTTCCATCTTACAGTATTATATAAAAATGTCGGCGGAAATTTATGTGAATTTGAAAAAAATAAAACCTATCCGTTCAGTGAAATAAACAAACATAAATAATTAAATAAATGAAAGAGTAAAAACCTCTATTGTGTTTTTATTGATTCAAAAGACTAAAACTACTATATTTATGAAAATATTATGCAGTTGTTGTGATTTGAGTAGAAAAGTTAATATATCTCTCTGCTTATTTCGGCTTCAATTAATCTAATAAAATTACTGAAATTTCAGGCCAAGTTTAAATTTCAAACCAGCAGTCGTGGTCTCCGAAATGCTTTCTATTATTCCTATATAACAATATGTACTATCTTCCATCTTGTCGCAGAAAATTGTGCAAACTGAACTTAGCCCTGAGCACTATGAGGGCTTCTTTTTTATTTTCAGAATGCCTTTATTTAATTAAATTTAGCAATCCTATTAATTTCAGAAATAAACGAAGAAATAGCTTTAAACAATATTCAATGCAGATAAATGTAAAAATGCATCATAACAGAATATAATATTGCTAATTGTTAAACATTACTGTTCCAAATTTTGTTTAATTTCATTCTTTAACAATGACTTTTACATTATTTGAACAAATGTCGATTTTCTGTAATAATTTTACTTGAGGATTATTCTTTCCAATACCAACAATAATTTTATATTATACTAGCCGGTTCGCCAATCTTTATGTTCGTTAAAATTTTCCTAATTAAATATTTTATGCAATTCCTACTTTAATAGCTTCTTCATCAAAATATTTTAAATCTTCAAATTTTGATAGTCATATAATTCACTCATAATATTATAAAGGCCTTCAGTCATAACGTAATATGTATCTCTCTAATTTTCTTTTAGCACCCGTAGAATTTATGCTTTAAATTAAAGTGGAAAGAATTAATCTGCAATTAATATAATAATATTTTTTACTGAAACAAACAATTTTTTTATAATCTGATTAATGAAAATAGAGTCACTCAGCGTTTAAACTTTATGGGCACTAAAGAATATCTTTTTCAATTTACGTATTATCTCAAGGATTTGTCAACAAAATTTTCTTAGATTCATCATGAGCAGATCGATTAATTAACAATATTTACTTTTAAATGCATCAAACGCTAAGAAAATGAAGCGAATCGTTTAAAATGGACGGTTTAAAACAGGTTTTAAAAAAAAACTACTTAAAAAACGATGCACTTAAAACTATAAGCATATACAAAAAATATATAACTAACATAAATACATTTTAATTACAAAAGCATGCAACGAACCTAAAAAAAATTTTAATCCAGTCCGCATCCGTTGATAATAATTCGTCAACACAATGCGGAATTCAGAACACAAAGCGCATGCGTGAATTTTCAACGCCAGTTACGTAACGCAAATAAATGATTTTTTTTCTACGCCAGTTGGGGTAACGCTATGCGGATTAGACATTTTTAATTTCCTTTGTTCTGTTTTATTTTAATTCAAAAGTACTTCAGAATGAATCTGAAGGATCGATTAATCAACAATGTTTAATTTTAAACGCATCAAACATTAAGAAAATAAACAGAATCGTTTGAAATTATCCGCCGAAAAATGTTAACCCTAGCCTCATTACTGTTGGGAGAAAAAAAAACGGAAGCCTTACTCATTTGGCGGTGGTGAAAATGGAAGATTTTTTTGGCAGGAAAGTTAGTTTTTAATTAATAATTAAAATTCTAATTAAAATTTCAAAAAAAGGGACCCCAGGTGCACATTCCCGACCTCTAAGGTATACATGTACCAAATTTGATAGCTGTATGTCAAATGACCTGGCCTGTAGAGCGCCAACACACACACACACATTGAGCTTTATTATAAACTAGCCGCCTTTGGCGACCAGACGGTTCGCCAATCTTAATGCTCGTTAAAATTTTAATAATTAAATATTTTATGCAATTCCTACTTTAATAGCTTCTTCATCAAAATATTTTAAAACTTCAAATTTTGATTATCATATAATTCATTCATAATATTATAAAGGCCTTCAGTCATAACGTAATATGTATCTCTCTCATTTTCTGTTAGCACCCGTAGAATTTATGCTTTAAATTAAAGTGGAAAGAATTTATCTTCAATTAATATAATAATATTTTTTTACTGAAACAAAGCATTTTTTTATAATCTGATTACTGAAAATAGAGTCACTCAGCGTTTAAACTTTATGGGCACTAAAGAATATCTTTTTTAATTTATGTAATATCTCAAGAGTTGGTCAACAAAATTTTCTTAGATTCATTATGAGCAGATCGATTCATTAACAATGTTTAAATTTAAATGCATCAAACACTAAGAAAATAAAACGAATCGTTTAAAATAAACGGTTGAAAACGGTAGAATTTATGCTTTAAATTAAAGTGGAAAGAATTTATCTTCAATTAATATAATAATATTTTTTTACTGAAACAAAGCATTTTTTTATAATCTGATTACTGAAAATAGAGTCACTCAGCGTTTAAACTTTATTGGCACTAAAGAATATCTTTTTTAATTTATGTAATATCTCAAGAGTTGGTCAACAAAATTTTTTTAGATTCATTATGAGCAGATCGATTCATTAACAATGTTTAAATTTAAATGCATCAAACACTAAGAAAATAAAACGAATCGTTTAAAATAAACGGTTGAAAACAGGTTTTAAAAAAACTACTTAAAAAACGATGTACTTAAAACTATAAGCATATACAAAAATATATATAACTAACATAAATACAATTTACTTACAAAAGCATGCAACTAACCCAAAAATAATTTAAATCATCCATTGATAACGTTGTCATGGCAACAATCAGAACAGAATGCGCATGCGTGAATTTTCTTCGCCGGTTACGTAACGCAAATACGTGATTTTTTCTACGCCAGTTGGGGTAACGCTATGCGGATTAGAAATTTTTAATTTCCTTTATTCTGTTTTATTTTAATTCAAAAGTACTTCAGAATAAATCTGAAAGAGTGATTCATTAACAATGTTTCATTTTAAATGCATCAAACATTAAGAAAATAAACAGAACCGATTGAAATAATCCGCCGAAAATTTTTAACCCTAGCCTCATTACTGTTGGGAGAAAAAAAAACTGAAGCCTTTCTCGTTTGGCGCTGGAGATAATGGAAGATTTTTTTGGCGGAAAAGTTGGCGGTGGGGAAAATGGAAGATTTATTTGGCGGGAAAGTTAGTTTTTAATTAATAATTAAAATTCTAATTAAAAATTCGAAAAAAGGGACCCCAGGTGCACATTCCCAACCTCCAAGGTATACATGTTCAAAATTTGGTAGCTGTATGTCAAACGGTCTGGCCTGTAGAGCGCCAACACACACACACACACACACACACACACACATTGAGCTTTATTATAAGTATAGATATATAGATGAACAATGACAAAAGTCATTATTAACGCAATTCATCTTTGGAAAACGTCCTTTCACCACCATCTTGAAGAGTTGCGAGCCGAACATTTTGTTAACTCTGATTTATTTAGAGGAAAATCTGCAGAAGTAGGTCAAAGCATCATTGATCTTGTTTTGAATACAGGTTAGTCCTCTCTCTATCGTACATTTTGTATGTACCGCTGCACATATTTTTACATGCAGTTTTAACCAATACTTTTTCCGCAATCCAAGCAGTGCCAAAAATATTTACTGTCTTCATGAAGGCAAGGAAGTCCTTTTACTTCTGTAAAATAATTTTTAATAAAGGAAGTAATATGCCACAATTATATTGCTTCCCTTCTCAAGAGTAAAAGAAAATATTCTATCAAATATTTAATTTGCCTTCATCTAATACTGTACAAATTAAAAATTAATATGTCCTATAGTCTTTTGCTACATAAATTAAAATGAAATAATTCAGTCAAGATTTTTCAAAGCTCTGTGGGATGTTTTAGTGGAGAAGGTTGCAATTGGGATAGTTAAGTTACATCACACATAAAGAAGGAGCGACGACTTTTTTTATATAAAAATAAACATCTTTTAATTTTTAACGCTAACACATCGACAGACAACAGATTTTGTGAAAGACCGGAAATTGATCTTTTTAATTCGCACAGCTTGCGCGCTTGATCGTAGATAACTGGTTCGTACTTCCGGTGCGCAGTTAGGAAAATAGTTTTTCGAATACAGTCATTTTGATGGAAGCAGGATCGCCACAGTACTCCCCCCTCTAGTAGTGCAGCAGGCACTGAAGTTAGAGGTAACGAGTGTTGAAGCGAACTCGTCGGCCAGATCTGGTCACATAAGGTACTGGAGTAGAATTTGTAGGTGACACAGGACTCGATGGAGACAGTTCAGGTACTGGTTTTGGTGAAGTCGGAACTGCAACTGGTGGTGATATTGCTGGTGCAGAGGACTGGTGAGAGTTCTCGAAGAACGCAGGCTTTAAGCGATCAATGTTGATCGTGGACTGTTTGCCGTTCTTCTCAATTGTGAACATTTTATCAGTTCGTTTGAGTACGAGGTATGGTCCATCGTATGGCGCTTGTAAAGGTTTTTTAACAGCATCGTGGCGCACGAACACATGTGAGCAAGTGTCCAGAGCTGGATGAACGAATACTTTCTTGGTGTCATGAGGTGCAGTAGCAACAGGTTTAAGTTGATCCATCAAGGTCCGTAAATTTATTAGGAACTCATGGGGCTCGACGTTAATTGAAGGGGATTCAAAAAATTCTGATGGTAGTTTAAGGGTTGAGCCATAAACTAGTTCGGCCGATGTGCACTGTAGATCTTCTTTTAATGCGGTTCGGAGTCCGAGCAAAACCAAAGGAATTGATTCGGTCCATTTCGTAGATGCATGACATCGGAGGCTTTGTTTAAGAGATCAATGGAATCGCTCGACTATTCCATTGCTTTTTGGGTGGTAGGGGGTCGTTCGGATCTTTTGGACACCCAAGAGTTTGCTGAGCAAAGAAAACAAGTTGCTTTGGAATTGTCGTCCTTGATTTGTCGTGATTATTGAAGGCAAACCGAAGCGTGAGATCCAATGAGTTATGAATGCACGCGCAACAGTTTCAGCAGAAATATCAGGAATGGGAATTGCCTCAGGCCATCGTGTGAAACGATCTATGCAGGTAAGTAGGTATCCGCAATTGTTTGAAGGTGGAAGAGGTCCTACGAGATATAGATGAACATGATCGAATCTGGCTGCAGGTAATTGAAAAGATTTAAGAGGACTATTGGTGTGTCTAGCTATTTTAGATTTTTGGCAATCTAGACATGAACGAGTGAAATTTGAAATGTCCTTTTGCATGGACGGCCAAAAGAATCTCTCTGAAATCAAATGTTTAGTGGCACGGATACCTGGGTGGGAAATATTGTGCAAAGATAGAAAAACTTTCTTTCGGAAAATTTCTGGGACGTAAGGTCTAATTTTGTTTTGCTTGACATCACAGTAAAGTTTAGATGAATTGGGGTCGGTTGAGAGAGGTTTTAAACAAAGTGACAGTTCATTCTTTGCCAAAATAGTCTGAAGTTCTTCATCAGATGCTTGTGCTTCCGCCATGGCAGAAAAGTCTATTTTTGGTAACTGTATTTCATTAATACGAGATAAGGTATCAGCTACAACGTTTTTTGAGCCCGATACGTGCCTGATGTCGGTGCTGAATTGTGCAATGAAATCAAGGTATCTTAGTTGTCTTGGAGAAGAAGAGTCAGATTTTTTGGTGAAAGCAAAAGTAAGAGGTCGATGATCTGTAAATATTATGAAATTTTGACCTTCCAACAAGTGTCGAAAATGTTTGATAGTTGCATATATCGCCAAAAGTTCCCTATCATACGTACTGTATTTACGTTCTGAGGGCGTAAGTTTTCGGGAATAAAATGCTAGAGGTTGTTGACCATTAGACGTAGTTGTATGGAGGACAGATCCGATGGCTGAGTCTGAAGCATCAACCATGATAGATAATTGCTGGTTAGGTGAATGGAAGTTCAAAGTAGCTGCATTTGCAATATCAGATTTGCATTTTTCGAAAGCTTCTGTAGTGAGGTCAGTCCAAGGAACAAGTCGCTTATCATTCTTTTTAGAGTTTTTTAAAAGTTCGTGTAGGCTAGATTGAGTCTGAGCGGCATGAGGCAAAAATCGACGGTAAAAATTGAGCATGGCCAAGAAACGCTTTAGCTCAGATATATTTTGAGGTTTGGGAAAATCAGAAATGGCTTGAACTTTTTCCGGTAAAGGTTTCACGCCTTCAGATGTAATTAGACAACCTAGAAACTTTACCGATTGCTTCCCAAGGACGCATTTTGAAGGGTTTAGTTTCAATCCGTGCTGAGATAATCGTTCAAATACTGTTTTTAAATGTTGTTTGTGCTGTTCTACATTATTTGATGCAATCAGTATGTCATCAAAATAAGGAATGCAGAAATCTAAATTTGACAAAACTTGATGTATATAACGTTGAAAGGTTTGTCCCGCGTTTCTTAAACCAAAGGGCATATAAACATATTCAAAAAGACCAAATGGGGTTGTGATTGCTGTTTTTGGAATGTCCGCTGGGTTAATAGGAATTTGATGATAAGCTCGGATCAAATCCAGGGTGGAGAAAATGGTTTTATTGAAAAACATTTGAGTGCAATCTTGAATATGAGGAACTGGGTATCTATCAGGAACGGTAATTGAATTTAAACGACGGTAGTCGCCACACGGTCTCCATTCTCCATTAGACTTTTTCACCATGTGTAGAGGACTTGCCCATGGGCTACTAGAAGGACGGAGAATACCTTGAGACATTAAAAATTCAAATTCCTGACGTGCAATTTTTAGCAACTCGGGAGATAAGCGACGAGGTCTCGAAAATACTGGTTAACCAGTTGTTTCAATAAAGTGATGTATTTTAGTTGATACTTTGCTTTTTGTTGGTTGAGATGGATTAGTGAGGTCTTGGAATTGCGATAAAATGTCATAGAATTCTGAATCACCAAGCAAAATGGATATACCAGAAGTTAATGAATCTGTGTTTGTATATTTGCCTTGAGTGGTTAATTTAGTTATGCCATCAATCAAACAACCACTTTTAACATCAACCAAAAGATTATAGTGTTTTAAAAAATCAACACCTATAATTGGTTGGTTCACATTTGCAATTATGAAAGACCAAGTAAAATTTCGTCGTAAATTTAAGTCTAGCGTAAGGCGTTTTTTACCAAAAGTAGCTATTTTTGTGCCATTAGCAGCTAAGAGGAGTAATTCATTAGAGGAATCAGCTTTAGGAGCATAATTGTTTGGTAAAACAGATACGTCTGCGCCTGTATCCACTAAAAATTTCCATTTACTAACTTTATCGGCCAGCATAATTCTATTAATTTTGCGATCGTGGCCAAGGCCAGTGGACGACCGCCGATTTAGTTTCCCGAATTCTTGAAAGAGCAAGGCAAACTACATTTTTTTGCTTTTGTGCCAAAATTTGTATGATAAAAGCAAATGCCATCAGCAGGTTCTTTATATTTTTTTAAGCGATGACGAGAGCAACTACGACTGTTTTTAAAAGGTCGATTTCTATTTCTGCTTTGAGAGCGTGATTGGCGCATTGTTGTAGTAAGCTCGCCAACTAAAGTCGTCAAATGGGCGACTTGTTTTTCAAGTTGGGCTATTTGATTATTCGAAGATTGAGGAGTAACGGAATTAATGTTTGAATGGCCAGCCAAATCATTTATTTTATCTGCAACTGATGCTAAACCAGCTAAATCTTCATTCAAAGCTGTTAAAATAGTTTGTGTGCTGTTTGGCAGTCTTCCGAGCCAAAGAGATTTTAAGAGTGGCTCGCCAACAGTATCGCCCGCCAATGTTTTCATACGAGCTAATAACTGAGATGGTCGTTGGTCGCCAAGTTCTAGGCCTTGTAGCAGCGTACGTATTTTCGAAGCTTCACTTTCAGAATGCAACTCAATTAAACGTTTTTTTAATGTTGGATATTTATCAGTATCAGGAGGTTTCAATATTATATCGCTTACACAATTCAAAATATCAGAATCAACTGCAGAAACAACATGATTAAATTTTGTATCGTCAGCAGTAATTCCCGCCAAGGCGAATTGCGCCTCAAGTTGAACAAACCATAATGCAGGGTTAGCTTTCCAGAAAGGCGGAAGTTTGACGCCAACACGAGAAACTGTTGCGTCGTTGTTGGCGGAATTTGGAGTATCTCCTGGCATGTTTTATTCAAGAAATCAAAGGCACGTTATAAATATAATTTCACAAAACTGCTTTGAAATACGAAAATACAAATAATATACTGATAATCAGAGTAAATAATATGAAAATGCTAATCCAAATTATATAACAGAAGTTCCGATGGAAATTATTTAGGCTGTGAAAATAGAAACAATATTCAACGATACGCTTACCGCCATTAGGAAGAAATGCGCTATGGCGCCATTTAATGCATAAAGAAAACTGGGAAAGTTATCCTTTCACTTTTCGAGTCACCAAATGTGGGATGTTTTAGTGGAGAAGGTTGCAATTGGGATAGTTAAGTTACATCCACACATAAAGAAGGAGCGACGACTTTTTTTTATATAAAAATAAACATCTTTTAATTTTTAACGCTAACACATCGACAGACAACAGATTTTGTGAAAGACCGGAAATTGATCTTTTTAATTCGCACAGCTTGCGCGCTTGATCGTAGATAACTGCTTCGTACTTCCGGTGCGCAGTTAGGAAAATAGTTTTTCGAATACAGTCATTTTGATGGAAGCAGGATCGCCACAGCTCTTAAATTTTTTGCAATCTGAAGAATTTTGTTAATTGCAAATATTAGATTTCCAACGCTTACTTTAATTCATTAAATAAATTTCCTACATTTTCTTATCTAAAAATTTTAGCTGGACTCAGAAAAACAAACAAACATGGATTAGCGCTTTGTTTTCATGTAACTTTGTTTTGAAATGAATGTCTTGCAGGTGCCAGTTAGATAAAAGTATTTTTCTCATGATTTCATTTTGTTTGATTTCCATCAATAAATAATTTGGTTCACTGTGCGTCAAAATATTTGGTAATATTTATTTTATATTTATAAAATATAATTGTGAGCTGGTTGCCTGTTAATTAGCAAAACCTTTGAGGAGAACAGACCATATTGTTATATATATATATCCTTATTTGTCGATTTAGTTTTAAACTAGTAACCAATTGCAGTGGTCTCCCAAAAACGTTTTTGCATAAAGACGAATTTTTGTTCTGGACCTGTTTTTCTCTACTGATTGAAATCAAAACTTGAATAAACCCACAATTGCAATCCCAACATCACACAACAACATTCGGCATATTTAAATAATCGCACTAATGAGTCATTGCATTTCCATGCTTCCAAAAGTACAAACTGACAGACGGTCAACTCCTTATCATTTTTTACTCGAAAACTGAAATTAATCTATTCCATGGATGCTTAATTTTAAGCATCTAGCTCTCTTCCTTTGCTGCTACCGTGTTAACCTACATTCCAACAGCCGTACAAATAGTCTACTTCTCATGGATAATGCGCAAAATTTGATAGAAATCTACACATTTGGTGTAAGGACCAATCACAAAATTTCATTCGTTTTGCTCAAAGTGTCTCTGAGTTATCTTTGCCACAGATATAGATATAACGCGAAAAATGTGTTTACCAGCTCAGTGAGGTCTAAAATGTGAAACTTCGTCAAAATCTCGAATTCGATTTTGATGATTACATTAGTTTTTCTATACTTGGCATACCAGAAAGTAAAAACAATATCGCTTGAAAAATTCAGATTTTTGGTCAAACATTCATTTTCAGTTCAATGTTTTTATCATCGAACACACAATTTTCCTGTACTTTGGAGTCAGATACAAAAACATTTTATGGAAAGCTTAAATATTAGCGAAAACTATACACATTTCAAACTAAACAATTTTGAAATATGAGAATGTCTGCTATAAACTGCATTTTAAAATTGGCTTGAAATTGGTTTTCATAAGTAAAATATTGCATTTGGGGCATATGGAGTGTGTTTCATTGCTTTGATTTGGCGGAAATGTTGCATGTGCAAATATGATTATTTTTATTTCTTTTATACAATTTTCATTTTCTACAAATATCCGCTTCTACAGTTAAAAATTATACCAAGGGTCCTTGGACAAGGAATATTAAATTTAATATCGAAATTTTTTTGTATTTCATGTAAAAAAAGACATCAGGAGTGACAGTCGATGTCTTGTATTCGAACAGCCGTGTTTTATTAACACAGCATACTCTGCTCGCGATTGCCATGTAATTAATATGCAAGAAATAAATTATTTATGTATATAATTGGAGTGTTAAAGAAGAAAAAGGATTTTTAGACGTGATACTCTAAAACAAATATTCAGTCTGGTATTTTGCCAGCAACATACTAAGATATATGATAGAAGGCATAAATAATGCTAAATTGAAACACTTGAATTTGAGATGCACGATGGAAAAACCAGAAATAAAATCATGTTTGAGAAGTGGGTTGTTAGCTTGGCTGTTTTTTTCATCCTAGAAATGAAGTATAAGTCACTAAAATTGAACTAATCCAACCATTCTAAGGCAATCAAAGGAGATCTAAATGATAAACTGAGAGATAGAGAGTAAAATTTTAGGGAACATTTTCTTATAAGAGACAACCAATGTAAAAAGAATTGCATTCTCTCATCGAAATTGAGAATAACTCCATCCATTATAATAATACCTTCCTTTTCTAAAATTTGATTTATTTTCTTTAACAAAGGCCATTCTTGTTTATGCGACTCCAAATATATGTTATGGATACAAGAAAAGCGAGAATCCGCTTACATTCCCAGTAGCTTCTCATGCACTATTTTTAGGTTTTTTTTCATTATATATATGATTTATCAAATTGTGTCAGTTTTACTATATTAAGTTTTAGATCAACTGTCATTTCAGGAATAAGTAAAAAATATGGTTGAATATAACAATGCGCTGGAATAGAATACAGCATTATTACCTGTCTAATATTATTGTTCTAGATTTAATTTAGCTTCTTTATTTTAACAATGCATTTTACATCATAAAAATACACTGATTTCCTATAACAATACATAACAACTATTAGGTGAGGATCTTTATTATTTCAATTTCTAACAATGCATTTTACATTATTTCAGCAATATAAAAAATTATTATTACCGTGATTCATCTTTAGAAAGTGTCATTTCATCTCCATATTGAAGAGTTGAAAGCAGAAGTTTTTGTTAGTTCCGATTAGTTCAGAAGAAAATCCCTTCAAAGTAAGACGAAATGTTGTCCATCTTGTTTTCAATGCAAGTTAGTCCTCTGTCTATAAAATTTTGTATATACTGCTCCAAATATTTTAAAACATTGTTTGAATCAACGCATTTTTCACAATTCAAGCATTGTCTGAAATCTTTATTCCCAAATGATGCCAGAAAAAATTGTTTTCACTTATATCTTGCAAATACGCATAAAGAAATAATTTTCATTTCTCAAAAATTTAAAACAAAATTTTCTTTGAACATCTTTAATCATTTGCTTTCTTCTAGTAGAGTAATAGTTGATAATGAATATATTCATTAAGTAAGTTTCTTGATATATAGGTTAAAAAGAAATAAATCGATCACAATTTTTGAAAGATTTTAATTTTTTTGGAATCCGAAAACTTCTTCTAACTGCAGATATTAGATTTCCAACGATATCTTTACTTTGTTCAATAAATTTACGTCTTTTTCTTATCACAAAAATTTAACCAGGATTGGAAAATAAAATATGCATTAGCATTTTCACTGCAATTGATATTGTTTTGAAATGAATATTTCCCACGATGAGAAATAGATAAATATATTTTAACTCGTTTTTTGAAATATATGATTTGGAATAATTTAGAGTGACTATAAGAAGAATTATAAAATTATATATCGCTCTCGGGATTCGAACAGAAGACCAGCAAAATTCAACGATACACCCTGCCGATCTAGTCACCAAGTCTCGTGCTAAGAGAGCGGCTGAAGGGTCTAAGATTCTCATTATGACACGGAAATAAGTTTTAAGTACGGTGTAAATCTGGTTTCAAAAGCACAATGCTAAGAATAGGAATAGTTTCTTCGCATGTGCACGACTTTACTCTTAAAATTCCGATTGAATATAGAAATATTTTGAAATTAAAAAATATTTTTGAAATATGTGATTTGGAATAATTCATAGTAACTCTATGAATAATGGAGAAATATAGATTAAATTTATTTTTAAAAAATTATAAAATTATTTATCGCTCTCCAGATTGGAACAGAAGACCAGCAAAATACAATGACACACCCTACCCATCTAGCCACCGATCCAAGCACCTCCAGCGCTTCTGAAGGTTCTAAGATTCTCATGACGACTCGGCAATAAGTTTTAAGTACGGTGTAAATCTGGTTTTAAAAGCATAATGCTAAGAATATGAATAGATTCTGCTCATGTGCGCGAACTTTACTCATAAAGTTCCGATTAATTATAGAAATATTTTGAAATTAAAATGTATTTTTGAAATATATGATTTGGAATAATTCATCATAACTCTATGAATCAAGGAGAAATAGAGATAAAACAGAAGACCAGAAAAAACACAATGACACACTCTGCCGATCTAGCCACCAAGACTGCACCTCAAGTGCGTCTGAAGGTTCTATGATTCTTAATACGACTCCGCAATAAGTTTTAAGTACGGTGTAAATCTGGTTTTAAAAGAACAATGCAATGAATAGAAATAGATTTTGCGCATGTGTGTGACATGACTCTTAAAATTCCGCTTAAATATAGAAATATTTTGAAATTCTCTCCAGATTCGAACAGAAGAACAGCAAAATACAATGACACACCCCACCTATCTAGCCACCGATCCTCGCACCTCCAAAGCGTCTGAAGGTTCTAAGATTCTCATTATGACTCGGCAATAAGTTTTAAGTACGGTGTAAATCTGGTTTTAAAAGCATAATGCTAAGAATAGGAATAGATTCTGCGAATGTGTGCGACCTGATTCTTAAAATTTCGATTAAATATAGAAATATTTTGAAATTAAAATATATTTTTGAAATATATGATTTGGAATAATTCATAGTAACTCTATGAATAATGGAGAAATATATATAAAATTTATTTCAAAAAATTATAAAATTATTGGTCGCTCTCCAGATTCGAAAAGAAGACCAGCAAAATAGAATGACACACCCTACCGATCTAACAACAGAGCTTCGCACCTCGAGTGGGTCTGAAGGGTCTGAGATTCTCATTACGACTCGGAAATAAGTTTTAAGTGCGGTGTAAATCTGGTTTTAATAGCACAATGCTAAGGAAAGGAATAGATTCTGCGCATGTGTGCGACCTGATTCTTAAATTTTCGATTATATATAGAAATATTTTGAAATTAAAAAATATTTTTGAAATATATGATTTGGAATAATTCATAATAACTCTAATAATAATATAGAAATATAGATAAAATCTATTTTTTTTAAAAAAGAAAAATTATAAAATTATTTGTCGCTCTCCAGATTGGAACTGAAGACCAGCAAAATACAATAACACACCTGCCGATTTAGCCACCAAGCCTCATACCTCGAAAGCGTCTGAAGGGACTAAGATTCTCAATACGACTTGGCAATAAGATTTAAGTACGGTGTAAATCTGGTTTTAAAAGCATAATGCTAAGAATATGAATAGATACTGAGCGTGTGCGCGAACTTCACTCTTAAAGTTCCGATTAATTATAGAAATAATTTGAAATTAAAATATATTTTTGAAATATATTATTTGGAATAATTCATAGTAACTCTATGAATAATGGAGAAATATATATAAAATTTATTTCAAAAAAATTATAAAATTATTGGTCGCTCTCTAGATTCGAAAAGAAGACCAGCAAAATACAATGACATACCCTACCGATCTAACAACAGAGCTTCGCACCTCGAGTGGGTCTGAAGGGTCTAAGATTCTCATTTACGACTCGGCAATAAGTTTTAATTACGGTGTAAATATGGCTTTAAAAGCATAATGCTAAAAATATGAATAGATTCTGCGCGTGTGCGCGAAATTTACTCTCAAAGTTCCGATTAATTTTAGAAATATTTCGAAATTAAAATATATTTTTGAAATATATTATTTGGAATAATTCATAGTAACTCTATGAATAATGGAGAAATAAATATAAAATTTATTTCAAAAAAATTATAAAATTATTGGTCGCTCTCCAGATTCGAAAAGAAGACCAGCAAAATACAATGACATACCCTACCGATCTAACAACAGAGCTTCGCACCTCGAGTGGGTCTGAAGGGTCTAAGATTCTCATTTACGACTCGGCAATAAGTTTTAATCACGGTGTAAATATGGCTTTAAAAGCATAATGCTAAAAATATGAATAGATTCTGCGCGTGTGCGTGAAATTTACTCTCAAAGTTCCGATTAATTTTAGAAATATTTCGAAATTAAAATATATTTTTGAAATATATTATTTGGAATAATTCATAGTAACTATATGAATAATGGAGAAATATAGATAAAATTTATTTTAAAAAAATTATAAAATTATTTGTCACTCTCCAGATTCGAACAGAAGACCAGCAAAATATAGTGACACACCCTCCCGATCATCCACTGAGCTTCGCACCTCGAGCGGGTCTGAAGGGTCTAAGATTCTCATTACGACTCGGTAATTCGTTTTAAGTACGGTGTAAATCTGGTTTTAAAAGCACAATGCTATGAATAGGAATAAATTCTGCGCATGTGTGCGACCTGATTCTTAAAATTCCGATTAAATATAGAAATATTTTGAAATAAAAATATATTTTTGAAATATATGATTTGGAATAATTCATAGTAACTCTATGAATAATGGAGAAATATAAATAAAATTTATTTAAAAAAATTATAAAATAATTTGTCGATCTCCAGATTCGAACTGATGACCAGCAAAATCCAATGACACACCTTACCGCTATAGCCACCGAACCTCGCACCTCCAACGCGTCTGAAGGGTCTAAGATTCTCATTGACGACTCGGCAATAAGTTTTAATTACGGTGTAAATCTGGCTTTAAAAGCATAATGCTAAAAATATGAATAGATTCTGCGCGTGTGCGCGAAATTTACTCTCAAAGTTCCGATTAATTTTATAAATATTTTGAAATTAAAATATATTTTTGAAATATATTATTTGGAATAATTCATAGTAAATCTATGAATAATGTAGAAATATAGATAAAACTTATTTTAAAAAAATTATAAAATTATTTGTCCTTCTCCAGATTCGAACAGAGGACAAGCAAAATGCAACGACACACCCTACCGATCTAGCCACCAATCCTCGCACCTCGAGCGGGTCAGAAGTGTCAATGATTCTCATCACGACTCGGCAATAAGTTTTAAGTACGGTGTAAATCTGGTTTTAAAAGCACAATGCTATGAATAGGAATAAATTCTGCGCATGTGTGCGACCTGATTCTTAAAATTCCGATTAAATATAAAAATATTTTGAAATAAAAATATATTTTTGAAATATATTATTTGGAATAATTCATAGTAACTCTATGAATAATGTAGAAATATGGATAAAATTTATTTTAAAAAAATTATAAAATTATGAGTCGGTCTCCAGATTCGAAGAGAAGACCAGCAAAATACAGTGAAACACCCTACCGATCTAGCCACTGAGAATCGCAATTCGAGCGGGTCTAAAAGGTATAAGATTCTCATTACGACTCGGTAATAAGTTTTAAGTATGGTGTAAATCTGGTTTTAAAAGCACAATGCTAAGAATATAAATAGATTCTGCGCGTGTGCGCGAACTTTACTCTTAAAGTTCCGATTAATTATAGAAATATTTTGAAATTAAAATATATTTTTGAAATATATGATTTAGAATAATTCATAGTAGCTCAATGAATAATGTAGAAATACAGATAAAATCTATTTTTTTAAAAAAGAAAATATATAAAATTATTTGTCGCTCTCCAGATTCGAACTGAAGACCAGCAAAATACAACAGCACACCCTACCGATCTAGCCACTAATACTCGCACCTCCAGCGCGTCTGAAGGGTCTAAGATTCCTATTACGACTCGGCAATAAGTTTTAAGTAAGGTGTAAATCTGGTTTTAAAAGCATAATGCTAAGAATATAAATAGATTTTGCGCGTGTGCGCGAACTTTACTCTCTCGAGGTACGAGTCTTGGTGGCTAGATCGGCAGGGTGTGTCATTGTATTTTGCTGGTCTTCTGTTCGATTCTCGAGATCGACAAATAATTTATAATTTTTCTTTTTTTTAAATAAATTTTATCTTTATTTCTCCATTATTCATAGAGTTACTATGAATCATCCAAATCATATATTTCAAAACAATATTATAAATTTAATATATTTCTATATTTTATCGGACTTTTAAGAATCAAGTTCCCGCACATGCGCAGAATCTATTTATTATCTTAGCATTGTGCTTTTAAAACCAGATTTACACAATACATAAAACTTATTGCCGAATCGTAATGAGAATCTTTCACCCTTCAGAAGCTCTCGAACTACGAGTCTTGGTGGCTAGATCGGCAGGATGTGTCCTTTTATTTTGCTGGTATTCTGTTCGAATCTCGAGATCGACAAATAATTTATAATTTTTCTTTTTTTAAAATAAATTTTATCTTTATATCTCCATTATTCATAGAGTTACTATGAATCATTCCAAATCATATATTTCAAAACAATATTATAAATTTAATATATTTCTATATTTTATCGGAATTTTAAGAGTCAAGTTCCCGCACATGCGCAGAATCTATTAATATTCTTAGCAGTGTGCTTTTAAAACCAGATTTACACAATACTTAAAACTTATTGCCGAGTCGTAATGAGAATCTTTGACCCTTCAGAAGCTCTCGAGGTACGAGTCTTGGTGGCTAGATCGGCAGGGTGTGTCATTGTATTTTGCTGGTCTTCTGTTCGAATCTCGAGATCGACAAATAATTTATAATTTTTCTTTTTTTTAAATAAATTTTATCTATATTTCTCCATTATTCATAGAGTTACTATGAATCAGTCCAAATCATATATTTCAAAACAATATTATAAATTTAATATATTTCTATATTTTATCGGAATTTTAAGAGTCAAGTTCCCGCACATGCGCAGAATCTATTAATTATCTTAGCATTGTGCTTTTAAAACCAGATTTACACAATACTTAAAACCTATTGCCGAGTCGTAATGAGAATCTTTGACCCTTCAGAAGCTCTCGAGGTACGAGTCTTGGTGGCTAGATCGGCAGGGTGTGTCATTGTATTTTGGTTTTCTTCTGTTCGAATCTCGAGATCGACAAATAATTTATAATTTTTCTTTTTTTTAAATAAATTTTATCTTTATTTCTCCATTATTCATAGAGTTACTATGAATCATTCCAAATCATATATTTCAAAACAATATTATAAATTTAATATATTTCTATATTTTATCGGAATTTTAAGAGTCAAGTTCCCGCACATGTGCAGAATCTATTAATCTTCTTAGCATTGTGCTTTTAAAACCAGATTTACACAATACTTAAAACTTATTGCCGAGTCGTAATGAGAATCTTTGACCCTTCAGAAGCTCTCGAGGTACGAGTCTTGGTGGCTAGATCGGCAGGGTGTGTCATTGTATTTTGCTGGTCTTCTGTTCGAATCTCGAGATCGACAAATAATTTATAATTTTTCTTTTTTTTAAATAAATTTTATCTTTATTTCTTCATTATTCATAGAGTTACTATGAATCATTCCAAATCATGTATTTCAAAACAATATTATAAATTTAAAATATTTCTATATTTTATCGGAATTTTAAGAATCAAGTTCCCGCACACGCGCAGAATCTATTAATCTTCTTAGCATTGTGCTGTTAAAACCAGATTTACACAATACTTAAAACTTATTGCAGAGTCGTAATGAGAATCTTTGACAATTCAGAAGCTCTCGACGTACGAGTCTTGGTGGCTAGATCGGCAGGGTGTGTCATTGTATTATGCTGGTCTTCTGTTCGAATCTCGAGATCGACAAATAATTTATAATTTTTCTTTTTTTTAAATAAATTTTATCTTTATTTCTCCATTATTCATAGAGTTACTATGAATCATTGAAAATCATATATTTCAAAACAATATTATAAATTTAAAATATTTTTATATTTTATCGGAATTTTACGAGTCAAGTTCCTGCACATGCGCAGAATCTATTCCTATTTTTAGCATTGTGCTTTTAAAACCAGATTTACACCGTAGTTAAATTTTATTAAAGAGTCATAATGAGAATCTTAGACCCTTCAGACCCGCTCGAGGTGCGAGGATTGGTGGCTAGATTTCAGAATATTCAATCAAAATATTTAATTTCAAATATCCAATTTTCTATATTTAATCGGAATTTAAAGAATCATGTCGCACTCATGCGCAGAATCTATTCCTATTCTTAGATTTGTCCTTTTCTAACCAGATTTACACCGTACTTAAAACTTATTGCCGAGTCCTAATGAGAATCTTAGACCCTTCCGACGCACAGGAGGTGCGAGGATCGGTGGCTAGATCGGTAGGGTGTGTCATTGTATTTTGCTATTCTTCTGTTCGAATCTGGAGACCGACTAATAATTTTATAATTTTTTGAAAATAAATTTTATCCATATTTCTACATTATTCATAGAGTTACTACGAATTATTCCAAATAATATATTTCAAAATATTTCTATAATTAATCGGAACTTTAAGAATAAAGTTCGCGCACACGCGCAGAATCTATTTATATTCTTAGCATTAAGCTTTTAAAACCAGATTTACATCGTACTTAAAACTTATTACCGAGTCGTAATGAGAATCTTAGCCCCTCAGACCGCCCGACTTGCGAGGATCGGTGGCTAGATCGTTAGGGTGTGTCATTGAATTTTGCTTGTCCTCTGTTCGAATCTGGAGAAGAACAAATAATTTTATATTTTTTTTAAAATAAATTTTATCTATATTTCTCCATTATTCATAGAGTTACTATGAATTATTCCAAATCATATATTTCAAAAATATATTTTAATTTCAAAATATTTCTATATTTAATCGGAATTTTAAGAATCAGGTCGCACACATGCGCACAATCCATTCCGATTCTTAGCATTGTGCTTTTAAAACCAGATTTACAAAGTACTTAAAATTTATCACCGAGTCGTAATGAGAATCTTAGACCCTTCAGACGCTTTCGAGGTACGATTCTTGGTGGCTAGATCGGCAGGTGTGTCGTTGTATTTTGCTGATCTTCAGTTCGAATCTGGAGAGCGACAAATCATTTTATAATTTTTCTTTTTTAAAAAAAATAGATTTTATCTATATTTCTCCATTATTCATAGAGTTACTATGAATTATTCCAAATCATATATTTCAAAAATATATTTTAACTTCAAAATATTTCTATATTTAATCGGAATTTTAAGAATCAGGTCGCACACATGCGCAGAATCTATTCCTATTCTTAGCATTGTGCTTTTAAAACCAGATTTACACCGTACGTAAAACTTATTACCGAGTCGTAATGAGAATCTTAGACCCTTCTGACCCGCTCGAGGTGCGAGGATTGGTGGCTAGATCGGTAGGGTGTGTCTTTGCGTTTTGCTTGTCCTCTGTTCGAATCTGGAGAAGGACAAAAAATTTTATAATTTTTTTAAATAAATTTTATCTATATTTCTCCATTATTCATAGAGTTACTATGAATTATTCCAAATCATATATTTCAAAAATATGTTTTAATTTCAAAATATTTCTATATTTAATCGGAATTTTAAGAATCAGGTCGCACACATGCGCACAATCCATTCCGATTCTTAGCATTGTGCTTTTAAAACCAGATTTACAAAGTACTTAAAATTTATCACCGAGTCGTAATGAGAATCTTAGACCCTTCAGACGCTTTCGAGGTACGATTCTTGGTGGCTAGATCGGCAGGTGTGTCGTTGTATTTTGCTGATCTTCTGTTCGAATCTCGAGATCGACAAATAATTTATAATTTTTCTTTTTTTTAAATAAATTTTATCTATATTTCTCCATTATTCATAGAGTTACTATGAATTATTCCAAATAATAAATTTCAAAAATATATTTTAATTTCAAAATATTTCTATATTTAATCGGAATTTTAAGAATCAGGTCGCAAACATGCGCACAATCTATTCCTATTCTTAGCAATGTGCTTTTAAAACCAGATTTACACCGTACTTAAAACTTATTACCGAGTCGTAATGAGAATCTTAGACCCCTCAGACCCGCCCGAGATGAGAAACTCAGTGGCTAGAGCGGTAGGGTGTGTCACTATATTTTGCTGGTCTTCTGTTCGAATCTGGAGAAGGACAAATAATTTTATAATTTTTTTTAAATAAATTTTACTTATATTTCTCAATCATTCATAGAGTTACTATGAATTATTCCAAATCATATATTTAAAAAAATATATTTTAATTTAAAAATATTTCTATTTTTAATCGGAATTTTAAGAGTCATGTCGCGCACACGCGCAGAATCTATTCCTATTTTTAGCATTATGCTTTTAAAACCAGATTTACACCGTAATTAAAACTGATTGCCGAGTCGTAATGAGAATCTTAGACCCTTCAGACGTGATGAAGGTGCGAGGATTAGTGGCTAGATCGGTAGGGTGTGTTATTGTATTTCGCTGGTCTTCAGTTCGAATCTGGAGAGCGACAAATAATTTTATAATTTTTTTAAATAAATTTTATCTATATTTCTCCATTATTCATAGAGTTACTATGAATTATTCCAAATAATAAATTTCAAAAATATATTTTAATTTCAAAATATTTCTATATTTAATCGGAATTTTAAGAATCAGGTCGCACACATGCGCAGAATCTATTCCTATTCTTAGAAATGTGCTTTTAAAACCAGATTTACACCGTACTTAAAACTTATTACCGAGTCGTAATGAGAATCTTAGACCCCTCAGACCCGCCCGAGCTGCGAGGATTGGTGGCTAGATCGTTAGGGTGTGTCAATGTATTTTGCTGGTCCTCTGTTCGAATCTGGATAGCGAAAAATAATTTTATAATTTTTTTAAATAAATTTTATCAATATTTTTCCATTATTCATAGAGTTACTATAAATTATTCCAAATCATATATTTCAAAAATATATTTTAATTTCAAAATATTTCTATTTTTAATCGGAATTTTAAGAGTCATGTCGCGCACATGGGCAGATTCTATTCCTATTCTTAGCATTATGCTTTTAAAACCAGATTTACACCGTACTTAAAACCTATTGCCGAGTCGTAATAAGAATCTTAGACACTTCAGACGCACTGGAGATGCGAAGCTCGGTTGCTAGATCGGTAGGGTGTGTCACCATATTTTGCTGGTCTTCTGTTCGAATCTGAAGAGCGACAAATAATTTTATAATTTTTTTAAATAAATTTTATCTATATTTCTACATTATTCATAGAGTTACTATGAATTTTTCCAAATAATATATTTCAAAAAAAATTTTTAATTTCAAAATATTTTTATAATTAATCGGAACTTTAAGAGTAAAGTTCGCGCACACGCGCAGAATGTATTCATATTCTTAGCATTATGCTTTTAAAACCAGATTTACACCGTACTTAAAACTTATTGCCGTGTCGTGATGAGAATCATTGACCCTTCTGACCCGCTCGAGGTGCGAGGATTGGTGGCTAGATCGGTAGGGTGTGTCGTTGCATTTTGCTTGTCCTCTGTTCGAATCTGGAGAAGGACAAATAATTTTATAATTTTTTTAAAATAAGTTTTATCTATATTTCTACATTATTCATAGAGTTACTATGAATTATTCCAAATCATATATTTCAAAAATATATTTTAATTTCAAAATATTTCAATATTTAATAGCGGGAACTTGACTCTTAAAATTCCGATAAAATATAGAAGTATATTAAATTTATAATATTGTTTTGAAATATATGATTTGGAATGATTCATAGTAACTCTATGAATAATGGAGAAATAAAGATAAAATTTATTTAAAAAAAAGAAAAAATATAAACTATTTGTCGATCTCGAGATTCGAACAGAAGACCAGCAAAATACAATGACACACCCTGCCGATCTAGCCACCAAGACTCGTACCTCGACAGCTTCTGAAGGGTCAAAGATTCTCATTACAACTCGGCAATAAGTTTTAAGTATTATGTAAATCTTTTTTTAAAAGCACAATGCTAAGATAATTAATAGATTCTGCGCATGTGCGGGAACTTGACTCTTAAAATTCCGATAAAATATAAAATATATTAAATTTATAATATTGTTTTTAAATATATGATTTGGAATGATTCATAGTAACTCTATGAATAATGGAGAAATAAAGATAAAATTTATTTAAAAAAAAAGAAAAATTATAAAGTATTTGTCGATCTCGAGATTCGAACAGAAGACCAGCAAAATAGAATGACACACCCTGCCGATCTAGCCACCAAGACTCGTAACTCGAGAGTTTCTGAATGGTCAAAGACTCTTATTACGACTCGGCAATAAGTTTTAAGTATTGTGTAAATCTGGTTTTAAAAGCACAATGCTAAGAAGATTAACAGATTCTGCGCATGTGCGGGAACTTGATTCTTAAAATTCCGATAAAATATAGAAATATTTTAAATTTATAATATTGTTTTGAAATATATGATTTGGAATGATTCATAGTAACGCTATGAATAATGGAGAAATATAGATAAAATTTATTTAAAAAAAAGAAAAATTATAAATTATTTGTCGATCTCGAGATTCGAACAGAAGACCAGCAAAATACAATGACACACCCTGCCGATCTAGCCACCAAGACTCGTACCTCGAGAGCTGCTGAAGGGTCAAAGATTCTCATTACGACTCGGCAATAAGTTTTAAGTATTGTGTAAATCTGGTTTTAAAAGCACACTGCTAAGAATATTAATAGATTCTGCGCATGTGCTGGAACTTGACTCTTAAAATTCCGATAAAATATAGAAATATTTTAAATTTATAATATTGTTTTGAAATATATGATTTGGAATGATTCATAAAAACTCTATGAATAATGGAGAAATAAAGATAAAATTTATTTAAAAAAAAAGAAAAATTATAAATTATTTGTCGATCTCGAGATTCGAACAGAAGACCAGCAAAATACAATGACACACCCTGCCGATCTAGCCACCAAGACTCGTACCTCGAGAGCTTCTGAAGGGTCAAAAATTCTCATTACGACTCGGCAATAAGTTTTAAGTATTGTGTAAATCTGGTTTTAAAAGCACAATGCTAAGATAATTAATAGATTCTGCGCATGTGCGGGAACTTGACTCTTAAAATTCCGATAAAATATAGAAATATATTAAATTTATAATATTGTTTTGAAATATATGATTTGGAATGATTCATAGTAACTCTATGAATAATGGAGAAATAAAGATAAAATTTATTTAAAAAAAAGAAAAATTATAAATTATTTATCGATCTCGAGATTCGAACAGAAGACCAGCAAAATACAATGACACACCCTGCTGATCTAGCCACCAAGACTCGTACCTCGAGAGCTGCTGAAGGGTCAAAGATTCTCATTACGACTCGGCAATAAGTTTTAAGTATTGTGTAAATCTGGTTTTAAAAGCACAATGCTAAGAATATTAATAGATTCTGCGCATGTGCGGGAAAATGACTCTTAAAATTCCGATAAAATATAGAAATATTTTAAATTTATAATATTGTTTTGAAATATATGATTTGGAATGATTCATAGTAACTCTATGAATAATGGAGAAATAAAGACAAAATTTATTTAAAAAAAGAAAAATTATAAATTATTTGTCGATCTCAAGATTCGAACAGAAGACCAGCTAAATACAATGACACGCCCTGCCGATCTAGCCACCAAGACTCGTACCTCGAGAGCTTCTGAAGGGTCAAAGATTCACATTATGACTCGGCAATAAGTTTTAAGTATTGTGTAAATCTGGTTTTAAAAGCACAATGCTAAGAAGATTAATAGATTCTGCGCGTGTGCGGGAACTTGATTCTTAAAATTCCGATAAAATATAGAAATATTTTAAATTTATAATATTGTTTTGAAATACATGATTTGGAATGATTCATAGTAAAGCTATGAATAATGGAGAAATATAGATAAAATTTATTTAAAAAAAAGAAAAATTATAAATTATTTGTCGATCTCGAGATTCGAACAGAAGAAAAGCAAAATACAATGACACACCCTGCCGATCTAGCCACCAAGACTCGTACCTCGAGAGCTTCTGAAGGGTCAAAGATTCTCATTACGACTCGGCAATAAGTTTTAAGTATTGTGTAAATCTGGATTTAAAAGCACAATGCTAAGATAATTAATAGATTCTGCGCATGTGCGGGAACTTCACTCTTAAAATTCCGATAAAATATAAAAATATATTAAATTTATAATATTGTTTTGAAATATATGATTTGGAATGATTCATAGTAACGCAATGAATAATGGAGAAATATAGATAAAATTTATTTTAAAAAAAGAAAAATTATAAATTATTTGTCGATCTCGAGATACGAACAGAAGACCAGCAAAATACAATGACACACACTGCCGATCTAGCCACCAAGCCTCGTACCTCGAGAGCTGCTGAAGGGTCAAAGATTCTCATTACGACTCGGCAATAAGTTTTAAGTATTGTGTAAATGTGGTTTTAAAAGCACAATGCTAACAATATTAATAGATTCTGCGCATGTGCGGGAAAATGACTCTTAAAATTCCGATAAAATATAGAAATATTTTAAATTTATAATATTGTTTTGAAATATATGATTTGGAATGATTCATAAAAACTCTATGAATAATGGAGAAATAAAGATAAAATTTATTTAAAAAAAAAGAAAAATTATAAATTATTTGTCGATCTCGAGATTCGAACAGAAGACCAGCAAAATACAATGACACACCCTGCCGATCTAGCCACCAAGACTCGTACCTCGAGAGCTTCTGAAGGGTCAAAAATTCTCATTACGACTCGGCAATAAGTTTTAAGTATTGTGTAAATCTGGTTTTAAAAGCACAATGCTAAGATAATTAATAGATTCTGCGCATGTGCGGGAACTTGACTCTTAAAATTCCGATAAAATATAGAAATATATTAAATTTATAATATTGTTTTGAAATATATGATTTGGAATGATTCATAGTAACTCTATGAATAATGGAGAAATAAAGATAAAATTTATTTAAAAAAAAGAAAAATTATAAATTATTTGTCGATCTCGAGATTCGAACAGAAGACCAGCAAAATACAATGACACACCCTGCCGATCTAGCCACCAAGACTCGTACCTCGAGAGCTTCTGAAGGGTCAAAGATTCTCATTACGACTCGGCAATAAGTTTTAAGTATTGTGTAAATCTGGTTTTAAAAGCACAATGCTAAGAAGATTAATAGATTCTGCGCATGTGCGGGAACTTGACTCTTAAAATTCCGATAAAATATAGAAATATATTAAATTTATAATATTGTTTTGAAATATATGATTTGGAATGATTCATAGTAACTCTATGAATAATGAAGAAATAAAGATAAAATTTATTTAAAAAAAAGAAAAATTATAAATTATTTGTCGATCTCGAGATTCGAACAGAAGACCAGCAAAATACAATGACACACCCTGCCGATCTAGCCACCAAGACTCGTACCTCGAGAGCTTCTGAAGGGTCAAAGATTCTCATTACGACTCGGCAATAAGTTTTAAGTATTGTGTAAATCTGGTTTTAAAAGCACAATGCTAAGAAGATTAATAGATTCTGCGCATGTGCGGGAACTTGACTCTTAAAATTCCGATAAAATATAGAAATATATTAAATTTATAATATTGTTTTGAAATATATTATTTGGAATGATTCATAGTAACTCTATGAATAACGGAGAAATAAAGATAAAATATATTTAAAAAAAAGAAAAATTATAAATTATTTGTCGATCTCGAGATTCGAACAGAAGACCAGCAAAATACAATGACACACCCTGCCGATCTAGCCACCAAGACTCGTACCTCGAGAGCTTCTGAAGGGTCAAAGATTCTCATTACGACTCTGCAATAAGTTTTAAGTATTGTGTAAATCTGGTTTTAAAAGCACAATGCTAAGATAATTAATAGATTCTGCGCATGTGCGGGAACTTGACTCTTAAAATTCCGATAAAATATAGAAATATATTAAATTTATAATATTGTTTTGAAATATATGATTTGGAATGATTCATAGTAACTCTATGAATAATGGAGAAATAAAGATAAAATTTATTTAAAAAAAAGAAAAATTATAAATTATTTGTCGATCTCGAGATTCGAACAGAAGAAAAGCAAAATACAATGACACACCCTGCCGATCTAGCCACCAAGACTCGTACCTCGAGAGCTTCTGAAGGGTCAAAGATTCTCATTACGACTCGGCAATAAGTTTTAAGTATTGTGTAAATCTGGTTTTAAAAGCACAATGCTAAGAAGATTAATAGATTCTGCGCATGTGCGGGAACTTGACTCTTAAAATTCCGATAAAATATAGAAATATATTAAATTTATAATATTGTTTTGAAATATATTATTTGGAATGATTCATAGTAACTCTATGAATAACGCAGAAATAAAGATAAAATATATTTAAAAAAAAGAAAAATTATAAATTATTTGTCGATCTCGAGATTCGAACAGAAGACCAGCAAAATACAATGACACACCCTGCCGATCTAGCCACCAAGACTCGTACCTCGAGAGCTTCTGAAGGGTCAAAGATTCTCATTACGACTCTGCAATAAGTTTTAAGTATTGTGTAAATCTGGTTTTAAAAGCACAATGCTAAGATAATTAATAGATTCTGCGCATGTGCGGGAACTTCACTCTTAAAATTCCGATAAAATATAAAAATATATTAAATTTATAATATTGTTTTGAAATATATGATTTGGAATGATTCATAGTAACGCTATGAATAATGGAGAAATATAGATAAAATTTATTTTAAAAAAAGAAAAATTATAAATTATTTGTCGATCTCGAGATTCGAACAGAAGACCAGCAAAATACAATGACACACCCTGCCGATCTAGCCACCAAGCCTCGTACCTCGAGAGCTGCTGAAGGGTCAAAGATTCTCATTACGACTCGGCAATAAGTTTTAAGTATTGTGTAAATGTGGTTTTAAAAGCACAATGCTAACAATATTAATAGATTCTGCGCATGTGCGGGAAAATGACTCTTAAAATTCCGATAAAATATAGAAATATTTTAAATTTATAATATTGTTTTGAAATATATGATTTGGAATGATTCATAGTAACTCTATGAATAATGGAGAAATAAAGACAAAATTTATTTAAAAAAAGAAAAATTATAAATTATTTGTCGATCTGAAGATTCGAACAGAAGACCAGCTAAATACAATGACACACCCTATCGATCTAGCCACCAAGACTCGTACCTCGAGAGCTTCTGAAGGGTCAAAGATTCTCATTACGACTCGGCAATAAGTTTTAAGTATTGTGTAAATCTGGTTTTAAAAGCACAATGCTAAGAAGATTAATAGATTCTGCACATGTGCGGGAACTTGACTCTTAAAATTCCGATAAAATATAGAAATATATTAAATTTATAATATTGTTTTGAAATATATGATTTGGAATGATTCATAGTAACTCTATGAATAATGGAGAAATAAAGATAAAATTTATTTAAAAAAAAGAAAAATTATAAATTATTTGTCGATCTCGAGATTCGAACAGAAGAAAAGCAAAATACAATGACACACCCTATCGATCTAGCCACCAAGACTCGTACCTCGAGAGCTTCTGAAGGGTCAAAGATTCTCATTACGACTCTGCAATAAGTTTTAAGTATTGTGTAAATCTGGTTTTAAAAGCACAATGCTAAGATAATTAATAGATTCTGCGCATGTGCGGGAACTTGACTCTTAAAATTCCGATAAAATATAGAAATATATTAAATTTATAATATTGTTTTGAAATATATGATTTGGAATGATTCATAGTAACTCTATGAATAATGAAGAAATAAAGATAAAATTTATTTAAAAAAAAGAAAAATTATAAATTATTTGTCGATCTCGAGATTCGAACAGAAGACCAGCAAAATACAATGACACACCCTGCCGATCTAGCCACCAAGACTCGTACCTCGAGAGCTTCTGAAGGGTCAAAGATTCTCATTACGACTCGGCAATAAGTTTTAAGTATTGTGTAAATCTGGTTTTAAAAGCACAATGCTAAGAAGATTAATAGATTCTGCGCATGTGCGGGAACTTGACTCTTAAAATTCCGATAAAATATAGAAATATATTAAATTTATAATATTGTTTTGAAATATATTATTTGGAATGATTCATAGTAACTCTATGAATAACGGAGAAATAAAGATAAAATATATTTAAAAAAAAGAAAAATTATAAATTATTTGTCGATCTCGAGATTCGAACAGAAGACCAGCAAAATACAATGACACACCCTGCCGATCTAGCCACCAAGACTCGTACCTCGAGAGCTTCTGAAGGGTCAAAGATTCTCATTACGACTCTGCAATAAGTTTTAAGTATTGTGTAAATCTGGTTTTAAAAGCACAATGCTAAGATAATTAATAGATTCTGCGCATGTGCGGGAACTTGACTCTTAAAATTCCGATAAAATATAGAAATATATTAAATTTATAATATTGTTTTGAAATATATGATTTGGAATGATTCATAGTAACTCTATGAATAATGGAGAAATAAAGATAAAATTTATTTAAAAAAAAGAAAAATTATAAATTATTTGTCGATCTCGAGATTCGAACAGAAGAAAAGCAAAATACAATGACACACCCTGCCGATCTAGCCACCAAGACTCGTACCTCGAGAGCTTCTGAAGGGTCAAAGATTCTCATTACGACTCGGCAATAAGTTTTAAGTATTGTGTAAATCTGGTTTTAAAAGCACAATGCTAAGAAGATTAATAGATTCTGCGCATGTGCGGGAACTTGACTCTTAAAATTCCGATAAAATATAGAAATATATTAAATTTATAATATTGTTTTGAAATATATTATTTGGAATGATTCATAGTAACTCTATGAATAACGCAGAAAGAAAGATAAAATATATTTAAAAAAAAGAAAAATTATAAATTATTTGTCGATCTCGAGATTCGAACAGAAGACCAGCAAAATACAATGACACACCCTGCCGATCTAGCCACCAAGACTCGTACCTCGAGAGCTTCTGAAGGGTCAAAGATTCTCATTACGACTCTGCAATAAGTTTTAAGTATTGTGTAAATCTGGTTTTAAAAGCACAATGCTAAGATAATTAATAGATTCTGCGCATGTGCGGGAACTTGACTCTTAAAATTCCGATAAAATATAGAAATATATTAAATTTATAATATTGTTTTGGAATATATGATTTGGAATGATTCATAGTAACTCTATGAATAATGAAGAAATAAAGATAAAATTTATTTAAAAAAAAGAAAAATTATAAATTATTTGTCGATCTCGAGATTCGAACAGAAGACCAGCAAAATACAATGACACACCCTGCCGATCTAGCCACCAAGACTCGTACCTCGAGAGCTTCTGAAGGGTCAAAGATTCTCATTACGACTCGGCAATAAGTTTTAAGTATTGTGTAAATCTGGTTTTAAAAGCACAATGCTAAGAAGATTAATAGATTCTGCACATGTGCGGGAACTTGACTCTTAAAATTCCGATAAAATATAGAAATATATTAAATTTATAATATTGTTTTGAAATATATGATTTGGAATGATTCATAGTAACTCTATGAATAATGGAGAAATAAAGATAAAATTTATTTAAAAAAAAGAAAAATTATAAATTATTTGTCGATCTCGAGATTCGAACAGAAGAAAAGCAAAATACAATGACACACCCTGCCGATCTAGCCACCAAGACTCGTACCTCGAGAGCTTCTGAAGGGTCAAAGATTCTCATTACGACTCGGCAATAAGTTTTAAGTATTGTGTAAATCTGGATTTAAAAGCACAATGCTAAGATAATTAATAGATTCTGCGCATGTGCGGGAACTTCACTCTTAAAATTCCGATAAAATATAAAAATATATTAAATTTATAATATTGTTTTGAAATATATGATTTGGAATGATTCATAGTAACGCAATGAATAATGGAGAAATATAGATAAAATTTATTTTAAAAAAAGAAAAATTATAAATTATTTGTCGATCTCGAGATACGAACAGAAGACCAGCAAAATACAATGACACACCCTGCCGATCTAGCCACCAAGCCTCGTACCTCGAGAGCTGCTGAAGGGTCAAAGATTCTCATTACGACTCGGCAATAAGTTTTAAGTATTGTGTAAATGTGGTTTTAAAAGCACAATGCTAACAATATTAATAGATTCTGCGCATGTGCGGGAAAATGACTCTTAAAATTCCGATAAAATATAGAAATATTTTAAATTTATAATATTGTTTTGAAATATATGATTTGGAATGATTCATAAAAACTCTATGAATAATGGAGAAATAAAGATAAAATTTATTTAAAAAAAAAGAAAAATTATAAATTATTTGTCGATCTCGAGATTCGAACAGAAGACCAGCAAAATACAATGACACACCCTGCCGATCTAGCCACCAAGACTCGTACCTCGAGAGCTTCTGAAGGGTCAAAAATTCTCATTACGACTCGGCAATAAGTTTTAAGTATTGTGTAAATCTGGTTTTAAAAGCACAATGCTAAGATAATTAATAGATTCTGCGCATGTGCGGGAACTTGACTCTTAAAATTCCGATAAAATATAGAAATATATTAAATTTATAATATTGTTTTGAAATATATGATTTGGAATGATTCATAGTAACTCTATGAATAATGGAGAAATAAAGATAAAATTTATTTAAAAAAAAGAAAAATTATAAATTATTTGTCGATCTCGAGATTCGAACAGAAGACCAGCAAAATACAATGACACACCCTGCCGATCTAGCCACCAAGACTCGTACCTCGAGAGCTTCTGAAGGGTCAAAGATTCTCATTACGACTCGGCAATAAGTTTTAAGTATTGTGTAAATCTGGTTTTAAAAGCACAATGCTAAGAAGATTAATAGATTCTGCGCATGTGCGGGAACTTGACTCTTAAAATTCCGATAAAATATAGAAATATATTAAATTTATAATATTGTTTTGAAATATATGATTTGGAATGATTCATAGTAACTCTATGAATAATGAAGAAATAAAGATAAAATTTATTTAAAAAAAAGAAAAATTATAAATTATTTGTCGATCTCGAGATTCGAACAGAAGACCAGCAAAATACAATGACACACCCTGCCGATCTAGCCACCAAGACTCGTACCTCGAGAGCTTCTGAAGGGTCAAAGATTCTCATTACGACTCGGCAATAAGTTTTAAGTATTGTGTAAATCTGGTTTTAAAAGCACAATGCTAAGAAGATTAATAGATTCTGCGCATGTGCGGGAACTTGACTCTTAAAATTCCGATAAAATATAGAAATATATTAAATTTATAATATTGTTTTGAAATATATTATTTGGAATGATTCATAGTAACTCTATGAATAACGGAGAAATAAAGATAAAATATATTTAAAAAAAAGAAAAATTATAAATTATTTGTCGATCTCGAGATTCGAACAGAAGACCAGCAAAATACAATGACACACCCTGCCGATCTAGCCACCAAGACTCGTACCTCGAGAGCTTCTGAAGGGTCAAAGATTCTCATTACGACTCTGCAATAAGTTTTAAGTATTGTGTAAATCTGGTTTTAAAAGCACAATGCTAAGATAATTAATAGATTCTGCGCATGTGCGGGAACTTGACTCTTAAAATTCCGATAAAATATAGAAATATATTAAATTTATAATATTGTTTTGAAATATATGATTTGGAATGATTCATAGTAACTCTATGAATAATGGAGAAATAAAGATAAAATTTATTTAAAAAAAAGAAAAATTATAAATTATTTGTCGATCTCGAGATTCGAACAGAAGAAAAGCAAAATACAATGACACACCCTGCCGATCTAGCCACCAAGACTCGTACCTCGAGAGCTTCTGAAGGGTCAAAGATTCTCATTACGACTCGGCAATAAGTTTTAAGTATTGTGTAAATCTGGTTTTAAAAGCACAATGCTAAGAAGATTAATAGATTCTGCGCATGTGCGGGAACTTGACTCTTAAAATTCCGATAAAATATAGAAATATATTAAATTTATAATATTGTTTTGAAATATATTATTTGGAATGATTCATAGTAACTCTATGAATAACGCAGAAATAAAGATAAAATATATTTAAAAAAAAGAAAAATTATAAATTATTTGTCGATCTCGAGATTCGAACAGAAGACCAGCAAAATACAATGACACACCCTGCCGATCTAGCCACCAAGACTCGTACCTCGAGAGCTTCTGAAGGGTCAAAGATTCTCATTACGACTCTGCAATAAGTTTTAAGTATTGTGTAAATCTGGTTTTAAAAGCACAATGCTAAGATAATTAATAGATTCTGCGCATGTGCGGGAACTTCACTCTTAAAATTCCGATAAAATATAAAAATATATTAAATTTATAATATTGTTTTGAAATATATGATTTGGAATGATTCATAGTAACGCTATGAATAATGGAGAAATATAGATAAAATTTATTTTAAAAAAAGAAAAATTATAAATTATTTGTCGATCTCGAGATTCGAACAGAAGACCAGCAAAATACAATGACACACCCTGCCGATCTAGCCACCAAGCCTCGTACCTCGAGAGCTGCTGAAGGGTCAAAGATTCTCATTACGACTCGGCAATAAGTTTTAAGTATTGTGTAAATGTGGTTTTAAAAGCACAATGCTAACAATATTAATAGATTCTGCGCATGTGCGGGAAAATGACTCTTAAAATTCCGATAAAATATAGAAATATTTTAAATTTATAATATTGTTTTGAAATATATGATTTGGAATGATTCATAGTAACTCTATGAATAATGGAGAAATAAAGACAAAATTTATTTAAAAAAAGAAAAATTATAAATTATTTGTCGATCTGAAGATTCGAACAGAAGACCAGCTAAATACAATGACACACCCTATCGATCTAGCCACCAAGACTCGTACCTCGAGAGCTTCTGAAGGGTCAAAGATTCTCATTACGACTCGGCAATAAGTTTTAAGTATTGTGTAAATCTGGTTTTAAAAGCACAATGCTAAGAAGATTAATAGATTCTGCACATGTGCGGGAACTTGACTCTTAAAATTCCGATAAAATATAGAAATATATTAAATTTATAATATTGTTTTGAAATATATGATTTGGAATGATTCATAGTAACTCTATGAATAATGGAGAAATAAAGATAAAATTTATTTAAAAAAAAGAAAAATTATAAATTATTTGTCGATCTCGAGATTCGAACAGAAGAAAAGCAAAATACAATGACACACCCTATCGATCTAGCCACCAAGACTCGTACCTCGAGAGCTTCTGAAGGGTCAAAGATTCTCATTACGACTCTGCAATAAGTTTTAAGTATTGTGTAAATCTGGTTTTAAAAGCACAATGCTAAGATAATTAATAGATTCTGCGCATGTGCGGGAACTTGACTCTTAAAATTCCGATAAAATATAGAAATATATTAAATTTATAATATTGTTTTGAAATATATGATTTGGAATGATTCATAGTAACTCTATGAATAATGAAGAAATAAAGATAAAATTTATTTAAAAAAAAGAAAAATTATAAATTATTTGTCGATCTCGAGATTCGAACAGAAGACCAGCAAAATACAATGACACACCCTGCCGATCTAGCCACCAAGACTCGTACCTCGAGAGCTTCTGAAGGGTCAAAGATTCTCATTACGACTCGGCAATAAGTTTTAAGTATTGTGTAAATCTGGTTTTAAAAGCACAATGCTAAGAAGATTAATAGATTCTGCGCATGTGCGGGAACTTGACTCTTAAAATTCCGATAAAATATAGAAATATATTAAATTTATAATATTGTTTTGAAATATATGATTTGGAATGATTCATAGTAACTCTATGAATAATGGAGAAATAAAGATAAAATTTATTTAAAAAAAAGAAAAATTATAAATTATTTGTCGATCTCGAGATTCGAACAGAAGAAAAGCAAAATACAATGACACACCCTGCCGATCTAGCCACCAAGACTCGTACCTCGAGAGCTTCTGAAGGGTCAAAGATTCTCATTACGACTCGGCAATAAGTTTTAAGTATTGTGTAAATCTGGTTTTAAAAGCACAATGCTAAGAAGATTAATAGATTCTGCGCATGTGCGGGAACTTGACTCTTAAAATTCCGATAAAATATAGAAATATATTAAATTTATAATATTGTTTTGAAATATATTATTTGGAATGATTCATAGTAACTCTATGAATAACGCAGAAATAAAGATAAAATATATTTAAAAAAAAGAAAAATTATAAATTATTTGTCGATCTCGAGATTCGAACAGAAGACCAGCAAAATAAAATGACACACCCTGCCGATCTAGCCACCAAGACTCGTACCTCGAGAGCTTCTGAAGGGTCAAAGATTCTCATTACGACTCTGCAATAAGTTTTAAGTATTGTGTAAATCTGGTTTTAAAAGCACAATGCTAAGATAATTAATAGATTCTGCGCATGTGCGGGAACTTGACTCTTAAAATTCCGATAAAATATAGAAATATATTAAATTTATAATATTGTTTTGGAATATATGATTTGGAATGATTCATAGTAACTCTATGAATAATGAAGAAATAAAGATAAAATTTATTTAAAAAAAAGAAAAATTATAAATTATTTGTCGATCTCGAGATTCGAACAGAAGACCAGCAAAATACAATGACACACCCTGCCGATCTAGCCACCAAGACTCGTACCTCGAGAGCTTCTGAAGGGTCAAAGATTCTCATTACGACTCGGCAATAAGTTTTAAGTATTGTGTAAATCTGGTTTTAAAAGCACAATGCTAAGAAGATTAATAGATTCTGCACATGTGCGGGAACTTGACTCTTAAAATTCCGATAAAATATAGAAATATATTAAATTTATAATATTGTTTTGAAATATATGATTTGGAATGATTCATAGTAACTCTATGAATAATGGAGAAATAAAGATAAAATTTATTTAAAAAAAAGAAAAATTATAAATTATTTGTCGATCTCGAGATTCGAACAGAAGAAAACCAAAATACAATGACACACCCTGCCGATCTAGCCACCAAGACTCGTACCTCGAGAGCTTCTGAAGGGTCAAAGATTCTCATTACGACTCGGCAATAAGTTTTAAGTATTGTGTAAATCTGGATTTAAAAGCACAATGCTAAGATAATTAATAGATTCTGCGCATGTGCGGGAACTTGACTCTTAAAATTCCGATAAAATATAGAAATATATTAAATTTATAATATTGTTTTGAAATATATGATTTGGAATGATTCATAGTAACTCTATGAATAATGGAGAAATAAAGATAAAATTTATTTAAAAAAAGAAAAATTATAAATTATTTGTCGATCTCGAGATTCGAACAGAATACCAGCAAAATACAATGACACACCCTGCCGATCTAGCCACCAAGACTCGTACGTCGAGAGTTTCTGAATGGTCAAAGTCTCTTATTACGACTCGGCAATAAGTTTTAAGTATTGTGTAAATCTTGTTTTAAAAGCCCAATGCTAAGAAGATTAATAGATTCTGCGCGTTTGCGGGAACTTGATTCTTAAAATTCCGATAAAATATAGAAATATATTAAATTTATAATATTGTTTTGAAATATATGATTTGGAATGATTCATAGTAACTCTATGAATAATGGAGAAATAAAGATAAAATTTATTTAAAAAAAAGAAAAATTATAAATTATTTGTCGATCTCGAGATTCGAACAGAAGACCAGCAAAATACAATGACACCCCCTGCCGATCTAGCCACCAAGACTCGTACCTCGAGAGCTTCTGAAGGGTCAAAGATTCTCATTACGACTCTGCAATAAGTTTTAAGTATTGTGTAAATCTGGTTTTAACAGCACAATGCTAAGAAGATTAATAGATTCTGCGCGTGTGCGGGAACTTGACTCTTAAAATTCCGATAAAATATAGAAATATATTAAATTTATAATATTGTTTTGAAATATATGATTTGGAATGATTCATAGTAACTCTATGAATAATGGAGAAATAAAGATAAAATTTATTTAAAAAAAGAAAAATTATAAATTATTTGTCGATCTCGAGATTCGAACAGAATACCAGCAAAATACAATGACACACCCTGCCGATCTAGCCACCAAGACTCGTACGTCGAGAGTTTCTGAATGGTCAAAGACTCTTATTACGACTCGGCAATAAGTTTTAAGTATTGTGTAAATCTTGTTTTAAAAGCCCAATGCTAAGAAGATTAATAGATTCTGCGCGTTTGCGGGAACTTGATTCTTAAAATTCCGATAAAATATAGAAATATATTAAATTTATAATATTGTTTTGAAATATATGATTTGGAATGATTCATAGTAACTCTATGAATAATGGAGAAATAAAGATAAAATTTATTTAAAAAAAAGAAAAATTATAAATTATTTGTCGATCTCGAGATTCGAACAGAAGACCAGCAAAATACAATGACACCCCCTGCCGATCTAGCTACCAAGACTCGTACCTCGAGAGCTTCTGAAGGGTCAAAGATTCTCATTACGACTCTGCAATAAGTTTTAAGTATTGTGTAAATCTGGTTTTAACAGCACAATGCTAAGAAGATTAATAGATTCTGCGCGTGTGCGGGAACTTGATTCTTAAAATTCCGATAAAATATAGAAATATTTTAAATTTATAATATTGTTTTGAAATACATGATTTGGAATGATTCATAGTAACGCTATGAATAATGGAGAAATATAGATAAAATTTATTTAAAAAAAAGAAAAATTATAAATTATTTGTCGATCTCGAGATTCGAACAGAAGAAAAGCAAAATACAATGACACACCCTGCCGATCTAGCCACCAAGACTCGTACCTCGAGAGCTTCTGAAGGGTCAAAGATTCTCATTACGACTCTGCAATAAGTTTTAAGTATTGTGTAAATCTGGTTTTAAAAGCACAATGCTAAGAAGATTAATAGATTCTGCGCGTGTGCGGGAACTTGATTCTTAAAATTCCGATAAAATATAGAAATATTTTAAATTTATAATATTGTTTTGAAATACATGATTTGGAATGATTCATAGTAACGCTATGAATAATGGAGAAATATAGATAAAATTTATTTAAAAAAAAGAAAAATTATAAATTATTTGTCGATCTCGAGATTCGAACAGAAGAAAAGCAAAATACAATGACACATGCTGCCGATCTAGCCACCAAGACTCGTACCTCGAGAGCTTCTGAAGGGTCAAAGATTCTCATTACGACTCGGCAATAAGTTTTAAGTATTGTGTAAATCTGGATTTAAAAGCACAATGCTAAGATAATTAATAGATTCTGCGCATGTGCGGGAACTTCACTCTTAAAATTCCGATAAAATATAGAAATATATTAAATTTATAATATTGTTTTGAAATATATGATTTGGAATGATTCATAGTAACTCTATGAATAATGGAGAAATAAAGATAAAATTTATTTAAAAAAAGAAAAATTATAAATTATTTGTCGATCTCGAGATTCGAACAGAATACCAGCAAAATACAATGACACACCCTGCCGATCTAGCCACCAAGACTCGTACGTCGAGAGTTTCTGAATGGTCAAAGACTCTTATTACGACTCGGCAATAAGTTTTAAGTATTGTGTAAATCTTGTTTTAAAAGCCCAATGCTAAGAAGATTAATAGATTCTGCGCGTTTGCGGGAACTTGATTCTTAAAATTCCGATAAAATATAGAAATATTTTAAATTTATAATATTGTTTTGAAATACATGATTTGGAATGATTCATAGTAACGCTATGAATAATGGAGAAATATAGAAAAAATTTATTTTAAAAAAAGAAAAATTATAAATTATTTGTCGATCTCGAGATTCGAACAGAAGACCAGCAAAATACAATGACACACCCTGCCGATCTAGCCACCAAGACTCGTACCTCGAGAGCTGCTGAAGGGTCAAAGATTCTCATTACGACTCGGCAATAAGTTTTAAGTATTGTGTAAATGTGGTTTTAAAAGCACAATGCTAACAATATTAATAGATTCTGCGCATGTGCGGGAAAATGACTCTTAAAATTCCGATAAAATATAGAAATATTTTAAATTTATAATATTGTTTTGAAATATATGATTTGGAATGATTCATAGTAACTCTATGAATAATGGAGAAATAAAGACAAAATTTATTTAAAAAAAGAAAAATTATAAATTATTTGTCGATCTGAAGATTCGAACAGAAGACCAGCTAAATACAATGACACACCCTATCGATCTAGCCACCAAGACTCGTACCTCGAGAGCTTCTGAAGGGTCAAAGATTCTCATTACGACTCGGCAATAAGTTTTAAGTATTGTGTAAATCTGGTTTTAAAAGCACAATGCTAAGAAGATTAATAGATTCTGCACATGTGCGGGAACTTGACTCTTAAAATTCCGATAAAATATAGAAATATATTAAATTTATAATATTGTTTTGAAATATATGATTTGGAATGATTCATAGTAACTCTATGAATAATGGAGAAATAAAGATAAAATTTATTTAAAAAAAAGAAAAATTATAAATTATTTGTCGATCTCGAGATTCGAACAGAAGAAAAGCAAAATACAATGACACACCCTATCGATCTAGCCACCAAGACTCGTACCTCGAGAGCTTCTGAAGGGTCAAAGATTCTCATTACGACTCTGCAATAAGTTTTAAGTATTGTGTAAATCTGGTTTTAAAAGCACAATGCTAAGATAATTAATAGATTCTGCGCATGTGCGGGAACTTGACTCTTAAAATTCCGATAAAATATAGAAATATATTAAATTTATAATATTGTTTTGAAATATATGATTTGGAATGATTCATAGTAACTCTATGAATAATGAAGAAATAAAGATAAAATTTATTTAAAAAAAAGAAAAATTATAAATTATTTGTCGATCTCGAGATTCGAACAGAAGACCAGCAAAATACAATGACACACCCTGCCGATCTAGCCACCAAGACTCGTACCTCGAGAGCTTCTGAAGGGTCAAAGATTCTCATTACGACTCGGCAATAAGTTTTAAGTATTGTGTAAATCTGGTTTTAAAAGCACAATGCTAAGAAGATTAATAGATTCTGCGCATGTGCGGGAACTTGACTCTTAAAATTCCGATAAAATATAGAAATATATTAAATTTATAATATTGTTTTGAAATATATTATTTGGAATGATTCATAGTAACTCTATGAATAACGGAGAAATAAAGATAAAATATATTTAAAAAAAAAGAAAAATTATAAATTATTTGTCGATCTCGAGATTCGAACAGAAGACCAGCAAAATACAATGACACACCCTGCCGATCTAGCCACCAAGACTCGTACCTCGAGAGCTTCTGAAGGGTCAAAGATTCTCATTACGACTCTGCAATAAGTTTTAAGTATTGTGTAAATCTGGTTTTAAAAGCACAATGCTAAGATAATTAATAGATTCTGCGCATGTGCGGGAACTTGACTCTTAAAATTCCGATAAAATATAGAAATATATTAAATTTATAATATTGTTTTGAAATATATGATTTGGAATGATTCATAGTAACTCTATGAATAATGGAGAAATAAAGATAAAATTTATTTAAAAAAAAGAAAAATTATAAATTATTTGTCGATCTCGAGATTCGAACAGAAGAAAAGCAAAATACAATGACACACCCTGCCGATCTAGCCACCAAGACTCGTACCTCGAGAGCTTCTGAAGGGTCAAAGATTCTCATTACGACTCGGCAATAAGTTTTAAGTATTGTGTAAATCTGGTTTTAAAAGCACAATGCTAAGAAGATTAATAGATTCTGCGCATGTGCGGGAACTTGACTCTTAAAATTCCGATAAAATATAGAAATATATTAAATTTATAATATTGTTTTGAAATATATTATTTGGAATGATTCATAGTAACTCTATGAATAACGCAGAAATAAAGATAAAATATATTTAAAAAAAAGAAAAATTATAAATTATTTGTCGATCTCGAGATTCGAACAGAAGACCAGCAAAATACAATGACACACCCTGCCGATCTAGCCACCAAGACTCGTACCTCGAGAGCTTCTGAAGGGTCAAAGATTCTCATTACGACTCTGCAATAAGTTTTAAGTATTGTGTAAATCTTGTTTTAAAAGCCCAATGCTAAGAAGATTAATAGATTCTGCGCGTTTGCGGGAACTTGATTCTTAAAATTCCGATAAAATATAGAAATATATTAAATTTATAATATTGTTTTGAAATATATGATTTGGAATGATTCATAGTAACTCTATGAATAATGGAGAAATAAAGATAAAATTTATTTAAAAAAAAGAAAAATTATAAATTATTTGTCGATCTCGAGATTCGAACAGAAGACCAGCAAAATACAATGACACCCCCTGCCGATCTAGCCACCAAGACTCGTACCTCGAGAGCTTCTGAAGGGTCAAAGATTCTCATTACGACTCTGCAATAAGTTTTAAGTATTGTGTAAATCTGGTTTTAACAGCACAATGCTAAGAAGATTAATAGATTCTGCGCGTGTGCGGGAACTTGATTCTTAAAATTCCGATAAAATATAGAAATATTTTAAATTTATAATATTGTTTTGAAATACATGATTTGGAATGATTCATAGTAACGCTATGAATAATGGAGAAATATAGATAAAATTTATTTAAAAAAAAGAAAAATTATAAATTATTTGTCGATCTCGAGATTCGAACAGAAGAAAAGCAAAATACAATGACACACCCTGCCGATCTAGCCACCAAGACTCGTACCTCGAGAGCTTCTGAAGGGTCAAAGATTCTCATTACGACTCTGCAATAAGTTTTAAGTATTGTGTAAATCTGGTTTTAAAAGCACAATGCTAAGAAGATTAATAGATTCTGCGCGTGTGCGGGAACTTGATTCTTAAAATTCCGATAAAATATAGAAATATTTTAAATTTATAATATTGTTTTGAAATACATGATTTGGAATGATTCATAGTAACGCTATGAATAATGGAGAAATATAGATAAAATTTATTTAAAAAAAAGAAAAATTATAAATTATTTGTCGATCTCGAGATTCGAACAGAAGAAAAGCAAAATACAATGACACACCCTGCCGATCTAGCCACCAAGACTCGTACCTCGAGAGCTTCTGAAGGGTCAAAGATTCTCATTACGACTCGGCAATAAGTTTTAAGTATTGTGTAAATCTGGATTTAAAAGCACAATGCTAAGATAATTAATAGATTCTGCGCATGTGCGGGAACTTCACTCTTAAAATTCCGATAAAATATAGAAATATATTAAATTTATAATATTGTTTTGAAATATATGATTTGGAATGATTCATAGTAACTCTATGAATAATGGAGAAATAAAGATAAAATTTATTTAAAAAAAGAAAAATTATAAATTATTTGTCGATCTCGAGATTCGAACAGAATACCAGCAAAATACAATGACACACCCTGCCGATCTAGCCACCAAGACTCGTACGTCGAGAGTTTCTGAATGGTCAAAGACTCTTATTACGACTCGGCAATAAGTTTTAAGTATTGTGTAAATCTTGTTTTAAAAGCCCAATGCTAAGAAGATTAATAGATTCTGCGCGTTTGCGGGAACTTGATTCTTAAAATTCCGATAAAATATAGAAATATTTTAAATTTATAATATTGTTTTGAAATACATGATTTGGAATGATTCATAGTAACGCTATGAATAATGGAGAAATATAGAAAAAATTTATTTTAAAAAAAGAAAAATTATAAATTATTTGTCGATCTCGAGATTCGAACAGAAGACCAGCAAAATACAATGACACACCCTGCCGATCTAGCCACCAAGACTCGTACCTCGAGAGCTGCTGAAGGGTCAAAGATTCTCATTACGACTCGGCAATAAGTTTTAAGTATTGTGTAAATCTGGTTTTAAAAGCACAATGCTAATAATATTAATAGATTCTGCGCATGTGCGGGAACTTGACTCTTAAAATTCCGATAAAATATAGAAATATTTTAAATTTATAATATTGTTTTGAAATATATGATTTGGAATGATTCATAGTAACGCTATGAATAATGGAGAAATATAGATAAAATTTATTTTAAAAAAAGAAAAATTATAAATTATTTGTCGATCTCGAGATTCGAACAGAAGACCAGCAAAATACAATGACACACCCTGCCGATCTAGCCACCAAGACTCGTACCTCGAGAGCTGCTGAAGGGTCAAAGATTCTCATTACGACTCGGCAATAAGTTTTAAGTATTGTGTAAATCTGGTTTTAAAAGCACAATGCTAAGAAGATTAATAGATTCTGCGCGTTTGCGGGAACTTGATTCTTAAAATTCCGATAAAATATAGAAATATTTTAAATTTATAATATTGTTTTGAAATACATGATTTGGAATGATTCATAGTAACGCTATGAATAATGGAGAAATATAGAAAAAATTTATTTTAAAAAAAGAAAAATTATAAATTATTTGTCGATCTCGAGATTCGAACAGAAGACCAGCAAAATACAATGACACACCCTGCCGATCTAGCCACCAAGACTCGTACCTCGAGAGCTGCTGAAGGGTCAAAGATTCTCATTACGACTCGGCAATAAGTTTTAAGTATTGTGTAAATCTGGTTTTAAAAGCACAATGCTAAGAATATTAATAGATTCTGCGCATGTGCGGGAACTTGACTCTTAAAATTCCGATAAAATATAGAAATATTTTAAATTTATAATATTGTTTTGAAATATATGATTTGGAATGATTCATAGTAACGCTATGAATAATGGAGAAATATAGATAAAATTTATTTTAAAAAAAGAAAAATTATAAATTATTTGTCGATCTCGAGATTCGAACAGAAGACCAGCAAAATACAATGACACACCCTGCCGATCTAGCCACCAAGACTCGTACCTCGAGAGCTGCTGAAGGGTCAAAGATTCTCATTACGACTCGGCAATAAGTTTTAAGTATTGTGTAAATCTGGTTTTAAAAGCAAAATGCTAACAATATTAATAGATTCTGCGCATGTGCGGGAAAATGACTCTTAAAATTCCGATAAAATATAGAAATATTTTAAATTTATAATATTGTTTTGAAATATATGATTTGGAATGATTCATAGTAACTCTATGAATAATGGAGAAATAAAGACAAAATTTATTTAAAAAAAGAAAAATTATAAATTATTTGTCGATCTCGAGATTCGAACAGAAGACCAGCAAAATACAATGACACACCCTGCCGATCTAGCCACCAAGACTCGTACCTCGAGAGTTTCTGAATGGTCAAAGACTCTTATTACGACTCGGCAATAAGTTTTAAGTATTGTGTAAATCTGGTTTTAAAAGCACAATGCTAAGAAGATTAATAGATTCTATGTATGTGCGGGAACTTGACTCTTAAAATTCTGATAAAATATAGAAATATTTTAAATTTATAATATTGTTTTGAAATATATGATTTGGAATGATTCATAGTAACGCTATGAATAATGGAGAAATATAGATAAAATTTATTTAAAAAAAAGAAAAATTATAAATTATTTGTCGATCTCGAGATTCGAACAGAAGACCAGCAAAATACAATGACACACCCTGCCGATCTAGCCACCAAGACCCGTACCTCGAGAGCTGCTGAAGGATCAAAGATTCTCATTACGACTCGGCAATAAGTTTTAAGTATTGTGTAAATCTGGTTTTAAAAGCACACTGCTAAGAATATTAATAGATTCTGCGCATGTGCGGGAACTTGACTCTTAAAATTCCGATAAAATATAGAAATATTTTAAATTTATAATATTGTTTTGAAATATATGATTTGGAATGATTCATAAAAACTCTATGAATAATGGAGAAATAAAGATAAAATTTATTTAAAAAAAAGAAAAATTATAAATTATTTGTCGATCTGAAGATTCGAACAGAAGACCAGCAAAATACAATGACACACCCTGCCGATCTAGCCACCAAGACTCGTACCTCGAGAGCTTCTGAAGGGTCAAAGATTCTCATTACAACTCGGCAATAAGTTTTAAGTATTGTGTAAATCTGGTTTTAAAAGCACAATGCTAAGAAGATTAATAGATTCTGCGCATGTGCTTGAACTTGACTCTTGAAATTCCGATAAAATATAGAAATATTTTAAATTTATAATATTGTTTTGAAATATATGATTTGGAATGATTCATAGTAACGCTATGAATAATGGAGAAATATTGATAAAATTTATTTAAAAAAAAGAAAAATTATAAATTATTTGTCGATCTCGAGATTCGAACAGAAGACCAGCAAAATACAATGACACACCCTGCCGATCTAGCCACCAAGACTCGTACCTCGAGAGCTGCTGAAGGGTCAAAGATTCTCATTACGACTCGGCAATAAGTTTTAAGTATTGTGTAAATCTGGTTTTAAAAGCACACTGCTAAGAATATTAATAGATTCTGCGCGTGTGCGGGAACTTGATTCTTAAAATTCCGATAAAATATAGAAATATATTAAATTTATAATATTGTTTTGAAATATATGATTTGGAATGATTCATAGTAACTCTATGAATAATGGAGAAATAAAGATAAAATTTATTTAAAAAAAAGAAAAATTATAAATTATTTGTCGATCTCGAGATTCGAACAGAAGACCAGCAAAATACAATGACACCCCCTGCCGATCTAGCCACCAAGACTCGTACCTCGAGAGCTTCTGAATTGTCAAAGATTCTCATTACGACTCTGCAATAAGTTTTAAGTATTGTGTAAATCTGGTTTTAACAGCACAATGCTAAGAAGATTAATAGATTCTGCGCGTGTGCGGGAACTTGATTCTTAAAATTCCGATAAAATATAGAAATATTTTAAATTTATAATATTGTTTTGAAATACATGATTTGGAATGATTCATAGTAACGCTATGAATAATGGAGAAATATAGATAAAATTTATTTAAAAAAAAGAAAAATTATAAATTATTTGTCGATCTGGAGATTCGAACAGAAGAAAAGCAAAATACAATGACACACCCTGCCGATCTAGCCACCAAGACTCGTACCTCGAGAGCTTCTGAAGGGTCAAAGATTCTCATTACGACTCTGCAATAAGTTTTAAGTATTGTGTAAATCTGGTTTTAAAAGCACAATGCTAAGAAGATTAATAGATTCTGCGCGTGTGCGGGAACTTGATTCTTAAAATTCCGATAAAATATAGAAATATTTTAAATTTATAATATTGTTTTGAAATACATGATTTGGAATGATTCATAGTAACGCTATGAATAATGGAGAAATATAGATAAAATTTATTTAAAAAAAAGAAAAATTATAAATTATTTGTCGATCTCGAGATTCGAACAGAAGAAAAGCAAAATACAATGACACACCCTGCCGATCTAGCCACCAAGACTCGTACCTCGAGAGCTTCTGAAGGGTCAAAGATTCTCATTACGACTCGGCAATAAGTTTTAAGTATTGTGTAAATCTGGATTGAAAAGCACAATGCTAAGATAATTAATAGATTCTGCGCATGTGCGGGAACTTCACTCTTAAAATTCCGATAAAATATAGAAATATTTTAAATTTATAATATTGTTTTGAAATATATGATTTGGAATGATTCATAGTAACGCTATGAATAATGGAGAAATATAGATAAAATTTATTTTAAAAAAAGAAAAATTATAAATTATTTGTCGATCTCGAGATTCGAACAGAAGACCAGCAAAATACAATGACACACCCTGCCGATCTAGCCACCAAGACTCGTACCTCGAGAGCTGCTGAAGGGTCAAAGATTCTCATTACGACTCGGCAATAAGTTTTAAGTATTGTGTAAATCTGGTTTTAAAAGCACAATGCTAAGAAGATTAATAGATTCTGCGCGTGTGCGGGAACTTGATTCTTAAAATTCCGATAAAATATAGAAATATATTAAATTTATAATATTGTTTTGAAATATATGATTTGGAATGATTCATAGTAACTCTATGAATAATGGAGAAATAAAGATAAAATTTATTTAAAAAAAAGAAAAATTATAAATTATTTGTCGATCTCGAGATTCGAACAGAAGACCAGCAAAATACAATGACACCCGCTGCCGATCTAGCCACCAAGACTCGTACCTCGAGAGCTTCTGAAGGGTCAAAGATTCTCATTACGACTCTGCAATAAGTTTTAAGTATTGTGTAAATCTGGTTTTAACAGCACAATGCTAAGAAGATTAATAGATTCTGCGCGTGTGCGGGAACTTGATTCTTAAAATTCCGATAAAATATAGAAATATTTTAAATTTATAATATTGTTTTGAAATACATGATTTGGAATGATTCATAGTAACGCTATGAATAATGGAGAAATATAGATAAAATTTATTTAAAAAAAAGAAAAATTATAAATTATTTGTCGATCTCGAGATTCGAACAGAAGAAAAGCAAAATACAATGACACACCCTGCCGATCTAGCCACCAAGACTCGTACCTCGAGAGCTTCTGAAGGGTCAAAGATTCTCATTACGACTCTGCAATAAGTTTTAAGTATTGTGTAAATCTGGTTTTAAAAGCACAATGCTAAGAAGATTAATAGATTCTGCGCGTGTGCGGGAACTTGATTCTTAAAATTCCGATAAAATATAGAAATATTTTAAATTTATAATATTGTTTTGAAATACATGATTTGGAATGATTCATAGTAACGCTATGAATAATGGAGAAATATAGATAAAATTTATTTAAAAAAAAGAAAAATTATAAATTATTTGTCGATCTCGAGATTCGAACAGAAGAAAAGCAAAATACAATGACACACCCTGCCGATCTAGCCACCAAGACTCGTACCTCGAGAGCTTCTGAAGGGTCAAAGATTCTCATTACGACTCGGCAATAAGTTTTAAGTATTGTGTAAATCTGGATTTAAAAGCACAATGCTAAGATAATTAATAGATTCTGCGCATGTGCGGGAACTTGACTCTTAAAATTCCGATAAAATATAGAAATATATTAAATTTATAATATTGTTTTGAAATATATGATTTGGAATGATTCATAGTAACTCTATGAATAATGGAGAAATAAAGATAAAATTTATTTAAAAAAAGAAAAATTATAAATTATTTGTCGATCTCGAGATTCGAACAGAATACCAGCAAAATACAATGACACACCCTGCCGATCTAGCCACCAAGACTCGTACGTCGAGAGTTTCTGAATGGTCAAAGACTCTTATTACGACTCGGCAATAAGTTTTAAGTATTGTGTAAATCTTGTTTTAAAAGCCCAATGCTAAGAAGATTAATAGATTCTGCGCGTTTGCGGGAACTTGATTCTTAAAATTCCGATAAAATATAGAAATATTTTAAATTTATAATATTGTTTTGAAATACATGATTTGGAATGATTCATAGTAACGCTATGAATAATGGAGAAATATAGAAAAAATTTATTTTAAAAAAAGAAAAATTATAAATTATTTGTCGATCTCGAGATTCGAACAGAAGACCAGCAAAATACAATGACACACCCTGCCGATCTAGCCACCAAGACTCGTACCTCGAGAGCTGCTGAAGGGTCAAAGATTCTCATTACGACTCGGCAATAAGTTTTAAGTATTGTGTAAATCTGGTTTTAAAAGCACAATGCTAAGAATATTAATAGATTCTGCGCATGTGCGGGAACTTGACTCTTAAAATTCCGATAAAATATAGAAATATTTTAAATTTATAATATTGTTTTGAAATATATGATTTGGAATGATTCATAGTAACGCTATGAATAATGGAGAAATATAGATAAAATTTATTTTAAAAAAAGAAAAATTAAAAATTATTTGTCGATCTCGAGATTCGAACAGAAGACCAGCAAAATACAATGACACACCCTGCCGATCTAGCCACCAAGACTCGTACCTCGAGAGCTGCTGAAGGGTCAAAGATTCTCATTACGACTCGGCAATAAGTTTTAAGTATTGTGTAAATCTTGTTTTAAAAGCCCAATGCTAAGAAGATTAATAGATTCTGCGCGTTTGCGGGAACTTGATTCTTAAAATTCCGATAAAATATAGAAATATTTTAAATTTATAATATTGTTTTGAAATACATGATTTGGAATGATTCATAGTAACGCTATGAATAATGGAGAAATATAGAAAAAATTTATTTTAAAAAAGAAAAATTATAAATTATTTGTCGATCTCGAGATTCGAACAGAAGACCAGCAAAATACAATGACACACCCTGCCGATCTAGCCACCAAGACTCGTACCTCGAGAGCTGCTGAAGGGTCAAAGATTCTCATTACGACTCGGCAATAAGTTTTAAGTATTGTGTAAATCTGGTTTTAAAAGCACAATGCTAAGAATATTAATAGATTCTGCGCATGTGCGGGAACTTGACTCTTAAAATTCCGATAAAATATAGAAATATTTTAAATTTATAATATTGTTTTGAAATATATGATTTGGAATGATTCATAGTAACGCTATGAATAATGGAGAAATATAGATAAAATTTATTTTAAAAAAAGAAAAATTATAAATTATTTGTCGATCTCGAGATTCGAACAGAAGACCAGCAAAATACAATGACACACCCTGCCGATCTAGCCACCAAGACTCGTACCTCGAGAGCTGCTGAAGGGTCAAAGATTCTCATTACGACTCGGCAATAAGTTTTAAGTATTGTGTAAATCTGGTTTTAAAAGCACAATGCTAAGAAGATTAATAGATTCTGCGCGTGTGCGGGAACTTGATTCTTAAAATTCCGATAAAATATAGAAATATATTAAATTTATAATATTGTTTTGAAATATATGATTTGGAATGATTCATAGTAACTCTATGAATAATGGAGAAATAAAGATAAAATTTATTTAAAAAAAAGAAAAATTATAAATTATTTGTCGATCTCGAGATTCGAACAGAAGACCAGCAAAATACAATGACACCCCCTGCCGATCTAGCCACCAAGACTCGTACCTCGAGAGCTTCTGAAGGGTCAAAGATTCTCATTACGACTCTGCAATAAGTTTTAAGTATTGTGTAAATCTGGTTTTAACAGCACAATGCTAAGAAGATTAATAGATTCTGCGCGTGTGCGGGAACTTGATTCTTAAAATTCCGATAAAATATAGAAATATTTTAAATTTATAATATTGTTTTGAAATACATGATTTGGAATGATTCATAGTAACGCTATGAATAATGGAGAAATATAGATAAAATTTATTTAAAAAAAAGAAAAATTATAAATTATTTGTCGATCTCGAGATTCGAACAGAAGAAAAGCAAAATACAATGACACACCCTGCCGATCTAGCCACCAAGACTCGTACCTCGAGAGCTTCTGAAGGGTCAAAGATTCTCATTACGACTCTGCAATAAGTTTTAAGTATGTGTAAATCTGGTTTTAAAAGCACAATGCTAAGAAGATTAATAGATTCTGCGCGTGTGCGGGAACTTGATTCTTAAAATTCCGATAAAATATAGAAATATTTTAAATTTATAATATTGTTTTGAAATACATGATTTGGAATGATTCATAGTAACGCTATGAATAATGGAGAAATATAGATAAAATTTATTTAAAAAAAAGAAAAATTATAAATTATTTGTCGATCTCGAGATTCGAACAGAAGAAAAGCAAAATACAATGACACACCCTGCCGATCTAGCCACCAAGACTCGTACCTCGAGAGCTTCTGAAGGGCCAAAGATTCTCATTACGACTCGGCAATAAGTTTTAAGTATTGTGTAAATCTGGATTTAAAAGCACAATGCTAAGAAAATTAATAGATTCTGCGCATGTGCGGGAACTTCACTCTTAAAATTCCGATAAAATATAGAAATATATTAAATTTATAATATTGTTTTGAAATATATGATTTGGAATGATTCATAGTAACTCTATGAATAATGGAGAAATAAAGATAAAATTTATTTAAAAAAAGAAAAATTATAAATTATTTGTCGATCTCGAGATTCGAACAGAATACCAGCAAAATACAATGACACACCCTGCCGATCTAGCCACCAAGACTCGTACGTCGAGAGTTTCTGAATGGTCAAAGACTCTTATTACGACTCGGCAATAAGTTTTAAGTATTGTGTAAATCTTGTTTTAAAAGCCCAATGCTAAGAAGATTAATAGATTCTGCGCGTTTGCGGGAACTTGATTCTTAAAATTCCGATAAAATATAGAAATATTTTAAATTTATAATATTGTTTTGAAATACATGATTTGGAATGATTCATAGTAACGCTATGAATAATGGAGAAATATAGAAAAAATTTATTTTAAAAAAAGAAAAATTATAAATTATTTGTCGATCTCGAGATTCGAACAGAAGACCAGCAAAATACAATGACACACCCTGCCGATCTAGCCACCAAGACTCGTACCTCGAGAGCTGCTGAAGGGTCAAAGAATCTCATTACGACTCGGCAATAAGTTTTAAGTATTGTGTAAATCTGGTTTTAAAAGCACAATGCTAAGAATATTAATAGATTCTGCGCATGTGCGGGAACTTGACTCTTAAAATTCCGATAAAATATAGAAATATTTTAAATTTATAATATTGTTTTGAAATATATGATTTGGAATGATTCATAGTAACGCTATGAATAATGGAGAAATATAGAAAAAATTTATTTTAAAAAAAGAAAAATTATAAATTATTTGTCGATCTCGAGATTCGAACAGAAGACCAGCAAAATACAATGACACACCCTGCCGATCTAGCCACCAAGACTCGTACCTCGAGAGCTGCTGAAGGGTCAAAGATTCTCATTACGACTCGGCAATAAGTTTTAAGTATTGTGTAAATCTGGTTTTAAAAGCACACTGCTAAGAATATTAATAGATTCTGCGCGTGTGCGGGAACTTGATTCTTAAAATTCCGATAAAATATAGAAATATATTAAATTTATAATATTGTTTTGAAATATATGATTTGGAATGATTCATAGTAACTCTATGAATAATGGAGAAATAAAGATAAAATTTATTTAAAAAAAAGAAAAATTATAAATTATTTGTCGATCTCGAGATTCGAACAGAAGACCAGCAAAATACAATGACACCCCCTGCCGATCTAGCCACCAAGACTCGTACCTCGAGAGCTTCTGAATTGTCAAAGATTCTCATTACGACTCTGCAATAAGTTTTAAGTATTGTGTAAATCTGGTTTTAACAGCACAATGCTAAGAAGATTAATAGATTCTGCGCGTGTGCGGGAACTTGATTCTTAAAATTCCGATAAAATATAGAAATATTTTAAATTTATAATATTGTTTTGAAATACATGATTTGGAATGATTCATAGTAACGCTATGAATAATGGAGAAATATAGATAAAATTTATTTAAAAAAAAGAAAAATTATAAATTATTTGTCGATCTCGAGATTCGAACAGAAGAAAAGCAAAATACAATGACACACCCTGCCGATCTAGCCACCAAGACTCGTACCTCGAGAGCTTCTGAAGGGTCAAAGATTCTCATTACGACTCTGCAATAAGTTTTAAGTATTGTGTAAATCTGGTTTTAAAAGCACAATGCTAAGAAGATTAATAGATTCTGCGCGTGTGCGGGAACTTGATTCTTAAAATTCCGATAAAATATAGAAATATTTTAAATTTATAATATTGTTTTGAAATACATGATTTGGAATGATTCATAGTAACGCTATGAATAATGGAGAAATATAGATAAAATTTATTTAAAAAAAAGAAAAATTATAAATTATTTGTCGATCTCGAGATTCGAACAGAAGAAAAGCAAAATACAATGACACACCCTGCCGATCTAGCCACCAAGACTCGTACCTCGAGAGCTTCTGAAGGGTCAAAGATTCTCATTACGACTCGGCAATAAGTTTTAAGTATTGTGTAAATCTGGATTTAAAAGCACAATGCTAAGATAATTAATAGATTCTGCGCATGTGCGGGAACTTCACTCTTAAAATTCCGATAAAATATAGAAATATTTTAAATTTATAATATTGTTTTGAAATATATGATTTGGAATGATTCATAGTAACGCTATGAATAATGGAGAAATATAGATAAAATTTATTTTAAAAAAAGAAAAATTATAAATTATTTGTCGATCTCGAGATTCGAACAGAAGACCAGCAAAATACAATGACACACCCTGCCGATCTAGCCACCAAGACTCGTACCTCGAGAGCTGCTGAAGGGTCAAAGATTCTCATTACGACTCGGCAATAAGTTTTAAGTATTGTGTAAATCTGGTTTTAAAAGCACAATGCTAAGAAGATTAATAGATTCTGCGCGTGTGCGGGAACTTGATTCTTAAAATTCCGATAAAATATAGAAATATATTAAATTTATAATATTGTTTTGAAATATATGATTTGGAATGATTCATAGTAACTCTATGAATAATGGAGAAATAAAGATAAAATTTATTTAAAAAAAAGAAAAATTATAAATTATTTGTCGATCTCGAGATTCGAACAGAAGACCAGCAAAATACAATGACACCCGCTGCCGATCTAGCCACCAAGACTCGTACCTCGAGAGCTTCTGAAGGGTCAAAGATTCTCATTACGACTCTGCAATAAGTTTTAAGTATTGTGTAAATCTGGTTTTAACAGCACAATGCTAAGAAGATTAATAGATTCTGCGCGTGTGCGGGAACTTGATTCTTAAAATTCCGATAAAATATAGAAATATTTTAAATTTATAATATTGTTTTGAAATACATGATTTGGAATGATTCATAGTAACGCTATGAATAATGGAGAAATATAGATAAAATTTATTTAAAAAAAAGAAAAATTATAAATTATTTGTCGATCTCGAGATTCGAACAGAAGAAAAGCAAAATACAATGACACACCCTGCCGATCTAGCCACCAAGACTCGTACCTCGAGAGCTTCTGAAGGGTCAAAGATTCTCATTACGACTCTGCAATAAGTTTTAAGTATTGTGTAAATCTGGTTTTAAAAGCACAATGCTAAGAAGATTAATAGATTCTGCGCGTGTGCGGGAACTTGATTCTTAAAATTCCGATAAAATATAGAAATATTTTAAATTTATAATATTGTTTTGAAATACATGATTTGGAATGATTCATAGTAACGCTATGAATAATGGAGAAATATAGATAAAATTTATTTAAAAAAAAGAAAAATTAAAAATTATTTGTCGATCTCGAGATTCGAACAGAAGACCAGCAAAATACAATGACACACCCTGCCGATCTAGCCACCAAGACTCGTACCTCGAGAGCTGCTGAAGGGTCAAAGATTCTCATTACGACTCGGCAATAAGTTTTAAGTATTGTGTAAATCTTGTTTTAAAAGCCCAATGCTAAGAAGATTAATAGATTCTGCGCGTTTGCGGGAACTTGATTCTTAAAATTCCGATAAAATATAGAAATATTTTAAATTTATAATATTGTTTTGAAATACATGATTTGGAATGATTCATAGTAACGCTATGAATAATGGAGAAATATAGAAAAAATTTATTTTAAAAAAAGAAAAATTATAAATTATTTGTCGATCTCGATATTCGAACAGAAGACCAGCAAAATACAATGACACACCCTGCCGATCTAGCCACCAAGACTCGTACCTCGAGAGCTGCTGAAGGGTCAAAGATTCTCATTACGACTCGGCAATAAGTTTTAAGTATTGTGTAAATCTGGTTTTAAAAGCACAATGCTAAGAATATTAATAGATTCTGCGCATGTGCGGGAACTTGACTCTTAAAATTCCGATAAAATATAGAAATATTTTAAATTTATAATATTGTTTTGAAATATATGATTTGGAATGATTCATAGTAACGCTATGAATAATGGAGAAATATAGATAAAATTTATTTTAAAAAAAGAAAAATTATAAATTATTTGTCGATCTCGAGATTCGAACAGAAGACCAGCAAAATACAATGACACACCCTGCCGATCTAGCCACCAAGACTCGTACCTCGAGAGCTGCTGAAGGGTCAAAGATTCTCATTACGACTCGGCAATAAGTTTTAAGTATTGTGTAAATCTGGTTTTAAAAGCACAATGCTAAGAAGATTAATAGATTCTGCGCGTGTGCGGGAACTTGATTCTTAAAATTCCGATAAAATATAGAAATATATTAAATTTATAATATTGTTTTGAAATATATGATTTGGAATGATTCATAGTAACTCTATGAATAATGGAGAAATAAAGATAAAATTTATTTAAAAAAAAGAAAAATTATAAATTATTTGTCGATCTCGAGATTCGAACAGAAGACCAGCAAAATACAATGACACCCCCTGCCGATCTAGCCACCAAGACTCGTACCTCGAGAGCTTCTGAAGGGTCAAAGATTCTCATTACGACTCTGCAATAAGTTTTAAGTATTGTGTAAATCTGGTTTTAACAGCACAATGCTAAGAAGATTAATAGATTCTGCGCGTGTGCGGGAACTTGATTCTTAAAATTCCGATAAAATATAGAAATATTTTAAATTTATAATATTGTTTTGAAATACATGATTTGGAATGATTCATAGTAACGCTATGAATAATGGAGAAATATAGATAAAATTTATTTAAAAAAAAGAAAAATTATAAATTATTTGTCGATCTCGAGATTCGAACAGAAGAAAAGCAAAATACAATGACACACCCTGCCGATCTAGCCACCAAGACTCGTACCTCGAGAGCTTCTGAAGGGTCAAAGATTCTCATTACGACTCTGCAATAAGTTTTAAGTATGTGTAAATCTGGTTTTAAAAGCACAATGCTAAGAAGATTAATAGATTCTGCGCGTGTGCGGGAACTTGATTCTTAAAATTCCGATAAAATATAGAAATATTTTAAATTTATAATATTGTTTTGAAATACATGATTTGGAATGATTCATAGTAACGCTATGAATAATGGAGAAATATAGATAAAATTTATTTAAAAAAAAGAAAAATTATAAATTATTTGTCGATCTCGAGATTCGAACAGAAGAAAAGCAAAATACAATGACACACCCTGCCGATCTAGCCACCAAGACTCGTACCTCGAGAGCTTCTGAAGGGCCAAAGATTCTCATTACGACTCGGCAATAAGTTTTAAGTATTGTGTAAATCTGGATTTAAAAGCACAATGCTAAGAAAATTAATAGATTCTGCGCATGTGCGGGAACTTCACTCTTAAAATTCCGATAAAATATAGAAATATATTAAATTTATAATATTGTTTTGAAATATATGATTTGGAATGATTCATAGTAACTCTATGAATAATGGAGAAATAAAGATAAAATTTATTTAAAAAAAGAAAAATTATAAATTATTTGTCGATCTCGAGATTCGAACAGAATACCAGCAAAATACAATGACACACCCTGCCGATCTAGCCACCAAGACTCGTACGTCGAGAGTTTCTGAATGGTCAAAGACTCTTATTACGACTCGGCAATAAGTTTTAAGTATTGTGTAAATCTTGTTTTAAAAGCCCAATGCTAAGAAGATTAATAGATTCTGCGCGTTTGCGGGAACTTGATTCTTAAAATTCCGATAAAATATAGAAATATTTTAAATTTATAATATTGTTTTGAAATACATGATTTGGAATGATTCATAGTAACGCTATGAATAATGGAGAAATATAGAAAAAATTTATTTTAAAAAAAGAAAAATTATAAATTATTTGTCGATCTCGAGATTCGAACAGAAGACCAGCAAAATACAATGACACACCCTGCCGATCTAGCCACCAAGACTCGTACCTCGAGAGCTGCTGAAGGGTCAAAGAATCTCATTACGACTCGGCAATAAGTTTTAAGTATTGTGTAAATCTGGTTTTAAAAGCACAATGCTAAGAATATTAATAGATTCTGCGCATGTGCGGGAACTTGACTCTTAAAATTCCGATAAAATATAGAAATATTTTAAATTTATAATATTGTTTTGAAATATATGATTTGGAATGATTCATAGTAACGCTATGAATAATGGAGAAATATAGAAAAAATTTATTTTAAAAAAAGAAAAATTATAAATTATTTGTCGATCTCGAGATTCGAACAGAAGACCAGCAAAATACAATGACACACCCTGCCGATCTAGCCACCAAGACTCGTACCTCGAGAGCTGCTGAAGGGTCAAAGATTCTCATTACGACTCGGCAATAAGTTTTAAGTATTGTGTAAATCTGGTTTTAAAAGCACAATGCTAAGAATATTAATAGATTCTGTGCATGTGCGGGAACTTGACTCTTAAAATTCCGATAAAATATAGAAATATTTTAAATTTATAATATTGTTTTGAAATATATGATTTGGAATGATTCATAGTAACGCTATGAATAATGGAGAAATATAGATAAAATTTACTTTTAAAAAAAGAAAAATTATAAATTATTTGTCGATCTCGAGATTCGAACAGAAGACCAGCAAAATACAATGACACACCCTGCCGATCTAGCCACCAAGACTCGTACCTCGAGAGCTGCTGAAGGGTCAAAGATTCTCATTACGACTCGGCAATAAGTTTTAAGTATTGTGTAAATCTGGTTTTAAAAGCAAAATGCTAACAATATTAATAGATTCTGCGCATGTGCGGGAAAATGACTCTTAAAATTCCGATAAAATATAGAAATATTTTAAATTTATAATATTGTTTTGAAATATATGATTTGGAATGATTCATAGTAACTCTATGAATAATGGAGAAATAAAGACAAAATTTATTTAAAAAAAGAAAAATTATAAATTATTTGTCGATCTCGAGATTCGAACAGAAGACCAGCAAAATACAATGACACACCCTGCCGATCTAGCCACCAAGACTCGTACCTCGAGAGTTTCTGAATGGTCAAAGACTCTTATTACGACTCGGCAATAAGTTTTAAGTATTGTGTAAATCTGGTTTTAAAAGCACAATGCTAAGAAGATTAATAGATTCTGTGTATGTGCGGGAACTTGACTCTTAAAATTCTGATAAAATATAGAAATATTTTAAATTTATAATATTGTTTTGAAATATATGATTTGGAATGATTCATAGTAACGCTATGAATAATGGAGAAATATAGATAAAATTTATTTAAAAAAAAGAAAAATTATAAATTATTTGTCGATCTCGAGATTCGAACAGAAGACCAGCAAAATACAATGACACACCCTGCCGATCTAGCCACCAAGACTCGTACCTCGAGAGTTTCTGAATGGTCAAAGACTCTTATTACGACTCGGCAATAATTTTTAAGTATTGTGTAAATCTTGTTTTAAAAGCACAATGCTAAGAAGATTAATAGATTCTGCGCGTTTGCGGGAACTTGATTCTTAAAATTCCGATAAAATATAGAAATATTTTAAATTTATAATATTGTTTTGAAATATATGATTTGGAATGATTCATAAAAACTCTATGAATAATGGAGAAATAAAGATAAAATTTATTTAAAAAAAAGAAAAATTATAAATTATTTGTCGATCTGAAGATTCGAAAAGAAGACCAGCAAAATACAATGACACACCCTGCCGATCTAGCCACCAAGACTCGTACCTCGAGAGCTTCTGAAGGGTCAAAGATTCTCATTACAACTCGGCAATAAGTTTTAAGTATTGTGTAAATCTGGTTTTAAAAGCACAATGCTAAGAAGATTAATAGATTCTGCGCATGTGCTTGAACTTGACTCTTGAAATTCCGATAAAATATAGAAATATTTTAAATTTATAATATTGTTTTGAAATATATGATTTGGAATGATTCATAAAAACTCTATGAATAATGGAGAAATAAAGATAAAATTTATTTAAAAAAAAAGAAAAATTATAAATTATTTGTCGATCTGAAGATTCGAACAGAAGACCAGCAAAATACAATGACACACCCTGCCGATCTAGCCACCAAGACTCGTACCTCGAGAGCTGCTGAAGGGTCAAAGATTCTCATTACGACTCGGCAATAAGTTTTAAGTATTGTGTAAATCTGGTTTTAAAAGCACACTGCTAAGAATATTAATAGATTCTGCGCATGTGCGGGAACTTGACTCTTAAAATTCCGATAAAATATAGAAATATTTTAAATTTATAATATTGTTTTGAAATATATGATTTGGAATGATTCATAAAAACTCTATGAATAATGGAGAAATAAAGATAAAATTTATTTAAAAAAAAGAAAAATTATAAATTATTTGTCGATCTGAAGATTCGAACAGAAGACCAGCAAAATACAATGACACACCCTGCCGATCTAGCCACCAAGACTCGTACCTCGAGAGCTGCTGAAGGGTCAAAGATTCTCATTACGACTCGGCAATAAGTTTTAAGTATTGTGTAAATCTGGTTTTAAAAGCCCACTGCTAAGAATATTAATAGATTCTGCGCATGTGCTTGAACTTGACTCTTGAAATTCCGATAAAATATAGAAATATATTAAATTTATAATATTGTTTTGAAATATATGATTTGGAATGATTCATAGTAACTCTATGAATAATGGAGAAATAAAGATAAAATTTATTTAAAAAAAGAAAAATTATAAATTATTTGTCGATCTCGAGATTCGAACAGAAGACCAGCAAAATACAATGACACACCCTGCCGATCTAGCCACCAAGACTCGTACCTCGAGAGCTGCTGAAGGGTCAAAGATTCTCATTACGACTCGGCAATAAGTTTTAAGTATTGTGTAAATCTGGTTTTAAAAGCGCACTGCTAAGAATATTAATAGATTCTGCCCATGTGCGGGAACTTGACTCTTAAAATTCCGATAAAATATAGAAATATTTTAAATTTATAGTATTGTTTTGAAATATATGATTTGGAATGATTCATAAAAACTCTATGAATAATGGAGAAATAAAGATAAAATTTATTTAAAAAAAAGAAAAATTATAAATTATTTGTTGATCTGAAGATTCGAACAGAAGACCAGCAAAATACAATGACACACCCTGCCGATCTAGCCACCAAGACTCGTACCTCGAGAGCTTCTGAAGGGTCAAAGATTCTCATTACAACTCGGCAATAAGTTTTAAGTATTGTGTAAATCTGGTTTTAAAAGCACAATGCTAAGAAGATTAATAGATTCTGCGCATGTGCTTGAACTTGACTCTTGAAATTCCGATAAAATATAGAAATATTTTAAATTTATAATATTGTTTTGAAATATATGATTTGGAATGATTCATAGTAACGCTATGAATAATGGAGAAATATAGATAAAATTTATTTAAAAAAAAGAAAAATTATAAATTATTTGTCGATCTCGAGATTCGAACAGAAGACCAGCAAAATACAATGACACACCCTGCCGATCTAGCCACCAAGACTCGTACTTCGAGAGCTGCTGAAGGGTCAAAGATTCTCATTACGACTCGGCAATAAGTTTTAAGTATTGTGTAAATCTGGTTTTAAAAGCACACTGCTAAGAATATTAATAGATTCTGCGCATGTGCGGGAACTTGACTCTTAAAATTCCGATAAAATATAGAAATATTTTAAATTTATAATATTGTTTTGAAATATATGATTTGGAATGATTCATAAAAACTCTATGAATAATGGAGAAATAAAGATAAAATTTATTTAAAAAAAAAGAAAAATTATAAATTATTTGTCGATCTGAAGATTCGAACAGAAGACCAGCAAAATACAATGACACACCCTGCCGATCTAGCCACCAAGACTCGTACCTCGAGAGTTTCTGAATGGTCAAAGACTCTTATTACGACTCGGCAATAAGTTTTAAGTATTGTGTAAATCTTGTTTTAAAAGCACAATGCTAAGAAGATTAATAGATTCTGCGCGTTTGCGGGAACTTGATTCTTAAAATTCCGATAAAATATAGAAATATTTTAAATTTATAATATTGTTTTGAAATACATGATTTGGAATGATTCATAGTAACGCTATGAATAATGGAGAAATATAGATAAAATTTATTTAAAAAAAAGAAAAATTATAAATTATTTGTCGATCTCGAGATTCGAACAGAAGACCAGCAAAATACAATGACACACCCTGCCGATCTAGCCACCAAGACTCGTACCTCGAGAGCTGCTGAAGGGTCAAAGATTCTCATTACGACTCGGCAATAAGTTTTAAGTATTGTGTAAATCTGGTTTTAAAAGCACAATGCTAAGAATATTAATAGATTCTGCGCATGTGCGGGAACTTGACTCTTAAAATTCCGATAAAATATAGAAATATTTTAAATTTATAATATTGTTTTGAAATATATGATTTGGAATGATTCATAAAAACTCTATGAATAATGGAGAAATAAAGATAAAATTTATTTAAAAAAAAGAAAAATTATAAATTATTTGTCGATCTGAAGATTCGAACAGAAGACCAGCAAAATACAATGACACACCCTGCCGATCTAGCCACCAAGACTCGTACCTCGAGAGCTGCTGAAGGGTCAAAGATTCTCATTACGACTCGGCAATAAGTTTTAAGTATTGTGTAAATCTGGTTTTAAAAGCCCACTGCTAAGAATATTAATAGATTCTGCGCATGTGCTTGAACTTGACTCTTGAAATTCCGATAAAATATAGAAATATATTAAATTTATAATATTGTTTTGAAATATATGATTTGGAATGATTCATAGTAACTCTATGAATAATGGAGAAATAAAGATAAAATTTATTTAAAAAAAGAAAAATTATAAATTATTTGTCGATCTCGAGATTCGAACAGAAGACCAGCAAAATACAATGACACACCCTGCCGATCTAGCCACCAAGACTCGTACCTCGAGAGCTGCTGAAGGGTCAAAGATTCTCATTACGACTCGGCAATAAGTTTTAAGTATTGTGTAAATCTGGTTTTAAAAGCGCACTGCTAAGAATATTAATAGATTCTGCCCATGTGCGGGAACTTGACTCTTAAAATTCCGATAAAATATAGAAATATTTTAAATTTATAGTATTGTTTTGAAATATATGATTTGGAATGATTCATAAAAACTCTATGAATAATGGAGAAATAAAGATAAAATTTATTTAAAAAAAAGAAAAATTATAAATTATTTGTCGATCTGAAGATTCGAACAGAAGACCAGCAAAATACAATGACACACCCTGCCGATCTAGCCACCAAGACTCGTACCTCGAGAGCTTCTGAAGGGTCAAAGATTCTCATTACGACTCGGCAATAAGTTTTAAGTATTGTGTAAATCTGGTTTTAAAAGCACAATGCTAAGAAGATTAATAGATTCTGCGCATGTGCGGGAACTTGACTCTTATAATTCCGATAAAATATAGAAATATATTAAATTTATAATATTGTTTTGAAATATATGATTTGGAATGATTCATAGTAACTCTATGAATAATGGAGAAATAAAGATAAAATTTATTTAAAAAAAAGAAAAATTATAAATTATTTGTCGATCTCGAGATTCGAACAGAAGAAAAGCAAAATACAATGACACACTCTGGCGATCTAGCCACCAAGACTCGTACCTCGAGAGCTTCTGAAGGGTCAAAGATTCTCATTACGACTCGGCAATAAGTTTTAAGTATTGTGTAAATCTGGTTTTAAAAGCACAATGCTAAGATAATTAATAGATTCTGCGCATGTGCGGGAACTTGACTCTTAAAATTCCGATAAAATATAGAAATATATTAAATTTATAATATTGTTTTGAAATATATGATTTGGAATGATTCATAGTAACTCTATGAATAATGGAGAAATAAAGATAAAATTTATTTTAAAAAAAGAAAAATTATAAATTATTTGTCGATCTCGAGATTCGAACAGAAGAAAAGCAAAATACAATGACACACTCTGGCGATCTAGCCACCAAGACTCGTACCTCGAGAGCTTCTGAAGGGTCAAAGATTCTCATTACGACTCGGCAATAAGTTTTAAGTATTGTGTAAATCTGGTTTTAAAAGCACACTGCTAAGAATATTAATAGATTCTGCGCATGTGCGGGAACTTCACTCTTAAAATTCCGATAAAATATAGAAATATATTAAATTTATAATATTGTTTTGAAATATATGATTTAGAATGATTCATAGTAACTCTATGAATAATGGAGAAATAAAGATAAAATTTATTTAAAAAAAAGAAAAATTATAAATTATTTGTCGATCTCGAGATTCGAACAGAAGACCAGCAAAATACAATGACACACCCTGCCGATCTAGCCACCAAGACTCGTACCTCGAGAGCTTCTGAAGGGTCAAAGATTCTCATTACGACTCTGCAATAAGTTTTAAGTATTGTGTAAATCTGGTTTTAAAAGCACAATGCTAAGATAATTAATAGATTCTGCGCATGTGCGGGAACTTGACTCTTAAAATTCCGATAAAATATAGAAATATATTAAATTTATAATATTGTTTTGAAATATATGATTTGGAATGATTCATAGTAACTCTATGAATAATGGAGAAATAAAGATAAATTTTATTTTAAAAAAAGAAAAATTATAAATTATTTGTCGATCTCGAGATTCGAACAGAAGAAAAGCAAAATACAATGACACACCCTGCCGATCTAGCCACCAAGACTCGTACCTCGAGAGCTTCTGAAGGGTCAAAGATTCTCATTACGACTCAGCAATAAGTTTTAAGTATTGTGTAAATCTGGATTTAAAAGCACAATGCTAAGATAATTAATAGATTCTGCGCATGTGCGGGAACTTCACTCTTAAAATTCCGATAAAATATAGAAATATATTAAATTTATAATATTGTTTTGAAATATATGATTTGGAATGATTCATAGTAACTCTATGAATAATGGATAAATAAAGATGAAATTTATTTAAAAAAAAGAAAAATTATAAATTATTTGTCGATCTCGAGATTCGAACAGAATACCAGCAAAATACAATGACACACCATGCCGATCTAGCCACCAAGACTCGTACCTCGAGAGTTTCTGAATGGTCAAAGACTCTTATTACGACTCGGCAATAAGTTTTAAGTATTGTGTAAATCTTGTTTTAAAAGCACAATGCTAAGAAGATTAATAGATTCTGCGCGTGTGCGGGAACTTGATTCTTAAAATTCCGATAAAATATAGAAATATTTTAAATTTATAATATTGTTTTGAAATACATGATTTGGAATGATTCATAGTAACGCTATGAATAATGGAGAAATATAGATAAAATTTATTTTAAAAAAAGAAAAATTATAAATTATTTGTCGATCTCGAGATTCGAACAGAAGACCAGCAAAATACAATGACACACCCTGCCGATCTAGCCACCAAGACTCGTACCTCGAGAGCTGCTGAAGGGTCAAAGATTCTCATTACGACTCGGCAATAAGTTTTAAGTATTGTGTAAATCTGGTTTTAAAAGCACAATGCTAAGAATATTAATAGATTCTGCGCATGTGCGGGAACTTGACTCTTAAAATTCCGATAAAATATAGAAATATTTTAAATTTATAATATTGTTTTGAAATATATGATTTGGAATGATTCATAAAAACTCTATGAATAATGGAGAAATAAAGATAAAATTTATTTAAAAAAAAGAAAAATTATAAATTATTTGTCGATCTGAAGATTCGAACAGAAGACCAGCAAAATACAATGACACACCCTGCCGATCTAGCCACCAAGACTCGTACCTCGAGAGCTGCTGAAGGGTCAAAGATTCTCATTACGACTCGGCAATAAGTTTAAGTATTGTGTAAATCTGGTTTTAAAAGCGCACTGCTAAGAATATTAATAGATTCTGCCCATGTGCGGGAACTTGACTCTTAAAATTCCGATAAAATATAGAAATATTTTAAATTTATAGTATTGTTTTGAAATATATGATTTGGAATGATTCATAAAAACTCTATGAATAATGGAGAAATAAAGATAAAATTTATTTAAAAAAAAGAAAAATTATAAATTATTTGTCGATCTGAAGATTCGAACAGAAGACCAGCAAAATACAATGACACACCCTGCCGATCTAGCCACCAAGACTCGTACCTCGAGAGCTTCTGAAGGGTCAAAGATTCTCATTACGACTCGGCAATAAGTTTTAAGTATTGTGTAAATCTGGTTTTAAAAGCACAATGCTAAGAAGATTAATAGATTCTGCGCATGTGCGGGAACTTGACTCTTAAAATTCCGATAAAATATAGAAATATATTAAATTTATAATATTGTTTTGAAATATATGATTTGGAATGATTCATAGTAACTCTATGAATAATGGAGAAATAAAGATAAAATTTATTTAAAAAAAAGAAAAATTATAAATTATTTGTCGATCTCGAGATTCGAACAGAAGAAAAGCAAAATACAATGACACACTCTGGCGATCTAGCCACCAAGACTCGTACCTCGAGAGCTTCTGAAGGGTCAAAGATTCTCATTACGACTCGGCAATAAGTTTTAAGTATTGTGTAAATCTGGTTTTAAAAGCACAATGCTAAGATAATTAATAGATTCTGCGCATGTGCGGGAACTTGACTCTTAAAATTCCGATAAAATATAGAAATATATTAAATTTATAATATTGTTTTGAAATATATGATTTGGAATGATTCATAGTAACTCTATGAATAATGGAGAAATAAAGATAAAATTTATTTTAAAAAAAGAAAAATTATAAATTATTTGTCGATCTCGAGATTCGAACAGAAGAAAAGCAAAATACAATGACACACTATGGCGATCTAGCCACCAAGACTCGTACCTCAAGAGCTTCTGAAGGGTCAAAGATTCTCATTACGACTCGGCAATAAGTTTTAAGTATTGTGTAAATCTGGTTTTAAAAGCGTACTGCTAAGAATATTAATAGATTCTGCGCATGTGCGGGAACTTCACTCTTAAAATTCCGATAAAATATAGAAATATATTAAATTTATAATATTGTTTTGAAATATATGATTTGGAATGATTCATAGTAACTCTATGAATAATGGAGAAATAAAGATAAAATTTATTTAAAAAAAAGAAAAATTATAAATTATTTGTCGATCTCGAGATTCGAACAGAAGACCAGCAAAATACAATGACACACCCTGCCGATCTAGCCACCAAGACTCGTACCTCGAGAGCTTCTGAAGGGTCAAAGATTCTCATTACGACTCTGCAATAAGTTTTAAGTATTGTGTAAATCTGGTTTTAAAAGCACAATGCTAAGATAATTAATAGATTCTGCGCATGTGCGGGAACTTGACTCTTAAAATTCCGATAAAATATAGAAATATATTAAATTTATAATATTGTTTTGAAATATATGATTTGGAATGATTCATAGTAACTCTATGAATAATGGAGAAATAAAGATAAAATTTATTTAAAAAAAAGAAAAATTATAAATTATTTGTCGATCTCGAGATTCGAACAGAAGAAAAGAAAATACAATGACACTCCCTGCCGATCTAGCCACCAATACTCGTACCTCGAGAGCTTCTGAAGGGTCAAAGATTCTCATTACGACTCGGCAATAAGTTTTAAGTATTGTGTAAATCTGGTTTTAAAAGCACACTGCTAAGAATATTAATAGATTCTGCGCATGTGCGGGAACTTCACTCTTAAAATTCCGATAAAATATAGAAATATATTAAATTTATAATATTGTTTTGAAATATATGATTTGGAATGATTCATAGTAACTCTATGAATAATGGAGAAATAAAGATAAAATTTATTTTAAAAAAAGAAAAATTATAAATTATTTGTCGATCTCGAGATTCGAACAGAAGAAAAGCAAAATACAATGACACTCCCTGCCGATCTAGCCACCAATACTCGTACCTCGAGAGCTTCTGAAGGGTCAAAGATTCTCATTACGACTCGGCAATAAGTTTTAAGTATTGTGTAAATCTGGTTTTAAAAGCACACTGCTAAGAATATTAATAGATTCTGCGCATGTGCGGGAACTTCACTCTTAAAATTCCGATAAAATATAGAAATATATTAAATTTATAATATTGTTTTGAAATATATGATTTGGAATGATTCATAGTAACTCTATGAATAATGGAGAAATAAAGATAAATTTTATTTTAAAAAAAGAAAAATTATAAATTATTTGTCGATCTCGAGATTCGAACAGAAGAAAAGCAAAATACAATGACACACCCTGCCGATCTAGCCACCAAGACTCGTACCTCGAGAGCTTCTGAAGGGTCAAAGATTCTCATTACGACTCAGCAATAAGTTTTAAGTATTGTGTAAATCTGGATTTAAAAGCACAATGCTAAGATAATTAATAGATTCTGCGCATGTGCGGGAACTTCACTCTTAAAATTCCGATAAAATATAGAAATATATTAAATTTATAATATTGTTTTGAAATATATGATTTGGAATGATTCATAGTAACTCTATGAATAATGGAGAAATAAAGATGAAATTTATTTAAAAAAAAGAAAAATTATAAATTATTTGTCGATCTCGAGATTCGAACAGAAGAAAAGCAAAATACAATGACACTCCCTGCCGATCTAGCCACCAATACTCGTACCTCGAGAGCTTCTGAAGGGTCAAAGATTCTCATTACGACTCGGCAATAAGTTTTAAGTATTGTGTAAATCTGGTTTTAAAAGCACACTGCTAAGAATATTAATAGATTCTGCGCATGTGCGAGAACTTCACTCTTAAAATTCCGATAAAATATAGAAATATATTAAATTTATAATATTGTTTTGAAATATATGATTTGGAATGATTCATAGTAACTCTATGAATAATGGAGAAATAAAGATAAATTTTATTTTAAAAAAAGAAAAATTATAAATTATTTGTCGATCTCGAGATTCGAACAGAAGAAAAGCAAAATACAATGACACACCCTGCCGATCTAGCCACCAAGACTCGTACCTCGAGAGCTTCTGAAGGGTCAAAGATTCTCATTACGACTCAGCAATAAGTTTTAAGTATTGTGTAAATCTGGATTTAAAAGCACAATGCTAAGATAATTAATAGATTCTGCGCATGTGCGGGAACTTCACTCTTAAAATTCCGATAAAATATAGAAATATATTAAATTTATAATATTGTTTTGAAATATATGATTTGGAATGATTCATAGTAACTCTATGAATAATGGAAAAATAAAGATGAAATTTATTTAAAAAAAAGAAAAATTATAAATTATTTGTCGATCTCGAGATTCGAACAGAATACCAGCAAAATACAATGACACACCATGCCGATCTAGCCACCAAGACTCGTACCTCGAGAGTTTCTGAATGGTCAAAGACTCTTATTACGACTCGGCAATAAGTTTTAAGTATTGTGTAAATCTTGTTTCAAAAGCACAATGCTAAGAAGATTAATAGATTCTGCGCGTGTGCGGGAACTTGATTCTTAAAATTCCGATAAAATATAGAAATATTTTAAATTTATAATATTGTTTTGAAATATATGATTTGGAATGATTCATAGTAACGCTATGAATAATGGAGAAATATAGATAAAATTTATTTTAAAAAAAGAAAAATTATAAATTATTTGTCGATCTCGAGATTCGAACAGAAGACCAGCAAAATACAATAACACACCCTGCCGATCTAGCCACCAAGACTCGTACCTCGAGACCTTCTGAAGGGTCAAAGATTCTCATTACGACTCAGCAATAAGTTTTAAGTATTGTGTAAATCTGGTTTTAAAAGCACAATGCTAAGATAATTAATAGATTCTGCGCATGTGCGGGAACTTGACTCTTAAAATTCCGATAAAATATAGAAATATATTAAATTTATAATATTGTTTTGAAATATATGATTTGGAATGATTCATAGTAACTCTATGAATAATGGAGAAATAAAGATAAAATTTATTTTAAAAAAAGAAAAATTATAAATTATTTGTCGATCTCGAGATTCGAACAGAAGAAAAGCAAAATACAATGACACACTCTGGCGATCTAGCCACCAAGACTCGTAAATCGAGAGCTTCTGAAGGGTCAAAGATTCTCATTTCGACTCGGCAATAAGTTTTAAGTATTGTGTAAATCTGGTTTTAAAAGCACACTGCTAAGAATATTAATAGATTATGCGCATGTGCGGGAACTTCACTCTTAAAATTCCGATAAAATATAGAAATATATTAAATTTATAATATTGTTTTGAAATATATGATTTGGAATGATTCATAGTAACTCTATGAATAATGGAGAAATAAAGATAAAATTTATTTAAAAAAAAGAAAAATTATAAATTATTTGTCGATCTCGAGATTCGAACAGAAGACCAGCAAAATACAATGACACACCCTGCCGATCTAGCCACCAAGACTCGAACCTCGAGAGCTTCTGAAGGGTCAAAGATTCTCATTACGACTCTGCAATAAGTTTTAAGTATTGTGTAAATCTGGTTTTAAAAGCACAATGCTAAGATAATTAATAGATTCTGCGCATGTGCGGGAACTTGACTCTTAAAATTCCGATAAAATATAGAAATATATTAAATTTATAATATTGTTTTGAAATATATGATTTGGAATGATTCATAGTAACTCTATGAATAATGGAGAAATAAAGATAAAATTTATTTAAAAAAAAGAAAAATTATAAATTATTTGTCGATCTCGAGATTCGAACAGAAGAAAAGCAAAATACAATGACACTCCCTGCCGATCTAGCCACCAATACTCGTATCTCGAGAGCTTCTGAAGGGTCAAAGATTCTCATTACGACTCGGCAATAAGTTTTAAGTATTGTGTAAATCTGGTTTTAAAAGCACACTGCTAAGAATATTAATAGATTCTGCGCATGTGCGGGAACTTCACTCTTAAAATTCCGATAAAATATAGAAATATATTAAATTTATAATATTGTTTTGAAATATATGATTTGGAATGATTCATAGTAACTCTATGAATAATGGAGAAATAAAGATAAATTTTATTTTAAAAAAAGAAAAATTATAAATTATTTGTCGATCTCGAGATTCGAACAGAATACCAGCAAAATACAATGACACACCATGCCGATCTAGCCACCAAGACTCGTACCTCGAGAGTTTCTGAATGGTCAAAGACTCTTATTACGACTCGGCAATAAGTTTTAAGTATTGTGAAAATCTTGTTTTAAAAGCACAATGCTAAGAAGATTAATAGATTCTGCGCATGTGCTTGAACTTGACTCTTGAAATTCCGATAAAATATAGAAATATTTTAAATTTATAATATTGTTTTGAAATATATGATTTGGAATGATTCATAGTAACGCTATGAATAATGGAGAAATATAGATAAAATTTATTTAAAAAAAAGAAAAATTATAAATTATTTGTCGATCTCGAGATTCGAACAGAAGACCAGCAAAATACAATGACACACCCTGCCGATCTAGCCACCAAGACTCGTACTTCGAGAGCTGCTGAAGGGTCAAAGATTCTCATTACGACTCGGCAATAAGTTTTAAGTATTGTGTAAATCTGGTTTTAAAAGCACACTGCTAAGAATATTAATAGATTCTGCGCATGTGCGGGAACTTGACTCTTAAAATTCCGATAAAATATAGAAATATTTTAAATTTATAATATTGTTTTGAAATATATGATTTGGAATGATTCATAAAAACTCTATGAATAATGGAGAAATAAAGATAAAATTTATTTAAAAAAAAAGAAAAATTATAAATTATTTGTCGATCTGAAGATTCGAACAGAAGACCAGCAAAATACAATGACACACCCTGCCGATCTAGCCACCAAGACTCGTACCTCGAGAGTTTCTGAATGGTCAAAGACTCTTATTACGACTCGGCAATAAGTTTTAAGTATTGTGTAAATCTTGTTTTAAAAGCACAATGCTAAGAAGATTAATAGATTCTGCGCGTTTGCGGGAACTTGATTCTTAAAATTCCGATAAAATATAGAAATATTTTAAATTTATAATATTGTTTTGAAATACATGATTTGGAATGATTCATAGTAACGCTATGAATAATGGAGAAATATAGATAAAATTTATTTAAAAAAAAGAAAAATTATAAATTATTTGTCGATCTCGAGATTCGAACAGAAGACCAGCAAAATACAATGACACACCCTGCCGATCTAGCCACCAAGACTCGTACCTCGAGAGCTGCTGAAGGGTCAAAGATTCTCATTACGACTCGGCAATAAGTTTTAAGTATTGTGTAAATCTGGTTTTAAAAGCACAATGCTAAGAATATTAATAGATTCTGCGCATGTGCGGGAACTTGACTCTTAAAATTCCGATAAAATATAGAAATATTTTAAATTTATAATATTGTTTTGAAATATATGATTTGGAATGATTCATAAAAACTCTATGAATAATGGAGAAATAAAGATAAAATTTATTTAAAAAAAAGAAAAATTATAAATTATTTGTCGATCTGAAGATTCGAACAGAAGACCAGCAAAATACAATGACACACCCTGCCGATCTAGCCACCAAGACTCGTACCTCGAGAGCTGCTGAAGGGTCAAAGATTCTCATTACGACTCGGCAATAAGTTTTAAGTATTGTGTAAATCTGGTTTTAAAAGCCCACTGCTAAGAATATTAATAGATTCTGCGCATGTGCTTGAACTTGACTCTTGAAATTCCGATAAAATATAGAAATATATTAAATTTATAATATTGTTTTGAAATATATGATTTGGAATGATTCATAGTAACTCTATGAATAATGGAGAAATAAAGATAAAATTTATTTAAAAAAAGAAAAATTATAAATTATTTGTCGATCTCGAGATTCGAACAGAAGACCAGCAAAATACAATGACACACCCTGCCGATCTAGCCACCAAGACTCGTACCTCGAGAGCTGCTGAAGGGTCAAAGATTCTCATTACGACTCGGCAATAAGTTTTAAGTATTGTGTAAATCTGGTTTTAAAAGCGCACTGCTAAGAATATTAATAGATTCTGCCCATGTGCGGGAACTTGACTCTTAAAATTCCGATAAAATATAGAAATATTTTAAATTTATAGTATTGTTTTGAAATATATGATTTGGAATGATTCATAAAAACTCTATGAATAATGGAGAAATAAAGATAAAATTTATTTAAAAAAAAGAAAAATTATAAATTATTTGTCGATCTGAAGATTCGAACAGAAGACCAGCAAAATACAATGACACACCCTGCCGATCTAGCCACCAAGACTCGTACCTCGAGAGCTTCTGAAGGGTCAAAGATTCTCATTACGACTCGGCAATAAGTTTTAAGTATTGTGTAAATCTGGTTTTAAAAGCACAATGCTAAGAAGATTAATAGATTCTGCGCATGTGCGGGAACTTGACTCTTAAAATTCCGATAAAATATAGAAATATATTAAATTTATAATATTGTTTTGAAATATATGATTTGGAATGATTCATAGTAACTCTATGAATAATGGAGAAATAAAGATAAAATTTATTTAAAAAAAAGAAAAATTATAAATTATTTGTCGATCTCGAGATTCGAACAGAAGAAAAGCAAAATACAATGACACACTCTGGCGATCTAGCCACCAAGACTCGTACCTCGAGAGCTTCTGAAGGGTCAAAGATTCTCATTACGACTCGGCAATAAGTTTTAAGTATTGTGTAAATCTGGTTTTAAAAGCACAATGCTAAGATAATTAATAGATTCTGCGCATGTGCGGGAACTTGACTCTTAAAATTCCGATAAAATATAGAAATATATTAAATTTATAATATTGTTTTGAAATATATGATTTGGAATGATTCATAGTAACTCTATGAATAATGGAGAAATAAAGATAAAATTTATTTTAAAAAAAGAAAAATTATAAATTATTTGTCGATCTCGAGATTCGAACAGAAGAAAAGCAAAATACAATGACACACTCTGGCGATCTAGCCACCAGGACTCGTACCTCGAGAGCTTCTGAAGGGTCAAAGATTCTCATTACGACTCGGCAATAAGTTTTAAGTATTGTGTAAATCTGGTTTTAAAAGCACACTGCTAAGAATATTAATAGATTCTGCGCATGTGCGGGAACTTCACTCTTAAAATTCCGATAAAATATAGAAATATATTAAATTTATAATATTGTTTTGAAATATATGATTTAGAATGATTCATAGTAACTCTATGAATAATGGAGAAATAAAGATAAAATTTATTTAAAAAAAAGAAAAATTATAAATTATTTGTCGATCTCGAGATTCGAACAGAAGACCAGCAAAATACAATGACACACCCTGCCGATCTAGCCACCAAGACTCGTACCTCGAGAGCTTCTGAAGGGTCAAAGATTCTCATTACGACTCTGCAATAAGTTTTAAGTATTGTGTAAATCTGGTTTTAAAAGCACAATGCTAAGATAATTAATAGATTCTGCGCATGTGCGGGAACTTGACTCTTAAAATTCCGATAAAATATAGAAATATATTAAATTTATAATATTGTTTTGAAATATATGATTTGGAATGATTCATAGTAACTCTATGAATAATGGAGAAATAAAGATAAATTTTATTTTAAAAAAAGAAAAATTATAAATTATTTGTCGATCTCGAGATTCGAACAGAAGAAAAGCAAAATACAATGACACACCCTGCCGATCTAGCCACCAAGACTCGTACCTCGAGAGCTTCTGAAGGGTCAAAGATTCTCATTACGACTCAGCAATAAGTTTTAAGTATTGTGTAAATCTGGATTTAAAAGCACAATGCTAAGATAATTAATAGATTCTGCGCATGTGCGGGAACTTCACTCTTAAAATTCCGATAAAATATAGAAATATATTAAATTTATAATATTGTTTTGAAATATATGATTTGGAATGATTCATAGTAACTCTATGAATAATGGAGAAATAAAGATGAAATTTATTTAAAAAAAAGAAAAATTATAAATTATTTGTCGATCTCGAGATTCGAACAGAATACCAGCAAAATACAATGACACACCATGCCGATCTAGCCACCAAGACTCGTACCTCGAGAGTTTCTGAATGGTCAAAGACTCTTATTACGACTCGGCAATAAGTTTTAAGTATTGTGTAAATCTTGTTTTAAAAGCACAATGCTAAGAAGATTAATAGATTCTGCGCGTGTGCGGGAACTTGATTCTTAAAATTCCGATAAAATATAGAAATATTTTAAATTTATAATATTGTTTTGAAATACATGATTTGGAATGATTCATAGTAACGCTATGAATAATGGAGAAATATAGATAAAATTTATTTTAAAAAAAGAAAAATTATAAATTATTTGTCGATCTCGAGATTCGAACAGAAGACCAGCAAAATACAATGACACACCCTGCCGATCTAGCCACCAAGACTCGTACCTCGAGAGCTGCTGAAGGGTCAAAGATTCTCATTACGACTCGGCAATAAGTTTTAAGTATTGTGTAAATCTGGTTTTAAAAGCACAATGCTAAGAATATTAATAGATTCTGCGCATGTGCGGGAACTTGACTCTTAAAATTCCGATAAAATATAGAAATATTTTAAATTTATAATATTGTTTTGAAATATATGATTTGGAATGATTCATAAAAACTCTATGAATAATGGAGAAATAAAGATAAAATTTATTTAAAAAAAAGAAAAATTATAAATTATTTGTCGATCTGAAGATTCGAACAGAAGACCAGCAAAATACAATGACACACCCTGCCGATCTAGCCACCAAGACTCGTACCTCGAGAGCTGCTGAAGGGTCAAAGATTCTCATTACGACTCGGCAATAAGTTTTAAGTATTGTGTAAATCTGGTTTTAAAAGCGCACTGCTAAGAATATTAATAGATTCTGCCCATGTGCGGGAACTTGACTCTTAAAATTCCGATAAAATATAGAAATATTTTAAATTTATAGTATTGTTTTGAAATATATGATTTGGAATGATTCATAAAAACTCTATGAATAATGGAGAAATAAAGATAAAATTTATTTAAAAAAAAGAAAAATTATAAATTATTTGTCGATCTGAAGATTCGAACAGAAGACCAGCAAAATACAATGACACACCCTGCCGATCTAGCCACCAAGACTCGTACCTCGAGAGCTTCTGAAGGGTCAAAGATTCTCATTACGACTCGGCAATAAGTTTTAAGTATTGTGTAAATCTGGTTTTAAAAGCACAATGCTAAGAAGATTAATAGATTCTGCGCATGTGCGGGAACTTGACTCTTAAAATTCCGATAAAATATAGAAATATATTAAATTTATAATATTGTTTTGAAATATATGATTTGGAATGATTCATAGTAACTCTATGAATAATGGAGAAATAAAGATAAAATTTATTTAAAAAAAAGAAAAATTATAAATTATTTGTCGATCTCGAGATTCGAACAGAAGAAAAGCAAAATACAATGACACACTCTGGCGATCTAGCCACCAAGACTCGTACCTCGAGAGCTTCTGAAGGGTCAAAGATTCTCATTACGACTCGGCAATAAGTTTTAAGTATTGTGTAAATCTGGTTTTAAAAGCACAATGCTAAGATAATTAATAGATTCTGCGCATGTGCGGGAACTTGACTCTTAAAATTCCGATAAAATATAGAAATATATTAAATTTATAATATTGTTTTGAAATATATGATTTGGAATGATTCATAGTAACTCTATGAATAATGGAGAAATAAAGATAAAATTTATTTTAAAAAAAGAAAAATTATAAATTATTTGTCGATCTCGAGATTCGAACAGAAGAAAAGCAAAATACAATGACACACTATGGCGATCTAGCCACCAAGACTCGTACCTCAAGAGCTTCTGAAGGGTCAAAGATTCTCATTACGACTCGGCAATAAGTTTTAAGTATTGTGTAAATCTGGTTTTAAAAGCATACTGCTAAGAATATTAATAGATTCTGCGCATGTGCGGGAACTTCACTCTTAAAATTCCGATAAAATATAGAAATATATTAAATTTATAATATTGTTTTGAAATATATGATTTGGAATGATTCATAGTAACTCTATGAATAATGGAGAAATAAAGATAAAATTTATTTAAAAAAAAGAAAAATTATAAATTATTTGTCGATCTCGAGATTCGAACAGAAGACCAGCAAAATACAATGACACACCCTGCCGATCTAGCCACCAAGACTCGTACCTCGAGAGCTTCTGAAGGGTCAAAGATTCTCATTACGACTCTGCAATAAGTTTTAAGTATTGTGTAAATCTGGTTTTAAAAGCACAATGCTAAGATAATTAATAGATTCTGCGCATGTGCGGGAACTTGACTCTTAAAATTCCGATAAAATATAGAAATATATTAAATTTATAATATTGTTTTGAAATATATGATTTGGAATGATTCATAGTAACTCTATGAATAATGGAGAAATAAAGATAAAATTTATTTAAAAAAAAGAAAAATTATAAATTATTTGTCGATCTCGAGATTCGAACAGAAGAAAAGCAAAATACAATGACACTCCCTGCCGATCTAGCCACCAATACTCGTACCTCGAGAGCTTCTGAAGGGTCAAAGATTCTCATTACGACTCGGCAATAAGTTTTAAGTATTGTGTAAATCTGGTTTTAAAAGCACACTGCTAAGAATATTAATAGATTCTGCGCATGTGCGGGAACTTCACTCTTAAAATTCCGATAAAATATAGAAATATATTAAATTTATAATATTGTTTTGAAATATATGATTTGGAATGATTCATAGTAACTCTATGAATAATGGAGAAATAAAGATAAAATTTATTTTAAAAAAAGAAAAATTATAAATTATTTGTCGATCTCGAGATTCGAACAGAAGAAAAGCAAAATACAATGACACTCCCTGCCGATCTAGCCACCAATACTCGTACCTCGAGAGCTTCTGAAGGGTCAAAGATTCTCATTACGACTCGGCAATAAGTTTTAAGTATTGTGTAAATCTGGTTTTAAAAGCACACTGCTAAGAATATTAATAGATTCTGCGCATGTGCGGGAACTTCACTCTTAAAATTCCGATAAAATATAGAAATATATTAAATTTATAATATTGTTTTGAAATATATGATTTGGAATGATTCATAGTAACTCTATGAATAATGGAGAAATAAAGATAAATTTTATTTTAAAAAAAGAAAAATTATAAATTATTTGTCGATCTCGAGATTCGAACAGAAGAAAAGCAAAATACAATGACACACCCTGCCGATCTAGCCACCAAGACTCGTACCTCGAGAGCTTCTGAAGGGTCAAAGATTCTCATTACGACTCAGCAATAAGTTTTAAGTATTGTGTAAATCTGGATTTAAAAGCACAATGCTAAGATAATTAATAGATTCTGCGCATGTGCGGGAACTTCACTCTTAAAATTCCGATAAAATATAGAAATATATTAAATTTATAATATTGTTTTGAAATATATGATTTGGAATGATTCATAGTAACTCTATGAATAATGGAGAAATAAAGATAAATTTTATTTTAAAAAAAGAAAAATTATAAATTATTTGTCGATCTCGAGATTCGAACAGAAGAAAAGCAAAATACAATGACACACCCTGCCGATCTAGCCACCAAGACTCGTACCTCGAGAGCTTCTGAAGGGTCAAAGATTCTCATTACGACTCAGCAATAAGTTTTAAGTATTGTGTAAATCTGGATTTCAAAGCACAATGCTAAGATAATTAATAGATTCTGCGCATGTGCGGGAACTTCACTCTTAAAATTCCGATAAAATATAGAAATATATTAAATTTATAATATTGTTTTGAAATATATGATTTGGAATGATTCATAGTAACTCTATGAATAATGGAGAAATAAAGATGAAATTTATTTAAAAAAAAGAAAAATTATAAATTATTTGTCGATCTCGAGATTCGAACAGAAGAAAAGCAAAATACAATGACACTCCCTGCCGATCTAGCCACCAATACTCGTACCTCGAGAGCTTCTGAAGGGTCAAAGATTCTCATTACGACTCGGCAATAAGTTTTAAGTATTGTGTAAATCTGGTTTTAAAAGCACACTGCTAAGAATATTAATAGATTCTGCGCATGTGCGAGAACTTCACTCTTAAAATTCCGATAAAATATAGAAATATATTAAATTTATAATATTGTTTTGAAATATATGATTTGGAATGATTCATAGTAACTCTATGAATAATGGAGAAATAAAGATAAATTTTATTTTAAAAAAAGAAAAATTATAAATTATTTGTCGATCTCGAGATTCGAACAGAAGAAAAGCAAAATACAATGACACACCCTGCCGATCTAGCCACCAAGACTCGTACCTCGAGAGCTTCTGAAGGGTCAAAGATTCTCATTACGACTCAGCAATAAGTTTTAAGTATTGTGTAAATCTGGATTTAAAAGCACAATGCTAAGATAATTAATAGATTCTGCGCATGTGCGGGAACTTCACTCTTAAAATTCCGATAAAATATAGAAATATATTAAATTTATAATATTGTTTTGAAATATATGATTTGGAATGATTCATAGTAACTCTATGAATAATGGAGAAATAAAGATGAAATTTATTTAAAAAAAAGAAAAATTATAAATTATTTGTCGATCTCGAGATTCGAACAGAATACCAGCAAAATACAATGACACACCATGCCGATCTAGCCACCAAGACTCGTACCTCGAGAGTTTCTGAATGGTCAAAGACTCTTATTACGACTCGGCAATAAGTTTTAAGTATTGTGTAAATCTTGTTTCAAAAGCACAATGCTAAGAAGATTAATAGATTCTGCGCGTGTGCGGGAACTTGATTCTTAAAATTCCGATAAAATATAGAAATATTTTAAATTTATAATATTGTTTTGAAATATATGATTTGGAATGATTCATAGTAACGCTATGAATAATGGAGAAATATAGATAAAATTTATTTTAAAAAAAGAAAAATTATAAATTATTTGTCGATCTCGAGATTCGAACAGAAGACCAGCAAAATACAATAACACACCCTGCCGATCTAGCCACCAAGACTCGTACCTCGAGACCTTCTGAAGGGTCAAAGATTCTCATTACGACTCAGCAATAAGTTTTAAGTATTGTGTAAATCTGGTTTTAAAAGCACAATGCTAAGATAATTAATAGATTCTGCGCATGTGCGGGAACTTGACTCTTAAAATTCCGATAAAATATAGAAATATATTAAATTTATAATATTGTTTTGAAATATATGATTTGGAATGATTCATAGTAACTCTATGAATAATGGAGAAATAAAGATAAAATTTATTTTAAAAAAAGAAAAATTATAAATTATTTGTCGATCTCGAGATTCGAACAGAAGAAAAGCAAAATACAATGACACACTCTGGCGATCTAGCCACCAAGACTCGTAAATCGAGAGCTTCTGAAGGGTCAAAGATTCTCATTACGACTCGGCAATAAGTTTTAAGTATTGTGTAAATCTGGTTTTAAAAGCACACTGCTAAGAATATTAATAGATTATGCGCATGTGCGGGAACTTCACTCTTAAAATTCCGATAAAATATAGAAATATATTAAATTTATAATATTGTTTTGAAATATATGATTTGGAATGATTCATAGTAACTCTATGAATAATGGAGAAATAAAGATAAAATTTATTTAAAAAAAAGAAAAATTATAAATTATTTGTCGATCTCGAGATTCGAACAGAAGACCAGCAAAATACAATGACACACCCTGCCGATCTAGCCACCAAGACTCGAACCTCGAGAGCTTCTGAAGGGTCAAAGATTCTCATTACGACTCTGCAATAAGTTTTAAGTATTGTGTAAATCTGGTTTTAAAAGCACAATGCTAAGATAATTAATAGATTCTGCGCATGTGCGGGAACTTGACTCTTAAAATTCCGATAAAATATAGAAATATTTTAAATTTATAATATTGTTTTGAAATATATGATTTGGAATGATTCATAGTAACGCTATGAATAATGGAGAAATATAGATAAAATTTATTTTAAAAAAAGAAAAATTATAAATTATTTGTCGATCTCGAGATTCGAACAGAAGACCAGCAAAATACAATGACACACCCTGCTGATCTAGCCACCAAGACTCGTACCTCGAGAGCTGCTGAAGGGTCAAAGATTCTCATTACGACTCGGCAATAAGTTTTAAGTATTGTTTAAATCTGGTTTTAAAAGCACACTGCTAAGAATATTAATAGATTCTGCGCATGTGCGGGAACTTGACTCTTAAAATTCCGATAAATTATAGAAATATTTTCAATTTATAATATTGTTTTGAAATATATGATTTGAATTGATTCATAGTAACGCTATGAATAATGGAGAAATATAGATAAAATTTATTTTAAAAAAAAGAAAAATTATAAATTATTTGTCGATCTCGAGATTCGAACAGAAGACCTGCAAAATACAATGACACACCCTGCCGATCTAGACACCAAGACTCGTACCTCGAGAGCTGCTGAAGGGTCAAAGATTCTCATTACGACTCGGGAATAAGTTTTAAGTATTGTGTAAATCTGGTTTTAAAAGCACACTGCTAAGAATATTAATACATTCTGCGCATGTGCGGGAACTTGACTCTTAAAATTCCGATAAAATATAGAAAAATATTAAATTTATAATATTGTTTTGAAATATATGATTTGGAATGATTCATAGTAACTCTATGAATAATGGAGAAATAAAGATAAAATTTATTTAAAAAAAAGAAAAATTATAAATTATTTGTCGATCTCGAGATTCGAACAGAAGACCTGCAAAATACAATGACACACCCTGCCGATCTAGACACCAAGACTCGTACCTCGAGAGCTGCTGAAGGGTCAAAGATTCTCATTACGACTCGGCAATAAGTTTTAAGTATTGTGTAAATCTGGATTTAAAAGCACAATGCTAAGAATATTAATAGATTCTGCGCATGTGCGGGAACTTAACTCTTAAAATTTCGATAAAATATAGAAATATATTAAATTTATAATATTGTTTTGAAATATATGATTTGGAATGATTCATAGTAACTCTATGAATAATGGAGAAATAAAGATAAAATTTATTTAAAAAAAGAAAAATTATAAATTATTTGTCGATCTCGAGATTCGAACAGAAGACCAGCAAAATACAATGACACACCCTGCCGATCTAGCCACCAAGACTCGTACCTCGAGAGCTTCTGAAGGGTCAAAGATTCTCATTACGACTCTGCAATAAGTTTTAAGTATTGTGTAAATCTGGTTTTAAAAGCACAATGCTAAGATAATTAATAGATTCTGCGCATGTGCGGGAACTTGACTCTTAAAATTCCGATAAAATATAGAAATATATTAAATTTATAATATTGTTTTGAAATATATGATTTGGAATGATTCATAGTAACTCTATGAATAATGGAGAAATAAAGATAAAATTTATTTTAAAAAAAGAAAAATTATAAATTATTTCTCGATCTCGAGATTCGAACAGAAGAAAAGCAAAATACAATGACACTCACTGCCGATCTAGCCACCAAGACTCGTACCTCGAGAGCTTCTGAAGGGTCAAAGATTCTCATTACGACTCGGCAAAATGTTTTAAGTATTGTGTAAATCTGGTTTTAAAAGCACACTGCTAGGAATATTAATAGATTCTGCGCATGTGCGGGAACTTCACTCTTAAAATTCCGATAAAATATAGAAATATATTAAATTTATAATATTGTTTTGAAATATATGATTTGGAATGATTCATAGTAACTCTATGAATAATGGAGAAATAAAGATAAAATTTATTTAAAAAAAAGAAAAATTATAAATTATTTGTCGATCGCGAGATTCGAACAGAAGACCAGCAAAATGCAATGACACACCCTGCCGATCTAGCCACCAAGACTCGTACCTCGAGAGCTGCTGAAGGGTCAAAGATTCTCATTACGACTCGGCAATAAGTTTTAAGTATTGTTTAAATCTGGTTTTAAAAGCACACTGCTAAGAATATTAATAGATTCTGCGCATGTGCGGGAACTTGACTCTTAAAATTCCGATAAATTATAGAAATATTTTAAATTTATAATATTGTTTTGAAATATATGATTTGAATTGATTCATAGTAACGCTATGAATAATGGAGAAATATAGATAAAATTTATTTAAAAAAAAAGAAAAATTATAAATTATTTGTCGATCTCGAGATTCGAACAGAAGACCTGCAAAATACAATGACACACCCTGCCGATCTAGACACCAAGACTCGTACCTCGAGAGCTGCTGAAGGGTCAAAGATTCTCATTACGACTCGGCAATAAGTTTTAAGTATTGTGTAAATCTGGATTTAAAAGCACAATGCTAAGAATATTAATAGATTCTGTGCATGTGCGGGAACTTCACTCTTAAAATTTCGATAAAATATAGAAATATATTAAATTTATAATATTGTTTTGAAATATATGATTTGGAATGATTCATAGTAACTCTATGAATAATGGAGAAATAAAGATAAAATTTATTTAAAAAAAAGAAAAATTATAAATTATTTGTCGATCTCGAGATTCGAACAGAAGACCAGCAAAATACAATGACACACCCTGCCGATCTAGCCACCAAGACTCGTACCTCGAGAGCTTCTGAAGGGTCAAAGATTCTCATTACGACTCTGCAATAAGTTTTAAGTATTGTGTAAATCTGGTTTTAAAAGCACAATGCTAAGATAATTAATAGATTCTGCGCATGTGCGGGAACTTGACTCTTAAAATTCCGATAAAATATAGAAATATATTAAATTTATAATATTGTTTTGAAATATATGATTTGGAATGATTCATAGTAACTCTATGAATAATGGAGAAATAAAGATAAAATTTATTTTAAAAAAAGAAAAATTATAAATTATTTGTCGATCTCGAGATTCGAACAGAAGACCAGCAAAATACAATGACACACCCTGCCGAGCTGGCCACCAAGACTCGTACCTCGAGAGTTTCTGAATGGTCAAAGACTCTTATTACGACTCGGCAATAAGTTTTAAGTATTGTGTAAATCTTGTTTTAAAAGCACAATGCTAAGAAGATTAATAGATTCTGCGCGTGTGCGGGAACTTGATTCTTAAAATTCCGATAAAATATAGAAATATTTTAAATTTATAATATTGTTTTGAAATATATGATTTGGAATGATTCATAGTAACGCTATGAATAATGGAGAAATATAGATAAAATTTATTTTAAAAAAAGAAAAATTATAAATTATTTGTCTATCTCGAGATTCGAACAGAAGACCAGCAAAATACAATGACACACCCTGCCGATCTAGCCACCAAGACTCGTACCTCGAGAGCTGCTGAAGGGTCAAAGATTCTCATTACGACTCGGCAATAAGTTTTAAGTATTGTTTAAATCTGGTTTTAAAAGCACACTGCTAAGAATATTAATAGATTCTGCGCATGTGCGGGAACTTGACTCTTAAAATTCCGATAAATTATAGAAATATTTTAAATTTATAATATTGTTTTGAAATATATGATTTGAATTGATTCATAGTAACGCTATGAATAATGGAGAAATATAGATAAAATTTATTTAAAAAAAAAGAAAAATTATAAATTATTTGTCGATCTCGAGATTCGAACAGAAGACCTGCAAAATACAATGACACACCCTGCCGATCTAGACACCAAGACTCGTACCTCGAGAGCTGCTGAAGGGTCAAAGATTCTCATTACGACTCGGGAATAAGTTTTAAGTATTGTGTAAATCTGGTTTTAAAAGCACACTGCTAAGAATATTAATACATTCTGCGCATGTGCGGGAACTTGACTCTTAAAATTCCGATAAAATATAGAAATATATTAAATTTATAATATTGTTTTGAAATATATGATTTGGAATGATTCATAGTAACTCTATGAATAATGGAGAAATAAAGATAAAATTTATTTTAAAAAAAGAAAAATTATAAATTATTTGTCGATCTCGAGATTCGAACAGAAGAAAAGCAAAATACAATGACTCTCCCTGCCGATCTAGCCACCAAGACTCGTACCTCGAGAGCTTCTGAAGGGTCAAAGATTCTCATTACGACTCTGCAATAAGTTTTAAGTATTGTGTAAATCTGGTTTTAAAAGCACAATGCTAAGATAATTAATAGATTCTGCGCATGTGCGGGAACTTGACTCTTAAAATTCCGATAAAATATAGAAATATATTAAATTTATAATATTGTTTTGAAATATATGATTTGGAATCATTCATAGTAACTCTATGAATAATGGAGAAATAAAGATAAAATTTATTTTAAAAAAAGAAAAATTATAAATTATTTGTCGATCTCGAGATTCGAACAGAAGAAAAGCAAAATACAATGACACACCCTGCCGATCTAGCCACCAAGACTCGTACCTCGAGAGCTTCTGAAGGGTCAAAGATTCTCATTACGACTCGGCAATAAGTTTTAAGTATTGTTTAAATCTGGTTTTAAAAGCACACTGCTAAGAATATTAATAGATTCTGCGCATGTGCGGGAGCTTGACTCTTAAAATTCCGATAAATTATAGAAATATTTTAAATTTATAATATTGTTTTGAAATATATGATTTGAATTGATTCATAGTAACGCTATGAATAATGGAGAAATATAGATAAAATTTATTTAAAAAAAAAGAAAAATTATAAATTATTTGTCGATCTCGAGATTCGAACAGAAGAAAAGCAAAATACAATGACACACCCTGCCGATCTAGCCACCAAGACTCGTACCTCGAGAGCTTCTGAAGGGTCAAAGATTCTCATTACGACTCGGCAATAAGTTTTAAGTATTGTGTAAATCTGGTTTTAAAAGCACACTGCTAAGAATATTAATAGATTCTGCGCATGTGCGGGAACTTGACTCTTAAAATTCCGATAAAATATAGAAAAATATTAAATTTATAATATTGTTTTGAAATATATGATTTGGAATGATTCATAGTAACTCTATGAATAATGGAGAAATAAAGATAAAATTTATTTAAAAAAAAGAAAAATTATAAATTATTTGTCGATCTCGAGATTCGAACAGAAGACCAGCAAAATACAATGACACACCCTGCCGATCTAGCCACCAAGACTCGTACCTCGAGAGCTTCTGAAGGGTCAAAGATTCTCATTACGACTCTGCAATAAGTTTTAAGTATTGTGTAAATCTGGTTTTAAAAGCACAATGCTAAGATAATTAATAGATTCTGCGCATGTGCGGGAACTTGACTCTTAAAATTCCGATAAAATATAGAAATATATTAAATTTATAATATTGTTTTGAAATATATGATTTGGAATGATTCATAGTAATTCTATGAATAATGGAGAAATAAAGATAAAATTTATTTTAAAAAAAGAAAAATTATAAATTATTTGTCGATCTCGAGATTCGAACAGAAGAAAAGCAAAATACAATGACACACCCTGCCGATCTAGCCACCAAGACTCGTACCTCGAGAGCTTCTGAAGGGTCAAAGATTCTCATTACGACTCGGCAATAAGTTTTAAGTATTGTTTAAATCTGGTTTTAAAAGCACACTGCTAAGAATATTAATAGATTCTGCGCATGTGCGGGAGCTTGACTCTTAAAATTCCGATAAAATATAGAAATATATTAAATTTATAATATTGTTTTGAAATATATGATTTGGAATCATTCATAGTAACGCTATGAATAATGGAGAAATATAGATAAAATTTATTTAAAAAAAAAGAAAAATTATAAATTATTTGTCGATCTCGAGATTCGAACAGAAGACCTGCAAAATACAATGACACACCCTGCCGATCTAGACACCAAGACTCGTACCTCGAGAGCTGCTGAAGGGTCAAAGATTCTCATTACGACTCGGGAATAAGTTTTAAGTATTGTGTAAATCTGGTTTTAAAAGCACACTGCTAAGAATATTAATACATTCTGCGCATGTGCGGGAACTTGACTCTTAAAATTCCGATAAAATATAGAAAAATATTAAATTTATAATATTGTTTTGAAATATATGATTTGGAATGATTCATAGTAACTCTATGAATAATGGAGAAATAAAGATAAAATTTATTTAAAAAAAAGAAAAATTATAAATTATTTGTCGATCTCGAGATTCGAACAGAAGACCAGCAAAATGCAATGACACACCCTGCCGATCTAGCCACCAAGACTCGTACCTCGAGAGCTTCTGAAGGGTCAAAGATTCTCATTACGACTCTGCAATAAGTTTTAAGTATTGTGTAAATCTGGTTTTAAAAGCACAATGCTAAGATAATTAATAGATTCTGCGCATGTGCGGGAACTTGACTCTTAAAATTCCGATAAAATATAGAAATATATTAAATTTATAATATTGTTTTGAAATATATGATTTGGAATGATTCATAGTAATTCTATGAATAATGGAGAAATAAAGATAAAATTTATTTTAAAAAAAGAAAAATTATAAATTATTTGTCGATCTCGAGATTCGAACAGAAGAAAAGCAAAATACAATGACACTCACTGCCGATCCAGCCACCAAGACTCGTACCTCGAGAGCTTCTGAAGGGTCAAAGATTCTCATTACGACTCGGCAATAAGTTTTAAGTATTGTGTAAATCTGGTTTTAAAAGCACACTGCTAAGAATATTAATAGATTCTGCGCATGTGCGGGAACTTCACTCTTAAAATTCCGATAAAATATAGAAATATATTAAATTTATAATATTGTTTTGAAATATATGATTTGGAATGATTCATAGTAACTCTATGAATAATGGAGAAATAAAGATAAAATTTATTTTAAAAAAAGAAAAATTATAAATTATTTGTCGATCTCGAGATTCGAACAGAAGACCAGCAAAATACAATGACACACCCTGCCGAGCTGGCCACCAAGACTCGTACCTCGAGAGTTTCTGAATGGTCAAAGACTCTTATTACGACTCGGCAATAAGTTTTAAGTATTGTGTAAATCTTGTTTTAAAAGCACAATGCTAAGAAGATTAATAGATTCTGCGCGTGTGCGGGGAACTTGATTCTTAAAATTCCGATAAAATATAGAAATATTTTAAATTTATAATATTGTTTTGAAATATATGATTTGGAATGATTCATAGTAACGCTATGAATAATGGAGAAATATAGATAAAATTTATTTTAAAAAAAGAAAAATTATAAATTATTTGTCTATCTCGAGATTCGAACAGAAGACCTGCAAAATACAATGACACACCCTGCCGATCTAGCCACCAAGACTCGTACCTCGAGAGCTGCTGAAGGGTCAAAGATTCTCATTACGACTCGGGAATAAGTTTTAAGTATTGTGTAAATCTGGTTTTAAAAGCACACTGCTAAGAATATTAATACATTCTGCGCATGTGCGGGAACTTGACTCTTAAAATTCCGATAAAATATAGAAATATATTAAATTTATAATATTGTTTTGAAATATATGATTTGGAATGATTCATAGTAACTCTATGAATAATGGAGAAATAAAGATAAAATTTATTTTAAAAAAAGAAAAATTATAAATTATTTGTCGATCTCGAGATTCGAACAGAAGAAAAGCAAAATACAATGACTCTCCCTGCCGATCTAGCCACCAAGACTCGTACCTCGAGAGCTTCTGAAGGGTCAAAGATTCTCATTACGACTCTGCAATAAGTTTTAAGTATTGTGTAAATCTGGTTTTAAAAGCACAATGCTAAGATAATTAATAGATTCTGCGCATGTGCGGGAACTTGACTCTTAAAATTCCGATAAAATATAGAAATATATTAAATTTATAATATTGTTTTGAAATATATGATTTGGAATCATTCATAGTAACTCTATGAATAATGGAGAAATAAAGATAAAATTTATTTTAAAAAAAGAAAAATTATAAATTATTTGTCGATCTCGAGATTCGAACAGAAGAAAAGCAAAATACAATGACACACCCTGCCGATCTAGCCACCAAGACTCGTACCTCGAGAGCTTCTGAAGGGTCAAAGATTCTCATTACGACTCGGCAATAAGTTTTAAGTATTGTGTAAATCTGGATATAAAAGCACAATGCTAAGATAATTAATAGATTCTGCGCATGTGCGGGAACTTCACTCTTAAAATTCCGATAAAATATAGAAATATATTAAATTTATAATATTGTTTTGAAATATATGATTTGGAATGATTCATGGTAACTCTATGAATAATGGAGAAATAAAGATAAAATTTATTTAAAAAAAAGAAAAATTATAAATTATTTGTCGATGTCGAGATTCGAACAGAATACCAGCAAAATACAATGACACACCATGCCGATCTAGCCACCAAGACTCGTACCTCGAGAGTTTCTGAATGGTCAAAGACTCTTATTACGACTCGGCAATAAGTTTTAAGTATTGTGTAAATCTTGTTTTAAAAGCACAATGCTAAGAAGATTAATAGATTCTGCGCGTGTGCGGGAACTTGATTCTTAAAATTCCGATAAAATATAGAAATATTTTAAATTTATAATATTGTTTTGAAATATATGATTTGGAATGATTCATAGTAACGCTATGAATAATGGAGAAATATAGATAAAATTTATTTTAAAAAAAGAAAAATTATAAATTATTTGTCGATCTCGAGATTCAAACAGAAGACCAGCAAAATACAATGACACACCCTGCCGATCTAGCCACCAAGACTCGTACCTCGAGAGCTGCTGAAGGGTCAAAGATTCTCATTACGACTCGGCAATAAGTTTTAAGTATTGTTTAAATCTGGTTTTAAAAGCACACTGCTAAGAATATTAATAGATTCTGCGCATGTGCGGGAACTTGACTCTTAAAATTCCGAGAAATTATAGAAATATTTTAAATTTATAATATTGTTTTGAAATATATGATTTGAATTGATTCATAGTAACGCTATGAATAATGGAGAAATATAGATAAAATTTATTTAAAAAAAAAGAAAAATTATAAATTATTTGTCGATCTCGAGATTCGAACAGAAGACCTGCAAAATACAATGACACACCCTGCCGATCTAGACACCAAGACTCGTACCTCGAGAGCTGCTGAAGGGTCAAAGATTCTCATTACGACTCGGGAAAAAGTTTTAAGTTTTGTGTAAATCTGGTTTTAAAAGCACAATGCTAAGATAATTAATAGATTCTGCGCATGTGCGGGAACTTGACTCTTAAAATTCCGATAAAATATAGAAATATATTAAATTTATAATATTGTTTTGAAATATATGATTTGGAATGATTCATAGTAACTCTATGAATAATAGAGAAATAAAGATAAAATTTATTTTAAAAAAAGAAAAATTATAAATTATTTGTCGATCTCGAGATTCGAACAGAAGAAAAGCAAAATACAATAACACTCCATGCCGATCTAGCCACCAAGACTCGTACCTAGAGAGCTTCTGAAGGGTCAAAGATTCTCATTACGACTCGGCAATAAGTTTTAAGTATTGTGTAAATCTGGTTTTAAAAGCACACTGCTAAGAATATTAATAGATTCTGCGCATGTGCGGGAACTTGACTCTTAAAATTCCGATAAAATATAGAAATATATTAAATTTATAATATTGTTTTGAAATATATGATTTGGAATGATTCATAGTAACTCTATGAATAATGGAGAAATAAAGATAAAATTTATTTAAAAAAAAGAAAAATTATAAATTATTTGTCGATCTCGAGATTCGAACAGAAGACCAGCAAAATACAATGACACACCCTGCCGATCTAGCCACCAAGACTCGTACCTCGAGAGCTTCTGAAGGGTCAAAGATTCTCATTACGACTCTGCAATAAGTTTTAAGTATTGTGTAAATCTGGTTTTAAAAGCACAATGCTAAGATAATTAATAGATTCTGCGCATGTGCGGGAACTTGATTCTTAAAATTCCGATAAAATATAGAAATATTTTAAATTTATAATATTGTTTTGAAATATATGATTTGGAATGATTCATAGTAACGCTATGAATAATGGAGAAATAAAGATAAAATTTATTTAAAAAAAAGAAAAATTATAAATTATTTGTCGATCTCGAGATTCGAACAGAAGACCAGCAAAATACAATGACACACCCTGCCGATCTAGCCACCAAGACTCGTACCTCGAGAGCTGCTGAAGGGTCAAAGATTCTCATTACGACTCGGCAATAAGTTTTAAGTATTGTTTAAATCTGGTTTTAAAAGCACACTGCTAAGAATATTAATAGATTCTGCGCATGTGCGGGAACTTGACTCTTAAAATTCCGATAAATTATAGAAATATTTTAAATTTATAATATTGTTTTGAAATATATGATTTGAATTGATTCATAGTAACGCTATGAATAATGGAGAAATATAGATAAAATTTATTTAAAAAAAAAGAAAAATTATAAATTATTTGTCGATCTCGAGATTCGAACAGAAGACCAGCAAAATACAATGACACACCCTGCCGATCTAGCCACCAAGACTCGTACCTCGAGAGCTGCTGAAGGGTCAAAGATTGTCATTACGACTCGGCAATAAGTTTTAAGTATTGTTTAAATCTGGTTTTAAAAGCACACTGCTAAGAATATTAATAGATTCTGCGCATGTGCGGGAACTTGACTCTTAAAATTCCGATAAATTATAGAAATATTTTAAATTTATAATATTGTTTTGAAATATATGATTTGAATTGATTCATAGTAACGCTATGAATAATGGAGAAATATAGATAAAATTTATTTTAAAAAAAAGAAAAATTATAAATTATTTGTCGATCTCGAGATTCGAACAGAAGACCTGCAAAATACAATGACACACCCTGCCGATCTAGACACCAAGACTCGTACCTCGAGAGCTGCTGAAGGGTCAAAGATTCTCATTACGACTCTGGAATAAGTTTTAAGTATTGTGTAAATCTGGTTTTAAAAGCACACTGCTAAGAATATTAATACATTCTGCGCATGTGCGGGAACTTGACTCTTAAAATTCCGATAAATTATAGAAATATATTAAATTTATAATATTGTTTTGAAATATATGATTTGGAATCATTCATAGTAACTCTATGAATAATGGAGAAATAAAGATAAAATTTATTTAAAAAAAAGAAAAATTATAAATTATTTGTCGATCTCGAGATTCGAACAGAAGACCTGCAAAATACAATGACACACCCTGCCGATCTAGACACCAAGACTCGTACCTCGAGAGCTGCTGAAGGGTCAAAGATTCTCATTACGACTCGGGAATAAGTTTTAAGTATTGTGTAAATCTGGTTTTAAAAGCACACTGCTAAGATAATTAATAGATTCTGCGCATGTGCGGGAACTTCACTCTTAAAATTCCGATAAAATATAGAAATATATTAAATTTATAATATTGTTTTGAAATATATGATTTGGAATGATTCATAGTAACTCTATGAATAATGGAGAAATAAAGATAAAATTTATTTAAAAAAAAGAAAAATTATAAATTATTTGTCGATCTCGAGATTCGAACAGAAGACCTGCAAAATACAATGACACACCCTGCCGATCTAGACACCAAGACTCGTACCTCGAGAGCTGCTGAAGGGTCAAAGATTCTCATTACGACTCGGCAATAAGTTTTAAGTATTGTGTAAATCTTGTTTTAAAAGCACAATTCTAAGAAGATTAATAGATTCTGCGCGTGTGCGGGAACTTGATTCTTAAAATTCCGATAAAATATAGAAATATTTTAAATTTATAATATTGTTTTGAAATATATGATTTGGAATGATTCATAGTAACGCTATGAATAATGGAGAAATATAGATAAAATTTATTTTAAAAAAAGAAAAATTATAAATGATTTGTCGATCTCGAGATTCGAACAGAAGACCAGCAAAATACAATGACACACCCTGCCGATCTAGCCACCAAGACTCGTACGTCGAGAGCTGCTGAAGGGTCAAAGATTCTCATTACGACTCGGCAATAAGTTTTAAGTATTGTGTAAATCTGGTTTTAAAAGCACACTGCTAAGAATATTAATAGATTCTGCGCATGTGCGGGAACTTGACTCTTAAAATTCCGATAAATTATAGAAATATTTTAAATTTATAATATTGTTTTGAAATATATGATTTGAATTGATTCATAGTAACGCTATGAATAATGGAGAAATATAGATAAAATTTATTTAAAAAAAAAGAAAAATTATAAATTATTTGTCGATCTCGAGATTCGAACAGAAGACCAGCAAAATACAATGACACACCCTGCCGATCTAGCCACCAAGACTCGTACCTCGAGAGCTGCTGAAGGGTCAAAGATTCTCATTACGACTCGGCAATAAGTTTTAAGTATTGTGTAAATCTGGTTTTAAAAGCACACTGCTAAGAATATTAATAGATTCTGCGCATGTGCGGGAACTTGACTCTTAAAATTCCGATAAATTATAGAAATATATTAAATTTATAATATTGTTTTGAAATATATGATTTGGAATCATTCATAGTAACTCTATGAATAATGGAGAAATAAAGATAAAATTTATTTTAAAAAAAGAAAAATTATAAATTATTTGTCGATCTCGAGATTCGAACAGAAGACCTGCAAAATACAATGACACACCCTGCCGATCTAGACACCAAGACTCGTACCTCGAGAGCTGCTGAAGGGTCAAAGATTCTCATTACGACTCGGGAATAAGTTTTAAGTATTGTGTAAATCTGGTTTTAAAAGCACACTGCTAAGATAATTAATAGATTCTGCGCATGTGCGGGAACTTCACTCTTAAAATTCCGATAAAATATAGAAATATATTAAATTTATAATATTGTTTTGAAATATATGATTTGGAATGATTCATAGTAACTCTATGAATAATGGAGAAATAAAGATAAAATTTATTTAAAAAAAAGAAAAATTATAAATTATTTGTCGATCTCGAGATTCGAACAGAATACCAGCAAAATACAATGACACACCATGCCGATCTAGCCACCAAGACTCGTACCTCGAGAGTTTCTGAATGGTCAAAGACTCTTATTACGACTCGGCAATAAGTTTTAAGTATTGTGTAAATCTTGTTTTAAAAGCACAATGCTAAGAAGATTAATAGATTCTGCGCGTGTGCGGGAACTTGATTCTTAAAATTCCGATAAAATATAGAAATATTTTAAATTTATAATATTGTTTTGAAATATATGATTTGGAATGATTCATAGTAACGCTATGAATAATGGAGAAATATAGATAAAATTTATTTTAAAAAAAGAAAAATTATAAATTATTTGTCGATCTCGAGATTCGAACAGAAGACCAGCAAAATACAATGACACACCCTGCCGATCTAGCCACCAAGACTCGTACCTCGAGAGCTGCTGAAGGGTCAAAGATTCTCATTACGACTCGGCATTAAGTTTTAAGTATTGTGTAAATCTGGTTTTAAAAGCACACTGCTAAGAATATTAATAGATTCTGCGCATGTGCGGGAACTTGACTCTTAAAATTCCGATAAATTATAGAAATATATTAAATTTATAATATTGTTTTGAAATATATGATTTGGAATCATTCATAGTAACTCTATGAATAATGGAGAAATAAAGATAAAATTTATTTTAAAAAAAGAAAAATTATAAATTATTTGTCGATCTCGAGATTCGAACAGAAGACCTGCAAAATACAATGACACACCCTGCCGATCTAGACACCAAGACTCGTACCTCGAGAGCTGCTGAAGGGTCAAAGATTCTCATTACGACTCGGGAATAAGTTTTAAGTATTGTGTAAATCTGGTTTTAAAAGCACACTGCTAAGATAATTAATAGATTCTGCGCATGTGCGGGAACTTCACTCTTAAAATTCCGATAAAATATAGAAATATATTAAATTTATAATATTGTTTTGAAATATATGATTTGGAATGATTCATAGTAACTCTATGAATAATGGAGAAATAAAGATAAAATTTATTTAAAAAAAAGAAAAATTATAAATTATTTGTCGATCTCGAGATTCGAACAGAATACCAGCAAAATACAATGACACACCATGCCGATCTAGCCACCAAGACTCGTACCTCGAGAGTTTCTGAATGGTCAAAGACTCTTATTACGACTCGGCAATAAGTTTTAAGTATTGTGTAAATCTTGTTTTAAAAGCACAATGCTAAGAAGATTAATAGATTCTGCGCGTGTGCGGGAACTTGATTCTTAAAATTCCGATAAAATATAGAAATATTTTAAAGTTATAATATTGTTTTGAAATATATGATTTGGAATGATTCATAGTAACGCTATGAATAATGGAGAAATATAGATAAAATTTATTTTAAAAAAAGAAAAATTATAAATTATTTGTCGATCTTGAGATTCGAACAGAAGACCAGCAAAATACAATGACACACCCTGCCGATCTAGCCACCAAGACTCGTACCTCGAAAGCTGCTGAAGGGTCAAAGATTCTCATTACGACTCGGCAATAAGTTTTAAGTATTGTGTAAATCTGGTTTTAAAAGCACACTGCTAAGAATATTAATAGATTCTGCGCATGTGCGGGAACTTGACTCTTAAAATTCCGATAAATTATAGAAATATTTTAAATTTATAATATTGTTTTGAAATATATGATTTGAATTGATTCATAGTAACGCTATGAATAATGGAGAAATAAAGATAAAATTTATTTAAAAAAAAGAAAAATTATAAATTATTTGTCGATCTCGAGATTCGAACAGAAGACCAGCAAAATACAATGACACACCCTGCCGATCTAGCCACCAAGACTCGTACCTCGAGAGCTGCTGAAGGATCAAAGATTCTCATTACGACTCGGCAATAAGTTTTAAGTATTGTGTAAATCTGGTTTTAAACGCACAATGCTAAGATAATTAATAGATTCTGCGCATGTGCGGGAACTTGACTCTTAAAATTCCGATAAAATATAGAAATATATTAAATTTATAATATTGTTTTGAAATATATGATTTGGAATGATTCATAGTAACTCTATGAATAATGGAGAAATAAAGATAAAATTTATTTAAAAAAAAGAAAAATTATAAATTATTTGTCGATCTCGAGATTCGAACAGAAGACCAGCAAAATACAATGACACACCCTGCCGATCTAGCCACCAAGACTCGTACCTCGAGAGCTTCTGAAGGGTCAAAGATTCTCATTACGACTCTGCAATAAGTTTTAAGTATTGTGTAAATCTGGTTTTAAAAGCACAATGCTAAGATAATTAATAGATTCTGCGCATGTGCGGGAACTTGATTCTTAAAATTCCGATAAAATATAGAAATATTTTAAATTTATAATATTGTTTTGAAATATATGATTTGGAATGATTCATAGTAACGCTATGAATAATGGAGAAATAAAGATAAAATTTATTTAAAAAAAAGAAAAATTATAAATTATTTGTCGATCTCGAGATTCGAACAGAAGACCAGCAAAATACAATGACACACCCTGCCGATCTAGCCACCAAGACTCGTACCTCGAGAGCTGCTGAAGGGTCAAAGATTCTCATTACGACTCGGCAATAAGTTTTAAGTATTGTTTAAATCTGGTTTTAAAAGCACACTGCTAAGAATATTAATAGATTCTGCGCATGTGCGGGAACTTGACTCTTAAAATTCCGATAAATTATAGAAATATTTTAAATTTATAATATTGTTTTGAAATATATGATTTGAATTGATTCATAGTAACGCTATGAATAATGGAGAAATATAGATAAAATTTATTTAAAAAAAAAGAAAAATTATAAATTATTTGTCGATCTCGAGATTCGAACAGAAGACCAGCAAAATACAATGACACACCCTGCCGATCTAGCCAAAAAGACTCGTACCTCGAGAGCTGCTGAAGGGTCAAAGATTGTCATTACGACTCGGCAATAAGTTTTAAGTATTGTTTAAATCTGGTTTTAAAAGCACACTACTAAGAATATTAATAGATTCTGCGCATGTGCGGGAACTTGACTCTTAAAATTCCGATAAATTATAGAAATATTTTAAATTTATAATATTGTTTTGAAATATATGATTTGAATTGATTCATAGTAACGCTATGAATAATGGAGAAATATAGATAAAATTTATTTTAAAAAAAAGAAAAATTATAAATTATTTGTCGATCTCGAGATTCGAACAGAAGACCTGCAAAATACAATGACACACCCTGCCGATCTAGACACCAAGACTCGTACCTCGAGAGCTGCTGAAGGGTCAAAGATTCTCATTACGACTCTGGAATAAGTTTTAAGTATTGTGTAAATCTGGTTTTAAAAGCACACTGCTAAGAATATTAATACATTCTGCGCATGTGCGGGAACTTGACTCTTAAAATTCCGATAAATTATAGAAATATATTAAATTTATAATATTGTTTTGAAATATATGATTTGGAATCATTCATAGTAACTCTATGAATAATGGAGAAATAAAGATAAAATTTATTTAAAAAAAAGAAAAATTATAAATTATTTGTCGATCTGGAGATTCGAACAGAAGACCTGCAAAATACAATGACACACCCTGCCGATCTAGACACCAAGACTCGTACCTCGAGAGCTGCTGAAGGGTCAAAGATTCTCATTACGACTCGGGAATAAGTTTTAAGTATTGTGTAAATCTGGTTTTAAAAGCACACTGCTAAGATAATTAATAGATTCTGCGCATGTGCGGGAACTTCACTCTTAAAATTCCGATAAAATATAGAAATATATTAAATTTATAATATTGTTTTGAAATATATGATTTGGAATGATTCATAGTAACTCTATGAATAATGGAGAAATAAAGATAAAATTTATTTAAAAAAAAGAAAAATTATAAATTATTTGTCGATCTCGAGATTCGAACAGAAGACCTGCAAAATACAATGACACACCCTGCCGATCTAGACACCAAGACTCGTACCTCGAGAGCTGCTGAAGGGTCAAAGATTCTCATTACGACTCGGCAATAAGTTTTAAGTATTGTGTAAATCTTGTTTTAAAAGCACAATTCTAAGAAGATTAATAGATTCTGCGCGTGTGCGGGAACTTGATTCTTAAAATTCCGATAAAATATAGAAATATTTTAAATTTATAATATTGTTTTGAAATATATGATTTGGAATGATTCATAGTAACGCTATGAATAATGGAGAAATATAGATAAAATTTATTTTAAAAAAAGAAAAATTATAAATGATTTGTCGATCTCGAGATTCGAACAGAAGACCAGCAAAATACAATGACACACCCTGCCGATCTAGCCACCAAGACTCGTACGTCGAGAGCTGCTGAAGGGTCAAAGATTCTCATTACGACTCGGCAATAAGTTTTAAGTATTGTGTAAATCTGGTTTTAAAAGCACACTGCTAAGAATATTAATAGATTCTGCGCATGTGCGGGAACTTGACTCTTAAAATTCCGATAAATTATAGAAATATTTTAAATTTATAATATTGTTTTGAAATATATGATTTGAATTGATTCATAGTAACGCTATGAATAATGGAGAAATATAGATAAAATTTATTTAAAAAAAAAGAAAAATTATAAATTATTTGTCGATCTCGAGATTCGAACAGAAGACCAGCAAAATACAATGACACACCCTGCCGATCTAGCCACCAAGACTCGTACCTCGAGAGCTGCTGAAGGGTCAAAGATTCTCATTACGACTCGGCAATAAGTTTTAAGTATTGTGTAAATCTGGTTTTAAAAGCACACTGCTAAGAATATTAATAGATTCTGCGCATGTGCGGGAACTTGACTCTTAAAATTCCGATAAATTATAGAAATATATTAAATTTATAATATTGTTTTGAAATATATGATTTGGAATCATTCATAGTAACTCTATGAATAATGGAGAAATAAAGATAAAATTTATTTTAAAAAAAGAAAAATTATAAATTATTTGTCGATCTCGAGATTCGAACAGAAGACCTGCAAAATACAATGACACACCCTGCCGATCTAGACACCAAGACTCGTACCTCGAGAGCTGCTGAAGGGTCAAAGATTCTCATTACGACTCGGGAATAAGTTTTAAGTATTGTGTAAATCTGGTTTTAAAAGCACACTGCTAAGATAATTAATAGATTCTGCGCATGTGCGGGAACTTCACTCTTAAAATTCCGATAAAATATAGAAATATATTAAATTTATAATATTGTTTTGAAATATATGATTTGGAATGATTCATAGTAACTCTATGAATAATGGAGAAATAAAGATAAAATTTATTTAAAAAAAAGAAAAATTATAAATTATTTGTCGATCTCGAGATTCGAACAGAATACCAGCAAAATACAATGACACACCATGCCGATCTAGCCACCAAGACTCGTACCTCGAGAGTTTCTGAATGGTCAAAGACTCTTATTACGACTCGGCAATAAGTTTTAAGTATTGTGTAAATCTTGTTTTAAAAGCACAATGCTAAGAAGATTAATAGATTCTGCGCGTGTGCGGGAACTTGATTCTTAAAATTCCGATAAAATATAGAAATATTTTAAATTTATAATATTGTTTTGAAATATATGATTTGGAATGATTCATAGTAACGCTATGAATAATGGAGAAATATAGATAAAATTTATTTAAAAAAAAGAAAAATTATAAATTATTTGTCGATCTCGAGATTCGAACAGAAGACCAGCAAAATACAATGACACACCCTGCCGATCTAGCCACCAAGACTCGTACCTCGAGAGCTGCTGAAGGGTCAAAGATTCTCATTACGACTCGACATTAAGTTTTAAGTATTGTGTAAATCTGGTTTTAAAAGCACACTGCTAAGAATATTAATAGATTCTGCGCATGTGCGGGAACTTGACTCTTAAAATTCCGATAAATTATAAAAATATATTAAATTTATAATATTGTTTTGAAATATATGATTTGGAATCATTCATAGTAACTCTATGAATAATGGAGAAATAAAGATAAAATTTATTTTAAAAAAAGAAAAATTATAAATTATTTGTCGATCTCGAGATTCGAACAGAAGACCTGCAAAATACAATGACACACCCTGCCGATCTAGACACCAAGACTCGTACCTCGAGAGCTGCTGAAGGGTCAAAGATTCTCATTACGACTCGGGAATAAGTTTTAAGTATTGTGTAAATCTGGTTTTAAAAGCACACTGCTAAGATAATTAATAGATTCTGCGCATGTGCGGGAACTTCACTCTTAAAATTCCGATAAAATATAGAAATATATTAAATTTATAATATTGTTTTGAAATATATGATTTGGAATGATTCATAGTAACTCTATGAATAATGGAGAAATAAAGATAAAATTTATTTAAAAAAAAGAAAAATTATAAATTATTTGTCGATCTCGAGATTCGAACAGAATACCAGCAAAATACAATGACACACCATGCCGATCTAGCCACCAAGACTCGTACCTCGAGAGTTTCTGAATGGTCAAAGACTCTTATTACGACTCGGCAATAAGTTTTAAGTATTGTGTAAATCTTGTTTTAAAAGCACAATGCTAAGAAGATTAATAGATTCTGCGCGTGTGCGGGAACTTGATTCTTAAAATTCCGATAAAATATAGAAATATTTTAAATTTATAATATTGTTTTGAAATATATGATTTGGAATGATTCATAGTAACGCTATGAATAATGGAGAAATATAGATAAAATTTATTTTAAAAAAAGAAAAATTATAAATTATTTGTCGATCTCGAGATTCGAACAGAAGACCAGCAAAATGCAATGACACACCCTGCCGATCTAGCCACCAAGACTCGTACCTCGAAAGCTGCTGAAGGGTCAAAGATTCTCATTACGACTCGGCAATAAGTTTTAAGTATTGTGTAAATCTGGTTTTAAAAGCACACTGCTAAGAATATTAATAGATTCTGCGCATGTGCGGGAACTTGACTCTTAAAATTCCGATAAATTATAGAAATATTTTAAATTTATAATATTGTTTTGAAATATATGATTTGAATTGATTCATAGTAACTCTATGAATAATGGAGAAATAAAGATAAAATTTATTTAAAAAAAAGAAAAATTATTAATTATTTGTCGATCTCGAGATTCGAACAGAATACCAGCAAAATACAATGACACACCATGCCGATCTAGCCACCAAGACTCGTACCTCGAGAGTTTCTGAATGGTCAAAGACTCTTATTACGACTCGGCAATAAGTTTTAAGTATTGTGTAAATCTTGTTTTAAAAGCACAATGCTAAGAAGATTAATAGATTCTGCGCGTGTGCGGGAACTTGATTCTTAAAATTCCGATAAAATATAGAAATATTTTAAAGTTATAATATTGTTTTGAAATATATGATTTGGAATGATTCATAGTAACGCTATGAATAATGGAGAAATATAGATAAAATTTATTTTAAAAAAAGAAAAATTATAAATTATTTGTCGATCTTGAGATTCGAACAGAAGACCAGCAAAATACAATGACACGCCCTGCCGATCTAGCCACCAAGACTCGTACCTCGAAAGCTGCTGAAGGGTCAAAGATTCTCATTACGACTCGGCAATAAGTTTTAAGTATTGTGTAAATCTGGTTTTAAAAGCACACTGCTAAGAATATTAATAGATTCTGCGCATGTGCGGGAACTTGACTCTTAAAATTCCGATAAATTATAGAAATATTTTAAATTTATAATATTGTTTTGAAATATATGATTTGAATTGATTCATAGTAACGCTATGAATAATGGAGAAATAAAGATAAAATTTATTTAAAAAAAAGAAAAATTATAAATTATTTGTCGATCTCGAGATTCGAACAGAAGACCAGCAAAATACAATGACACACCCTGCCGATCTAGCCACCAAGACTCGTACCTCGAGAGCTGCTGAAGGATCAAAGATTCTCATTACGACTCGGCAATATGTTTTAAGTATTGTGTAAATCTGGTTTTAAACGCACAATGCTAAGATAATTAATAGATTCTGCGCATGTGCGGGAACTTGACTCTTAAAATTCCGATAAAATATAGAAATATTTTAAATTTATAATATTGTTTTGAAATATATGATTTGGAATGATTCATAGTAACGCTATGAATAATGGAGAAATATAGATAAAATTTATTTTAAAAAAAGAAAAATTATAAATTATTTGTCGATCTCGAGATTCGAACAGAAGACCAGCAAAATACAATGACACACCCTGCCGATCTAGCCACCAAGACTCGTACCTCGAAAGCTGCTGAAGGGTCAAAGATTCTCATTACGACTCGGCAATAAGTTTTAAATATTGTGTAAATCTTGTTTTAAAAGCACAATGCTAAGAAGATTAATAGATTCTGCGCGTGTGCGGGAACTTGATTCTTAAAATTCCGATAAAATATAGAAATATTTTAAATTTATAATATTGTTTTGAAATATATGATTTGGAATGATTCATAGTAACGCTATGAATAATGGAGAAATATAGATAAAATTTATTTTAAAAAAAGAAAAATTATAAATTATTTGTCGATCTTGAGATTCGAACAGAAGACCAGCAAAATACAATGACACACCCTGCCGATCTAGCCACCAAGACTCGTACCTCGAAAGCTGCTGAAGGGTCAAAGATTCTCATTACGACTCGGCAATAAGTTTTAAGTATTGTGTAAATCTGGTTTTAAAAGCACACTGCTAAGAATATTAATAGATTCTGCGCATGTGCGGGAACTTGACTCTTAAAATTCCGATAAATTATAGAAATATTTTAAATTTATAATATTGTTTTGAAATATATGATTTGAATTGATTCATAGTAACGCTATGAATAATGGAGAAATAAAGATAAAATTTATTTAAAAAAAAGAAAAATTATAAATTATTTGTCGATCTCGAGATTCGAACAGAAGACCAGCAAAATACAATGACACACCCTGCCGATCTAGCCACCAAGACTCGTACCTCGAGAGCTGCTGAAGGATCAAAGATTCTCATTACGACTCGGCAATAAGTTTTAAGTATTGTGTAAATCTGGTTTTAAACGCACAATGCTAAGATAATTAATAGATTCTGCGCATGTGCGGGAACTTGACTCTTAAAATTCCGATAAAATATAGAAATATTTTAAATTTATAATATTGTTTTGAAATATATGATTTGGAATGATTCATAGTAACGCTATGAATAATGGAGAAATATAGATAAAATTTATTTTAAAAAAAGAAAAATTATAAATTATTTGTCGATCTCGAGATTCGAACAGAAGACCAGCAAAATACAATGACACACCCTGCCGATCTAGCCACCAAGACTCGTACCTCGAAAGCTGCTGAAGGGTCAAAGATTCTCATTACGACTCGGCAATAAGTTTTAAGTATTGTGTAAATCTGGTTTTAAAAGCACACTGCTAAGAATATTAATAGATTCTGCGCATGTGCGGGAACTTGACTCTTAAAATTCCGATAAATTATAGAAATATTTTAAATTTATAATATTGTTTTGAAATATATTATTTGAATTGATTCATAGTAACGCTATGAATAATGGAGAAATAAAGATAAAATTTATTTAAAAAAAAGAAAAATTATAAATTATTTGTCGATCTCGAGATTCGAACAGAAGACCAGCAAAATACAATGACACACCCTGCCGATCTAGCCACCAAGACTCGTATCTCGAGAGCTGCTGAAGGATCAAAGATTCTCATTACGACTCGGCAATAAGTTTTAAGTATTGTGTAAATCTGGTTTTAAACGCACAATGCTAAGATAATTAATAGATTCTGCGCATGTGCGGGAACTTGACTCTTAAAATTCCGATAAAATATAGAAATATTTTAAATTTATATTATTGTTTTGAAATATATGATTTGGAATGATTCATAGTAACTCTATGAATAATGGAGAAATAAAGATAAAATTTATTTAAAAAAAAGAAAAATTATAAATTATTTGTCGATCTCGAGGTTCGAACAGAATACCAGCAAAATACAATGACACACCCTGCCGATCTAGCCACCAATACTCGTACCTCGAGAGTTTCTGAATGGTCAAAGACTCTCATTACGACTCGGCAATAAGTTTTAAGTATTGTGTAAATCTGGTTTTAAAAGCACAATGCTAAGACAATTAATAGATTCTGCGCATGTGCGGGAACTTGACTCTTAAAATTCCGATAAAATATAGAAATATTTTAAATTTATATTATTGTTTTGAAATATATGATTTGGAATGATTCATAGTAACTCTATGAATAATGGAGAAATAAAGATAAAATTTATTTTAAAAAAAGAAAAATTATAAATTATTTGTCGATCTCGAGATTCGAACAGAAGAAAAGCAAAATACAATGACACAACCTGCCGATCTAGACACCAAGACTCGTACCTCGAGAGCTGCTGAAGGGTCAAAGATTCTCATTACGACTCGGGAATAAGTTTTAAGTATTGTGTAAATCTGGTTTTAAAAGCACACTGCTAAGAATATTAATACATTCTGCGCATGTGCGGGAACTTGACTCTTAAAATTCCGATAAAATATAGAAAAATATTAAATTTATAATATTGTTTTGAAATATATGATTTGGAATTATTCATAGTAACTCTATGAATAATGGAGAAATAAAGATAAAATTTATTTAAAAAAAAGAAAAATTATAAATTATTTGTCGATCTCGAGATTCGAACAGAATACCAGCAAAATACAATGACACACCATGCCGATCTAGCCACCAAGACTCGTACCTCGAGAGTTTCTGAATGGTCAAAGACTCTTATTACGACTCGGCAATAAGTTTTAAGTATTGTGTAAATCTTGTTTTAAAAGCACAATGCTAAGAAGATTAATAGATTCTGCGCCTGTGCGGGAACTTGATTCTTAAAATTCCGATAAAATATAGAAATATTTTAAATTTATAATATTGTTTTGAAATATATGATTTGGAATGATTCATAGTAACGCTATGAATAATGGAGAAATATAGATAAAATTTATTTTAAAAAAAGAAAAATTATAAATTATTTGACGATCTCGAGATTCGAACAGAAGACCAGCAAAATACAATGACACACCCTGCCGATCTAGCCACCAAGACTCGTACCTCGAGAGCTGCTGAAGGGTCAAAGATTCTCATTACGACTCGGCAATAAGTTTTAAGTATTGTGTAAATCTGGTTTTAAAAGCACACTGCTAAGAATATTAATAGATTCTGCGCATGTGCGGGAACTTGACTCTTAAAATTCCGATAAATTATAGAAATATTTTAAATTTATAATATTGTTTTGAAATATATGATTTGAATTGATTCATAGTAACGCTATGAATAATGGAGAAATATAGATAAAATTTATTTAAAAAAAAAGAAAAATTATAAATTATTTGTCGATCTCGAGATTCGAACAGAAGACCAGCAAAATACAATGACACACCCTGCCGATCTAGCCACCAAGACTCGTACCTCGAGAGCTGCTGAAGGGTCAAAGATTCTCATTACGACTCGGCAATAAGTTTTAAGTATTGTGTAAATCTGGTTTTAAAAGCACACTGCTAAGAATATTAATAGATTCTGCGCATGTGCGGGAACTTGACTCTTAAAATTCCGATAAAATATAGAAATATTTTAAATTTATAATATTGTTTTGAAATATATGATTTGGAATGATTCATAGTAACTCTATGAATAATGGAGAAATAAAGATAAAATTTATTTAAAAAAAAGAAAAATTATAAATTATTTGTCGATCTCGAGATTCGAACAGAATACCAGCAAAATACAATGACACACCATGCCGATCTAGCCACCAAGACTCGTACCTCGAGAGTTTCTGAATGGTCAAAGACTCTTATTACGACTCGGCAATAAGTTTTAAGTATTGTGTAAATCTTCTTTTAAAAGCACAATGCTAAGAAGATTAATAGATTCTTCGCGTGTGCGGGAACTTGATTCTTAAAATTCCGATAAAATATAGAAATATTTTAAATTTATAATATTGTTTTGAAATATATGATTTGGAATGATTCATAGTAACGCTATGAATAATGGAGAAATATAGATAAAATTTATTTTAAAAAAAGAAAAATTATAAATTATTTGTCGATCTCGAGATTCGAACAGAAGACCAGCAAAATGCAATGACACACCCTGCCGATCTAGCCACCAAGACTCGTACCTCGAGAGCTTCTGAAGGGTCAAAGATTCTCATTACGACTCTGCAATAAGTTTTAAGTATTGTGTAAATCTGGTTTTAAAAGCACAATGCTAAGATAATTAATAGATTCTGCGCATGTGCGGGAACTTGACTCTTAAAATTCCGATAAAATATAGAAATATATTAAATTTATAATATTGTTTTGAAATATATGATTTGGAATCATTCATAGTAACTCTATGAATAAAGGAGAAATAAAGATAAAATTTATTTTAAAAAAAGAAAAATTATAAATTATTTGTCGATCTCGAGATTCGAACAGAAGACCTGCAAAATACAATGACACACCCTGCCGATCTAGACACCAAGACTCGTCCCTCGAGAGCTGCTGAAGGGTCAAAGATTCTCATTACGACTCGGGAATAAGTTTTAAGTATTGTGTAAATCTGGTTTTAAAAGCACACTGCTAAGATAATTAATAGATTCTGCGCATGTGCGGGAACTTCACTCTTAAAATTCCGATAAAATATAGAAATATATTAAATTTATAATATTGTTTTGAAATATATGATTTGGAATGATTCATAGTAACTCTATGAATAATGGAGAAATAAAGATAAAATTTATTTAAAAAAAAGAAAAATTATAAATTATTTGTCGATCTCGAGATTCGAACAGAATACCAGCAAAATACAATGACACACCATGCCGATCTAGCCACCAAGACTCGTACCTCGAGAGTTTCTGAATGGTCAAAGACTCTTATTACGACTCGGCAATAAGTTTTAAGTATTGTGTAAATCTTGTTTTAAAAGCACAATGCTAAGAAGATTAATAGATTCTGCGCGTGTGCGGGAACTTGATTCTTAAAATTCCGATAAAATATAGAAATATTTTAAATTTATAATATTGTTTTGAAATATATGATTTGGAATGATTCATAGTAACGCTATGAATAATGGAGAAATATAGATAAAATTTATTTTAAAAAAAGAAAAATTATAAATTATTTGTCGATCTCGAGATTCGAACAGAAGACCAGCAAAATACAATGACACACCCTGCCGATCTAGCCACCAAGACTCGTACCTCGAGAGCTGCTGAAGGGTCAAAGATTCTCATTACGACTCGGCAATAAGTTTTAAGTATTGTGTAAATCTGGTTTTAAAAGCACACTGCTAAGAATATTAATAGATTCTGCGCATGTGCGGGAACTTGACTCTTAAAATTCCGATAAATTATAGAAATATTTTAAATTTATAATATTGTTTTGAAATATATGATTTGAATTGATTCATAGTAACGCTATGAATAATGGAGAAATAAAGATAAAATTTATTTAAAAAAAAGAAAAATTATAAATTATTTGTCGATCTCGAGATTCGAACAGAAGACCAGCAAAATACAATGACACACCCTGCCGATCTAGCCACCAAGACTCGTACCTCGAGAGCTGCTGAAGGGTCAAAGATTCTCATTACGACTCGGCAATAAGTTTTAAGTATTGTGTAAATCTGGTTTTAAAAGCACACTGCTAAGAATATTAATAGATTCTGCGCATGTGCGGGAACTTGACTCTTAAAATTCCTATAAAATATAGAAATATTTTAAATTTATAATATTGTTTTGAAATATATGATTTGGAATGATTCATAGTAACTCTATGAATAATGGAGAAATAAAGATAAAATTTATTTAAAAAAAAGAAAAATTATAAATTATTTGTCGATCTCGAGATTCGAACAGAATACCAGCAAAATACAATGACACACCATGCCGATCTAGCCACCAAGACTCGTACCTCGAGAGTTTCTGAATGGTCGAAGACTCTTATTACGACTCGGCAATAAGTTTTAAGTATTGTGTAAATCTTGTTTTAAAAGCACAATGCTAAGAAGATTAATAGATTCTGCGCGTGTGCGGGAACATGATTCTTAAAATTCCGATAAAATATAGAAATATTTTAAATTTATAATATTGTTTTGAAATATATGATTTGGAATGATTCATAGTAACGCTATGAATAATGGAGAAATATAGATAAAATTTATTTTAAAAAAAGAAAAATTATAAATTATTTGTCGATCTCGAGATTCGAACAGAAGACCAGCAAAATACAATGACACACCCTGCCGATCTAGCCACCAAGACTCGTACCTCGAGAGCTGCTGAAGGGTCAAAGATTCTCATTACGACTCGGCAATAAGTTTTAAGTATTGTGTAAATCTGGTTTTAAAAGCACACTGCTAAGAATATTAATAGATTCTGCGCATGTGCGGGAACTTGACTCTTAAAATTCCGATAAATTATAGAAATATTTTAAATTTATAATATTGTTTTGAAATATATGATTTGAATTGATTCATAGTAACGCTATGAATAATGGAGAAATATAGATAAAATTTATTTAAAAAAAAAGAAAAATTATAAATTATTTGTCGATCTCGAGATTCGAACAGAAGACCAGCAAAATACAATGACACACCCTGCCGATCTAGCCACCAAGACTCGTACCTCGAGAGCTGCTGAAGGGTCAAAGATTCTCATTACGACTCGGCAATAAGTTTTAAGTATTGTGTAAATCTGGTTTTAAAAGCACACTGCTAAGAATATTAATACATTCTGCTTATATGCGGGAACTTGACTCTTAAAATTCCGATAAAATATAGAAAAATATTAAATTTATAATATTGTTTTGAAATATATGATTTGGAATGATTCATAGTAACTCTATGAATAATGGAGAAATAAAGATAAAATTTATTTAAAAAAAAGAAAAATTATAAATTATTTGTCGATCTCGAGATTCGAACAGAAGACCAGCAAAGTACAATGACACACCCTGCCGATCTAGCCACCAAGACTCGTACCTCGAGAGCTGCTGAAGGGTCAAAGATTCTCATTACGACTCGGCAATAAGTTTTAAGTATTGTGTAAATCTGGTTTTAAACGCACAATGCTAAGATAATTAATAGATTCTGCGCATGTGCGGGAACTTGACTCTTAAAATTCCGATAAAATATAGAAATATATTAATTTTATAATATTGTTTTGAAATATATGATTTGGAATGATTCATAGTAACTCTATGAATAATGGAGAAATAAAGATAAAATTTATTTAAAAAAAAGAAAAATTATAAATTATTTGTCGATCTCGAGATTCGAACAGAAGAAAAGCAAAACACAATGACACTCCCTGCCGATCTAGCCACCAAGACTCGTACCTCGAGAGCTTCTGAAGGGTCAAAGATTCTCATTACGACTCTGCAATAAGTTTTAAGTATTGTGTAAATCTGGTTTTAAAAGCACAATGCTAAGATAATTAATAGATTCTGCGCATGTGCGGGAACTTGACTCTTAAAATTCCGATAAAATATAGAAATATATTAAATTTATAATATTGTTTTGAAATATATGATTTGGAATCATTCATAGTAACTCTATGAATAATGGAGAAATAAAGATAAAATTTATTTTAAAAAAAGAAAAATTATAAATTATTTGTCGATCTCGAGATTCGAACAGAAGACCTGCAAAATACAATGACACACCCTGCCGATCTAGACACCAAGACTCGTACCTCGAGAGCTGCTGAAGGGTCAAAGATTCTCATTACGACTCGGGAATAAGTTTTAAGTATTGTGTAAATCTGGTTTTAAAAGCACACTGCTAAGATAATTAATAGATTCTGCGCATGTGCGGGAACTTCACTCTTAAAATTCCGATAAAATATAGAAATATATTAAATTTATAATATTGTTTTGAAATATATGATTTGGAATGATTCATAGTAACTCTATGAATAATGGAGAAATAAAGATAAAATTTATTTAAAAAAAAGAAAAATTATAAATTATTTGTCGATCTCGAGATTCGAACAGAAGACCTGCAAAATACAATGACACACCCTGCCGATCTAGCCACCAAGACTCGTACCTCGAGAGCTGCTGAAGGGTCAAAGATTCTCATTATGACTCGGCAATAAGTTTTAAGTATTGTGTAAATCTGGATTTAAAAGCACAATGCTAAGATAATTAATAGATTCTGCGCATGTGCGGGAACTTCACTCTTAAAATTCCGATAAAATATAGAAATATATTAAATTTATAATATTGTTTTGAAATATATGATTTGGAATGATTCATAGTAACTCTATGAATAATGGAGAAATAAAGATAAAATTTATTTAAAAAAAAAAAAATTATAAATTATTTGTCGATCTCGAGATTCGAACAGAATACCAGCAAAATACAATGACACACCATGCCGATCTAGCCACCAAGACTCGTACCTCGAGAGTTTCTGAATGGTCAAAGACTCTTATTACGACTCGGCAATAAGTTTTAAGTATTGTGTAAATCTTGTTTTAAAAGCACAATGCTAAGAAGATTAATAGATTCTGCGCGTGTGCGGGAACTTGATTCTTAAAATTCCGATAAAATATAGAAATATTTTAAATTTATAATATTGTTTTGAAATATATGATTTGGAATGATTCATAGTAACGCTATGAATAATGGAGAAATATAGATAAAATTTATTTTAAAAAAAGAAAAATTATAAATTATTTGTCGATCTCGAGATTCGAACAGAAGACCAGCAAAATACAATGACACACCCTGCCGATCTAGCCACCAAGACTCGTACCTCGAAAGCTGCTGAAGGGTCAAAGATTCTCATTACGACTCGGCAATAAGTTTTAAGTATTGTGTAAATCTGGTTTTAAAAGCACACTGCTAAGAATATTAATAGATTCTGCGCATGTGCGGGAACTTGACTCTTAAAATTCCGATAAATTATAGAAATATTTTAAATTTATAATATTGTTTTGAAATATATGATTTGAATTGATTCATAGTAACTCTATGAATAATGGAAAAATAAAGATAAAATTTATTTAAAAAAAAGAAAAATTATAAATTATTTGTCGATCTCGAGGTTCGAACAGAATACCAGCAAAATACAATGACACACCCTGCCGATCTAGCCACAAAGACTCGTACCTCGAGAGTTTCTGAATGGTCAAAGACTCTCATTACGACTCGGCAATAAGTTTTAAGTATTGTGTAAATCTGGTTTTAAAAGCACAATGCTAAGAAGATTAATAGATTCTGCGCGTGTGCGGTAACTTGATTCTTAAAATTCCGATAAAATACAGAAATATTTTAAATTTATAATATTGTTTTGAAATATATGATTTGGAATGATTCATAGTAACGCTATGAATAATGGAGAAATATAGATAAAATTTATTTTAAAAAAAGAAAAATTATAAATTATTTGTCGATCTCGAGATTCGAACAGAAGACCAGCAAAATACAATGACACACCCTGCCGATCTAGCCACCAAGACTCGTACCTCGAGAGCTGCTGAAGGGTCAAAGATTCTCATTACGACTCGGCAATAAGTTTTAAGTATTGTGTAAATCTGGATTTAAAAGCACAATGCTAAGATAATTAATAGATTCTGCGCATGTGCGGGAACTTCACTCTTAAAATTCCGATAAAATATAGAAATATATTAAATTTATAATATTGTTTTGAAATATATGATTTTGAATGATTCATAGTAACTCTATGAATAATGGAGAAATAAAGATAAAATTTATTTTAAAAAAAGAAAAATTATAAATTATTTGTCGATCTCGAGATTCGAACAGAAGAAAAGCAAAATACAATGACACACCCTGCCGATCTAGACACCAAGACTCGTACCTCGAGAGCTGCTGAAGGGTCAAAGATTCTCATTACGACTCGGGAATAAGTTTTAAGTATTGTGTAAATCTGGTTTTAAAAGCACACTGCTAAGAATATTAATACATTCTGCGCATGTGCGGGAACTTGACTCTTAAAATTCCGATAAAATATAGAAAAATATTAAATTTATAATATTGTTTTGAAATATATGATTTGGAATGATTCATAGTAACTCTATGAATAATGGAGAAATAAAGATAAAATTTATTTAAAAAAAAGAAAAATTATAAATTATTTGTCGATCTCGAGATTCGAACAGAAGACCTGCAAAATACAATGACACACCCTGCCGATCTAGACACCAAGACTCGTACCTCGAGAGCTGCTGAAGGGTCAAAGATTCTCATTACGACTCGGCAATAAGTTTTAAGTATTGTGTAAATCTGGATTTAAAAGCACAATGCTAAGATAATTAATAGATTCTGCGCATGTGCGGGAACTTCACTCTTAAAATTCCGATAAAATATAGAAATATATTAAATTTATAATATTGTTTTGAAATATATGATTTGGAATGATTCATAGTAACTCTATGAATAATGGAGAAATAAAGATAAAATTTATTTAAAAAAAAGAAAAATTATAAATTATTTGTCGATCTCGAGATTCGAACAGAATACCAGCAAAATACAATGACACACCATGCCGATCTAGCCACCAAGACTCGTACCTCGAGAGTTTCTGAATGGTCAAAGACTCTTATTACGACTCGGCAATAAGTTTTAAGTATTGTGTAAATCTTGTTTTAAAAGCACAATGCTAAGAAGATTAATAGATTCTGCGCGTGTGCGGTAACTTGATTATTAAAATTCCGATAAAATACAGAAATATTTTAAATTTATAATATTATTTTGAAATATATGATTTGGAATGATTCATAGTAACGCTATGAATAATGGAGAAATATAGATAAAATTTATTTTAAAAAAAGAAAAATTATAAATTATTTGTCGATCTCGAGATTCGAACAGAAGACCAGCAAAATACAATGACACACCCTGCCGATCTAGCCACCAAGACTCGTACCTCGAGAGCTGCTGAAGGGTCAAAGATTCTCATTACGACTCGGCAATAAGTTTTAAGTATTGTGTAAATCTGGTTTTAAAAGCACACTGCTAAGAATATTAATAGATTCTGCGCATATGCGGGAACTTGACTCTTAAAATTCCGATAAATTATAGAAATATTTTAAATTTATAATATTGTTTTGAAATATATGATTTGAATTGATTCATAGTAACGCTATGAATAATGGAGAAATATAGATAAAATTTATTTAAAAAAAAAGAAAAATTATAAATTATTTGTCGATCTCGAGATTCGAACAGAAGACCAGCAAAATACAATGACACACCCTGCCGATCTAGCCACCAAGACCCGTACCTTGAGAGCTGCTGAAGGGTCAAAGATTCTCATTACGACTCGGCAATAAGTTTTAAGTATTGTGTAAATCTGGTTTTAAAAGCACACTGCTAAGAATATTAATAGATTCTGCGCATGTGCGGGAACTTGACTCTTAAAATTCCGATAAATTATAGAAATATTTTAAATTTATAATATTGTTTTGAAATATATGATTTGAATTGATTCATAGTAACGCTATGAATAATGGAGAAATAAAGATAAAATTTATTTAAAAAAAAGAAAAATTATAAATTATTTGTCGATCTCGAGATTCGAACAGAATACCAGCAAAATACAATGACACACCCTGCCGATCTAGCCACCAAGACTCGTACCTCGAGAGTTTCTGAATGGTCAAAGACTCTCATTACGACTCGGCAATAAGTTTTAAGTATTGTGTAAATCTGGTTTTAAAAGCACACTGCTAAGAATATTAATAGATTCTGCGCATGTGCGGGAACTTCACTCTTAAAATTCCGATAAAATATAGAAATATATTAAATTTATAATATTGTTTTGAAATATATGATTTGGAATCATTCATAGTAACTCTATGAATAATGGAGAAATAAAGATAAAATTTATTTTAAAAAAAGAAAAATTATAAATTATTTGTCGATCTCGAGATTCGAACAGAAGACCAGCAAAATACAATGACACACCTTGCCGATCTAGCCACCAAGACTCGTACCTCGAGAGCTGCTGAAGGGTCAAAGATTCTCGTTACGACTCGGCAATAAGTTTTAAGTATAGTGTAAATCTGGATTTAAAAGCACACTGCTAAGAATATTAATACATTCTGCGCATGTGCGGGAACTTGACTCTTAAAATTCCGACAAAATATAGAAAAATATTAAATTTATAATATTGTTTTGAAATATATGATTTGGAATGATTCATAGTAACTCTATGAATAATGGAGAAATAAAGATAAAATTTATTTAAAAAAAATAAAAATTATAAATTATTTGTCGATCTCGAGATTCGAACAGAAGACCAGCAAAATACAATGACACACCCTGCCGATCTAGCCACCAAGACTCGTACCTCGAGAGCTGCTGAAGGGTCAAAGATTCTCATTACGACTCGGCAATAAGTTTTAAGTATTGTGTAAATCTGGTTTTAAACGCACAATGCTAAGATAATTAATAGATTCTGCGCATGTGCGGGAACTTGACTCTTAAAATTCCGATAAAATATAGAAATATATTAAATTTATAATATTGTTTTGAAATATATGATTTGGAATGATTCATAGTAACTCTATGAATAATGGAGAAATAAAGATAAAATTTATTTAAAAAAAAGAAAAATTATAAATTATTTGTCGATCTCGAGATTCGAACAGAAGACCAGCAAAATACAATGACACACCTTGCCGATCTAGCCACCAAGACTCGTACCTCGAGAGCTGCTGAAGGGTCAAAGATTCTCATTACGACTCGGCAATAAGTTTTAAGTATTGTGTAAATCTGGATTTAAAAGCACAATGCTAAGATAATTAATAGATTCTGCGCATGTGCGGGAACTTCACTCTTAAAATTCCGATAAAATATAGAAATATATTAAATTTATAATATTGTTTTGAAATATATGATTTGGAATGATTCATAGTAACTCTATGAATAATGGAGAAATAAAGATAAAATTTATTTAAAAAAAAGAAAAATTATAAATTATTTGTCGATCTCGAGATTCGAACAGAATACCAGCAAAATACAATGACACACCATGCCGATCTAGCCACCAAGACTCGTACCTCGAGAGTTTCTGAATGGTCAAAGACTCTTATTACGACTCGGCAATAAGTTTTAAGTATTGTGTAAATCTTGTTTTAAAAGCACAATGCTAAGAAGATTAATAGATTCTGCGCGTGTGCGGGAACTTGATTCTTAAAATTCCGATAAAATATAGAAATATTTTAAATTTATAATATTGTTTTGAAATATATGATTTGGAATGATTCATAGTAACGCTATGAATAATGGAGAAATATAGATAAAATTTATTTTAAAAAAAGAAAAATTATAAATTATTTGTCGATCTCGAGATTCGAACAGAAGACCAGCAAAATACAATGACACACCCTGCCGATCTAGCCACCAAGACTCGTACCTCGAGAGCTGCTGAAGGGTCAAAGATTCTCATTACGACTCGGCAATAAGTTTTAAGTATTGTGTAAATCTGGTTTTAAAAGCACACTGCTAAGAATATTAATAGATTCTGCGCATGTGCGGGAACTTGACTCTTAAAATTCCGATAAATTATAGAAATATTTTAAATTTATAATATTGTTTTGAAATATATGATTTGAATTGATTCATAGTAACGCTATGAATAATGGAGAAATATAGATAAAATTTATTTAAAAAAAAAGAAAAATTATAAATTATTTGTCGATCTCGAGATTCGAACAGAAGACCAGCAAAATACAATGACACACCCTGCCGATCTAGCCACCAAGACTCGTACCTCGAGAGCTGCTGAAGGGTCAAAGATTCTCATTACGACTCGGCAATAAGTTTTAAGTATTGTGTAAATCTGGTTTTAAAAGCACACTGCTAAGAATATTAATAGAGTCTGCGCATGTGCGGGAACTTGACTCTTAAAATTCCGATAAATTATAGAAATATTTTAAATTTATAATATTGTTTTGAAATATATGATTTGAATTGATTCATAGTAACGCTATGAATAATGGAGAAATAAAGATAAAATTTATTTAAAAAAAAGAAAAATTATAAATTATTTGTCGATCTCGAGATTCGAACAGAAGAAAAGCAAAATACAATGACACACCCTGCCGATCTAGCCACCAAGACTCGTACCTCGAGAGCTTCTGAAGGGTCAAAGATTCTCATTACGACTCGGCAATAAGTTTTAAGTATTGTGTAAATCTGGATTTAAAAGCACAATGCTAAGATAATTAAAAGATTCTGCGCATGTGCGGGAACTTCACTCTTAAAATTCCGATAAAATATAGAAATATATTAAATTTATAATATTGTTTTGAAATATATGATTTGGAATGATTCATAGTAACGCTATGAATAATGGAGAAATATAGATAAAATTTATTTAAAAAAAAAGAAAAATTATAAATTATTTGTCGATCTCGAGATTCGAACAGAAGACCTGCAAAATACAATGACACACCCTGCCGATCTAGCCACCAAGACTCGTACCTCGAGAGCTGCTGAAGGGTCAAAGATTCTCATTACGACTCGGGAATAAGTTTTAAGTATTGTGTAAATCTGGTTTTAAAAGCACACTGCTAAGAATATTAAGACATTCTGCGCATGTGCGGGAACTTGACTCTTAAAATTCCGATAAATTATAGAAATATTTTAAATTTATAATATTGTTTTGAAATATATGATTTGGAATGATTCATAGTAACTCTATGAATAATGGAGAAATAAAGATAAAATTTATTTAAAAAAAAGAAAAATTATAAATTATTTGTCGATCTCGAGATTCGAACAGAAGACCAGCAAAATACAATGACACACCTTGCCGATCTAGCCACCAAGACTCGTACCTCGAGAGCTGCTGAAGGGTCAAAGATTCTCGTTACGACTCGGCAATAAGTTTTAAGTATAGTGTAAATCTGGATTTAAAAGCACACTGCTAAGAATATTAATACATTCTGCGCATGTGCGGGAACTTGACTCTTAAAATTCCGACAAAATATAGAAAAATATTAAATTTATAATATTGTTTTGAAATATATGATTTGGAATGATTCATAGTAACTCTATGAATAATGGAGAAATAAAGATAAAATTTATTTAAAAAAAATAAAAATTATAAATTATTTGTCGATCTCGAGATTCGAACAGAAGACCAGCAAAATACAATGACACACCCTGCCGATCTAGCCACCAAGACTCGTACCTCGAGAGCTGCTGAAGGGTCAAAGATTCTCATTACGACTCGGCAATAAGTTTTAAGTATTGTGTAAATCTGGTTTTAAACGCACAATGCTAAGATAATTAATAGATTCTGCGCATGTGCGGGAACTTGACTCTTAAAATTCCGATAAAATATAGAAATATATTAAATTTATAATATTGTTTTGAAATATATGATTTGGAATGATTCATAGTAACTCTATGAATAATGGAGAAATAAAGATAAAATTTATTTAAAAAAAAGAAAAATTATAAATTATTTGTCGATCTCGAGATTCGAACAGAAGACCAGCAAAATACAATGACACACCTTGCCGATCTAGCCACCAAGACTCGTACCTCGAGAGCTGCTGAAGGGTCAAAGATTCTCATTACGACTCGGCAATAAGTTTTAAGTATTGTGTAAATCTGGATTTAAAAGCACAATGCTAAGATAATTAATAGATTCTGCGCATGTGCGGGAACTTCACTCTTAAAATTCCGATAAAATATAGAAATATATTAAATTTATAATATTGTTTTGAAATATATGATTTGGAATGATTCATAGTAACTCTATGAATAATGGAGAAATAAAGATAAAATTTATTTAAAAAAAAGAAAAATTATAAATTATTTGTCGATCTCGAGATTCGAACAGAATACCAGCAAAATACAATGACACACCATGCCGATCTAGCCACCAAGACTCGTACCTCGAGAGTTTCTGAATGGTCAAAGACTCTTATTACGACTCGGCAATAAGTTTTAAGTATTGTGTAAATCTTGTTTTAAAAGCACAATGCTAAGAAGATTAATAGATTCTGCGCGTGTGCGGGAACTTGATTCTTAAAATTCCGATAAAATATAGAAATATTTTAAATTTATAATATTGTTTTGAAATATATGATTTGGAATGATTCATAGTAACGCTATGAATAATGGAGAAATATAGATAAAATTTATTTTAAAAAAAGAAAAATTATAAATTATTTGTCGATCTCGAGATTCGAACAGAAGACCAGCAAAATACAATGACACACCCTGCCGATCTAGCCACCAAGACTCGTACCTCGAGAGCTGCTGAAGGGTCAAAGATTCTCATTACGACTCGGCAATAAGTTTTAAGTATTGTGTAAATCTGGTTTTAAAAGCACACTGCTAAGAATATTAATAGATTCTGCGCATGTGCGGGAACTTGACTCTTAAAATTCCGATAAATTATAGAAATATTTTAAATTTATAATATTGTTTTGAAATATATGATTTGAATTGATTCATAGTAACGCTATGAATAATGGAGAAATATAGATAAAATTTATTTAAAAAAAAAGAAAAATTATAAATTATTTGTCGATCTCGAGATTCGAACAGAAGACCAGCAAAATACAATGACACACCCTGCCGATCTAGCCACCAAGACTCGTACCTCGAGAGCTGCTGAAGGGTCAAAGATTCTCATTACGACTCGGCAATAAGTTTTAAGTATTGTGTAAATCTGGTTTTAAAAGCACACTGCTAAGAATATTAATAGATTCTGCGCATGTGCGGGAACTTGACTCTTAAAATTCCGATAAATTATAGAAATATTTTAAATTTATAATATTGTTTTGAAATATATGATTTGAATTGATTCATAGTAACGCTATGAATAATGGAGAAATAAAGATAAAATTTATTTAAAAAAAAGAAAAATTATAAATTATTTGTCGATCTCGAGATTCGAACAGAAGAAAAGCAAAATACAATGACACACCCTGCCGATCTAGCCACCAAGACTCGTACCTCGAGAGCTGTTGAAGGGTCAAAGATTCTCATTACGACTCGGCAATAAGTTTTAAGTATTGTGTAAATCTGGTTTTAAACGCACAATGCTAAGATAATTAATAGATTCTGCGCATGTGCGGGAACTTGACTCTTAAAATTCCGATAAAATATAGAAATATATTAAATTTATAATATTGTTTTGAAATATATGATTTGGAATGATTCATAGTAACTCTATGAATAATGGAGAAATAAAGATAAAATTTATTTAAAAAAAAGAAAAATTATAAATTATTTGTCGATCTCGAGATTCGAACAGAATACCAGCAAAATACAATGACACACCATGCCGATCTAGCCACCAAGACTCGTACCTCGAGAGTTTCTGAATGGTCAAAGACTCTTATTACGACTCGGCAATAAGTTTTAAGTATTGTGTAAATCTTGTTTTAAAAGCACAATGCTAAGAAGATTAATAGATTCTGCGCGTGTGCGGGAACTTGATTCTTAAAATTCCGATAAAATATAGAAATATTTTAAATTTATAATATTGTTTTGAAATATATGATTTGGAATGATTCATAGTAACGCTATGAATAATGGAGAAATATAGATAAAATTTATTTTAAAAAAAGAAAAATTATAAATTATTTGTCGATCTCGAGATTCGAACAGAAGACCAGCAAAATACAATGACACACCCTGCCGATCTAGCCACCAAGACTCGTACCTCGAGAGCTGCTGAAGGGTCAAAGATTCTCATTACGACTCGGCAATAAGTTTTAAGTATTGTGTAAATCTGGTTTTAAAAGCACACTGCTAAGAATATTAATAGATTCTGCGCATGTGCGGGAACTTGACTCTTAAAATTCCGATAAATTATAGAAATATTTTAAATTTATAATATTGTTTTGAAATATATGATTTGAATTGATTCATAGTAACGCTATGAATAATGGAGAAATATAGATAAAATTTATTTAAAAAAAAAGAAAAATTATAAATTATTTGTCGATCTCGAGATTCGAACAGAAGACCAGCAAAATACAATGACACACCCTGCCGGTCTAGCCACCAAGACTCGTACCTCGAGAGCTGCTGAAGGGTCAAAGATTCTCATTACGACTCGGCAATAAGTTTTAAGTATTGTGTAAATCTGGTTTTAAAAGCACACTGCTAAGAATATTAATAGATTCTGCGCATGTGCGGGAACTTGACTCTTAAAATTCCGATAAATTATAGAAATATTTTAAATTTATAATATTGTTTTGAAATATATGATTTGAATTGATTCATAGTAACGCTATGAATAATGGAGAAATAAAGATAAAATTTATTTAAAAAAAAGAAAAATTATAAATTATTTGTCGATCTCGAGATTCGAACAGAAGAAAAGCAAAATACAATGACACACCCTGCCGATCTAGCCACCAAGACTCGTACCTCGAGAGCTTCTGAAGGGTCAAAGATTCTCATTACGACTCGGCAATAAGTTTTAAGTATTGTGTAAATCTGGATTTAAAAGCACAATGCTAAGATAATTAAAAGATTCTGCGCATGTGCGGGAACTTCACTCTTAAAATTCCGATAAAATATAGAAATATATTAAATTTATAATATTGTTTTGAAATATATGATTTGGAATGATTCATAGTAACGCTATGAATAATGGAGAAATATAGATAAAATTTATTTAAAAAAAAAGAAAAATTATAAATTATTTGTCGATCTCGAGATTCGAACAGAAGACCTGCAAAATACAATGACACACCCTGCCGATCTAGCCACCAAGACTCGTACCTCGAGAGCTGCTGAAGGGTCAAAGATTCTCATTACGACTCGGGAATAAGTTTTAAGTATTGTGTAAATTTGGTTTTAAAAGCACACTGCTAAGAATATTAAGACATTCTGCGCATGTGCGGGAACTTGACTCTTAAAGTCCGATAAATTATAGAAATATTTTAAATTTATAATATTGTTTTGAAATATATGATTTGAATTGATTCATAGTAACGCTATGAATAATGGAGAAATAAAGATAAAATTTATTTAAAAAAAAGAAAAATTATAAATTATTTGTCGATCTCGAGATTCGAACAGAATACCAGCAAAATACAATGACACACCCTGCCGATCTAGCCACCAAGACTCGTACCTCAAGAGTTTCTGAATGGTCAAAGACTCTCATTACGACTCGGCAATAAGTTTTAAGTATTGTGTAAATCTGGTTTTAAAAGAACACTGCTAAGAATATTAATACATTCTGCGCATGTGCGGGAACTTGACTCTTAAAATTCCGATAAAATATAGAAAAATATTAAATTTATAATATTGTTTTGAAATATATGATTTGGAATGAGTCATAGTAACTCTATGAATAATGGAGAAATAAAGATAAAATTTATTTTAAAAAAAGAAAAATTATAAATTATTTGTCGATCTCGAGATTCGAACAGAAGAAAAGCAAAATACAATGACACACCCTGCCGATCTAGCCACCAAGACTCGTACCTCGAGAGCTTCTGAAGGGTCAAAGATTCTCATTACGACTCGGCAATAAGTTTTAAGTATTGTGTAAATCTGGATTTAAAAGCACAATGCTAAGATAATTAAAAGATTCTGCGCATGTGCGGGAACTTCACTCTTAAAATTCCGATAAAATATAGAAATATATTAAATTTATAATATTGTTTTGAAATATATGATTTGGAATGATTCATAGTAACGCTATGAATAATGGAGAAATATAGATAAAATTTATTTAAAAAAAAAGAAAAATTATAAATTATTTGTCGATCTCGAGATTCGAACAGAAGACCTGCAAAATACAATGACACACCCTGCCGATCTAGACACCAAGACTCGTACCTTGAGAGCTGCTGAAGGGTCACAGATTCTCATTACGACTCGGGAATAAGTTTTAAGTATTGTGTAAATCTGGTTTTAAAAGCACACTGCTAAGAATATTAATACATTCTGCGCATGTGCGGGAACTTGACTCTTAAAATTCCGATAAAATATAGAAATATTTTAAATTTATAATAATGTTTTGAAATATATGATTTGGAATGATTCATAGTAACGCTATGAATAATGGAGAAATATAGATAAAATTTATTTAAAAAAAAGAAAAATTAAAAATTATTTGTCGATCTCGAGATTCGAACAGAAGACCAGCAAAATACAATGACACACCCTGCCGATCTAGCCACCAAGACTCGTACCTCGAGAGCTGCTGAAGGGTCAAAGATTCTCATTACGACTCGGCAATAAGTTTTAAGTTTTGTGTAAATCTGGTTTTAAAAGCACAATGCTAAGATAATTAATAGATTCTGCGCATGTGCGGGAACTTGATTCTTAAAATTACGATAAATTATAGAAATATTTTAAATTTATAATATTGTTTTGAAATATATGATTTGGAATGATTCATAGTAACGCTATGAATAATGGAGAAATATAGATAAAATTTATTTAAAAAAAAAGAAAAATTATAAATTATTTGTCGATCTCGAGATTCGAACAGAAGACCTGCAAAATACAATGACACACCCTGCCGATCTAGCCACCAAGACTCGTACCTCGAGAGTTTCTGAATGGTCAAAGACTCTTATTACGACTCGGCAATACGTTTTAAGTATTGTGTAAATCTGGTTTTAAAAGCACAATGCTAAGAAGATTAATAGATTCTGGGCATGTGCGGGAACTTGATTCTTAAAATTCCGATAAAATATAGAAATATTTTAAATTTATAATATTGTTTTGAAATATATGATTTGGAATGAGTCATAGTAACTCTATGAATAATGGAGAAATAAAGATAAAATTTATTTTAAAAAAAGAAAAATTATAAATTATTTGTCGATCTCGAGATTCGAACAGAAGAAAAGCAAAATACAATGACACACCCTGCCGATCTAGCCACCAAGACTCGTACCTCGAGAGCTTCTGAAGGGTCAAAGATTCTCATTATGACTCGACAATAAGTTTTAAGTATTGTGTAAATCTGGATTTAAAAGCACAATGCTAAGATAATTAAAAGATTCTGCGCATGTGCGGGAACTTCACTCTTAAAATTCCGATAAAATATAGAAATATATTGAATTTATAATATTGTTTTGAAATATATGATTTGGAATGATTCATAGTAACGCTATGAATAATGGAGAAATATAGATAAAATTTATTTAAAAAAAAAAGAAAAATTATAAATTATTTGTCGATCTCGAGATTCGAACAGAAGACCTGCAAAATACAATGACACACCCTGCCGATCTAGACACCAAGACTCGTACCTCGAGAGCTGCTGAAGGGTCAAAGATTCTCATTACGACTCGGGAATAAGTTTTAAGTATTGTGTAAATCTGGTTTTAAAAGCACACTGCTAAGAATATTAAGACATTCTGCGCATGTGCGGGAACTTGACTCTTAAAATTCCGATAAATTATAGAAATATTTTAAATTTATAATATTGTTTTGAAATATATGATTTGAATTGATTCATAGTAACGCTATGAATAATGGAGAAATATAGATAAAATTTATTTAAAAAAAAAGAAAAATTATAAATTATTTGTCGATCTCGAGATTCGAACAGAAGACCAGCAAAATACAATGACACACCCTGCCGATCTAGCCACCAAGACTCGTACCTCGAGAGCTGCTGAAGGGTCAAAGATTCTCATTACGACTCGGCAATAAGTTTTAAGTATTGTGTAAATCTGGTTTTAAAAGCACACTGCTAAGAATATTAATAGATTCTGCGCATGTGCGGGAACTTGACTCTTAAAATTCCGATAAATTATAGAAATATTTTAAATTTATAATATTGTTTTGAAATATATGATTTGAATTGATTCATAGTAACGCTATGAATAATGGAGAAATAAAGATAAAATTTATTTAAAAAAAAGAAAAATTATAAATTATTTGTCGATCTCGAGATTCGAACAGAAGAAAAGCAAAATACAATGACACACCCTGCCGATATAGCCACCAAGACTCGTACCTCGAGAGCTTCTGAAGGGTCAAAGATTCTCATTACGACTCGGCAATAAGTTTTAAGTATTGTGTAAATCTGGATTTAAAAGCACAATGCTAAGATAATTAAAAGATTCTGCGCATGTGCGGGAACTTCACTCTTAAAATTCCGATAAAATATAGAAATATATTAAATTTATAATATTGTTTTGAAATATATGATTTGGAATGATTCATAGTAACGCTATGAATAATGGAGAAATATAGATAAAATTTATTTAAAAAAAAAGAAAAATTATAAATTATTTGTCGATCTCGAGATTCGAACAGAAGACCTGCAAAATACAATGACACACCCTGCCGATCTAGCCAGCATGACTCGTACCTCGAGAGCTGCTGAAGGGTCAAAGATTCTCATTACGACTCGGGAATAAGTTTTAAGTATTGTGTAAATCTGGTTTTAAAAGCACACTGCTAAGAATATTAAGACATTCTGCGCATGTGCGGGAACTTGACTCTTAAAATTCCGATAAATTATAGAAATATTTTAAATTTATAATATTGTTTTGAAATATATGATTTGAATTGATTCATAGTAACGCTATGAATAATGGAGAAATAAAGATAAAATTTATTTAAAAAAAAGAAAAATTATAAATTATTTGTCGATCTCGAGATTCGAACAGAAGAAAAGCAAAATACAATGACACACCCTGCCGATATAGCCACCAAGACTCGTACCTCGAGAGCTTCTGAAGGGTCAAAGATTCTCATTACGACTCGGCAATAAGTTTTAAGTATTGTGTAAATCTGGATTTAAAAGCACAATGCTAAGATAATTAAAAGATTCTGCGCATGTGCGGGAACTTCACTCTTAAAATTCCGATAAAATATAGAAATATATTAAATTTATAATATTGTTTTGAAATATATGATTTGGAATGATTCATAGTAACGCTATGAATAATGGAGAAATATAGATAAAATTTATTTAAAAAAAAAGAAAAATTATAAATTATTTGTCGATCTCGAGATTCGAACAGAAGACCTGCAAAATACAATGACACACCCTGCCGATCTAGCCAGCATGACTCGTACCTCGAGAGCTGCTGAAGGGTCAAAGATTCTCATTACGACTCGGGAATAAGTTTTAAGTATTGTGTAAATCTGGTTTTAAAAGCACACTGCTAAGAATATTAAGACATTCTGCGCATGTGCGGGAACTTGACTCTTAAAATTCCGATAAATTATAGAAATATTTTAAATTTATAATATTGTTTTGAAATATATGATTTGAATTGATTCATAGTAACGCTATGAATAATGGAGAAATAAAGATAAAATTTATTTAAAAAAAAGAAAAATTATAAATTATTTGTCGATCTCGAGATTCGAACAGAATACCAGCAAAATACAATGACACACCCTGCCGATCTAGCCACCAAGACTCGTACCTCAAGAGTTTCTGAATGGTCAAAGACTCTCATTACGACTCGGCAATAAGTTTTAAGTATTGTGTAAATCTGGTTTTAAAAGAACACTGCTAAGAATATTAATACATTCTGCGCATGTGCGGGAACTTGACTCTTAAAATTCCGATAAAATATAGAAAAATATTAAATTTATAATATTGTTTTGAAATATATGATTTGGAATGAGTCATAGTAACTCTATGAATAATGGAGAAATAAAGATAAAATTTATTTTAAAAAAAGAAAAATTATAAATTATTTGTCGATCTCGAGATTCGAACAGAAGAAAAGCAAAATACAATGACACACCCTGCCGATCTAGCCACCAAGACTCGTACCTCGAGAGCTTCTGAAGGGTCAAAGATTCTCATTACGACTCGGCAATAAGTTTTAAGTATTGTGTAAATCTGGATTTAAAAGCACAATGCTAAGATAATTAAAAGATTCTGCGCATGTGCGGGAACTTCACTCTTAAAATTCCGATAAAATATAGAAATATATTAAATTTATAATAATGTTTTGAAATATATGATTTGGAATGATTCATAGTAACGCTATGAATAATGGAGAAATATAGATAAAATTTATTTAAAAAAAAGAAAAATTAAAAATTATTTGTCGATCTCGAGATTCGAACAGAAGACCAGCAAAATACAATGACACACCCTGCCGATCTAGCCACCAAGACTCGTACCTCGAGAGCTGCTGAAGGGTCAAAGATTCTCATTACGACTCGGCAATAAGTTTTAAGTTTTGTGTAAATCTGGTTTTAAAAGCACAATGCTAAGATAATTAATAGATTCTGCGCATGTGCGGGAACTTGATTCTTAAAATTACGATAAATTATAGAAATATTTTAAATTTATAATATTGTTTTGAAATATATGATTTGGAATGATTCATAGTAACGCTATGAATAATGGAGAAATATAGATAAAATTTATTTAAAAAAAAGAAAAATTATAAATTATTTGTCGATCTCGAGATTCGAACAGAAGACCTGCAAAATACAATGACACACCCTGCCGATCTAGCCACCAAGACTCGTACCTCGAGAGCTGCTGAAGGGTCAAAGATTCTCATTACGACTCGGGAATAAGTTTTAAGTATTGTGTAAATCTGGTTTTAAAAGCACACTGCTAAGAATATTAAGACATTCTGCGCATGTGCGGGAACTTGACTCTTAAAATTCCGATAAAATATAGAAAAATATTAAATTTATAATATTGTTTTGAAATATATGATTTGGAATGATTCATAGTAACTCTATGAATAATGGAGAAATAAAGATAAAATTTATTTAAAAAAAATAAAAATTATAAATTATTTGTCGATTTCGAGATTCGAACAGAAGACCAGCAAAATACAATGACACACACTGCCGATCTAGCCACCAAGACTCGTAACTCGAGAGTTTCTGAATGGTCAAAGACTCTTATTACGACTCGGCAATACGTTTTAAGTATTGTGTAAATCTGGTTTTAAAAGCACAATGCTAAGAAGATTAATAGATTCTGCGCATGTGCGGGAACTTGATTCTTAAAATTCCGATAAAATATAGAAATATTTTAAATTTATAATATTGTTTTGAAATATATGATTTGGAATGAGTCATAGTAACTCTATGAATAATGGAGAAATAAAGATAAAATTTATTTTAAAAAAAGAAAAATTATAAATTATTTGTCGATCTCGAGATTCGAACAGAAGAAAAGCAAAATACAATGACACACCCTGCCGATCTAGCCACCAAGACTCGTACCTCGAGAGCTTCTGAAGGGTCAAAGATTCTCATTACGACTCGACAATAAGTTTTAAGTATTGTGTAAATCTGGATTTAAAAGCACAATGCTAAGATAATTAAAAGATTCTGCGCATGTGCGGGAACTTCACTCTTAAAATTCCGATAAAATATAGAAATATATTAAATTTATAATATTGTTTTGAAATATATGATTTGGAATGATTCATAGTAACGCTATGAATAATGGAGAAATATAGATAAAATTTATTTAAAAAAAAAGAAAAATTATAAATTATTTGTCGATCTCGAGATTCGAACAGAAGACCTGCAAAATACAATGACACACCCTGCCGATCTAGCCAGCATGACTCGTACCTCGAGAGCTGCTGAAGGGTCAAAGATTCTCATTACGACTCGGGAATAAGTTTTAAGTATTGTGTAAATCTGGTTTTAAAAGCACACTGCTAAGAATATTAAGACATTCTGCGCATGTGCGGGAACTTGACTCTTAAAATTCCGATAAATTATAGAAATATTTTAAATTTATAATATTGTTTTGAAATATATGATTTGAATTGATTCATAGTAACGCTATGAATAATGGAGAAATAAAGATAAAATTTATTTAAAAAAAAGAAAAATTATAAATTATTTGTCGATCTCGAGATTCGAACAGAATACCAGCAAAATACAATGACACACCCTGCCGATCTAGCCACCAAGACTCGTACCTCAAGAGTTTCTGAATGGTCAAAGACTCTCATTACGACTCGGCAATAAGTTTTAAGTATTGTGTAAATCTGGTTTTAAAAGAACACTGCTAAGAATATTAATACATTCTGCGCATGTGCGGGAACTTGACTCTTAAAATTCCGATAAAATATAGAAAAATATTAAATTTATAATATTGTTTTGAAATATATGATTTGGAATGAGTCATAGTAACTCTATGAATAATGGAGAAATAAAGATAAAATTTATTTTAAAAAAAGAAAAATTATAAATTATTTGTCGATCTCGAGATTCGAACAGAAGAAAAGCAAAATACAATGACACACCCTGCCGATCTAGCCACCAAGACTCGTACCTCGAGAGCTTCTGAAGGGTCAAAGATTCTCATTACGACTCGGCAATAAGTTTTAAGTATTGTGTAAATCTGGATTTAAAAGCACAATGCTAAGATAATTAAAAGATTCTGCGCATGTGCGGGAACTTCACTCTTAAAATTCCGATAAAATATAGAAATATATTAAATTTATAATATTGTTTTGAAATATATGATTTGGAATGATTCATAGTAACGCTATGAATAATGGAGAAATATAGATAAAATTTATTTAAAAAAAAGAAAAATTATAAATTATTTGTCGATCTCGAGATTCGAACAGAAGACCTGCAAAATACAATGACACACCCTGCCGATCTAGACACCAAGACTCGTACCTTGAGAGCTGCTGAAGGGTCAAAGATTCTCATTACGACTCGGGAATAAGTTTTAAGTATTGTGTAAATCTGGTTTTAAAAGCACACTGCTAAGAATATTAATACATTCTGCGCATGTGCGGGAACTTGACTCTTAAAATTCCGATAAAATATAGAAATATTTTAAATTTATAATAATGTTTTGAAATATATGATTTGGAATGATTCATAGTAACGCTATGAATAATGGAGAAATATAGATAAAATTTATTTAAAAAAAAGAAAAATTAAAAATTATTTGTCGATCTCGAGATTCGAACAGAAGACCAGCAAAATACAATGACACACCCTGCCGATCTAGCCACCAAGACTCGTACCTCGAGAGCTGCTGAAGGGTCAAAGATTCTCATTACGACTCGGCAATAAGTTTTAAGTTTTGTGTAAATCTGGTTTTAAAAGCACAATGCTAAGATAATTAATAGATTCTGCGCATGTGCGGGAACTTGATTCTTAAAATTACGATAAATTATAGAAATATTTTAAATTTATAATATTGTTTTGAAATATATGATTTGGAATGATTCATAGTAACGCTATGAATAATGGAGAAATATAGATAAAATTTATTTAAAAAAAAGAAAAATTATAAATTATTTGTCGATCTCGAGATTCGAACAGAAGACCTGCAAAATACAATGACACACCCTGCCGATCTAGCCACCAAGACTCGTACCTCGAGAGCTGCTGAAGGGTCAAAGATTCTCATTACGACTCGGGAATAAGTTTTAAGTATTGTGTAAATCTGGTTTTAAAAGCACACTGCTAAGAATATTAAGACATTCTGCGCATGTGCGGGAACTTGACTCTTAAAATTCCGATAAAATATAGAAAAATATTAAATTTATAATATTGTTTTGAAATATATGATTTGGAATGATTCATAGTAACTCTATGAATAATGGAGAAATAAAGATAAAATTTATTTAAAAAAAATAAAAATTATAAATTATTTGTCGATTTCGAGATTCGAACAGAAGACCAGCAAAATACAATGACACACACTGCCGATCTAGCCACCAAGACTCGTAACTCGAGAGTTTCTGAATGGTCAAAGACTCTTATTACGACTCGGCAATACGTTTTAAGTATTGTGTAAATCTGGTTTTAAAAGCACAATGCTAAGAAGATTAATAGATTCTGCGCATGTGCGGGAACTTGATTCTTAAAATTCCGATAAAATATAGAAATATTTTAAATTTATAATATTGTTTTGAAATATATGATTTGGAATGAGTCATAGTAACTCTATGAATAATGGAGAAATAAAGATAAAATTTATTTTAAAAAAAGAAAAATTATAAATTATTTGTCGATCTCGAGATTCGAACAGAAGAAAAGCAAAATACAATGACACACCCTGCCGATCTAGCCACCAAGACTCGTACCTCGAGAGCTTCTGAAGGGTCAAAGATTCTCATTACGACTCGACAATAAGTTTTAAGTATTGTGTAAATCTGGATTTAAAAGCACAATGCTAAGATAATTAAAAGATTCTGCGCATGTGCGGGAACTTCACTCTTAAAATTCCGATAAAATATAGAAATATATTAAATTTATAATATTGTTTTGAAATATATGATTTGGAATGATTCATAGTAACGCTATGAATAATGGAGAAATATAGATAAAATTTATTTAAAAAAAAAAGAAAAATTATAAATTATTTGTCGATCTCGAGATTCGAACAGAAGACCTGCAAAATACAATGACACACCCTGCCGATCTAGACACCAAGACTCGTACCTCGAGAGCTGCTGAAGGGTCAAAGATTCTCATTACGACTCGGGAATAAGTTTTAAGTATTGTGTAAATCTGGTTTTAAAAGCACACTGCTAAGAATATTAAGACATTCTGCGCATGTGCGGGAACTTGACTCTTAAAATTCCGATAAAATATAGAAAAATATTAAATTTATAATATTGTTTTGAAATATATGATTTGGAATGATTCATAGTAACTCTATGAATAATGGAGAAATAAAGATAAAATTTATTTAAAAAAAAGAAAAATTATAAATTATTTGTCGATTTCGAGATTCGAACAGAAGACCAGCAAAATACAATGACACACACTGCCGATCTAGCCACCAAGACTCGTAACTCGAGAGTTTCTGAATGGTCAAAGACTCTTATTACGACTCGGCAATAAGTTTTAAGTATTGTGTAAATCTGGTTTTAAAAGCACAATGCTAAGAAGATTAATAGATTCTGGGCATGTGCGGGAACTTGATTCTTAAAATTCCGATAAAATATAGAAATATTTTAAATTTATAATATTGTTTTGAAATATATGATTTGGAATGAGTCATAGTAACTCTATGAATAATGGAGAAATAAAGATAAAATTTATTTTTAAAAAAGAAAAATTATAAATTATTTGTCGATCTCGAGATTCGAACAGAAGAAAAGCAAAATACAATGACACACCCTGCCGATCTAGCCACCAAGTCTCGTACCTCGAGAGCTTCTGAAGGGTCAAAGATTCTTATTACGACTCGGCAATAAGTTTTAAGTATTGTGTAAATCTGGGTTTAAAAGCACAATGCTAAGAAGATTAATAGATTCTGGGCATGTGCGGGAACTTGATTCTTAAAATTCCGATAAAATATAGAAATATTTTAAATTTATAATATTGTTTTGAAATATATGATTTGGAATGAGTCATAGTAACTCTATGAATAATGGAGAAATAAAGATAAAATTTATTTTAAAAAAAGAAAAATTATAAATTATTTGTCGATCTCGAGATTCGAACAGAAGAAAAGCAAAATACAATGACACACCCTGCCGATCTAGCCACCAAGACTCGTACCTCGAGAGCTTCTGAAGGGTCAAAGATTCTCATTACGACTCGGCAATAAGTTTTAAGTTTTGTGTAAATCTGGTTTTAAAAGCACAATGCTAAGATAATTAAAAGATTCTGCGCATGTGCGGGAACTTGACTCTTAAAATTCCGATAAAATATAGAAATATTTTAAATTTATAATAATGTTTTGAAATATATGATTTGGAATGATTCATAGTAACGCTATGAATAATGGAGAAATATAGATAAAATTTATTTAAAAAAAAGAAAAATTAAAAATTATTTGTCGATCTCGAGATTCGAACAGAAGACCAGCAAAATACAATGACACACCCTGCCGATCTAGCCACCAAGACTCGTACCTCGAGAGCTGCTGAAGGGTCAAAGATTCTCATTACGACTCGGCAATAAGTTTTAAGTATTGTGTAAATCTGGTTTTAAAAGCACAATGCTAAGATAATTAATAGATTCTGCGCATGTGCGGGAACTTGATTCTTAAAATTACGATAAATTATAGAAATATTTTAAATTTATAATATTGTTTTGAAATATATGATTTGGAATGATTCATAGTAACGCTATGAATAATGGAGAAATATAGATAAAATTTATTAAAAAAAAAAAAAATTATAAATTATTTGTCGATCTCGAGATTCGAACAGAAGACCTGCAAAGTACAATGACACACCCTGCCGATCTAGCCACCAAGACTCGTACCTCGAGAGCTGCTGAAGGGTCAAAGATTCTCATTACGACTCGGGAATAAGTTTTAAGTATTGTGTAAATCTGGTTTTAAAAGCACACTGCTAAGAATATTAAGACATTCTGCGCATGTGCGGGAACTTGACTCTTAAAATTCCGATAAAATATAGAAAAATATTAAATTTATAATATTGTTTTGAAATATATGATTTGGAATGATTCATAGTAACTCTATAAATAATGGAGAAATAAAGATAAAATTTATTTAAAAAAAAAGAAAAATTATAAATTATTTGTCGATTTCGAGATTCGAACAGAAGACCAGCAAAATACAATGACACACACTGCCGATCTAGCCACCAAGACTCGTAACTCGAGAGTTTCTGAATGGTCAAAGACTCTTATTACGACTCGGCAATAAGTTTTAAGTATTGTGTAAATCTGGTTTTAAAAGCACAATGCTAAGAAGATTAATAGATTCTGGGCATGTGCGGGAACTTGATTCTTAAAATTCCGATAAAATATAGAAATATTTTAAATTTATAATATTGTTTTGAAATATATGATTTGGAATGAGTCATAGTAACTCTATGAATAATGGAGAAATAAAGATAAAATTTATTTTAAAAAAAGAAAAATTATAAATTATTTGTCGATCTCGAGATTCGAACAGAAGAAAAGCAAAATACAATGACACACCCTGCCGATCTAGCCACCAAGACTCGTACCTCGAGAGCTTCTGAAGGGTCAAAGATTCTCATTACGACTCGGCAATAAGTTTTAAGTATTGTGTAAATCTGGATTTAAAAGCACAATGCTAAGATAATTAAAAGATTCTGCGCATGTGCGGGAACTTCATTCTTAAAATTCCGATAAAATATAGAAATATATTAAATTTATAATATTGTTTTGAAATATATGATTTAGAATGATTCATAGTAACGCTATGAATAATGGAGAAATATAGATAAAATTTATTTAAAAAAAAAGAAAAATTATAAATTATTTGTCGATCTCGAGATTCGAACAGAAGACCTGCAAAATACAATGACACACCCTGCCGATCTAGACACCAAGACTCGTACCTCGAGAGCTGCTGAAGGGTCAAAGATTCTCATTACGACTCGGGAATAAGTTTTAAGTATTGTGTAAATCTGGTTTTAAAAGCACACTGCTAAGAATATTAATACATTCTGCGCATGTGCGGGAACTTGACTCTTAAAATTCCGATAAAATATAGAAATATTTTAAATTTATAATAATGTTTTGAAATATATGATTTGGAATGATTCATAGTAACGCTATGAATAATGGAGAAATATAGATAAAATTTATTTAAAAAAAAGAAAAATTAAAAATTATTTGTCGATCTCGAGATTCGAACAGAAGACCAGCAAAATACAATGACACACCCTGCCGATCTAGCCACCAAGACTCGTACCTCGAGAGCTGCTGAAGGGTCAAAGATTCTCATTACGACTCGGCAATAAGTTTTAAGTATTGTGTAAATCTGGTTTTAAAAGCACAATGCTAAGATAATTAATAGATTCTGCGCATGTGCGGGAACTTGATTCTTAAAATTACGATAAATTATAGAAATATTTTAAATTTATAATATTGTTTTGAAATATATGATTTGGAATGATTCATAGTAACGCTATGAATAATGGAGAAATATAGATAAAATTTATTTAAAAAAAAAGAAAAATTATAAATTATTTGTCGATCTCGAGATTCGAACAGAAGACCTGCAAAATACAATGACACACCCTGCCGATCTAGCCACCAAGACTCGTACCTCGAGAGCTGCTGAAGGGTCAAAGATTCTCATTCGACTCGGGAATAAGTTTTAAGTATTGTGTAAATCTGGTTTTAAAAGCACACTGCTAAGAATATTAAGACATTCTGCGCATGTGCGGGAACTTGACTCTTAAAATTCCGATAAAATATAGAAATATTTTAAATTTATAATATTGTTTTGAAATATATGATTTGGAATGATTCATAGTAACGCTATGAATAATGGAGAAATATAGATAAAATTTATTTAAAAAAAAGAAAAATTAAAAATTATTTGTCGATCTCGAGATTCGAACAGAAGACCAGCAAAATACAATGACACACCCTGCCGATCTAGCCACCAAGACTCGTACCTCGAGAGCTGCTGAAGGGTCAAAGATTCTCATTACGACTCGGCAATAAGTTTTAAGTATTGTGTAAATCTGGTTTTAAAAGCACAATGCTAAGATAATTAATAGATTCTGCGCATGTGCGGGAACTTGACTCTTAAAATTCCGATAAAATATAGAAAAATATTAAATTTATAATATTGTTTTGAAATATATGATTTGGAATGATTCATAGTAACTCTATGAATAATGGAGAAATATAGATAAAATTTATTTAAAAAAAAAGAAAAATTATAAATTATTTGTCGATCTCGAGATTCGAACAGAAGACCTGCAAAATACAATGACACACCCTGCCGATCTAGCCACCAAGACTCGTACCTCGAGAGCTGCTGAAGGGTCAAAGATTCTCATTCGACTCGGGAATAAGTTTTAGTATTGTGTAAATCTGGTTTTAAAAGCACACTGCTAAGAATATTAAGACATTCTGCGCATGTGCGGGAACTTGACTCTTAAAATTACGATAAATTATAGAAATATTTTAAATTTATAATATTGTTTTGAAATATATGATTTGGAATGATTCATAGTAACGCTATGAATAATGGAGAAATATAGATAAAATTTATTTAAAAAAAAAGAAAAATTATAAAATATTTGTCGATCTCGAGATTCGAACAGAAGACCTGCAAAATACAATGACACACCCTGCCGATCTAGCCACCAAGACTCGTACCTCGAGAGCTGCTGAAGGGTCAAAGATTCTCATTCGACTCGGGAATAAGTTTTAAGTATTGTGTAAATCTGGTTTTAAAAGCACACTGCTAAGAATATTAAGACATTCTGCGCATGTGCGGGAACTTGATTCTTAAAATTACGATAAATTATAGAAATATTTTAAATTTATAATATTGTTTTGAAATATATGATTTTTAATGATTCATAGTAACGCTATGAATAATGGAGAAATATAGATAAAATTTATTTTAAAAAAAAGAAAAATTATAAATTATTTGTCGATCTCGAGATTCGAACAGAAGAAAAGCAAAATACAATGACACACCCTGCCGATCTAGCCACCAAGACTCGTACCTCGAGAGCTTCTGAAGGGTCAAAGATTCTCATTACGACTCGGCAATAAGTTTTAAGTTTTGTGTAAATCTGGTTTTAAAAGCACAATGCTAAGATAATTAAAAGATTCTGCGCATGTGCGGGAACTTGACTCTTAAAATTCCGATAAAATATAGAAATATTTTAAATTTATAATAATGTTTTGAAATATATGATTTGGAATGATTCATAGTAACGCTATGAATAATGGAGAAATATAGATAAAATTTATTTAAAAAAAAGAAAAATTAAAAATTATTTGTCGATCTCGAGATTCGAACAGAAGACCAGCAAAATACAATGACACACCCTGCCGATCTAGCCACCAAGACTCGTACCTCGAGAGCTGCTGAAGGGTCAAAGATTCTCATTACGACTCGGCAATAAGTTTTAAGTATTGTGTAAATCTGGTTTTAAAAGCACAATGCTAAGATAATTAATAGATTCTGCGCATGTGCGGGAACTTGATTCTTAAAATTACGATAAATTATAGAAATATTTTAAATTTATAATATTGTTTTGAAATATATGATTTGGAATGATTCATAGTAACGCTATGAATAATGGAGAAATATAGATAAAATTTATTAAAAAAAAAAAAATTATAAATTATTTGTCGATCTCGAGATTCGAACAGAAGACCTGCAAAGTACAATGACACACCCTGCCGATCTAGCCACCAAGACTCGTACCTCGAGAGCTGCTGAAGGGTCAAAGATTCTCATTACGACTCGGGAATAAGTTTTAAGTATTGTGTAAATCTGGTTTTAAAAGCACACTGCTAAGAATATTAAGACATTCTGCGCATGTGCGGGAACTTGACTCTTAAAATTCCGATAAAATATAGAAAAATATTAAATTTATAATATTGTTTTGAAATATATGATTTGGAATGATTCATAGTAACTCTATAAATAATGGAGAAATAAAGATAAAATTTATTTAAAAAAAAAGAAAAATTATAAATTATTTGTCGATTTCGAGATTCGAACAGAAGACCAGCAAAATACAATGACACACACTGCCGATCTAGCCACCAAGACTCGTAACTCGAGAGTTTCTGAATGGTCAAAGACTCTTATTACGACTCGGCAATAAGTTTTAAGTATTGTGTAAATCTGGTTTTAAAAGCACAATGCTAAGAAGATTAATAGATTCTGGGCATGTGCGGGAACTTGATTCTTAAAATTCCGATAAAATATAGAAATATTTTAAATTTATAATATTGTTTTGAAATATATGATTTGGAATGAGTCATAGTAACTCTATGAATAATGGAGAAATAAAGATAAAATTTATTTTAAAAAAAGAAAAATTATAAATTATTTGTCGATCTCGAGATTCGAACAGAAGAAAAGCAAAATACAATGACACACCCTGCCGATCTAGCCACCAAGACTCGTACCTCGAGAGCTTCTGAAGGGTCAAAGATTCTCATTACGACTCGGCAATAAGTTTTAAGTATTGTGTAAATCTGGATTTAAAAGCACAATGCTAAGATAATTAAAAGATTCTGCGCATGTGCGGGAACTTCATTCTTAAAATTCCGATAAAATATAGAAATATATTAAATTTATAATATTGTTTTGAAATATATGATTTGGAATGATTCATAGTAACGCTATGAATAATGGAGAAATATAGATAAAATTTATTTAAAAAAAAAGAAAAATTATAAATTATTTGTCGATCTCGAGATTCGAACAGAAGACCTGCAAAATACAATGACACACCCTGCCGATCTAGACACCAAGACTCGTACCTCGAGAGCTGCTGAAGGGTCAAAGATTCTCATTACGACTCGGGAATAAGTTTTAAGTATTGTGTAAATCTGGTTTTAAAAGCACACTGCTAAGAATATTAATACATTCTGCGCATGTGCGGGAACTTGACTCTTAAAATTCCGATAAAATATAGAAATATTTTAAATTTATAATAATGTTTTGAAATATATGATTTGGAATGATTCATAGTAACGCTATGAATAATGGAGAAATATAGATAAAATTTATTTAAAAAAAAGAAAAATTAAAAATTATTTGTCGATCTCGAGATTCGAACAGAAGACCAGCAAAATACAATGACACACCCTGCCGATCTAGCCACCAAGACTCGTACCTCGAGAGCTGCTGAAGGGTCAAAGATTCTCATTACGACTCGGCAATAAGTTTTAAGTATTGTGTAAATCTGGTTTTAAAAGCACAATGCTAAGATAATTAATAGATTCTGCGCATGTGCGGGAACTTGATTCTTAAAATTACGATAAATTATAGAAATATTTTAAATTTATAATATTGTTTTGAAATATATGATTTGGAATGATTCATAGTAACGCTATGAATAATGGAGAAATATAGATAAAATTTATTTAAAAAAAAAGAAAAATTATAAATTATTTGTCGATCTCGAGATTCGAACAGAAGACCTGCAAAATACAATGACACACCCTGCCGATCTAGCCACCAAGACTCGTACCTCGAGAGCTGCTGAAGGGTCAAAGATTCTCATTCGACTCGGGAATAAGTTTTAAGTATTGTGTAAATCTGGTTTTAAAAGCACACTGCTAAGAATATTAAGACATTCTGCGCATGTGCGGGAACTTGACTCTTAAAATTCCGATAAAATATAGAAATATTTTAAATTTATAATATTGTTTTGAAATATATGATTTGGAATGATTCATAGTAACGCTATGAATAATGGAGAAATATAGATAAAATTTATTTAAAAAAAAGAAAAATTAAAAATTATTTGTCGATCTCGAGATTCGAACAGAAGACCAGCAAAATACAATGACACACCCTGCCGATCTAGCCACCAAGACTCGTACCTCGAGAGCTGCTGAAGGGTCAAAGATTCTCATTACGACTCGGCAATAAGTTTTAAGTATTGTGTAAATCTGGTTTTAAAAGCACAATGCTAAGATAATTAATAGATTCTGCGCATGTGCGGGAACTTGACTCTTAAAATTCCGATAAAATATAGAAAAATATTAAATTTATAATATTGTTTTGAAATATATGATTTGGAATGATTCATAGTAACTCTATGAATAATGGAGAAATATAGATAAAATTTATTTAAAAAAAAAGAAAAATTATAAATTATTTGTCGATCTCGAGATTCGAACAGAAGACCTGCAAAATACAATGACACACCCTGCCGATCTAGCCACCAAGACTCGTACCTCGAGAGCTGCTGAAGGGTCAAAGATTCTCATTCGACTCGGGAATAAGTTTTAGTATTGTGTAAATCTGGTTTTAAAAGCACACTGCTAAGAATATTAAGACATTCTGCGCATGTGCGGGAACTTGACTCTTAAAATTACGATAAATTATAGAAATATTTTAAATTTATAATATTGTTTTGAAATATATGATTTGGAATGATTCATAGTAACGCTATGAATAATGGAGAAATATAGATAAAATTTATTTAAAAAAAAAGAAAAATTATAAAATATTTGTCGATCTCGAGATTCGAACAGAAGACCTGCAAAATACAATGACACACCCTGCCGATCTAGCCACCAAGACTCGTACCTCGAGAGCTGCTGAAGGGTCAAAGATTCTCATTCGACTCGGGAATAAGTTTTAAGTATTGTGTAAATCTGGTTTTAAAAGCACACTGCTAAGAATATTAAGACATTCTGCGCATGTGCGGGAACTTGATTCTTAAAATTACGATAAATTATAGAAATATTTTAAATTTATAATATTGTTTTGAAATATATGATTTTTAATGATTCATAGTAACGCTATGAATAATGGAGAAATATAGATAAAATTTATTTTAAAAAAAAGAAAAATTATAAATTATTTGTCGATCTCGAGATTCGAACAGAAGACCTGCAAAATACAATGACACACCCTGCCGATCTAGCCACCAAGACTCGTACCTCGAGAGCTGCTGAAGGGTCAAAGATTCTCATTCGACTCGGGAATAAGTTTTAAGTATTGTGTAAATCTGGTTTTAAAAGCACACTGCTAAGAATATTAAGACATTCTGCGCATGTGCGGGAACTTGACTCTTAAAATTCCGATAAAATATAGAAATATTTTAAATTTATAATATTGTTTTGAAATATATGATTTGGAATGATTCATAGTAACGCTATGAATAATGGAGAAATATAGATAAAATTTATTTAAAAAAAAGAAAAATTAAAAATTATTTGTCGATCTCGAGATTCGAACAGAAGACCAGCAAAATACAATGACACACCCTGCCGATCTAGCCACCAAGACTCGTACCTCGAGAGCTGCTGAAGGGTCAAAGATTCTCATTACGACTCGGCAATAAGTTTTAAGTATTGTGTAAATCTGGTTTTAAAAGCACAATGCTAAGATAATTAATAGATTCTGCGCATGTGCGGGAACTTGACTCTTAAAATTCCGATAAAATATAGAAAAATATTAAATTTATAATATTGTTTTGAAATATATGATTTGGAATGATTCATAGTAACTCTATGAATAATGGAGAAATATAGATAAAATTTATTTAAAAAAAAAGATAAATTATAAATTATTTGTCGATCTCGAGATTCGAACAGAAGACCTGCAAAATACAATGACACACCCTGCCGATCTAGCCACCAAGACTCGTACCTCGAGAGCTGCTGAAGGGTCAAAGATTCTCATTCGACTCGGGAATAAGTTTTAAGTATTGTGTAAATCTGGTTTTAAAAGCACAATGCTAAGATAATTAATAGATTCTGCGCATGTGCGGGAACTTGACTCTTAAAATTCCGATAAAATATAGAAAAATATTAAATTTATAATATTGTTTTGAAATATATGATTTGGAATGATTCATAGTAACTCTATGAATAATGGAGAAATATAGATAAAATTTATTTAAAAAAAAAGAAAAATTATAAATTATTTGTCGATCTCGAGATTCGAACAGAAGACCTGCAAAATACAATGACACACCCTGCCGATCTAGCCACCAAGACTCGTACCTCGAGAGCTGCTGAAGGGTCAAAGATTCTCATTCGACTCGGGAATAAGTTTTAGTATTGTGTAAATCTGGTTTTAAAAGCACACTGCTAAGAATATTAAGACATTCTGCGCATGTGCGGGAACTTGACTCTTAAAATTACGATAAATTATAGAAATATTTTAAATTTATAATATTGTTTTGAAATATATGATTTGGAATGATTCATAGTAACGCTATGAATAATGGAGAAATATAGATAAAATTTATTTAAAAAAAAAGAAAAATTATAAAATATTTGTCGATCTCGAGATTCGAACAGAAGACCTGCAAAATACAATGACACACCCTGCCGATCTAGCCACCAAGACTCGTACCTCGAGAGCTGCTGAAGGGTCAAAGATTCTCATTCGACTCGGGAATAAGTTTTAAGTATTGTGTAAATCTGGTTTTAAAAGCACACTGCTAAGAATATTAAGACATTCTGCGCATGTGCGGGAACTTGATTCTTAAAATTACGATAAATTATAGAAATATTTTAAATTTATAATATTGTTTTGAAATATATGATTTTTAATGATTCATAGTAACGCTATGAATAATGGAGAAATATAGATAAAATTTATTTTAAAAAAAAGAAAAATTATAAATTATTTGTCGATCTCGAGATTCGAACAGAAGACCTGCAAAATACAATGACACACCCTGCCGATCTAGCCACCAAGACTCGTACCTCGAGAGCTGCTGAAGGGTCAAAGATTCTCATTCGACTCGGGAATAAGTTTTAAGTATTGTGTAAATCTGGTTTTAAAAGCACACTGCTAAGAATATTAAGACATTCTGCGCATGTGCGGGAACTTGACTCTTAAAATTCCGATAAAATATAGAAATATTTTAAATTTATAATATTGTTTTGAAATATATGATTTGGAATGATTCATAGTAACGCTATGAATAATGGAGAAATATAGATAAAATTTATTTAAAAAAAAGAAAAATTAAAAATTATTTGTCGATCTCGAGATTCGAACAGAAGACCAGCAAAATACAATGACACACCCTGCCGATCTAGCCACCAAGACTCGTACCTCGAGAGCTGCTGAAGGGTCAAAGATTCTCATTACGACTCGGCAATAAGTTTTAAGTATTGTGTAAATCTGGTTTTAAAAGCACAATGCTAAGATAATTAATAGATTCTGCGCATGTGCGGGAACTTGACTCTTAAAATTCCGATAAAATATAGAAAAATATTAAATTTATAATATTGTTTTGAAATATATGATTTGGAATTATTCATAGTAACTCTATGAATAATGGAGAAATATAGATAAAATTTATTTAAAAAAAAAGATAAATTATAAATTATTTGTCGATCTCGAGATTCGAACAGAAGACCTGCAAAATACAATGACACACCCTGCCGATCTAGCCACCAAGACTCGTACCTCGAGAGCTGCTGAAGGGTCAAAGATTCTCATTCGACTCGGGAATAAGTTTTAGTATTGTGTAAATCTGGTTTTAAAAGCACACTGCTAAGAATATTAAGACATTCTGCGCATGTGCGGGAACTTGACTCTTAAAATTACGATAAATTATAGAAATATTTTAAATTTATAATATTGTTTTGAAATATATGATTTGGAATGATTCATAGTAACGCTATGAATAATGGAGAAATATAGATAAAATTTATTTTAAAAAAAAGAAAAATTATAAATTATTTGTCGATCTCGAGATTCGAACAGAAGACCTGCAAAATACAATGACACACCCTGCCGATCTAGCCACCAAGACTCGTACCTCGAGAGCTGCTGAAGGGTCAAAGATTCTCATTCGACTCGGGAATAAGTTTTAAGTATTGTGTAAATCTGGTTTTAAAAGCACACTGCTAAGAATATTAAGACATTCTGCGCATGTGCTTGAACTTGACTCTTAAAATTCCGATAAAATATAGAAATATTTTAAATTTATAATAATGTTTTGAAATATATGATTTGGAATGATTCATAGTAACGCTATGAATAATGGAGAAATATAGATAAAATTTATTTAAAAAAAAGAAAAATTAAAAATTATTTGTCGATCTCGAGATTCGAACAGAAGACCAGCAAAATACAATGACACACCCTGCCGATCTAGCCACCAAGACTCGTACCTCGAGAGCTGCTGAAGGGTCAAAGATTCTCATTACGACTCGGCAATAAGTTTTAAGTATTGTGTAAATCTGGTTTTAAAAGCACAATGCTAAGATAATTAATAGATTCTGCGCATGTGCGGGAACTTGACTCTTAAAATTCCGATAAAATATAGAAAAATATTAAATTTATAATATTGTTTTGAAATATATGATTTGGAATGATTCATAGTAACTCTATGAATAATGGAGAAATATAGATAAAATTTATTTAAAAAAAAAAGAAAAATTATAAATTATTTGTCGATCTCGAGATTCGAACAGAAGACCTGCAAAATACAATGACACACCCTGCCGATCTAGCCACCAAGACTCGTACCTCGAGAGCTGCTGAAGGGTCAAAGATTCTCATTCGACTCGGGAATAAGTTTTAAGTATTGTGTAAATCTGGTTTTAAAAGCACACTGCTAAGAATATTAAGACATTCTGCGCATGTGCGGGAACTTGACTCTTAAAATTACGATAAATTATAGAAATATTTTAAATTTATAATATTGTTTTGAAATATATGATTTGGAATGATTCATAGTAACGCTATGAATAATGGAGAAATATAGATAAAATTTATTTAAAAAAAAAGAAAAATTATAAAATATTTGTCGATCTCGAGATTCGAACAGAAGACCTGCAAAATACAATGACACACCCTGCCGATCTAGCCACCAAGACTCGTACCTCGAGAGCTGCTGAAGGGTCAAAGATTCTCATTCGACTCGGGAATAAGTTTTAAGTATTGTGTAAATCTGGTTTTAAAAGCACACTGCTAAGAATATTAAGACATTCTGCGCATGTGCGGGAACTTGAATCTTAAAATTCCGATAAAATATAGAAATATTTTAAATTTATAATAATGTTTTGAAATATATGATTTGGAATGATTCATAGTAACGCTATGAATAATGGAGAAATATAGATAAAATTTATTTAAAAAAAAGAAAAATTAAAAATTATTTGTCGATCTCGAGATTCGAACAGAAGACCAGCAAAATACAATGACACACCCTGCCGATCTAGCCACCAAGACTCGTACCTCGAGAGCTGCTGAAGGGTCAAAGATTCTCATTACGACTCGGCAATAAGTTTTAAGTATTGTGTAAATCTGGTTTTAAAAGCACAATGCTAAGAAGATTAATAGATTCTGGGCATGTGCGGGAACTTGATTCTTAAAATTCCGATAAAATATAGAAATATTTTAAATTTATAATATTGTTTTGAAATATATGATTTGGAATGAGTCATAGTAACGCTATGAATAATGGAGAAATATAGATAAAATTTATTTTAAAAAAAGAAAAATTATAAATTATTTGTCGTTCTCCAGATTCGAACAGAAGACCAGCAAAATACAATGACACACCCTGCCGATCTAGCCACCAAGACTCGTACCTCGAGAGCTGCTGAAGGGTCAAAGATTCTCATTACGACTCGGCAATAAGTTTTAAGTATTGTGTAAATCTGGTTTTAAAAGCATACTGCTAAGAATATTAATAGATTCTGCGCATGTGCGGGAACTTGACTCTTAAAATTCCGATAAATTATAGAAATATTTTAAATTTATAATATTGTTTTGAAATATATGATTTGAATTGATTCATAGTAACGCTATGAATAATGGAGAAATATAGATAAAATTTATTTAAAAAAAAAGAAAAATTATAAATTATTTGTCGATCTCGAGATTCGAACAGAAGACCAGCAAAATACAATGACACACCCTGCCGATCTAGCCACCAAGACTCGTACCTCGAGAGCTGCTGAAGGGTCAAAGATTCTCATTACGACTCGGCAATAAGTTTTAAGTATTGTGTAAATCTGGTTTTAAAAGCACACTGCTAAGAATATTAATAGATTCTGCGCATGTGCGGGAACTTGACTCTTAAAATTCCGATAAATTACAGAAATATTTTAAATTTATAATATTGTTTTGAAATATATGATTTGAATTGATTCATAGTAACGCTATGAATAATGGAGAAATATAGATAAAATTTATTTAAAAAAAAAGAAAAATTATAAATTATTTGTCGATCTCGAAATTCGAACAGAAGACCTGCAAAATACAATGACACACCCTGCCGATCTAGCCACCAAGACTCGTACCTCGAGAGCTGCTGAAGGGTCAAAGATTCTCATTACGACTCGGGAATAAGTTTTAAGTATTGTGTAAATCTGGTTTTAAAAGCACACTGCTAAGAATATTAAGACATTCTGCGCATGTGCGGGAACTTGACTCTTAAAATTCCGATAAAATATAGAAAAATATTAAATTTATAATATTGTTTTGAAATATATGATTTGGAATGATTCATAGTAACTCTATGAATAATGGAGAAATAAAGATAAAATTTATTTAAAAAAAATAAAAATTATAAATTATTTGTCGATTTCGAGATTCGAACAGAAGACCAGCAAAATACAATGACACACACTGCCGATCTAGCCACCAAGACTCGTAACTCGAGAGTTTCTGAATGGTCAAAGACTCTTATTACGACTCGGCAATACGTTTTAAGTATTGTGTAAATCTGGTTTTAAAAGCACAATGCTAAGAAGATTAATAGATTCTGGGCATGTGCGGGAACTTGATTCTTAAAATTCCGATAAAATATAGAAATATTTTAAATTTATAATATTGTTTTGAAATATATGATTTGGAATGAGTCATAGTAACTCTATGAATAATGGAGAAATAAAGATAAAATTTATTTTAAAAAAAGAAAAATTATAAATTATTTGTCGATCTCGAGATTCGAACAGAAGAAAAGCAAAATACAATGACACACCCTGCCGATCTAGCCACCAAGACTCGTACCTCGAGGGCTTCTGAAGGGTCAAAGATTCTCATTACGACTCGACAATAAGTTTTAAGTATTGTGTAAATCTGGATTTAAAAGCACAATGCTAAGATAATTAAAAGATTCTGCGCATGTGCGGGAACTTCACTCTTAAAATTCCGATAAAATATAGAAATATATTAAATTTATAATATTGTTTTGAAATATATGATTTGGAATGATTCATAGTAACGCTATGAATAATGGAGAAATATAGATAAAATTTATTTAAAAAAAAAGAAAAATTATAAATTATTTGTCGATCTCGAGATTCGAACAGAAGACCTGCAAAATACAATGACACACCCTGCCGATCTAGACACCAAGACTCGTACCTCGAGAGCTGCTGAAGGGTCAAAGATTCTCATTACGACTCGGGAATAAGTTTTAAGTATTGTGTAAATCTGGTTTTAAAAGCACACTGCTAAGAATATTAAGACATTCTGCGCATGTGCGGGAACTTGACTCTTAAAATTCCGATAAAATATAGAAAAATATTAAATTTATAATATTGTTTTGAAATATATGATTTGGAATGATTCATAGTAACTCTATGAATAATGGAGAAATAAAGATAAAATTTATTTAAAAAAAAAGAAAAATTATAAATTATTTGTCGATTTCGAGATTCGAACAGAAGACCAGCAAAATACAAAGACACACACTGCCGATCTAGCCACCAAGACTCGTAACTCGAGAGTTTCTGAATGGTCAAAGACTCTTATTACGACTCGGCAATAAGTTTTAAGTATTGTGTAAATCTGGTTTTAAAAGCACAATGCTAAGAAGATTAATAGATTCTGGGCATGTGCGGGAACTTGATTCTTAAAATTCCGATAAAATATAGAAATATTTTAAATTTATAATATTGTTTTGAAATATATGATTTGGAATGAGTCATAGTAACTCTATGAATAATGGAGAAATAAAGATAAAATTTATTTTAAAAAAAGAAAAATTATAAATTATTTGTCGATCTCGAGATTCGAACAGAAGAAAAGCAAAATACAATGACACACCCTGCAGATCTAGCCACCAAGTCTCGTACCTCGAGAGCTTCTGAAGGGTCAAAGATTCTTATTACGACTCGGCAATAAGTTTTAAGTATTGTGTAAATCTGGTTTTAAAAGCACAATGCTAAGAAGATTAATAGATTCTGGGCATGTGCGGGAACTTGATTCTTAAAATTCCGATAAAATATAGAAATATTTTAAATTTATAATATTGTTTTGAAATATATGATTTGGAATGAGTCATAGTAACTCTATGAATAATGGAGAAATAAAGATAAAATTTATTTTAAAAAAAGAAAAATTATAAATTATTTGTCGATCTCGAGATTCGAACAGAAGAAAAGCAAAATACAATGACACACCCTGCCGATCTAGCCACCAAGACTCGTACCTCGAGAGCTTCTGAAGGGTCAAAGATTCTCATTACGACTCGGCAATAAGTTTTAAGTTTTGTGTAAATCTGGTTTTAAAAGCACAATGCTAAGAAGATTAATAGATTCTGGGCATGTGCGGGAACTTGATTCTTAAAATTCCGATAAAATATAGAAATATTTTAAATTTATAATATTGTTTTGAAATATATGATTTGGAATGAGTCATAGAAACTCTATGAATAATGGAGAAATAAAGATAAAATTTATTTTAAAAAAAGAAAAATTATAAATTATTTGTCGATCTCGAGATTCGAACAGAAGAAAAGCAAAATACAATGACACACCCTGCAGATCTAGCCACCAAGTCTCGTACCTCGAGAGCTTCTGAAGGGTCAAAGATTCTTATTACGACTCGGCAATAAGTTTTAAGTATTGTGTAAATCTGGTTTTAAAAGCACAATGCTAAGAAGATTAATAGATTCTGGGCATGTGCGGGAACTTGATTCTTAAAATTCCGATAAAATATAGAAATATTTTAAATTTATAATATTGTTTTGAAATATATGATTTGGAATGAGTCATAGTAACTCTATGAATAATGGAGAAATAAAGATAAAATTTATTTTAAAAAAAGAAAAATTATAAATTATTTGTCGATCTCGAGATTCGAACAGAAGAAAAGCAAAATACAATGACACACCCTGCCGATCTAGCCACCAAGACTCGTACCTCGAGAGCTTCTGAAGGGTCAAAGATTCTCATTACGACTCGGCAATAAGTTTTAAGTTTTGTGTAAATCTGGTTTTAAAAGCACAATGCTAAGATAATTAAAAGATTCTGCGCATGTGCGGGAACTTGACTCTTAAAATTCCGATAAAATATAGAAATATTTTAAATTTATAATATTGTTTTGAAATATATGATTTGGAATGATTCATAGTAACGCTATGAATAATGGAGAAATATAGATAAAATTTATTAAAAAAAAAAAAAATTATAAATTATTTGTCGATCTCGAGATTCGAACAGAAGACCTGCAAAGTACAATGACACACCCTGCCGATCTAGCCACCAAGACTCGTACCTCGAGAGCTGCTGAAGGGCCAAAGATTCTCATTACGACTCGGGAATAAGTTTTAAGTATTGTGTAAATCTGGTTTTAAAAGCACACTGCTAAGAATATTAAGACATTCTGCGCATGTGCGGGAACTTGACTCTTAAAATTCCGATAAAATATAGAAAAATATTAAATTTATAATATTGTTTTGAAATATATGATTTGGAATGATTCATAGTAACTCTATAAATAATGGAGAAATAAAGATAAAATTTATTAAAAAAAAAGAAAAATTATAAATTATTTGTCGATTTCGAGATTCGAACAGAAGACCAGCAAAATACAATGACACACACTGCCGATCTAGCCACCAAGACTCGTAACTCGAGAGTTTCTGAATGGTCAAAGACTCTTATTACGACTCGGCAATAAGTTTTAAGTATTGTGTAAATCTGGTTTTAAAAGCACAATGCTAAGAAGATTAATAGATTCTGGGCATGTGCGGGAACTTGATTCTTAAAATTCCGATAAAATATAGAAATATTTTAAATTTATAATATTGTTTTGAAATATATGATTTGGAATGAGTCATAGTAACTTTATGAATAATGGAGAAATAAAGATAAAATTTATTTTAAAAAAAGAAAAATTATAAATTATTTGTCGATCTCGAGATTCGAACAGAAGAAAAGCAAAATACAATGACACACCCTGCCGATCTAGCCACCAAGACTCGTACCTCGAGAGCTTCTGAAGGGTCAAAGATTCTCATTACGACTCGGCAATAAGTTTTAAGTATTGTGTAAATCTGGATTTAAAAGCACAATGCTAAGATAATTAAAAGATTCTGCGCATGTGCGGGAACTTCACTCTTAAAATTCCGATAAAATATAGAAATATATTAAATTTATAATATTGTTTTGAAATATATGATTTGGAATGATTCATAGTAACGCTATGAATAATGGAGAAATATAGATAAAATTTATTTAAAAAAAAAGAAAAATTATAAATTATTTGTCGATCTCGAGATTCGAACAGAAGACCTGCAAAATACAATGACACACCCTGCCGATCTAGACACCAAGACTCGTACCTCGAGAGCTGCTGAAGGGTCAAAGATTCTCATTACGACTCGGGAATAAGTTTTAAGTATTGTGTAAATCTGGTTTTAAAAGCACACTGCTAAGAATATTAATACATTCTGCGCATGTGCGGGAACTTGACTCTTAAAATTCCGATAAAATATAGAAATATTTTAAATTTATAATAATGTTTTGAAATATATGATTTGGAATGATTCATAGTAACGCTATGAATAATGGAGAAATATAGATAAAATTTATTTAAAAAAAAGAAAAATTAAAAATTATTTGTCGATCTCGAGATTCGAACAGAAGACCAGCAAAATACAATGACACACCCTGCCGATCTAGCCACCAAGACTCGTACCTCGAGAGCTGCTGAAGGGTCAAAGATTCTCATTACGACTCGGCAATAAGTTTTAAGTATTGTGTAAATCTGGTTTTAAAAGCACAATGCTAAGATAATTAATAGATTCTGCGCATATGCGGGAACTTGATTCTTAAAATTACGATAAATTATAGAAATATTTTAAATTTATAATATTGTTTTGAAATATATGATTTGGAATGATTCATAGTAACGCTATGAATAATGGAGAAATATAGATAAAATTTATTTAAAAAAAAAGAAAAATTATAAATTATTTGTCGATCTCGAGATTCGAACAGAAGACCTGCAAAATACAATGACACACCCTGCCGATCTAGCCACCAAGACTCGTACCTCGAGAGCTGCTGAAGGGTCAAAGATTCTCATTCGACTCGGGAATAAGTTTTAAGTATTGTGTAAATCTGGTTTTAAAAGCACACTGCTAAGAATATTAAGACATTCTGCGCATGTGCGGGAACTTGACTCTTAAAATTCCGATAAAATATAGAAATATTTTAAATTTATAATAATGTTTTGAAATATATGATTTGGAATGATTCATAGTAACGCTATGAATAATGGAGAAATATAGATAAAATTTATTTAAAAAAAAGAAAAATTAAAAATTATTTGTCGATCTCGAGATTCGAACAGAAGACCAGCAAAATACAATGACACACCCTGCCGATCTAGCCACCAAGACTCGTACCTCGAGAGCTGCTGAAGGGTCAAAGATTCTCATTACGACTCGGCAATAAGTTTTAAGTATTGTGTAAATCTGGTTTTAAAAGCACAATGCTAAGATAATTAATAGATTCTGCGCATGTGCGGGAACTTGACTCTTAAAATTCCGATAAAATATAGAAAAATATTAAATTTATAATATTGTTTTGAAATATATGATTTGGAATGATTCATAGTAACTCTATGAATAATGGAGAAATATAGATAAAATTTATTTAAAAAAAAAGAAAAATTATAAATTATTTGTCGATCTCGAGATTCGAACAGAAGACCTGCAAAATACAATGACACACCCTGCCGATCTAGCCACCAAGACTCGTACCTCGAGAGCTGCTGAAGGGTCAAAGATTCTCATTCGACTCGGGAATAAGTTTTAAGTATTGTGTAAATCTGGTTTTAAAAGCACACTGCTAAGAATATTAAGACATTCTGCGCATGTGCGGGAACTTGACTCTTAAAATTACGATAAATTATAGAAATATTTTAAATTTATAATATTGTTTTGAAATATATGATTTGGAATGATTCATAGTAACGCTATGAATAATGGAGAAATATAGATAAAATTTATTTAAAAAAAAAGAAAAATTATAAAATATTTGTCGATCTCGAGATTCGAACAGAAGACCTGCAAAATACAATGACACACCCTGCCGATCTAGCCACCAAGACTCGTACCTCGAGAGCTGCTGAAGGGTCAAAGATTCTCATTCGACTCGGGAATAAGTTTTAAGTATTGTGTAAATCTGGTTTTAAAAGCACACTGCTAAGAATATTAAGACATTCTGCGCATGTGCGGGAACTTGACTCTTAAAATTCCGATAAAATATAGAAAAATATTAAATTTATAATATTGTTTTGAAATATATGATTTGGAATGATTCATAGTAACTCTATGAATAATGGAGAAATAAAGATAAAATTTATTTAAAAAAAAAGAAAAATTATAAATTATTTGTCGATTTCGAGATTCGAACAGAAGACCAGCAAAATACAATGACACACACTGCCGATCTAGCCACCAAGACTCGTAACTCGAGAGTTTCTGAATGGTCAAAGACTCTTATTACGACTCGGCAATAAGTTTTAAGTATTGTGTAAATCTGGTTTTAAAAGCACAATGCTAAGAAGATTAATAGATTCTGGGCATGTGCGGGAACTTGATTCTTAAAATTCCGATAAAATATAGAAATATTTTAAATTTATAATATTGTTTTGAAATATATGATTTGGAATGAGTCATAGTAACGCTATGAATAATGGAGAAATATAGATAAAATTTATTTTAAAAAAAGAAAAATTATAAATTATTTGTCGATCTCGAGATTCGAACAGAAGACCAGCAAAATACAATGACACACCCTGCCGATCTAGCCACCAAGACTCGTACCTCGAGAGCTGCTGAAGGGTCAAAGATTCTCATTCGACTCGGGAATAAGTTTTAAGTATTGTGTAAATCTGGTTTTAAAAGCACACTGCTAAGAATATTAAGACATTCTGCGCATGTGCGGGAACTTGACTCTTAAAATTACGATAAATTATAGAAATATTTTAAATTTATAATATTGTTTTGAAATATATGATTTGGAATGATTCATAGTAACGCTATGAATAATGGAGAAATATAGATAAAATTTATTTAAAAAAAAAGAAAAATTATAAAATATTTGTCGATCTCGAGATTCGAACAGAAGACCTGCAAAATACAATGACACACCCTGCCGATCTAGCCACCAAGACTCGTACCTCGAGAGCTGCTGAAGGGTCAAAGATTCTCATTCGACTCGGGAATAAGTTTTAAGTATTGTGTAAATCTGGTTTTAAAAGCACACTGCTAAGAATATTAAGACATTCTGCGCATGTGCGGGAACTTGACTCTTAAAATTCCGATAAAATATAGAAAAATATTAAATTTATAATATTGTTTTGAAATATATGATTTGGAATGATTCATAGTAACTCTATGAATAATGGAGAAATAAAGATAAAATTTATTTAAAAAAAAAGAAAAATTATAAATTATTTGTCGATTTCGAGATTCGAACAGAAGACCAGCAAAATACAATGACACACACTGCCGATCTAGCCACCAAGACTCGTAACTCGAGAGTTTCTGAATGGTCAAAGACTCTTATTACGACTCGGCAATAAGTTTTAAGTATTGTGTAAATCTGGTTTTAAAAGCACAATGCTAAGAAGATTAATAGATTCTGGGCATGTGCGGGAACTTGATTCTTAAAATTCCGATAAAATATAGAAATATTTTAAATTTATAATATTGTTTTGAAATATATGATTTGGAATGAGTCATAGTAACGCTATGAATAATGGAGAAATATAGATAAAATTTATTTTAAAAAAAGAAAAATTATAAATTATTTGTCGATCTCGAGATTCGAACAGAAGACCAGCAAAATACAATGACACACCCTGCCGATCTAGCCACCAAGACTCGTACCTCGAGAGCTGCTGAAGGGTCAAAGATTCTCATTACGACTCGGCAATAAGTTTTAAGTATTGTGTAAATCTGGTTTTAAAAGCATACTGCTAAGAATATTAATAGATTCTGCGCATATGCGGGAACTTGACTCTTAAAATTCCGATAAATTATAGAAATATTTTAAATTTATAATATTGTTTTGAAATATATGATTTGAATTGATTCATAGTAACGCTATGAATAATGGAGAAATATAGATAAAATTTATTTAAAAAAAAAGAAAAATTATAAATTATTTGTCGATCTCGAGATTCGAACAGAAGACCAGCAAAATACAATGACACACCCTGCCGATCTAGCCACCAAGACTCGTACCTCGAGAGCTGCTGAAGGGTCAAAGATTCTCATTACGACTCCGGAATAAGTTTTAAGTATTGTGTAAATCTGGTTTTAAAAGCACACTGCTAAGAATATTAATAGATTCTGCGCATGTGCGGGAACTTGACTCTTAAAATTCCGATAAATTATAGAAATATTTTAAATTTATAATATTGTTTTGAAATATATGATTTGAATTGATTCATAGTAACGCTATGAATAATGGAGAAATAAAGATAAAATTTATTTAAAAAAAAGAAGAATTATAAATTATTTGTCGATCTCGAGATTCGAACAGAATACCAGCAAAATACCATGACACACCCTGCCGATCTAGCCACCAAGACTCGTACCTCAAGAGTTTCTGAATGGTCAAAGACTCTCATTACGACTCGGCAATAAGTTTTAAGTATTGTGTAAATCTGGTTTTAAAAGCACACTGCTAAGAATATTAATACATTCTGCGCATGTGCGGGAACTTGACTCTTAAAATTCCGATAAAATATAGAAAAATATTAAATTTATAATATTGTTTTGAAATATATGAATTGGAATGATTCATAGTAACTCTATGAATAATGGAGAAATAAAGATAAAATTTATTTAAAAAAAAGAAAAATTATAAATTATTTGTCGATCTCGAGATTCGAACAGAAGACCAGGAAAATACTATGACACACCCTGCCGATCTAGCCACCAAGACTCGTACCTCGAGAGCTGCTGAAGGGTCAAAGATTCTCATTACGACTCGGCAATAAGTTTTAAGTATTGTGTAAATCTGGTTTTAAACGCACAATGCTAAGATAATTAATAGATTCTGCGCATGTGCGGGAACTTGACTCTTAAAATTCCGATAAAATATAGAAATATTTTAAATTTATATTATTGTTTTGAAATATATGATTTGGAATGATTCATAGTAACTCTATGAATAATGGAGAAATAAAGATAAAATTTATTTTAAAAAAAGAAAAATTATAAATTATTTGTCGATCTCGAGATTCGAACAGAAGAAAAGCAAAATACAATGACACACCCTGCCGATCTAGCCACCAAGACTCGTACCTCGAGAGCTTCTGAAGGGTCAAAGATTCTCATTACGACTCTGCAATAAGTTTTAAGTATTGTGTAAATCTGGTTTTAAAAGCACAATGCTAAGATAATTAATAGATTATGCGCATGTGCGGGAACTTGACTCTTAAAATTCCGATAAAATATAGAAATATATTAAATTTATAATATTGTTTTGAAATATATGATTTGGAATGAGTCATAGTAACTCTATGAATAATGGAGAAATAAAGATAAAATTTATTTAAAAAAAAGAAAAATTATAAATTATTTGTCGATCTCGAGATTCGAACAGAAGAAAAGCAAAATACAATGACACACCCTGCCGATCTAGCCACCAAGACTCGTACCTCGAGAGCTGCTGAAGGGTCAAAGATTCTCATTACGACTCGGCAATAAGTTTTAAGTATTGTGTAAATCTGGTTTTAAAAGCATACTGCTAAGAATATTAATAGATTCTGCGCATGTGCGGGAACTTGACTCTTAAAATTCCGATAAATTATAGAAATATTTTAAATTTATAATATTGTTTTGAAATATATGATTTGAATTGATTCATAGTAACGCTATGAATAATGGAGAAATATAGATAAAATTTATTTAAAAAAAAAGAAAAATTATAAATTATTTGTCGATCTCGAGATTCGAACAGAAGACCTGCAAAATACAATGACACACCCTGCCGATCTAGCCACCAAGACTCGTACCTCGAGAGCTGCTGAAGGGTCAAAGATTCTCATTACGACTCGGCAATAAGTTTTAAGTATTGTGTAAATCTGGTTTTAAAAGCACACTGCTAAGAATATTAATAGATTCTGCGCATGTGCGGGAACTTGACTCTTAAAATTCCGATAAATTATAGAAATATTTTAAATTTATAATATTGTTTTGAAATATATGATTTGAATTGATTCATAGTAACGCTATGAATAATGGAGAAATAAAGATAAAATTTATTTAAAAAAAAGAAGAATTATAAATTATTTGTCGATCTCGAGATTCGAACAGAATACCAGCAAAATACCATGACACACCCTGCCGATCTAGCCACCAAGACTCGTACCTCAAGAGTTTCTGAATGGTCAAAGACTCTCATTACGACTCGGCAATAAGTTTTAAGTATTGTGTAAATCTGGTTTTAAAAGCACACTGCTAAGAATATTAATACATTCTGCGCATGTGCGGGAACTTGACTCTTAAAATTCCGATAAAATATAGAAAAATATTAAATTTATAATATTGTTTTGAAATATATGAATTGGAATGATTCATAGTAACTCTATGAATAATGGAGAAATAAAGATAAAATTTATTTAAAAAAAAGAAAAATTATAAATTATTTGTCGATCTCGAGATTCGAACAGAAGACCAGGAAAATACAATGACACACCCTGCCGATCTAGCCACCAAGACTCGTACCTCGAGAGCTGCTGAAGGGTCAAAGATTCTCATTACGACTCGGCAATAAGTTTTAAGTATTGTGTAAATCTGGTTTTAAACGCACAATGCTAAGATAATTAATAGATTCTGCGCATGTGCGGGAACTTGACTCTTAAAATTCCGATAAAATATAGAAATATTTTAAATTTATATTATTGTTTTGAAATATATGATTTGGAATGATTCATAGTAACTCTATGAATAATGGAGAAATAAAGATAAAATTTATTTAAAAAAAAGAAAAATTATAAATTATTTGTCGATCTCGAGATTCGAACAGAAGAAAAGCAAAATACAATGACACACCCTGCCGATCTAGCCACCAAGACTCGTACCTCGAGAGCTTCTGAAGGGTCAAAGATTCTCATTACGACTCTGCAATAAGTTTTAAGTATTGTGTAAATCTGGTTTTAAAAGCACAATGCTAAGATAATTAATAGATTATGCGCATGTGCGGGAACTTGACTCTTAAAATTCCGATAAAATATAGAAATATATTAAATTTATAATTTTGTTTTGAAATATATGATTTGGAATGAGTCATAGTAACTCTATGAATAATGGAGAAATAAAGATAAAATTTATTTTAAAAAAAGAAAAATTATAAATTATTTGTCGATCTCGAGATTCGAACAGAAGAAAAGCAAAATACAATGACACACCCTGCCGATCTAGCCACCAAGACTCGTACCTCGAGAGCTGCTGAAGGGTCAAAGATTCTCATTACGACTCGGCAATAAGTTTTAAGTATTGTGTAAATCTGGTTTTAAAAGCATACTGCTAAGAATATTAATAGATTCTGCGCATGTGCGGGAACTTGACTCTTAAAATTCCGATAAATTATAGAAATATTTTAAATTTATAATATTGTTTTGAAATATATGATTTGAATTGATTCATAGTAACGCTATGAATAATGGAGAAATATAGATAAAATTTATTTAAAAAAAAAGAAAAATTATAAATTATTTGTCGATCTCGAGATTCGAACAGAAGACCAGCAAAATACAATGACACACCCTGCCGATCTAGCCACCAAGACTCGTACCTCGAGAGCTGCTGAAGGGTCAAAGATTCTCATTACGACTCGGCAATAAGTTTTAAGTATTGTGTAAATCTGGTTTTAAAAGCACACTGCTAAGAATATTAAGACATTCTGCGCATGTGCGGGAACTTGACTCTTAAAATTCCGATAAATTATAGAAATATTTTAAATTTATAATATTGTTTTGAAATATATGATTTGAATTGATTCATAGTAACGCTATGAATAATGGAGAAATAAAGATAAAATTTATTTAAAAAAAAGAAGAATTATAAATTATTTGTCGATCTCGAGATTCGAACAGAATACCAGCAAAATACCATGACACACCCTGCCGATCTAGCCACCAAGACTCGTACCTCAAGAGTTTCTGAATGGTCAAAGACTCTCATTACGACTCGGCAATAAGTTTTAAGTATTGTGTAAATCTGGTTTTAAAAGCACACTGCTAAGAATATTAATACATTCTGCGCATGTGCGGGAACTTGACTCTTAAAATTCCGATAAAATATAGAAAAATATTAAATTTATAATATTGTTTTGAAATATATGAATTGGAATGATTCATAGTAACTCTATGAATAATGGAGAAATAAAGATAAAATTTATTTAAAAAAAAGAAAAATTATAAATTATTTGTCGATCTCGAGATTCGAACAGAAGACCAGGAAAATACAATGACACCCCCTGCCGATCTAGCCACCAAGACTCGTACCTCGAGAGCTGCTGAAGGGTCAAAGATTCTCATTACGACTCGGCAATAAGTTTTAAGTATTGTGTAAATCTGGTTTTAAACGCACAATGCTAAGATAATTAATAGATTCTGCGCATGTGCGGGAACTTGACTCTTAAAATTCCGATAAAATATAGAAATATTTTAAATTTATATTATTGTTTTGAAATATATGATTTGGAATGATTCATAGTAACTCTATGAATAATGGAGAAATAAAGATAAAATTTATTTAAAAAAAAGAAAAATTATAAATTATTTGTCGATCTCGAGATTCGAACAGAAGAAAAGCAAAATACAATGACACACCCTGCCGATCTAGCCACCAAGACTCGTACCTCGAGAGCTTCTGAAGGGTCAAAGATTCTCATTACGACTCTGCAATAAGTTTTAAGTATTGTGTAAATCTGGTTTTAAAAGCACAATGCTAAGATAATTAATAGATTATGCGCATGTGCGGGAACTTGACTCTTAAAATTCCGATAAAATATAGAAATATATTAAATTTATAATATTGTTTTGAAATATATGATTTGGAATGAGTCATAGTAACTCTATGAATAATGGAGAAATAAAGATAAAATTTATTTTAAAAAAAGAAAAATTATAAATTATTTGTCGATCTCGAGATTCGAACAGAAGAAAAGTAAAATACAATGACACACCCTGCCGATCTAGCCACCAAGACTCGTACCTCGAGAGCTTCTGAAGGGTCAAAGATTCTCATTACGACTCGGCAATAAGTTTTAAGTATTGTGTAAATCTGGATTTAAAAGCACAATGCTAAGATAATTAAAAGATTCTGCGCATGTGCGGGAACTTCACTCTTAAAATTCCGATAAAATATAGAAATATATTAAATTTATAATATTGTTTTGAAATATATGATTTGGAATGATTCATAGTAACGCTATGAATAATGGAGAAATATAGATAAAATTTATTTAAAAAAAAAGAAAAATTATAAATTATTTGTCGATCTCGAGATTCGAACAGAAGACCTGCAAAATACAATGACACACCCTGCCGATCTAGACACCAAGACTCGTACCTTGAGAGCTGCTGAAGGGTCAAAGATTCTCATTACGACTCGGGAATAAGTTTTAAGTATTGTGTAAATCTGGTTTTAAAAGCACACTGCTAAGAATATTAATACATTCTGCGCATGTGCGGGAACTTGACTCTTAAAATTCCGATAAAATATAGAAATATTTTAAATTTATAATAATGTTTTGAAATATATGATTTGGAATGATTCATAGTAACGCTATGAATAATGGAGAAATATAGATAAAATTTATTTAAAAAAAAGAAAAATTAAAAATTATTTGTCGATCTCGAGATTCGAACAGAAGACCAGCAAAATACAATGACACACCCTGCCGATCTAGCCACCAAGACTCGTACCTCGAGAGCTGCTGAAGGTTCAAAGATTCTCATTACGACTCGGCAATAAGTTTTAAGTATTGTGTAAATCTGGTTTTAAAAGCACAATGCTAAGATAATTAATAGATTCTGCGCATGTGCGGGAACTTGATTCTTAAAATTACGATAAATTATAGAAATATTTTAAATTTATAATATTGTTTTGAAATATATGATTTGGAATGATTCATAGTAACGCTATGAATAATGGAGAAATATAGATAAAATTTATTTAAAAAAAAAGAAAAATTATAAATTATTTGTCGATCTCGAGATTCGAACAGAAGACCTGCAAAATACAATGACACACCCTGCCGATCTAGCCACCAAGACTCGTACCTCGAGAGCTGCTGAAGGGTCAAAGATTCTCATTACGACTCGGGAATAAGTTTTAAGTATTGTGTAAATCTGGTTTTAAAAGCACACTGCTAAGAATATTAAGACATTCTGCGCATGCGCGGGAACTTGACTCTTAAAATTCCGATAAAATATAGAAAAATATTAAATTTATAATATTGTTTTGAAATATATGATTTGGAATGATTCATAGTAACTCTATGAATAATGGAGAAATAAAGATAAAATTTATTTAAAAAAAAGAAAAATTATAAATTATTTGTCGATTTCGAGATTCGAACAGAAGACCAGCAAAATACAATGACACACACTGCCGATCTAGCCACCAAGACTCGTAACTCGAGAGTTTCTGAATGGTCAAAGACTCTTATTACGACTCGGCAATAAGTTTTAAGTATTGTGTAAATCTGGTTTTAAAAGCACAATGCTAAGAAGATTATAGATTCTGGGCATGTGCGGGAACTTGATTCTTAAAATTCCGATAAAATATAGAAATATTTTAAATTTATAATATTGTTTTGAAATATATGATTTGGAATGAGTCATAGTAACTCTATGAATAATGGAGAAATAAAGATAAAATTTATTTAAAAAAAAAGAAAAATTATAAATTATTTGTCGATCTCGAGATTCGAACAGAAGACCTGCAAAATACAATGACACACCCTGCCGATCTAGACACCAAGACTCGTACCTTGAGAGCTGCTGAAGGGTCAAAGATTCTCATTACGACTCGGGAATAAGTTTTAAGTATTGTGTAAATCTGGTTTTAAAAGCACACTGCTAAGAATATTAATACATTCTGCGCATGTGCGGGAACTTGATTCTTAAAATTACGATAAAATATAGAAATATTTTAAATTTATAATAATGTTTTGAAATATATGATTTGGAATGATTCATAGTAACGCTATGAATAAAGGAGAAATATAGATAAAATTTATTTAAAAAAAGAAAAATTAAAAATTATTTGTCGATCTCGAGATTCGAACAGAAGACCAGCAAAATACAATGACACACCCTGCCGATCTAGCCACCAAGACTCGTACCTCGAGAGCTGCTGAAGGGTCAAAGATTCTCATTACGACTCGGCAATAAGTTTTAAGTTTTGTGTAAATCTGGTTTTAAAAGCACAATGATAAGATAATTAATAGATTCTGCGCATGTGCGGGAACTTGATTCTTAAAATTACGATAAATTATAGAAATATTTTAAATTTATAATATTGTTTTGAAATATATGATTTGGAATGATTCATAGTAACGCTATGAATAATGGAGAAATATAGATAAAATTTATTTAAAAAAAAAGAAAAATTATAAATTATTTGTCGATCTCGAGATTCGAACAGAAGACCTGCAAAATACAATGACACACCCTGCCGATCTAGCCACCAAGACTCGTACCTCGAGAGCTGCTGAAGGGTCAAAGATTCTCATTACGACTCGGGAATAAGTTTTAAGTATTGTGTAAATCTGGTTTTAAAAGCACACTGCTAAGAATATTAAGACATTCTGCGCATGTGCGGGAACTTGACTCTTAAAATTCCGATAAAATATAGAAAAATATTAAATTTATAATATTGTTTTGAAATATATGATTTGGAATGATTCATAGTAACTCTATGAATAATGGAGAAATAAAGATAAAATTTATTTAAAAAAAAAGAAAAATTATAAATTATTTGTCGATTTCGAGATTCGAACAGAAGACCAGCAAAACACAATGACACACACTGCCGATCTAGCCACCAAGACTCGTAACTCGAGAGTTTCTGAATGGTCAAAGACTCTTATTACGACTCGGCAATACGTTTTAAGTATTGTGTAAATCTGGTTTTAAAAGCACAATGCTAAGAAGATTAATAGATTCTGGGCATGTGCGGGAACTTGATTCTTAAAATTCCGATAAAATATAGAAATATTTTAAATTTATAATATTGTTTTGAAATATATGATTTGGAATGAGTCATAGTAACTCTATGAATAATGGAGAAATAAAGATAAAATTTATTTTAAAAAAAGAAAAATTATAAATTATTTGTCGATCTCGAGATTCGAACAGAAGAAAAGCAAAATACAATGACACACCCTGCCGATCTAGCCACCAAGACTCGTACCTCGAGAGCTTCTGAAGGGTCAAAGATTCTCATTACGACTCGGCAATAAGTTTTAAGTATTGTGTAAATCTGGATTTAAAAGCACAATGCTAAGATAATTAAAAGATTCTGCGCATGTGCGGGAACTTCACTCTTAAAATTCCGATAAAATATAGAAATATATTAAATTTATAATATTGTTTTGAAATATATGATTTGGAATGATTCATAGTAACGCTATGAATAATGGAGAAATATAGATAAAATTTATTTAAAAAAAAAGAAAAATTATAAATTATTTGTCGATCTCGAGATTCGAACAGAAGACCTGCAAAATACAATGACACACCCTGCCGATCTAGACACCAAGACTCGTACCTCGAGAGCTGCTGAAGGGTCAAAGATTCTTATTACGACTCGGGAATAAGTTTTAAGTATTGTGTAAATCTGGTTTTAAAAGCACACTGCTAAGAATATTAATACATTCTGCGCATGTGCGGGAACTTGACTCTTAAAATTCCGATAAAATATAGAAATATTTTAAATTTATAATAATGTTTTGAAATATATGATTTGGAATGATTCATAGTAACGCTATGAATAATGGAGAAATATAGATAAAATTTATTTAAAAAAAGAAAAATTAAAAATTATTTGTCGATCTCGAGATTCGAACAGAAGACCAGCAAAATACAATGACACACCCTGCCGATCTAGCCACCAAGACTCGTACCTCGAGAGCTGCTGAAGGTTCAAAGATTCTCATTACGACTCGGCAATAAGTTTTAAGTATTGTGTAAATCTGGTTTTAAAAGCACAATGCTAAGATAACTAATAGATTCTGCGCATGTGCGGGAACTTGATTCTTAAAATTACGATAAATTATAGAAATATTTTAAATTTATAATATTGTTTTGAAATATATGATTTGGAATGATTCATAGTAACGCTATGAATAATGGAGAAATATAGATAAAATTTATTTAAAAAAAAAGAAAAATTATAAATTATTTGTCGATCTCGAGATTCGAACAGAAGACCTGCAAAATACAATGACACACCCTGCCGATCTAGCCACCAAGACTCGTACCTCGAGAGCTGCTGAAGGGTCAAAGATTCTCATTACGACTCGGGAATAAGTTTTAAGTATTGTGTAAATCTGGTTTTAAAAGCACACTGCTAAGAATATTAAGACATTCTGCGCATGTGCGGGAACTTGACTCTTAAAATTCCGATAAAATATAGAAAAATATTAAATTTATAATATTGTTTTGAAATATATGATTTGGAATGATTCATAGTAACTCTATGAATAATGGAGAAATAAAGATAAAATTTATTTAAAAAAAAGAAAAATTATAAATTATTTGTCGATTTCGAGATTCGAACAGAAGACCAGCAAAATACAATGACACACACTGCCGATCTAGCCACCAAGACTCGTAACTCGAGCGTTTCTGAATGGTCAAAGACTCTTATTACGACTCGGCAATAAGTTTTAAGTATTGTGTAAATCTGGTTTTAAAAGCACAATGCTAAGAAGATTAATAGATTCTGGGCATGTGCGGGAACTTGATTCTTAAAATTCCGATAAAATATAGAAATATTTTAAATTTATAATATTGTTTTGAAATATATGATTTGGAATGAGTCATAGTAACTCTATGAATAATGGAGAAATAAAGATAAAATTTATTTAAAAAAAAGAAAAATTATAAATTATTTGTCGATCTCGAGATTCGAACAGAAGAAAAGCAAAATACAATGACACACCCTGCCGATCTAGCCACCAAGACTCGTACCTCGAGAGCTTCTGAAGGGTCAAAGATTCTTATTACGACTCGGCAATAAGTTTTAAGTATTGTGTAAATCTGGTTTTAAAAGCACAATGCTAAGAAGATTAATAGATTCTGGGCATGTGCGGGAACTTGATTCTTAAAATTCCGATAAAATATAGAAATATTTTAAATTTATAATATTGTTTTGAAATATATGATTTGGAATGAGTCATAGTAACTCTATGAATAATGGAGAAATAAAGATAAAATTTATTTAAAAAAAAGAAAAATTATAAATTATTTGTCGATCTCGAGATTCGAACAGAAGAAAAGCAAAATACAATGACACACACTGCCGATCTAGCCACCAAGACTCGTACCTCGAGAGCTTCTGAAGGGTCAAAGATTCTCATTACGACTCGGCAATAAGTTTTAAGTATTGTGTAAATCTGGTTTTAAAAGCACACTGCTAAGAATATTAATACATTCTGCGCATGTGCGGGAACTTGACTCTTAAAATTCCGATAAAATATAGAAATATTTTAAATTTATAATAATGTTTTGAAATATATGATTTGGAATGATTCATAGTAACGCTATGAATAATGGAGAAATATAGATAAAATTTATTTAAAAAAAAAGAAAAATTATAAATTATTTGTCGATCTCGAGATTCGAACAGAAGACCTGCAAAATACAATGACACAACCTGCCGATCTAGACACCAAGACTCGTACCTCGAGAGCTGCTGAAGGGTCAAAGATTCTCATTACGACTCGGGAATAAGTTTTAAGTATTGTGTAAATCTGGTTTTAAAAGCACACTGCTAAGAATATTAATACATTCTGCGCATGTGCGGGAACTTGACTCTTAAAATTCCGATAAAATATAGAAATATTTTAAATTTATAATAATGTTTTGAAATATATGATTTGGAATGATTCATAGTAACGCTATGAATAATGGAGAAATATAGATAAAATTTTTTTTAAAAAAAGAAAAATTAAAAATTATTTGTCGATCTCGAGATTCGAACAGAAGACCAGCAAAATACAATGACACACCCTGGCGATCTAGCCACCAAGACTCGTACCTCGAGAGCTGCTGAAGGGTCAAAGATTCTCATTACGACTCGGCAATAAGTTTTAAGTATTGTGTAAATCTGGTTTTAAAAGCACAATGCTAAGATAATTAATAGATTCTGCGCATGTGCGGGAACTTGATTCTTAAAATTACGATAAATTATAGAAATATTTTAAATTTATAATATTGTTTTGAAATATATGATTTGGAATGATTCATAGTAACGCTATGAATAATGGAGAAATATAGATAAAATTTATTTAAAAAAAAAGAAAAATTATAAATTATTTGTCGATCTCGAGATTCGAACAGAAGACCAGCAAAATACAATGACACACACTGCCGATCTAGCCACCAAGACTCGTAACTCGAGAGTTTCTGAATGGTCAAAGACTCTTATTACGACTCGGCAATAAGTTTTAAGTATTGTGTAAATCTGGTTTTAAAAGCACAATGCTAAGAAGATTAATAGATTCTGGGCATGTGCGGGAACTTGATTCTTAAAATTCCGATAAAATATAGAAATATTTTAAATTTATAATATTGTTTTGAAATATATGATTTGGAATGAGTCATAGTAACTCTATGAATAATGGAGAAATAAAGATAAAATTTATTTTAAAAAAAGAAAAATTATAAATTATTTGTCGATCTCGAGATTCGAACAGAAGAAAAGCAAAATACAATGACACACCCTGTCGATCTAGCCACCAAGACTCGTACCTCGAGAGCTTCTGAAGGGTCAAAGATTCTCATTACGACTCGGCAATAAGTTTTAAGTATTGTGTAAATCTGGATTTAAAAGCACAATGCTAAGATAATTAAAAGATTCTGCGCATGTGCGGGAACTTCACTCTTAAAATTCCGATAAAATATAGAAATATATTAAATTTATAATATTGTTTTGAAATATATGATTTGGAATGATTCATAGTAACGCTATGAATAATGGAGAAATATAGATAAAATTTATTTAAAAAAAAGAAAAATTATAAATTATTTGTCGATCTCGAGATTCGAACAGAAGACCTGCAAAATACAATGACACACCCTGCCGATCTAGACACCAAGACTCGTACCTCGAGAGCTGCTGAAGGGTCAAAGATTCTCATTACGACTCGGGAATAAGTTTTAAGTATTGTGTAAATCTGGTTTTAAAAGCACACTGCTAAGAATATTAATACATTCTGCGCATGTGCGGGAACTTGACTCTTAAAATTCCGATAAAATATAGAAATATTTTAAATTTATAATAATGTTTTGAAATATATGATTTGGAATGATTCATAGTAACGCTATGAATAATGGAGAAATATAGATAAAATTTATTTAAAAAAAAGAAAAATTAAAAATTATTTGTCGATCTCGAGATTCGAACAGAAGACCAGCAAAATACAATGACACACCCTGCCGATCTAGCCACCAAGACTCGTACCTCGAGAGCTGCTGAAGGGTCAAAGATTCTCATTACGACTCGGCAATAAGTTTTAAGTATTGTGTAAATCTGGTTTTAAAAGCACAATGCTAAGATAATTAATAGATTCTGCGCATGTGCGGGAACTTGATTCTTAAAATTACGATAAATTATAGAAATATTTTAAATTTATAATATTGTTTTGAAATATATGATTTGGAATGATTCATAGTAACGCTATGAATAATGGAGAAATATAGATAAAATTTATTTAAAAAAAAAGAAAAATTATAAATTATTTGTCGATCTCGAGATTCGAACAGAAGACCAGCAAAATACAATGACACACACTGCCGATCTAGCCACCAAGACTCGTAACTCGAGAGTTTCTGAATGGTCAAAGACTCTTATTACGACTCGGCAATAAGTTTTAAGTATTGTGTAAATCTTGTTTTAAAAGCACAATGCTAAGATAATTAATAGATTCTGCGCATGTGCGGGAACTTGATTCTTAAAATTACGTTAAATTATAGAAATATTTTAAATTTATAATATTGTTTTGAAATATATGATTTGGAATGATTCATAGTAACGCTATGAATAATGGAGAAATATAGATAAAATTTATTTTAAAAAAAGAAAAATTATAAATTATTTGTCGATCTCGAGATTCGAACAGAAGAAAAGCAAAATACAATGACACACCCTGCCGATCTAGCCACCAAGACTCGTACCTCGAGAGCTTCTGAAGGGTCAAAGATTCTCATTACGACTCGGCAATAAGTTTTAAGTATTGTGTAAATCTGGATTTAAAAGAACAATGCTAAGATAATTAAAAGATTCTGCGCATGTGCGGGAACTTCACTCTTAAAATTCCGATAAAATATAGAAATATATTAAATTTATAATATTGTTTTGAAATATATGATTTGGAATGATTCATAGTAACGCTATGAATAATGGAGAAATATAGATAAAATTTATTTAAAAAAAAAGAAAAATTATAAATTATTTGTCGATCTCGAGATTCGAACAGAAGACCTGCAAAATACAATGACACACCCTGCCGATCTAGACACCAAGACTCGTACCTCGAGAGCTGCTGAAGGGTCAAAGATTCTCATTACGACTCGGGAATAAGTTTTAAGTATTGTGTAAATCTGGTTTTAAAAGCACACTGCTAAGAATATTAATACATTCTGCGCATGTGCGGGAACTTGACTCTTAAAATTCCGATAAAATATAGAAATATTTTAAATTTATAATAATGTTTTGAAATATATGATTTGGAATGATTCATAGTAACGCTATGAATAATGGAGAAATATAGATAAAATTTATTTAAAAAAAAGAAAAATTAAAAATTATTTGTCGATCTCGAGATTCGAACAGAAGACCAGCAAAATACAATGACACACCCTGCCGATCTAGCCACCAAGACTCGTACCTCGAGAGCTGCTGAAGGGTCAAAGATTCTCATTACGACTCGGCAATAAGTTTTAAGTATTGTGTAAATCTGGTTTTAAAAGCACAATGCTAAGATAATTAATAGATTCTGCGCATGTGCGGGAACTTGATTCTTAAAATTACGATAAATTATAGAAATATTTTAAATTTATAATATTGTTTTGAAATATATGATTTGGAATGATTCATAGTAACGCTATGAATAATGGAGAAATATAGATAAAATTTATTTAAAAAAAAAGAAAAATTATAAATTATTTGTCGATCTCGAGATTCGAACAGAAGACCAGCAAAATACAATGACACACACTGCCGATCTAGCCACCAAGACTCGTAACTCGAGAGTTTCTGAATGGTCAAAGACTCTTATTACGACTCGGCAATAAGTTTTAAGTATTGTGTAAATCTTGTTTTAAAAGCACAATGCTAAGATAATTAATAGATTCTGCGCATGTGCGGGAACTTGATTCTTAAAATTACGTTAAATTATAGAAATATTTTAAATTTATAATATTGTTTTGAAATATATGATTTGGAATGATTCATAGTAACGCTATGAATAATGGAGAAATATAGATAAAATTTATTTTAAAAAAAGAAAAATTATAAATTATTTGTCGATCTCGAGATTCGAACAGAAGAAAAGCAAAATACAATGACACACCCTGCCGATCTAGCCACCAAGACTCGTACCTCGAGAGCTTCTGAAGGGTCAAAGATTCTCATTACGACTCGGCAATAAGTTTTAAGTATTGTGTAAATCTGGATTTAAAAGAACAATGCTAAGATAATTAAAAGATTCTGCGCATGTGCGGGAACTTCACTCTTAAAATTCCGATAAAATATAGAAATATATTAAATTTATAATATTGTTTTGAAATATATGATTTGGAATGATTCATAGTAACGCTATGAATAATGGAGAAATATAGATAAAATTTATTTAAAAAAAAAGAAAAATTATAAATTATTTGTCGATCTCGAGATTCGAACAGAAGACCTGCAAAATACAATGACACACCCTGCCGATCTAGACACCAAGACTCGTACCTCGAGAGCTGCTGAAGGGTCAAAGATTCTCATTACGACTCGGGAATAAGTTTTAAGTATTGTGTAAATCTGGTTTTAAAAGCACACTGCTAAGAATATTAATACATTCTGCGCATGTGCGGGAACTTGACTCTTAAAATTCCGATAAAATATAGAAATATTTTAAATTTATAATAATGTTTTGAAATATATGATTTGGAATGATTCATAGTAACGCTATGAATAATGGAGAAATATAGATAAAATTTATTTAAAAAAAAGAAAAATTAAAAATTATTTGTCGATCTCGAGATTCGAACAGAAGACCAGCAAAATACAATGACACACCCTGCCGATCTAGCCACCAAGACTCGTACCTCGAGAGCTGCTGAAGGGTCAAAGATTCTCATTACGACTCGGCAATAAGTTTTAAGTATTGTGTAAATCTGGTTTTAAAAGCACAATGCTAAGATAATTAATAGATTCTGCGCATGTGCGGGAACTTGATTCTTAAAATTACGATAAATTATAGAAATATTTTAAATTTATAATATTGTTTTGAAATATATGATTTGGAATGATTCATAGTAACGCTATGAATAATGGAGAAATATAGATAAAATTTATTTAAAAAAAAAGAAAAATTATAAATTATTTGTCGATCTCGAGATTCGAACAGAAGACCTGCAAAATACAATGACACACCCTGCCGATCTAGCCACCAAGACTCGTACCTCGAGAGCTGCTGAAGGGTCAAAGATTCTCATTACGACTCGGGAATAAGTTTTAAGTATTGTGTAAATCTGGTTTTAAAAGCACACTGCTAAGAATATTAAGACATTCTGCGCATGTGCGGGAACTTGACTCTTAAAATTCCAAAAAAATATAGAAAAATATTAAATTTATAATATTGTTTTGAAATATATGATTTGGAATGATTCATAGTAACTCTATGAATAATGGAGAAATAAAGATAAATTTATTTAAAAAAAAAGAAAAATTATAAATTATTTGTCGATCTCGAGATTCGAACAGAAGACCTGCAAAATACAATGACACACCCTGCCGATCTAGCCACCAATACTCGTACCTCGAGAGCTTCTGAAGGGTCAAAGATTCTCATTACGACTCGGGAATAAGTTTTAAGTATTGTGTAAATCTGGTTTTAAAAGCACGCTGCTAAGAATATTAATACATTCTGTGCATGTGCGGGAACTTGACTCTTAAAATTCCGATAAAATATAGAAATATTTTAAATTTATAATAATGTTTTGAAATATATGATTTGGAATGATTCATAGTAACGCTATGAATAATGGAGAAATATAGATAAAATTTATTTAAAAAAAAGAAAAATTAAAAATTATTTGTCGATCTCGAGATTCGAACAGAAGACCAGCAAAATACAATGACACACCCTGCCGATCTAGCCACCAAGACTCGTACCTCGAGAGCTGCTGAAGGGTCAAAGATTCTCATTACGACTCGGCAATAAGTTTTAAGTATTGTGTAAATCTGGTTTTAAAAGCACACTGCTAAGAATATTAAGACATTCTGCGCATGTGCGGGAACTTGACTCTTAAAATTCCAAAAAAATATAGAAAAATATTAAATTTATAATATTGTTTTGAAATATATGATTTGGAATGATTCATAGTAACTCTATGAATAATGGAGAAATAAAGATAAATTTATTTAAAAAAAAAGAAAAATTATAAATTATTTGTCGATTTCGAGATTCGAACAGAAGACCAGCAAAATACAATGACACACACTGCCGATCTAGCCACCAAGACTCGTAACTCGAGAGTTTCTGAATGGTCAAAGACTCTTATTACGACTTGGCAATAAGTTTTAAGTATTGTGTAAATCTGGTTTTAAAAGCACAATGCTAAGAAGATTAATAGATTCTGGGCATGTGCGGGAACTTGATTCTTAAAATTCCGATAAAATATAGAAATATTTTAAATTTATAATATTGTTTTGAAATATATGATTTGGAATGAGTCATAGTAACTCTATGAATAATGGAGAAATAAAGATAAAATTTATTTTAAAAAAAGAAAAATTATAAATTATTTGTCGATCTCGAGATTCGAACAGAAGAAAAGCAAAATACAATGACACACCCTGCCGATCTAGCCACCAAGACTCGTACCTCGAGAGCTTCTGAAGGGTCAAAGATTCTCATTACGACTCGGCAATAAGTTTTAAGTATTGTGTAAATCTGGATTTAAAAGCACAATGCTAAGATAATTAAAAGATTCTGCGCATGTGCGGGAACTTCACTCTTAAAATTCCGATAAAATATAGAAATATATTAAATTTATAATATTGTTTTGAAATATATGATTTGGAATGATTCATAGTAACGCTATGAATAATGGAGAAATATAGATAAAATTTATTTAAAAAAAAGAAAAATTATAAATTATTTGTCGATCTCGAGATTCGAACAGAAGACCTGCAAAATACAATGACACACCCTGCCGATCTAGACACCAAGACTCGTACCTCGAGAGCTGCTGAAGGGTCAAAGATTCTCATTACGACTCGGGAATAAGTTTTAAGTATTGTGTAAATCTGGTTTTAAAAGCACACTGCTAAGAATATTAATACATTCTGCGCATGTGCGGGAACTTGACTCTTAAAATTCCGATAAAATATAGAAATATTTTAAATTTATAATAAAGTTTTGAAATATATGATTTGGAATGATTCATAGTAACGCTATGAATAATGGAGAAATATAGATAAAATTTATTTAAAAAAAAGAAAAATTAAAAATTATTTGTCGATCTCGAGATTCGAACAGAAGACCAGCAAAATACAATGACACACCCTGCCGATCTAGACACCAAGACTCGTACCTCGAGAGCTGCTGAAGGGTCAAAGATTCTCATTACGACTCGAGAATAAGTTTTAAGTATTGTGTAAATCTGGTTTTAAAAGCACACTGCTAAGAATATTAATACATTCTGCGCATGTGCGGGAACTTGATTCTTAAAATTACGATTAATTATAGAAATATTTTAAATTTATAATATTGTTTTGAAATATATGATTTGGAATGATTCATAGTAACGCTATGAATAATGGAGAAATATAGATAAAATTTATTTAAAAAAAAAGAAAAATTATAAATTATTTGTCGATCTCGAGATTCGAAGACCTGCAAAATACAATGACACACCCTGCCGATCTAGCCACCAAGACTCGTACCTCGAGAGCTGCTGAAGGGTCAAAGATTCTCATTACGACTCGGGAATAAGTTTTAAGTATTGTGTAAATCTGGTTTTAAAAGCACACTGCTAAGAATATTAAAACATTCTGCGCATGTGCGGGAACTTGACTCTTAAAATTCCGATAAATTATAGAAATATTTTAAATTTATAATATTGTTTTGAAATATATGATTTGGAATGATTCATAGTAACGCTATGAATAATGGAGAAATATAGATAAAATTTATTTAAAAAAAAGAAAAATTATAAATTATTTGTCGATCTCGAGATTCGAACAGAAGACCAGCAAAATACAATGACACACCCTGCCGATCTAGCCACCAAGACTCGTACCTCGAGAGCTGCTGAAGGGTCAAAGATTCTCATTACGACTCGGCAATAAGTTTTAAGTATTGTGTAAATCTGGTTTTAAACGCACAATGCTAAGATAATTAAAAGATTCTGCGCATGTGCGGGAACTTCACTCTTAAAATTCCGATAAAATATAGAAATATATTAAATTTATAATATTGTTTTGAAATATATGATTTGGAATGATTCATAGTAACGCTATGAATAATGGAGAAATATAGATAAAATTTATTTAAAAAAAAAGAAAAATTATAAATTATTTGTCGATCTCGAGATTCGAACAGAAGACCTGCAAAATACAATGACACACCCTGCCGATCTAGACACCAAGACTCGTACCTCGAGAGCTGCTGAAGGGTCAAAGATTCTCATTACGACTCGAGAATAAGTTTTAAGTATTGTGTAAATCTGGTTTTAAAAGCACACTGCTAAGAATATTAATACATTCTGCGCATGTGCGGGAACTTGATTCTTAAAATTACGATAAATTATAGAAATATTTTAAATTTATAATATTGTTTTGAAATATATGATTTGGAATGATTCATAGTAACGCTATGAATAATGGAGAAATATAGATAAAATTTATTTAAAAAAAAAGAAAAATTATAAATTATTTGTCGATCTCGAGATTCGAAGACCTGCAAAATACAATGACACACCCTGCCGATCTAGCCACCAAGACTCGTACCTCGAGAGCTGCTGAAGGGTCAAAGATTCTCATTACGACTCGGGAATAAGTTTTAAGTATTGTGTAAATCTGGTTTTAAAAGCACACTGCTAAGAATATTAAGACATTCTGCGCATGTGCGGGAACTTGACTCTTAAAATTCCGATAAAATATAGAAAAATATTAAATTTATAATATTGTTTTGAAATATATGATTTGGAATGATTCATAGTAACTCTATGAATAATGGAGAAATAAAGATAAAATTTATTTAAAAAAAAAGAAAAATTATAAATTATTTGTCGATTTCGAGATTCGAACAGAAGACCAGCAAAATACAATGACACACACTGCCGATCTAGCCACCAAGACTCGTAACTCGAGAGTTTCTGAATGGTCAAAGACTCTTATTACGACTCGGCAATAAGTTTTAAGTATTGTGTAAATCTGGTTTTAAAAGCACAATGCTAAGAAGATTAATAGATTCTGGGCATGTGCGGGAACTTGATTCTTAAAATTCCGATAAAATATAGAAATATTTTAAATTTATAATATTGTTTTGAAATATATGATTTGGAATGATTCATAGTAACGATATGAATAATGGAGAAATATAGATAAAATTTATTTAAAAAAAAAGAAAAATTATAAATTATTTGTCGATCTCGAGATTCGAAGACCTGCAAAATACAATGACACACCCTGCCGATCTAGCCACCAAGACTCGTACCTCGAGAGCTGCTGAAGGGTCAAAGATTCTCATTACGACTCGGGAATAAGTTTTAAGTATTGTGTAAATCTGGTTTTAAAAGCACACTGCTAAGAATATTAAAACATTCTGCGCATGTGCGGGAACTTGACTCTTAAAATTCCGATAAAATATAGAAAAATATTAAATTTATAATATTGTTTTGAAATATATGATTTGGAATGATTCATAGTAACTCTATGAATAATGGAGAAATAAAGATAAAATTTATTTAAAAAAAAAGAAAAATTATAAATTATTTGTCGATTTCGAGATTCGAACAGAAGACCAGCAAAATACAATGACACACACTGCCGATCTAGCCACCAAGACTCGTAACTCGAGAGTTTCTGAATGGTCAAAGACTCTTATTACGACTCGGCAATAAGTTTTAAGTATTGTGTAAATCTGGTTTTAAAAGCACAATGCTAAGAAGATTAATAGATTCTGGGCATGTGCGGGAACTTGATTCTTAAAATTCCGATAAAATATAGAAATATTTTAAATTTATAATATTGTTTTGAAATATATGATTTGGAATGATTCATAGTAACTCTATGAATAATGGAGAAATAAAGACAAAATTTATTTAAAAAAAGAAAAATTATAAATTATTTGTCGATCTCGAGATTCGAACAGAAGACCAGCAAAATACAATGACACACCCTGCCGTTCTAGCCACCAAGACTCGTACCTCGAGAGTTACTGAATGGTCAAAGACTCTTATTACGACTCGGCAATAAGTTTTAAGTATTGTGTAAATCTGGTTTTAAAAGCACAATGCTAAGAAGATTAATAGATTCTGCGCATGTGCGGGAACTTGATTCTTAAAATTCCGATAAAATATAGAAATATTTTAAATTTATAATAATGTTTTGAAATATATGATTTTAAATGATTCATAGTAACGCTATGAATAATGGAGAAATAAAGATAAAATTTATTTAAAAAAAAGAAAAATTATAAATTATTTGTCGATCTCGAGATTCGAACAGAAGACCAGCAAAATACAATGACACACCCTGCCGATCTAGCCACCAAGACTCGTACCTCGAGAGCTTCTGAAGGGTCAAAGATTCTGATTACGACTCTGCAATAAGTTTTAAGTATTGTGTAAATCTGGTTTTAAAAGCACAATGCTAAGATAATTAATAGATTCTGCGCATGTGCGGGAACTTGATTCTTAAAATTACGATAAATTATAGAAATATTTTAAATTTATAATATTGTTTTGAAATATATGATTTGGAATGATTCATAGTAACGCTATGAATAATGGAGAAATATAGATAAAATTTATTTTAAAAAAAAGAAAAATTATAAATTATTTGTCGATCTCGAGATTCGAACAGAAGACCTGCAAAATACAATGACACACCCTGCCGATCTAGCCACCAAGACTCGTACCTCGAGAGCTGCTGAAGGGTCAAAGATTCTCATTACGACTCGGCAATAAGTTTTAAGTATTGTGTAAATCTGGTTTTAAAACAAATGCTAAGATAATTAATAGATTCTGCGCATGTGCGGGAACTTGACTCTTAAAATTCCGATAAATTATAGAAATATTTTAAATTTATAATATTGTTTTGAAATATATGATTTGGAATGATTCATAGTAACGCTATGAATAATGGAGAAATATAGATAAAATTTATTTAAAAAAAAGAAAAATTATAAATTATTTGTCGATCTCGAGATTCGAACAGAAGACCAGCAAAATACAATGACACACCCTGCCGATCTAGCCACCAAGACTCGTACCTCGAGAGCTGCTGAAGGGTCAAAGATTCTCATTACGACTCGGCAATAAGTTTTAAGTATTGTGTAAATCTGGTTTTAAACGCACAATGCTAAGATAATTAAAAGATTCTGCGCATGTGCGGGAACTTCACTCTTAAAATTCCGATAAAATATAGAAATATATTAAATTTATAATATTGTTTTGAAATATATGATTTGGAATGATTCATAGTAACGCTATGAATAATGGAGAAATATAGATAAAATTTATTTAAAAAAAAAGAAAAATTATAAATTATTTGTCGATCTCGAGATTCGAACAGAAGACCTGCAAAATACAATGACACACCCTGCCGATCTAGCCACCAAGACTCGTACCTCGAGAGCTGCTGAAGGGTCAAAGATTCTCATTACGACTCGGCAATAAGTTTTAAGTATTGTGTAAATCTGGTTTTAAAACAAATGCTAAGATAATTAATAGATTCTGCGCATGTGCGGGAACTTGACTCTTAAAATTCCGATAAATTATAGAAATATTTTAAATTTATAATATTGTTTTGAAATATATGATTTGGAATGATTCATAGTAACGCTATGAATAATGGAGAAATATAGATAAAATTTATTTAAAAAAAAGAAAAATTATAAATTATTTGTCGATCTCGAGATTCGAACAGAAGACCAGCAAAATACAATGACACACCCTGCCGATCTAGCCACCAAGACTCGTACCTCGAGAGCTGCTGAAGGGTCAAAGATTCTCATTACGACTCGGCAATAAGTTTTAAGTATTGTGTAAATCTGGTTTTAAACGCACAATGCTAAGATAATTAAAAGATTCTGCGCATGTGCGGGAACTTCACTCTTAAAATTCCGATAAAATATAGAAATATATTAAATTTATAATATTGTTTTGAAATATATGATTTGGAATGATTCATAGTAACGCTATGAATAATGGAGAAATATAGATAAAATTTATTTAAAAAAAAAGAAAAATTATAAATTATTTGTCGATCTCGAGATTCGAACAGAAGACCTGCAAAATACAATGACACACCCTGCCGATCTAGACACCAAGACTCGTACCTCGAGAGCTGCTGAAGGGTCAAAGATTCTCATTACGACTCGAGAATAAGTTTTAAGTATTGTGTAAATCTGGTTTTAAAAGCACACTGCTAAGAATATTAATACATTCTGCGCATGTGCGGGAACTTGATTCTTAAAATTACGATAAATTATAGAAATATTTTAAATTTATAATATTGTTTTGAAATATATGATTTGGAATGATTCATAGTAACGCTATGAATAATGGAGAAATATAGATAAAATTTATTTAAAAAAAAAGAAAAATTATAAATTATTTGTCGATCTCGAGATTCGAAGACCTGCAAAATACAATGACACACCCTGCCGATCTAGCCACCAAGACTCGTACCTCGAGAGCTGCTGAAGGGTCAAAGATTCTCATTACGACTCGGGAATAAGTTTTAAGTATTGTGTAAATCTGGTTTTAAAAGCACACTGCTAAGAATATTAAGACATTCTGCGCATGTGCGGGAACTTGACTCTTAAAATTCTGATAAAATATAGAAAAATATTAAATTTATAATATTGTTTTGAAATATATGATTTGGAATGATTCATAGTAACTCTATGAATAATGGAGAAATAAAGATAAAATTTATTTAAAAAAAAAGAAAAATTATAAATTATTTGTCGATTTCGAGATTCGAACAGAAGACCAGCAAAATACAATGCCACACACTGCCGATCTAGCCACCAAGACTCGTAACTCGAGAGTTTCTGAATGGTCAAAGACTCTTATTACGACTCGGCAATAAGTTTTAAGTATTGTGTAAATCTGGTTTTAAAAGCACAATGCTAAGAAGATTAATAGATTCTGGGCATGTGCGGGAACTTGATTCTTAAAATTCCGATAAAATATAGAAATATTTTAAATTTATAATATTGTTTTGAAATATATGATTTGGAATGATTCATAGTAACGATATGAATAATGGAGAAATATAGATAAAATTTATTTAAAAAAAAGAAAAATTATAAATTATTTGTCGATCTCGAGATTCGAACAGAAGACCAGCAAAATACAATGACACACCCTGCCGATCTAGCCACCAAGACTCGTACCTCGAGAGCTGCTGAAGGGTCAAAGATTCTCATTACGACTCGGCAATAAGTTTTAAGTATTGTGTAAATCTGGTTTTAAGAGCACAATGCTAAGAATATTAATAGATTCTGCGCATGTGCGGGAAAATGACTCTTAAAATTCCGATAAAATATAGAAATATTTTAAATTTATAATATTGTTTTGAAATATATGATTTGGAATGATTCATAGTAACTCTATGAATAATGGAGAAATAAAGACAAAATTTATTTAAAAAAAGAAAAATTATAAATTATTTGTCGATCTCGAGATTCGAACAGAAGACCAGCAAAATACAATGACACACCCTGCCGATCTAGCCACCAAGACTCGTACCTCGAGAGTTTCTGAATGGTCAAAGACTCTTATTACGACTCGGCAATAAGTTTTAAGTATTGTGTAAATCTGGTTTTAAAAGCACAATGCTAAGAAGATTAATAGATTCTGCGCATGTGCGGGAACTTGATTCTTAAAATTCCGATAAAATATAGAAATATTTTAAATTTATAATAATGTTTTGAAATATATGATTTTAAATGATTCATAGTAACGCTATGAATAATGGAGAAATAAAGATAAAATTTATTTAAAAAAAAGAAAAATTATAAATTATTTGTCGATCTCGAGATTCGAACAGAAGACCAGCAAAATACAATGACACACCCTGCCGATCTAGCCACCAAGACTCGTACCTCGAGAGCTGCTGAAGGGTCAAAGATTCTCATTACGACTCGGCAATAAGTTTTAAGTATTGTGTAAATCTGGTTTTAAAACAAATGCTAAGATAATTAATAGATTCTGCGCATGTGCGGGAACTTGACTCTTAAAAATCCGATAAATTATAGAAATATTTTAAATTTATAATATTGTTTTGAAATATATGATTTGGAATGATTCATAGTAACGCTATGAATAATGGAGAAATATAGATAAAATTTATTTAAAAAAAAGAAAAATTATAAATTATTTGTCGATCTCGAGATTCGAACAGAAGACCAGCAAAATACAATGACACACCCTGCCGATCTAGCCACCAAGACTCGTACCTCGAGAACTGCTGAAGGGTCAAAGATTCTCATTACGACTCGGCAATAAGTTTTAAGTATTGTGTAAATCTGGTTTTAAACGCACAATGCTAAGATAATTAAAAGATTCTGCGCATGTGCGGGAACTTCACTCTTAAAATTCCGATAAAATATAGAAATATATTAAATTTATAATATTGTTTTGAAATATATGATTTGGAATGATTCATAGTAACGCTATGAATAATGGAGAAATAAAGATAAAATTTATTTAAAAAAAAGAAAAATTATAAATTATTTGTCGATCTCGAGATTCGAACAGAAGACCAGCAAAATACAATGACACACCCTGCCGATCTAGCCACCAAGACTCGTACCTCGAGAGCTTCTGAAGGGTCAAAGATTCTGATTACGACTCTGCAATAAGTTTTAAGTATTGTGTAAATCTGGTTTTAAAAGCACAATGCTAAGATAATTAATAGATTCTGCGCATGTGCGGGAACTTGATTCTTAAAATTACGATAAATTATAGAAATATTTTAAATTTATAATATTGTTTTGAAATATATGATTTGGAATGATTCATAGTAACGCTATGAATAATGGAGAAATATAGATAAAATTTATTTAAAAAAAAAGAAAAATTATAAATTATTTGTCGATCTCGAGATTCGAACAGAAGACCTGCAAAATACAATGACACACCCTGCCGATCTAGCCACCAAGACTCGTACCTCGAGAGCTGCTGAAGGGTCAAAGATTCTCATTACGACTCGGCAATAAGTTTTAAGTATTGTGTAAATCTGGTTTTAAAACAAATGCTAAGATAATTAATAGATTCTGCGCATGTGCGGGAACTTCACTCTTAAAATTCCGATAAAATATAGAAATATATTAAATTTATAATATTGTTTTGAAATATATGATTTGGAATGATTCATAGTAACGCTATGAATAATGGAGAAATATAGATAAAATTTATTTAAAAAAAAAGAAAAATTATAAATTATTTGTCGATCTCGAGATTCGAACAGAAGACCTGCAAAATACAATGACACACCCTGCCGATCTAGACACCAAGACTCGTACCTCGAGAGCTGCTGAAGGGTCAAAGATTCTCATTACGACTCGAGAATAAGTTTTAAGTATTGTGTAAATCTGGTTTTAAAAGCACACTGCTAAGAATATTAATACATTCTGCGCATGTGCGGGAACTTGATTCTTAAAATTACGATAAATTATAGAAATATTTTAAATTTATAATATTGTTTTGAAATATATGATTTGGAATGATTCATAGTAACGCTATGAATAATGGAGAAATATAGATAAAATTTATTTAAAAAAAAAGAAAAATTATAAATTATTTGTCGATCTCGAGATTCGAAGACCTGCAAAATACAATGACACACCCTGCCGATCTAGCCACCAAGACTCGTACCTCGAGAGCTGCTGAAGGGTCAAAGATTCTCATTACGACTCGGGAATAAGTTTTAAGTATTGTGTAAATCTGGTTTTAAAAGCACACTGCTAAGAATATTAAGACATTCTGCGCATGTGCGTGAACTTGACTCTTAAAATTCCGATAAAATATAGAAAAATATTAAATTTATAATATTGTTTTGAAATATATGATTTGGAATGATTCATAGTAACTCTATGAATAATGGAGAAATAAAGATAAAATTTATTTAAAAAAAAAGAAAAATTATAAATTATTTGTCGATTTCGAGATTCGAACAGAAGACCAGCAAAATACAATGACACACACTGCCGATCTAGCCACCAAGACTCGTAACTCGAGAGTTTCTGAATGGTCAAAGACTCTTATTACGACTCGGCAATAAGTTTTAAGTATTGTGTAAATCTGGTTTTAAAAGCACAATGCTAAGAAGATTAATAGATTCTGGGCATGTGCGGGAACTTGATTCTTAAAATTCCGATAAAATATAGAAATATTTTAAATTTATAATATTGTTTTGAAATATATGATTTGGAATGATTCATAGTAACGATATGAATAATGGAGAAATATAGATAAAATTTATTTAAAAAAAAGAAAAATTATAAATTATTTGTCGATCTCGAGATTCGAACAGAAGACCAGCAAAATACAATGACACACCCTGCCGATCTAGCCACCAAGACTCGTACCTCGAGAGCTGCTGAAGGGTCAAAGATTCTCATTACGACTCGGCAATAAGTTTTAAGTATTGTGTAAATCTGGTTTTAAGAGCACAATGCTAAGAATATTAATAGATTCTGCGCATGTGCGGGAAAATGACTCTTAAAATTCCGATAAAATATAGAAATATTTTAAATTTATAATATTGTTTTGAAATATATGATTTGGAATGATTCATAGTAACTCTATGAATAATGGAGAAATAAAGACAAAATTTATTTAAAAAAAGAAAAATTATAAATTATTTGTCGATCTCGAGATTCGAACAGAAGACCAGCAAAATACAATGACACACCCTGCCGATCTAGCCACCAAGACTCGTACCTCGAGAGTTTCTGAATGGTCAAAGACTCTTATTACGACTCGGCAATAAGTTTTAAGTATTGTGTAAATCTGGTTTTAAAAGCACAATGCTAAGAAGATTAATAGATTCTGCGCATGTGCGGGAACTTGATTCTTAAAATTCCGATAAAATATAGAAATATTTTAAATTTATAATAATGTTTTGAAATATATGATTTTAAATGATTCATAGTAACGCTATGAATAATGGAGAAATAAAGATAAAATTTATTTAAAAAAAAGAAAAATTATAAATTATTTGTCGATCTCGAGATTCGAACAGAAGACCAGCAAAATACAATGACACACCCTGCCGATCTAGCCACCAAGACTCGTACCTCGAGAGCTTCTGAAGGGTCAAAGATTCTGATTACGACTCTGCAATAAGTTTTAAGTATTGTGTAAATCTGGTTTTGAAAGCACAATGCTAAGATAATTAATAGATTCTGCGCATGTGCGGGAACTTGACTCTTAAAATTCCGATAAAATATAGAAATATATTAAATTTATAATATTGTTTTGAAATATATGATTTGGAATGATTCATAGTAACTCTATGAATAATGGAGAAATAAAGATAAAATTTATTTTAAAAAAAGAAAAATTATAAATTATTTGTCGATCTCGAGATTCGAACAGAAGAAAAGCAAAATATAATGACACTCCCTGCCGATCTAGCCACCAAGACTCGTACCTCGAGAGCTTCTGAAGGGTCAAAGATTCTCATTACGACTCGGCAATAAGTTTTAAGTATTGTGTAAATCTGGTTTTAAAAGCACACTGCTAAGAATATTAATAGATTCTGCGCATGTGCGGGAACTTCACTCTTAAAATTCCGATAAAATATAGAAATATATTAAATTTATAATATTGTTTTGAAATATATGATTTGGAATGATTCATAGTAACGCTATGAATAATGGAGAAATATAGATAAAATTTATTTTAAAAAAAGAAAAATTATAAATTATTTGTCGATCTCGAGATTCGAACAGAAGACCAGCAAAATACAATGACACACCCTGCCGATCTAGCCACCAAGACTCGTACCTCGAGAGCTGCTGAAGGGTCAAAGATTCTCATTACGACTCGGGAATAAGTTTTAAGTATTGTGTAAAACTGGTTTTAAAAGCACAATGCTAAGATAATTAATAGATTCTGCGCATGTGCGGGAACTTGATTTTTAAAATTACGATAAAATATAGAAATATTTTAAATTTATAATATTGTTTTGAAATATATGATTTGGAATGATTCGTAGTAACGCTATGAATAATGGAGAAATATAGATAAAATTTATTTAAAAAAAAGAAAAATTATAAATTATTTGTCGATCTCGAGATTCGAACAGAAGACCAGCAAAATACAATGACACACCCTGCCGATCTAGCCACCAAGACTCGTAACTCTAGAGTTTCTGAATGGTCAAAGACTCTTATTACGACTCGGCAATAAGTTTTAAGTATTGTGTAAATCTGGTTTTAAAAGCACAATGCTAAGAAGATTAATAGATTCTGCGCATGTGCGGGAACTTGATTCTTAAAATTCCGATAAAATATAGAAATATTTTAAATTTATAATAATGTTTTGAAATATATGATTTTAAATGATTCATAGTAACGCTATGAATAATGGAGAAATAAAGATAAAATTTATTTAAAAAAAAGAAAAATTATAAATTATTTGTCGATCTCGAGATTCGAACAGAAGACCAGCAAAATACAATGACACACCCTGCCGATCTAGCCACCAAGACTCGTACCTCGAGAGCTTCTGAAGGGTCAAAGATTCTGATTACGACTCTGCAATAAGTTTTAAGTATTGTGTAAATCTGGTTTTGAAAGCACAATGCTAAGATAATTAATAGATTCTGCGCATGTGCGGGAACTTGACTCTTAAAATTCCGATAAAATATAGAAATATATTAAATTTATAATATTGTTTTGAAATATATGATTTGGAATGATTCATAGTAACTCTATGAATAATGGAGAAATAAAGATAAAATTTATTTTAAAAAAAGAAAAATTATAAATTATTTGTCGATCTCGAGATTCGAACAGAAGAAAAGCAAAATATAATGACACTCCCTGCCGATCTAGCCACCAAGACTCGTACCTCGAGAGCTTCTGAAGGGTCAAAGATTCTCATTACGACTCGGCAATAAGTTTTAAGTATTGTGTAAATCTGGTTTTAAAAGCACACTGCTAAGAATATTAATAGATTCTGCGCATGTGCGGGAACTTCACTCTTAAAATTCCGATAAAATATAGAAATATATTAAATTTATAATATTGTTTTGAAATATATGATTTGGAATGATTCATAGTAACGCTATGAATAATGGAGAAATATAGATAAAATTTATTTTAAAAAAAGAAAAATTATAAATTATTTGTCGATCTCGAGATTCGAACAGAAGACCAGCAAAATACAATGACACACCCTGCCGATCTAGCCACCAAGACTCGTACCTCGAGAGCTGCTGAAGGGTCAAAGATTCTCATTACGACTCGGGAATAAGTTTTAAGTATTGTGTAAAACTGGTTTTAAAAGCACAATGCTAAGATAATTAATAGATTCTGCGCATGTGCGGGAACTTGATTTTTAAAATTACGATAAAATATAGAAATATTTTAAATTTATAATATTGTTTTGAAATATATGATTTGGAATGATTCGTAGTAACGCTATGAATAATGGAGAAATATAGATAAAATTTATTTAAAAAAAAGAAAAATTATAAATTATTTGTCGATCTCGAGATTCGAACAGAAGACCAGCAAAATACAATGACACACCCTGCCGATCTAGCCACCAAGACTCGTAACTCTAGAGTTTCTGAATGGTCAAAGACTCTTATTACGACTCGGCAATAAGTTTTAAGTATTGTGTAAATCTGGTTTTAAAAGCACAATGCTAAGAAGATTAATAGATTCTGGGCATGTGCGGGAACTTGATTCTTAAAATTCCGATAAAATATAGAAATATTTTAAATTTATAATATTGTTTTGAAATATATGATTTGGAATGATTCATAGTAACGATATGAATAATGGAGAAATATAGATAAAATTTATTTAAAAAAAAGAAAAATTATAAATTATTTGTCGATCTCGAGATTCGAACAGAAGACCAGCAAAATACAATGACACACCCTGCCGATCTAGCCACCAAGACTCGTACCTCGAGAGCTGCTGAAGGGTCAAAGATTCTCATTACGACTCGGCAATAAGTTTTAAGTATTGTGTAAATCTGGTTTTAAGAGCACAATGCTAAGAATATTAATAGATTCTGCGCATGTGCGGGAAAATGACTCTTAAAATTCCGATAAAATATAGAAATATTTTAAATTTATAATATTGTTTTGAAATATATGATTTGGAATGATTCATAGTAACGATATGAATAATGGAGAAATATAGATAAAATTTATTTAAAAAAAAGAAAAATTATAAATTATTTGTCGATCTCGAGATTCGAACAGAAGACCAGCAAAATACAATGACACACCCTGCCGATCTAGCCACCAAGACTCGTACCTCGAGAGCTGCTGAAGGGTCAAAGATTCTCATTACGACTCGGCAATAAGTTTTAAGTATTGTGTAAATCTGGTTTTAAGAGCACAATGCTAAGAATATTAATAGATTCTGCGCATGTGCGGGAAAATGACTCTTAAAATTCCGATAAAATATAGAAATATTTTAAATTTATAATATTGTTTTGAAATATATGATTTGGAATGATTCATAGTAACTCTATGAATAATGGAGAAATAAAGACAAAATTTATTTAAAAAAAGAAAAATTATAAATTATTTGTCGATCTCGAGATTCGAACAGAAGACCAGCAAAATACAATGACACACCCTGCCGATCTAGCCACCAAGACTCGTACCTCGAGAGTTTCTGAATGGTCAAAGACTCTTATTACGACTCGGCAATAAGTTTTAAGTATTGTGTAAATCTGGTTTTAAAAGCACAATGCTAAGAAGATTAATAGATTCTGCGCATGTGCGGGAACTTGATTCTTAAAATTCCGATAAAATATAGAAATATTTTAAATTTATAATAATGTTTTGAAATATATGATTTTAAATGATTCATAGTAACGCTATGAATAATGGAGAAATAAAGATAAAATTTATTTAAAAAAAAGAAAAATTATAAATTATTTGTCGATCTCGAGATTCGAACAGAAGACCAGCAAAATACAATGACACACCCTGCCGATCTAGCCACCAAGACTCGTACCTCGAGAGCTTCTGAAGGGTCAAAGATTCTGATTACGACTCTGCAATAAGCTTTAAGTATTGTGTAAATCTGGTTTTGAAAGCACAATGCTAAGATAATTAATAGATTCTGCGCATGTGCGGGAACTTGACTCTTAAAATTCCGATAAAATATAGAAATATATTAAATTTATAATATTGTTTTGAAATATATGATTTGAAATGATTCATAGTAACTCTATGAATAATGGAGAAATAAAGATAAAATTTATTTTAAAAAAAGAAAAATTATAAATTATTTGTCGATCTCGAGATTCGAACAGAAGAAAAGCAAAATACAATGACACTCCCTGCCGATCTAGCCACCAAGACTCGCAACCTCGAGAGCTTCTGAAGGGTCAAAGATTCTCATTACGACTCGGCAATAAGTTTTAAGTATTGTGTAAATCTGGTTTTAAAAGCACACTGCTAAGAATATTAATAGATTCTGCGCATGTGCGGGAACTTCACTCTTAAAATTCCGATAAATTATAGAAATATTTTAAATTTATAATATTGTTTTGAAATATATGATTTGGAATGATTCGTAGTAACGCTATGAATAATGGAGAAATATAGATAAAATTTATTTAAAAAAAAGAAAAATTATAAATTATTTGTCGATCTCGAGATTCGAACAGAAGACCAGCAAAATACAATGACACACCCTGCCGATCTAGCCACCAAGACTCGTACCTCGAGAGCTTCTGAAGGGTCAAAGATTCTCATTACGACTCTGCAATAAGTTTTAAGTATTGTGTAAATCTGGTTTTAAAAGCACAATGCTAAGATAATTAATAGATTCTGCGCATGTGCGGGAACTTGACTCTTAAAATTCCGATAAAATATAGAAATATATTAAATTTATAATATTGTTTTGAAATATATGATTTGGAATGATTCATAGTAACTCTATGAATAATGGAGAAATAAAGATAAAATTTATTTTAAAAAAAGAAAAATTATAAATTATTTGTCGATCTCGAGATTCGAACAGAAAACCAGCAAAATACAATGACACACCCTGCCGATCTAGCCACCAAGACTCGTACCTCGAGAGTTTCTGAATGGTGAAAGACTCTTATTACGACTCGGCAATAAGTTTTAAGTATTGTGTAAATCTTGTTTTAAAAGCACAATGCTAAGAAGATTAATAGATTCTGCGCGTGTGCGGGAACTTGATTCTTAAAATTCCGATAAAATATAGAAATATTTTAAATTTATAATATTGTTTTGAAATATATGATTTGGAATGATTCATAGTAACGCTATGAATAATGGAGAAATATAGATAAAATTTATTTAAAAAAAAGAAAAATTATAAATTATTTGTCGATCTCGAGATTCGAACAGAAGACCAGCAAAATACAATGACACACCCTGCCGATCTAGCCACCAAGACTCGTACCTCGAGAGCTGCTGAAGGGTCAAAGATTCTCATTACGACTCGGCAATAAGTTTTAAGTATTGTGTAAATCTGGTTTTAAAAGCACACTGCTAAGAATATTAATAGATTCTGCGCATGTGCGGGAACTTGACTCTTAAAATTCCGATAAATTATAGAAATATTTTAAATTTATAATATTGTTTTGAAATATATGATTTGAATTGATTCATAGTATCGCTATGAATAATGGAGAAATATAGATAAAATTTATTTTAAAAAAAAGAAAAATTATAAATTATTTGTCGATCTCGAGATTCGAACAGAAGACCTGCAAAATACAATGACACACCCTGCCGATCTAGACACCAAGACTCGTACCTCGAGAGCTGCTGAAGGGTCAAAGATTCTCATTACGACTCGGGAATAAGTTTTAAGTATTGTGTAAATCTGGTTTTAAAAGCACACTGCTAAGAATATTAATACATTCTGCGCATGTGCGGGAAATTGACTCTTAAAATTCCGATAAAATATAGAAAAATATTAAATTTATAATATTGTTTTGAAATATATGATTTGGAATGATTCGTAGTAACGCTATGAATAATGGAGAAATATAGATAAAATTTATTTAAAAAAAAAGAAAAATTATAAATTATTTGTCGATCTCGAGATTCGAACAGAATACCAGCAAAATACAATGACACACCCTGCCGATCTAGCCACCAAGACTCGTACCTCGAGAGATGCTGAAGGGTCAAAGATTCTCATTACGACTCGGCAATAAGTTTTAAGTATTGTGTAAATCTGGTTTTAAAAGCACACTGCTAAGAATATTAATAGATTCTGCGCATGTGCGGGAACTTGACTCTTAAAATTCCGATAAAATATATTTTTAAATATTTTAAATTTATAATATTGTTTTGAAATATATGATTTGGAATGATTCATAGTAACGCTATGAATAATGGAGAAATATAGATAAAATTTATTTAAAAAAAAGAAAAATTATAAATTATTTGTCGATCTCGAGATTCGAACAGAAGACCAGCAAAATACAATGACACACCCTGCCGATCTAGCCACCAAGACTCGTACCTCGAGAGCTGCTGAAGGGTCAAAGATTCTCATTACGACTCGGCAATAAGTTTTAAGTATTGTGTAAATCTGGTTTTAAAAGCACAATGCTAAGATAATTAATAGATTCTGCGCATGTGCGGGAACTTGACTCTTAAAATTCCGATAAATTATAGAAATATTTTAAATTTATAATATTGTTTTGAAATATATGATTTGAATTGATTCATAGTATCGCTATGAATAATGGAGAAATATAGATAAAATTTATTTAAAAAAAAAGAAAAATTATAAATTATTTGTCGATCTCGAGATTCGAACAGAAGACCTGCAAAATACAATGACACTTTGCCGATCTAGACACCAAGACTCGTACCTCGAGAGCTGCTGAAGGGTCAAAGATTCTCATTACGACTCGGGAATAAGTTTTAAGTATTGTGTAAATCTGGTTTTAAAAGCACACTGCTAAGAATATTAATACATTCTGCGCATGTGCGGGAACTTGACTCTTAAAATTCCGATAAAATATATTTTTAAATATTTTAAATTTATAATATTGTTTTGAAATATATGATTTGGAATGATTCATAGTAACGCTATGAATAATGGAGAAATATAGATAAAATTTATTTAAAAAAAAGAAAAATTATAAATTATTTGTCGATCTCGAGATTCGAACAGAAGACCAGCAAAATACAATGACACACCCTGCCGATCTAGCCACCAAGACTCGTACCTCGAGAGCTGCTGAAGGGTCAAAGATTCTCATTACGACTCGGCAATAAGTTTTAAGTATTGTGTAAATCTGGTTTTAAAAGCACACTGCTAAGAATATTAATAGATTCTGCGCATGTGCGGGAACTTGACTCTTAAAATTCCGATTAATTATAGAAATATTTTAAATTTATAATATTGTTTTGAAATATATGATTTGGAATGATTCATAGTAACGCTATGAATAATGGAGAAATATAGATAAAATTTATTTAAAAAAAAGAAAAATTATAAATTATTTGTCGATCTCGAGATTCGAACAGAAGACCAGCAAAATACAATGACACACCCTGCCGATCTAGCCACCAAGACTCGTACCTCGAGAGCTGCTGAAGGGTCAAAGATTCTCATTACGACTCGGCAATAAGTTTTAAGTATTGTGTAAATCTGGTTTTAAAAGCACAATGCTAAGATAATTAATAGATTCTGCGCATGTGCGGGAACTTGATTCTTAAAATTACGATAAATTATAGAAATATTTTAAATTTATAATATTGTTTTGAAATATATGATTTGGAATGATTCATAGTAACGCTATGAATAATGGAGAAATATAGATAAAATTTATTTAAAAAAAAGAAAAATTATAAATTGTTTGTCGATCTCGAAATTCGAACAGAAGACCTGCAAGATACAATGACACACCCTGCCGATCTAGCCACCAAGACTCGTACCTCGAGAGCTGCTGAAGGGTCAAAGATTCTCATTACGACTCGGGAATAAGTTTTAAGTATTGTGTAAATCTGGTTTTAAAAGCACACTGCTAAGAATATTAATACATTCTGCGCATGTGCGGGAACTTGACTCTTAAAATTCCGATAAAATATAGAAAAATATTAAATTTATAATATTGTTTTGAAATATATGATTTGGAATGATTCGTAGTAACGCTATGAATAATGGAGAAATATAGATAAAATTTATTTAAAAAAAAAGAAAAATTATAAATTATTTGTCGATCTCGAGATTCGAACAGAATACCAGCAAAATACAATGACACACCCTGCCGATCTAGCCACCAAGACTCGTACCTCGAGAGATGCTGAAGGGTCAAAGATTCTCATTACGACTCGGCAATAAGTTTTAAGTATTGTGTAAATCTGGTTTTAAAAGCACACTGCTAAGAATATTAATAGATTCTGCGCATGTGCGGGAACTTGACTCTTAAAATTCCGATAAAATATATTTTTAAATATTTTAAATTTATAATATTGTTTTGAAATATATGATTTGGAATGATTCATAGTAACGCTATGAATAATGGAGAAATATAGATAAAATTTATTTAAAAAAAAGAAAAATTATAAATTATTTGTCGATCTCGAGATTCGAACAGAAGACCAGCAAAATACAATGACACACCCTGCCGATCTAGCCACCAAGACTCGTACCTCGAGAGCTGCTGAAGGGTCAAAGATTCTCATTACGACTCGGCAATAAGTTTTAAGTATTGTGTAAATCTGGTTTTAAAAGCACACTGCTAAGAATATTAATAGATTCTGCGCATGTGCGGGAACTTGACTCTTAAAATTCCGATTAATTATAGAAATATTTTAAATTTATAATATTGTTTTGAAATATATGATTTGAATTGATTCATAGTATCGCTATGAATAATGGAGAAATATAGATAAAATTTATTTAAAAAAAAAAGAAAAATTATAAATTATTTGTCGATCTCGAGATTCGAACAGAAGACCTGCAAAATACAATGACACACCCTGCCGATCTAGACACCAAGACTCGTACCTCGAGAGCTGCTGAAGGGTCAAAGATTCTCATTACGACTCGGGAATAAGTTTTAAGTATTGTGTAAATCTGGTTTTAAAAGCACACTGCTAAGAATATTAATACATTCTGCGCATGTGCGGGAACTTGACTCTTAAAATTCCGATAAAATATAGAAAAATATTAAATTTATAATATTGTTTTGAAATATATGATTTGGAATGATTCGTAGTAACGCTATGAATAATGGAGAAATATAGATAAAATTTATTTAAAAAAAAAGAAAAATTATAAATTATTTGTCGATCTCGAGATTCGAACAGAATACCAGCAAAATACAATGACACACCCTGCCGATCTAGCCACCAAGACTCGTACCTCGAGAGATGCTGAAGGGTCAAGGATTCTCATTACGACTCGGCAATAAGTTTTAAGTATTGTGTAAATCTGGTTTTAAAAGCACACTGCTAAGAATATTAATACATTCTGCGCATGTGCGGGAACTTGACTCTTAAAATTCCGATAAAATATAGAAAAATATTAAATTTATAATATTGTTTTGAAATATATGATTTGGAATGATTCGTAGTAACGCTATGAATAATGGAGAAATATAGATAAAATTTATTTAAAAAAAAAGAAAAATTATAAATTATTTGTCGATCTCGAGATTCGAACAGAATACCAGCAAAATACAATGACACACCCTGCCGATCTAGCCACCAAGACTCGTACCTCGAGAGATGCTGAAGGGTCAAAGATTCTCATTACGACTCGGCAATAAGTTTTAAGTATTGTGTAAATCTGGTTTTAAAAGCACACTGCTAAGAATATTAATAGATTCTGCGCATGTGCGGGAACTTGACTCTTAAAATTCCGATAAAATATATTTTTAAATATTTTAAATTTATAATATTGTTTTGAAATATATGATTTGGAATGATTCATAGTAACGCTATGAATAATGGAGAAATATAGATAAAATTTATTTAAAAAAAAGAAAAATTATAAATTATTTGTCGATCTCGAGATTCGAACAGAATACCAGCAAAATACAATGACACACCCTGCCGATCTAGCCACCAAGACTCGTACCTCGAGAGATGCTGAAGGGTCAAAGATTCTCATTACGACTCGGCAATAAGTTTTAAGTATTGTGTAAATCTGGTTTTAAAAGCACACTGCTAAGAATATTAATAGATTCTGCGCATGTGCGGGAACTTGACTCTTAAAATTCCGATAAAATATATTTTTAAATATTTTAAATTTATAATATTGTTTTGAAATATATGATTTGGAATGATTCATAGTAACGCTACGAATAATGGAGAAATATAGATAAAATTTATTTAAAGAAAAGAAAAATTATAAATTATTTGTCGATCTCGAGATTCGAACAGAAGACCAGCAAAATACAATGACACACCCTGCCGATCTAGCCACCAAGACTCGTACCTCGAGAGCTGCTGAAGGGTCAAAGATTCTCATTACGACTCGGCAATAAGTTTTAAGTATTGTGTAAATCTGGTTTTAAAAGCACACTGCTAAGAATATTAATAGATTCTGCGCATGTGCGGGAACTTGACTCTTAAAATTCCGATTAATTATAGAAATATTTTAAATTTATAATATTGTTTTGAAATATATGATTTGAATTGATTCATAGTATCGCTATGAATAATGGAGAAATATAGATAAAATTTATTTAAAAAAAAAGAAAAATTATAAATTATTTGTCGATCTCGAGATTCGAACAGAAGACCTGCAAAATACAATGACACACCCTGCCGATCTAGACACCAAGACTCGTACCTCGAGAGCTGCTGAAGGGTCAAAGATTCTCATTACGACTCGGGAATAAGTTTTAAGTATTGTGTAAATCTGGTTTTAAAAGCACACTGCTAAGAATATTAATACATTCTGCGCATGTGCGGGAACTTGACTCTTAAAATTCCGATAAAATATAGAAAAATATTAAATTTATAATATTGTTTGGAAATATATGATTTGGAATAATTCGTAGTAACGCTATGAATAATGGAGAAATATAGATAAAATTTATTTAAAAAAAAAGAAAAATTATAAATTATTTGTCGATCTCGAGATTCGAACAGAATACCAGCAAAATACAATGACACACCCTGCCGATCTAGCCACCAAGACTCGTACCTCGAGAGATGCTGAAGGGTCAAAGATTCTCATTACGACTCGGCAATAAGTTTTAAGTATTGTGTAAATCTGGTTTTAAAAGCACACTGCTAAGAATATTAATAGATTCTGCGCATGTGCGGGAACTTGACTCTTAAAATTCCGATAAAATATAATTTTAAATATTTTAAATTTATAATATTGTTTTGAAATATATGATTTGGAATGATTCATAGTAACGCTATGAATAATGGAGAAATATAGATAAAATTTATTTAAAAAAAAGAAAAATTATAAATTATTTGTCGATCTCGAGATTCGAACAGAAGACCAGCAAAATACAATGACACACCCTGCCGATCTAGCCACCAAGACTCGTACCTCGAGAGCTGCTGAAGGGTCAAAGATTCTCATTACGACTCGGCAATAAGTTTTAAGTATTGTGTAAATCTGGTTTTAAAAGCACAATGCTAAGATAATTAATAGATTCTGCGCATGTGCGGGAACTTGACTCTTAAAATTCCGATAAATTATAGAAATATTTTAAATTTATAATATTGTTTTGAAATATATGATTTGAATTGATTCATAGTATCGCTATGAATAATGGAGAAATATAGATAAAATTTATTTAAAAAAAAAGAAAAATTATAAATTATTTGTCGATCTCGAGATTCGAACAGAAGACCTGCAAAATACAATGACACTTTGCCGATCTAGACACCAAGACTCGTACCTCGAGAGCTGCTGAAGGGTCAAAGATTCTCATTACGACTCGGGAATAAGTTTTAAGTATTGTGTAAATCTGGTTTTAAAAGCACACTGCTAAGAATATTAATACATTCTGCGCATGTGCGGGAACTTGACTCTTAAAATTCCGATAAAATATATTTTTAAATATTTTAAATTTATAATATTGTTTTGAAATATATGATTTGGAATGATTCATAGTAACGCTATGAATAATGGAGAAATATAGATAAAATTTATTTAAAAAAAAGAAAAATTATAAATTATTTGTCGATCTCGAGATTCGAACAGAAGACCAGCAAAATACAATGACACACCCTGCCGATCTAGCCACCAAGACTCGTACCTCGAGAGCTGCTGAAGGGTCAAAGATTCTCATTACGACTCGGCAATAAGTTTTAAGTATTGTGTAAATCTGGTTTTAAAAGCACACTGCTAAGAATATTAATAGATTATGCGCATGTGCGGGAACTTGACTCTTAAAATTCCGATTAATTATAGAAATATTTTAAATTTATAATATTGTTTTGAAATATATGATTTGAATTGATTCATAGTATCGCTATGAATAATGGAGAAATATAGATAAAATTTATTTAAAAAAAAAGAAAAATTATAAATTATTTGTCGATCTCGAGATTCGAACAGAAGACCTGCAAAATACAATGACACACCCTGCCGATCTAGACACCAAGACTCGTACCTCGAGAGCTGCTGAAGGGTCAAAGATTCTCATTACGACTCGGGAATAAGTTTTAAGTATTGTGTAAATCTGGTTTTAAAAGCACACTGCTAAGAATATTAATACATTCTGCGCATGTGCGGGAACTTGACTCTTAAAATTCCGATAAAATATAGAAAAATATTAAATTTATAATATTGTTTTGAAATATATGATTTGGAATGATTCGTAGTAACGCTATGAATAATGGAGAAATATAGATAAAATTTATTTAAAAAAAAAGAAAAATTATAAATTATTTGTCGATCTCGAGATTCGAACAGAATACCAGCAAAATACAATGACACACCCTGCCGATCTAGCCACCAAGACTCGTACCTCGAGAGATGCTGAAGGGTCAAAGATTCTCATTACGACTCGGCAATAAGTTTTAAGTATTGTGTAAATCTGGTTTTAAAAGCACACTGCTAAGAATATTAATAGATTCTGCGCATGTGCGGGAACTTGACTCTTAAAATTCCGATAAAATATATTTTTAAATATTTTAAATTTATAATATTGTTTTGAAATATATGATTTGGAATGATTCATAGTAACGCTATGAATAATTTAGAAATATAGATAAAATTTATTTAAAAAAAAGAAAAATTATAAATTATTTGTCGATCTCGAGATTCGAACAGAAGACCAGCAAAATACAATGACACACCCTGCCGATCTAGCCACCAAGACTCGTACCTCGAGAGCTGCTGAAGGGTCAAAGATTCTCATTACGACTCGGCAATAAGTTTTAAGTATTGTGTAAATCTGGTTTTAAAAGCACAATGCTAAGATAATTAATAGATTCTGCGCATGTGCGGGAACTTGACTCTTAAAATTCCGATAAATTATAGAAATATTTTAAATTTATAATATTGTTTTGAAATATATGATTTGAATTGATTCATAGTATCGCTATGAATAATGGAGAAATATAGATAAAATTTATTTAAAAAAAAAAGAAAAATTATAAACTATTTGTCGATCTCGAGATTCGAACAGAAGACCTGCAAAATACAATGACACTTTGCCGATCTAGACACCAAGACTCGTACCTCGAGAGCTGCTGAAGGGTCAAAGATTCTCATTACGACTCGGGAATAAGTTTTAAGTATTGTGTAAATCTGGTTTTAAAAGCACACTGCTAAGAATATTAATACATTCTGCGCATGTGCGGGAACTTGACTCTTAAAATTCCGATAAAATATATTTTTAAATATTTTAAATTTATAATATTGTTTTGAAATATATGATTTGGAATGATTCATAGTAACGCTATGAATAATGGAGAAATATAGATAAAATTTATTTAAAAAAAAGAAAAATTATAAATTATTTGTCGATCTCGAGATTCGAACAGAAGACCAGCAAAATACAATGACACACCCTGCCGATCTAGCCACCAAGACTCGTACCTCGAGAGCTGCTGAAGGGTCAAAGATTCTCATTACGACTCGGCAATAAGTTTTAAGTATTGTGTAAATCTGGTTTTAAAAGCACAATGCTAAGATAATTAATAGATTCTGCGCATGTGCGGGAACTTGATTCTTAAAATTACGATAAATTATAGAAATATTTTAAATTTATAATATTGTTTTGAAATATATGATTTGGAATGATTCATAGTAACGCTATGAATAATGGAGAAATATAGATAAAATTTATTTAAAAAAAAGAAAAATTATAAATTGTTTGTCGATCTCGAGATTCGAACAGAAGACCTGCAAGATACAATGACACACCCTGCCGATCTAGCCACCAAGACTCGTACCTCGAGAGCTGCTGAAGGGTCAAAGATTCTCATTACGACTCGGCAATAAGTTTTAAGTATTGTGTAAATCTGGTTTTAAAAGCACACTGCTAAGAATATTAATAGATTCTGCGCATGTGCGGGAACTTGACTCTTAAAATTCCGATAAATTATAGAAATATTTTAAATTTATAATATTGTTTTGAAATATATGATTTGAATTGATTCATAGTAACGCTATGAATAATGGAGAAATATAGATAAAATTTATTTAAAAAAAAAGAAAAATTATAAATTATTTGTCGATCTCGAGATTCGAACAGAAGACCTGCAAAATACAATGACACACCCTGCCGATCTAGACACCAAGACTCGTACCTCGAGAGCTGCTGAAGGGTCAAAGATTCTCATTACGACACGGGAATAAGTTTTAAGTATTGTGTAAATCTGGTTTTAAAAGCACACTGCTAAGAATATTAATAGATTCTGCGCATGTGCGGGAACTTGACTCTTAAAATTCCGATAAAATATAGAAATATTTTAAATTTATAATATTGTTTTGAAATATATGATTTGGAATGATTCATAGTAACGCTATGAATAATGGAGAAATATAGATAAAATTTATTTAAAAAAAAGAAAAATTATAAATTATTTGTCGATCTCGAGATTCGAACAGAAGACCAGCAAAATACAATGACACACCCTGCCGATCTAGCCACCAAGACTCGTACCTCGAGAGTTTCTGAATGGTCAAAGACTCTTATTACGACTCGGCAATAAGTTTTAAGTATTGTGTAAATCTGGTTTTAAAAGCACAATGCTAAGAAGATTAATAGATTCTGCGCATTTGCGGGAACTTGATTCTTAAAATTCCGATAAAATATAGAAATATTTTAAATTTATAATAATGTTTTGAAATATATGATTTTAAATGATTCATAGTAACGCTATGAATAATGGAGAAATATAGATAAAATTTATTTAAAAAAAAGAAAAATTAAAAATTATTTGTCGATCTCGAGATTCGAACAGAAGACCAGCAAAATACAATGACACACCCTGCCGATCTAGCCACCAAGACTCGTACCTCGAGAGCTGCTGAAGGGTCAAAGATTCTCATTACGACTCGGCAATAAGTTTTAATTATTGTGTAAATCTGGTTTTAAAAGCACAATGCTAAGATAATTAATAGATTCTGCGCATGTGCGGGAACTTGATTCTTAAAATTACGATAAATTATAGAAATATTTTAAATTTATAATATTGTTTTGAAATATATGATTTGGAATGATTCATAGTAACTCTATGAATAATGGAGAAATAAAGATAAAATTTATTTAAAAAAAAGAAAAATTATAAATTATTTGTCGATCTCGAGATTCGAACAGAAGACCAGCAAAATACAATGACACACACTCCCGATCTAGCCACCAAGACTCGTACCTCGAGAGCTGCTGAAGGGTCAAAGATTCTCATTACGACTCGGCAATAAGTTTTAAGTATTGTGTAAATCTGGTTTTAAAAGCACAATGCTAAGATAATTAATAGATTCTGCGCATGTGCGGGAACTTGACTCTTAAAATTCCGATAAAATATATTTTTAAATATTTTAAATTTATAATATTGTTTTGAAATATATGATTTGGAATGATTCATAGTAACGCTATGAATAATGGAGAAATATAGATAAAATTTATTTAAAAAAAAAGAAAAATTATAAATTATTTGTCGATCTCGAGATTCGAACAGAAGACCTGCAAAATACAATGACACACCCTGCCGATCTAGACACCAAGACTCGTACCTCGAGAGCTGCTGAAGGGTCAAAGATTCTCATTACGACTCGGGAATAAGTTTTAAGTATTGTGTAAATCTGGTTTTAAAAGCACACTGCTAAGAATATTAATACATTCTGCGCATGTGCGGGAACCTGACTCTTAAAATTCCGATAAAATATAGAAAAATATTAAATTTATAATATTGTTTTGAAATATATGATTTGGAATGATTCATAGTAACGCTATGAATAATGGAGAAATATAGATAAAATTTATTTAAAAAAAAAGAAAAATTATAAATTATTTGTCGATCTCGAGATTCGAACAGAACACCTGCAAAATACAATGACACACCCTGCCGATCTAGACACCAAGACTCGTACCTCGAGAGCTGCTGAAGGGTCAAAGATTCTCATTACGACTCGGGAATAAGTTTTAAGTATTGTGTAAATCTGGTTTTAAAAGCACACTGCTAAGAATATTAATACATTCTGCGCATGTGCGGGAACCTGACTCTTAAAATTCCGATAAAATATAGAAAAATATTAAATTTATAATATTGTTTTGAAATATATGATTTGGAATGATTCATAGTAACGCTATGAATAATGGAGAAATATAGATAAAATTTATTTAAAAAAAGAAAAATTATAAATTATTTGTCGATCTCGAGATTCGAACAGAAGACCAGCAAAATACAATGACACACCCTGCCGATCTAGCCACCAAGACTCGTACCTCGAGAGCTGCTGAAGGGTCAAAGATTCTCATTACGACTCGGCAATAAGTTTTAAGTATTGTGTAAATCTGGTTTTAAAAGCACAATGCTAAGATAATTAATAGATTCTGCGCATGTGCGGGAACTTGATTTTTAAAATTACGATAAATTATAGAAATATTTTAAATTTATAATATTGTTTTGAAATATATGATTTGGAATGATTCGTAGTAACGCTATGAATAATGGAGAAATATAGATAAAATTTATTTAAAAAAAAAGAAAAATTATAAATTATTTGTCGATCTCGAGATTCGAACAGAAGACCAGCAAAATACAATGACACACCCTGCCGATCCAGCCACCAAGACTCGTACCTCGAGAGTTTCTGAATGGTCAAAGACTAATATTACGACTCGGCAATAAGTTTTAAGTATTGTGTAAATCTTGTTTTAAAAGCACAATGCTAAGATAATTAATAGATTCTGCGCATGTGCGGGAACTTGATTCTTAAAATTACGTTAAATTATAGAAATATTTTAAATTTATAATATTGTTTTGAAATATATGATTTGGAATGATTCATAGTAACGCTATGAATAATGGTGAAATATAGATAAAATTTATTTAAAAAAAAGAAAAATTATAAATTATTTGTCGATCTCGAGATTCGAACAGAAGACCTGCAAAATACAATGACACACCCTGCCGATCTAGCCACGAAGACTCGTACCTCGAGAGCTGCTGAAGGGTCAAAGATTCTCATTACGACTCGGGAATAAGTTTTAAGCATTGTGTAAATCTGGTTTTAAAAGCACACTGCTAAGAATATTAATACATTCTGCGCATGTGCGGGAACTTGACTCTTAAAATTCCGATAAAATATAGAAAAATATTAAATTTATAATATTGTTTTGAAATATATGATTTGGAATGATTCATAGTAACTCTATGAATAATGGAGAAATAAAGATAAAATTTATTTAAAAAAAAGAAAAATTATAAATTATTTGTCGATCTCGAGATTCGAATAGAAGACCAGCAAAATACAATGACACACACTGCCGATCTAGCCACCAAGACTCGTACCTCGAGAGCTGCTGAAGGGTCAAAGATTCTCATTACGACTCGGCAATAAGTTTTAAGTATTGTGTAAATCTGGTTTTAAAAGCACAATGCTAAGATAATTAATAGATTCTGCGCATGTGCGGGAACTTGACTCTTAAAATTCCGATAAAATATATTTTTAAATATTTTAAATTTATAATATTGTTTTGAAATATATGATTTGGAATGATTCATAGTAACGCTATGAATAATGGAGAAATATAGATAAAATTTATTTAAAAAAAAAGAAAAATTATAAATTATTTGTCGATCTCGAGATTCGAACAGAAGACCAGCAAAATACAATGACACACCCTGCCGATCTAGCCACCAAGACTCGTACCTCGAGAGCTGCTGAAGGGTCAAAGATTCTCATTACGACTCGGCAATAAGTTTTAAGTATTGTGTAAATCTGGTTTTAAAAGCACAATGCTAAGAATATTAATAGATTCTGCGCATGTGCGGGAAAATGACTCTTAAAATTCCGATAAAATATAGAAATATTTTAAATTTATAATATTGTTTTGAAATATATGATTTGGAATGATTCATAGTAACTCTATGAATAATGGAGAAATAAAGACAAAATTTATTTAAAAAAAGAAAAATTATAAATTATTTGTCGATCTCGAGATTCGAACAGAAGACCAGCAAAATACAATGACACACCCTGCCGATCAAGCCACCAAGACTCGTACCTCGAGAGTTTCTGAATGGTGAAAGACTCTTATTACGACTCGGCAATAAGTTTTAAGTATTGTGTAAATCTGGTTTTAAAAGCACAATGCTAAGAAGATTAATAGATTCTGCGCATGTGCGGGAACTTGATTCTTAAAATTCCGATAAAATATAGAAATATTTTAAATTTATAATAATGTTTTGAAATATATGATTTTAAATGATTCATAGTAACGCTATGAATAATGGAGAAATATAAATAAAATTTATTTAAAAAAAAGAAAAATTAAAAATTATTTGTCGATCTCGAAATTCGAACAGAAGACCAGGAAAATACAATGACACACCCTGCCGATCTAGCCACCAAGACTCGTACCTCGAGAGCTGCTGAAGGGTCAAAGATTCTCATTACGACTCGGCAATAAGTTTTAAGTATTGTGTAAATCTGGTTTTAAAAGCACAATGCTAAGAAGATTAATAGATTCTGCGCATGTGCGGGAACTTGATTCTTAAAATTCCGATAAAATATAGAAATATTTTAAATTTATAATAATGTTTTGAAATATATGATTTTAAATGATTCATAGTAACGCTATGAATAATGGAGAAATATAGATAAAATTTATTTAAAAAAAAGAAAAATTATAAATTATTTGTCGATATCGAGATTCGAACAGAAGACCTGCAAAATACAATGACACACCCTGCCGATCTAACCACGAAGACTCGTACCTCGAGAGCTGCTGAAGGGTCAAAGATTCTCATTACGACTCGGCAATAAGTTTTAAGTATTGTGTAAATCTGGTTTTAAAAGCACAATGCTAAGAAGATTAATAGATTCTGCGCATGTGCGGGAACTTGATTCTTAAAATTCCGATAAAATATAGAAATATTTGAAATTTATAATAATGTTTTGAAATATATGATTTTAAATGATTCATAGTAACGCTATGAATAATGGAGAAATATAGATAAAATTTATTTAAAAAAAAGAAAAATTATAAATTATTTGTCGATCTCGAGATTCGAACAGAAGACCTGCAAAATACAATGACACACCCTGCCGATCTAGCCACGAAGACTCGTACCTCGAGAGCTGCTGAAGGGTCAAAGATTCTCATTACGACTCGGGAATAAGTTTTAAGTATTGTGTAAATCTGGTTTTAAAAGCACACTGCTAAGAATATTAATACATTCTGCGCATGTGCGGGAACTTGACTCTTAAAATTCCGATAAAATATAGAAAAATATTAAATTTATAATATTGTTTTGAAATATATGATTTGGAATTATTCATAGTAACTCTATGAATAATGGTGAAATAAAGATAAAATTTATTTAAAAAAAAGAAAAATTATAAATTATTTGTCAATCTCGAGATTCGAACAGAAGACCAGCAAAATACAATGACACACACTGCCGATCTAGCCACCAAGACTCGTAACTCGAGAGTTTCTGAATGGTCAAAGACTCTTATTACGACTCGGCAATAAGTTTTAAGTATTGTGTAAATCTGGTTTTAAAAGCACAATGCTAAGAAGATTAATAGATTCTGCGCATGTGCGGGAACTTGATTCTTAAAATTCCGATAAAATATAGAAATATTTTAAATTTATAATATTGTTTTGAAATATATGATTTGGAATGATTCATAGTAACTCAATGAATAATGGAGAAATAAAGATAAAATTTATTTAAAAAAAAGAAAAATTATAAATTATTTGTCGATCTCGAGATTCGAACAGAAGACCAGCAAAATACAATGACACACACTGCCGATCTAGCCACCAAGACTCGTACCTCGAGAGCTGCTGAAGGGTCAAAGATTCTCATTACGACTCGGCAATAAGTTTTAAGTATTGTGTAAATCTGGTTTTAAAAGCACAATGCTAAGATAATTAATAGATTCTACGCATGTGCGGGAACTTGACTCTTAAAATTCCGATAAAATATATTTTTAAATATTTTAAATTTATAATATTGTTTTGAAATATATGATTTGGAATGATTCATACTAACGCTATGAATAATGGAGAAATATAGATAAAATTTATTTAAAAAAAAAGAAAAATTATAAATTATTTGTCGATCTCGAGATTCGAACAGAAGACCAGCAAAATACAATGACACACCCTGCCGATCTAGCCACCAAGACTCGTACCTCGAGAGCTGCTGAAGGGTCAAAGATTCTCATTACGACTCGGCAATAAGTTTTAAGTATTGTGTAAATCTGGTTTTAAAAGCACAATGCTAAGAAGATTAATAGATTCTGCGCATGTGCGGGAACTTGATTCTTAAAATTCCGATAAAATATAGAAATATTTTAAATTTATAATAATGTTTTGAAATATATGATTTTAAATGATTCATAGTAACGCTATGAATAATGGAGAAATATAGATAAAATTTATTTAAAAAAAAGAAAAATTATAAATTATTTGTCGATATCGAGATTCGAACAGAAGACCTGCAAAATACAATGACACACCCTGCCGATCTAACCACGAAGACTCGTACCTCGAGAGCTGCTGAAGGGTCAAAGATTCTCATTACGACTCGGCAATAAGTTTTAAGTATTGTGTAAATCTGGTTTTAAAAGCACAATGCTAAGAAGATTAATAGATTCTGCGCATGTGCGGGAACTTGATTCTTAAAATTCCGATAAAATATAGAAATATTTGAAATTTATAATAATGTTTTGAAATATATGATTTTAAATGATTCATAGTAACGCTATGAATAATGGAGAAATATAGATAAAATTTATTTAAAAAAAAGAAAAATTATAAATTATTTGTCGATCTCGAGATTCGAACAGAAGACCTGCAAAATACAATGACACACCCTGCCGATCTAGCCACGAAGACTCGTACCTCGAGAGCTGCTGAAGGGTCAAAGATTCTCATTACGACTCGGGAATAAGTTTTAAGTATTGTGTAAATCTGGTTTTAAAAGCACACTGCTAAGAATATTAATACATTCTGCGCATGTGCGGGAACTTGACTCTTAAAATTCCGATAAAATATAGAAAAATATTAAATTTATAATATTGTTTTGAAATATATGATTTGGAATTATTCATAGTAACTCTATGAATAATGGTGAAATAAAGATAAAATTTATTTAAAAAAAAGAAAAATTATAAATTATTTGTCAATCTCGAGATTCGAACAGAAGACCAGCAAAATACAATGACACACACTGCCGATCTAGCCACCAAGACTCGTAACTCGAGAGTTTCTGAATGGTCAAAGACTCTTATTACGACTCGGCAATAAGTTTTAAGTATTGTGTAAATCTGGTTTTAAAAGCACAATGCTAAGAAGATTAATAGATTCTGCGCATGTGCGGGAACTTGATTCTTAAAATTCCGATAAAATATAGAAATATTTTAAATTTATAATATTGTTTTGAAATATATGATTTGGAATGATTCATAGTAACTCAATGAATAATGGAGAAATAAAGATAAAATTTATTTAAAAAAAAGAAAAATTATAAATTATTTGTCGATCTCGAGATTCGAACAGAAGACCAGCAAAATACAATGACACACACTGCCGATCTAGCCACCAAGACTCGTACCTCGAGAGCTGCTGAAGGGTCAAAGATTCTCATTACGACTCGGCAATAAGTTTTAAGTATTGTGTAAATCTGGTTTTAAAAGCACAATGCTAAGATAATTAATAGATTCTACGCATGTGCGGGAACTTGACTCTTAAAATTCCGATAAAATATATTTTTAAATATTTTAAATTTATAATATTGTTTTGAAATATATGATTTGGAATGATTCATACTAACGCTATGAATAATGGAGAAATATAGATAAAATTTATTTAAAAAAAAAGAAAAATTATAAATTATTTGTCGATCTCGAGATTCGAACAGAAGACCAGCAAAATACAATGACACACCCTGCCGATCTAGCCACCAAGACTCGTACCTCGAGAGCTGCTGAAGGGTCAAAGATTCTCATTACGACTCGGCAATAAGTTTTAAGTATTGTGTAAATCTGGTTTTAAAAGCACAATGCTAAGAAGATTAATAGATTCTGCGCATGTGCGGGAACTTGATTCTTAAAATTCCGATAAAATATAGAAATATTTTAAATTTATAATAATGTTTTGAAATATATGATTTTAAATGATTCATAGTAACGCTATGAATAATGGAGAAATATAGATAAAATTTATTTAAAAAAAAGAAAAATTATAAATTATTTGTCGATCTCGAGATTCGAACAGAAGACCTGCAATATACAATGACACACCCTGCCGATCTAACCACGAAGACTCGTACCTCGAGAGCTGCTGAAGAGTCAAAGATTCTCATTACGACTCGGCAATAAGTTTTAAGTATTGTGTAAATCTGGTTTTAAAAGCACAATGCTAAGAAGATTAATAGATTCTGCGCATGTGCGGGAACTTGATTCTTAAAATTCCGATAAAATATAGAAATATTTTAAATTTATAATAATGTTTTGAAATATATGATTTTAAATGATTCATAGTAACGCTATGAATAATGGAGAAATATAAATAAAATTTATTTAAAAAAAAGAAAAATTAAAAATTATTTGTCGATCTCGAAATTCGAACAGAAGACCAGGAAAATACAATGACACACCCTGCCGATCTAGCCACCAAGACTCGTACCTCGAGAGCTGCTGAAGGGTCAAAGATTCTCATTACGACTCGGCAATAAGTTTTAAGTATTGTGTAAATCTGGTTTTAAAAGCACAATGCTAAGATAATTAATAGATTCTGCGCATGTGCGGGAACTTGACTCTTAAAATTCCGATAAAATATAGAAAAATATTAAATTTATAATATTGTTTTGAAATATATGATTTGAAATGATTCCTAGTAACTCTATGAATAATGGAGAAATAAAGATAAAATTTATTTAAAAAAAAGAAAAATTATAAATTATTTGTCGATCTCGAGATTCGAAAAGAAGACCAGCAAAATACAATGACACACACTGCCGATCTAGCCACCAAGACTCGTAACTCGAGAGTTTCTGAATGGTCAAAGACTCTTATTACGACTCGGCAATAAGTTTTAAGTATTGTGTAAATCTGGTTTTAAAAGCACAATGCTAAAAGATTAATAGATTCTGCGCATGTGCGGGAACTTGATTCTTAAAATTCCGATAAAATATAGAAATATTTTAAATTTATAATATTGTTTTGAAATATATGATTTGGAATGATTCACAGTAACGCTATGAATAATGTAGAAATATAGATAAAATTTATTTAAAAAAAAAGAAAAATTATAAATTATTTGTCGCTCTCGAGATTCGAACAGAAGACCAGCAAAATACAATGACACACCCTGCCGATCTAGCCACCAAGACTCGTACCTCGAGAGCTGCTGAAGGGTCAAAGATTCTCATTACGACTCGGCAATAAGTTTTAAGTATTGTGTAAATCTGGTTTTAAAAGCACAATGCTAAGATAATTAATAGATTCTGCGCATGTGCGGGAACTTGACTCTTAAAATTCCGATAAAATATAGAAATATTTTAAATTTATATTATTGTTTTGAAATATATGATTTGGAATGATTCATAGTAACGCTATGAATAATGGAGAAATATAGATAAAATTTATTTTAAAAAAAAGAAAAATTATAAATTATTTGTCGATCTCGAGATTCGAACAGAAGACCAGCAAAATACAATGACACACCCTGCCGATCTAGCCACCAAGACTCGTACCTCGAGAGATGCTGAAGGGTCAAAGATTCTCATTACGACTCGGAAATAAGTTTTAAGTATTGTGTAAATCTGGTTTTAAAAGCACACTGCTAAGAAGATTAATAGATTCTGCGCATGTGCGGGAACTTGATTCTTAAAATTACGATAAATTATAGAAATATTTTAAATTTATAATATTGTTTTGAAATATATGATTTGGAATGATTCATAGTAACGCTATGAATAATGGAGAAATATAGATAAAATTTATTTAAAAAAAAGAAAAATTATAAATTATTTGTCGATCTCGAGATTCGAACAGAAGACCAGCAAAATACAATGACACACCCTGCCGATCTAGCCACCAAGACTCGTACCTCGGGAGCTGCTGAAGGGTCAAAGATTCTCATTACGACTCGGCAATAAGTTTTAAGTATTGTGTAAATCTGGTTTTAAAAGCACAATGCTAAGAATATTAATAGATTCTGCGCATGTGCGGGAAAATGACTCTTAAAATTCCGATAAAATATAGAAATATTTTAAATTTATAATATTGTTTTGAAATATATGATTTGGAATGATTCATAGTAACTCTATAAATAATGGAGAAATAAAGACAAAATTTATTTAAAAAAAGAAAAATTATAAATTATTTGTCGATTTCGAGATTCGAACAGAAGACCAGCAAAATACAATGACACACCCTGCCGATCTAGCCACCAAGACTCGTACCTCGAGAGTTTCTGAATGGTCAAAGACTCTTATTACGACTCGGCAATAAGTTTTAAGTATTGTGTAAATCTGGTTTTAAAAGCACAATGCTAAGAAGATTAATAGATTCTGCGCATGTGCGGGAACTTGATTCTTAAAATTACGATAAAATATAGAAATATTTTAAATTTATAATAATGTTTTGAAATATATGATTTTAAATGATTCATAGTAACGCTATGAATAATGGAGAAATATAGATAAAATTTATTTAAAAAAAAGAAAAATTAAAAATTATTTGTCGATCTCGAGATTCGAACAGAAGACCAGCAAAATACAATGACACACCCTGCCGATCTAGCCACCGAGACTCGTACCTCGAGAGCTGCTGAAGGGTCAAAGATTCTCATTACGACTCGGCAATAAGTTTTAAGTATTGTGTAAATCTGGTTTTAAAAGCACAATGCTAAGATAATTAATAGATTCTGCGCATGTGCGGGAACTTGACTCTTAAAATTCCGATAAAATATAGAAAAATATTAAATTTATAATATTGTTTTGAAATATATGATTTGAAATGATTCCTAGTAACTCTATGAATAATGGAGAAATAAAGATAAAATTTATTTAAAAAAAAGAAAAATTATAAATTATTTGTCGATCTCGAGATTCGAAAAGAAGACCAGCAAAATACAATGACACACACTGCCGATCTAGCCACCAAGACTCGTAACTCGAGAGTTTCTGAATGGTCAAAGACTCTTATTACGACTCGGCAATAAGTTTTAAGTATTGTGTAAATCTGGTTTTAAAAGCACAATGCTAAAAGATTAATAGATTCTGCGCATGTGCGGGAACTTGATTCTTAAAATTCCGATAAAATATAGAAATATTTTAAATTTATAATATTGTTTTGAAATATATGATTTGGAATGATTCACAGTAACGCTATGAATAATGTAGAAATATAGATAAAATTTATTTAAAAAAAAAGAAAAATTATAAATTATTTGTCGCTCTCGAGATTCGAACAGAAGACCAGCAAAATACAATGACACACCCTGCCGATCTAGCCACCAAGACTCGTACCTCGAGAGCTGCTGAAGGGTCAAAGATTCTCATTACGACTCGGCAATAAGTTTTAAGTATTGTGTAAATCTGGTTTTAAAAGCACAATGCTAAGATAATTAATAGATTCTGCGCATGTGCGGGAACTTGACTCTTAAAATTCCGATAAAATATAGAAATATTTTAAATTTATATTATTGTTTTGAAATATATGATTTGGAATGATTCATAGTAACGCTATGAATAATGGAGAAATATAGATAAAATTTATTTTAAAAAAAAGAAAAATTATAAATTATTTGTCGATCTCGAGATTCGAACAGAAGACCAGCAAAATACAATGACACACCCTGCCGATCTAGCCACCAAGACTCGTACCTCGAGAGATGCTGAAGGGTCAAAGATTCTCATTACGACTCGGAAATAAGTTTTAAGTATTGTGTAAATCTGGTTTTAAAAGCACACTGCTAAGAAGATTAATAGATTCTGCGCATGTGCGGGAACTTGATTCTTAAAATTACGATAAATTATAGAAATATTTTAAATTTATAATATTGTTTTGAAATATATGATTTGGAATGATTCATAGTAACGCTATGAATAATGGAGAAATATAGATAAAATTTATTTAAAAAAAAGAAAAATTATAAATTATTTGTCGATCTCGAGATTCGAACAGAAGACCAGCAAAATACAATGACACACCCTGCCGATCTAGCCACCAAGACTCGTACCTCGGGAGCTGCTGAAGGGTCAAAGATTCTCATTACGACTCGGCAATAAGTTTTAAGTATTGTGTAAATCTGGTTTTAAAAGCACAATGCTAAGAATATTAATAGATTCTGCGCATGTGCGGGAAAATGACTCTTAAAATTCCGATAAAATATAGAAATATTTTAAATTTATAATATTGTTTTGAAATATATGATTTGGAATGATTCATAGTAACTCTATAAATAATGGAGAAATAAAGACAAAATTTATTTAAAAAAAGAAAAATTATAAATTATTTGTCGATTTCGAGATTCGAACAGAAGACCAGCAAAATACAATGACACACCCTGCCGATCTAGCCACCAAGACTCGTACCTCGAGAGTTTCTGAATGGTCAAAGACTCTTATTACGACTCGGCAATAAGTTTTAAGTATTGTGTAAATCTGGTTTTAAAAGCACAATGCTAAGAAGATTAATAGATTCTGCGCATGTGCGGGAACTTGATTCTTAAAATTACGATAAAATATAGAAATATTTTAAATTTATAATAATGTTTTGAAATATATGATTTTAAATGATTCATAGTAACGCTATGAATAATGGAGAAATATAGATAAAATTTATTTAAAAAAAAGAAAAATTAAAAATTATTTGTCGATCTCGAGATTCGAACAGAAGACCAGCAAAATACAATGACACACCCTGCCGATCTAGCCACCGAGACTCGTACCTCGAGAGCTGCTGAAGGGTCAAAGATTCTCATTACGACTCGGCAATAAGTTTTAAGTATTGTGTAAATCTGGTTTTAAAAGCACAATGCTAAGATAATTAATAGATTCTGCGCATGTGCGGGAACTTGATTCTTAAAATTACGATAAATTATAGAAATATTTTAAATTTATAATATTGTTTTGAAATATATGATTTGGAATGATTCATAGTAACGCTATGAATAATGGAGAAATATAGATAAAATTTATTTAAAAAAAAGAAAAATTATAAATTATTTGTCGATCTCGAGATTCGAACAGAAGACCTGCAAAATACAATGACACACCCTGCCGATCTAGCCACCAAGACTCGTACCTCGAGAGCTGCTGAAGGGTCAAAGATTCTCATTACGACTCGGGAATAAGTTTTAAGTATTGTGTAAATCTGGTTTTAAAAGCACACTGCTAAGAATATTAATACATTCTGCGCATGTGCGGGAACTTGACTCTTAAAATTCCGATAAAATATAGAAAAATATTAAATTTATAATATTGTTTTGAAATATATGATTTGGAATGATTCATAGTAACTCTATGAATAATGGAGAAATAAAGATAAAATTTATTTAAAAAAAAGAAAAATTATAAATTATTTGTCGATCTCGAGATTCGAACAGAAGACCAGCAAAATACAATGACACACACTGCCGATCTAGCCACCAAGACTCGTAACTCGAGAGTTTCTGAATGGTCAAAGACTCTTATTACGACTCGGCAATAAGTTTTAAGTATTGTGTAAATCTGGTTTTAAAAGCACAATGCTAAGAAGATTAATAGATTCTGCGCATGTGCGGGAACTTGATTCTTAAAATTCCGATAAAATATAGAAATATTTTAAATTTATAATAATGTTTTGAAATATATGATTTTAAATGATTCATAGTAACGCTATGAATAATGGAGAAATATAGATAAAATTTATTTAAAAAAAAGAAAAATTAAAAATTATTTGTCGATTTCGAGATTCGAACAGAAGACCAGCAAAATACACTGACACACCCTGCCGATCTAGCCACCAAGACTCGTACCTCGAGAGCTGCTGAAGGGTCAAAGATTCTCATTACGACTCGGCAATAAGTTTTAAGTATTGTGTAAATCTGGTTTTAAAAGCACAATGCTAAGAAGATTAATAGATTCTGCGCATGTGCGGGAACTTGATTCTTAAAATTCCGATAAAATATAGAAATATTTTAAATTTATAATATTGTTTTGAAATATATGATTTGGAATGATTCATAGTAACGCTATGAATAATGGAGAAATATAGATAAAATTTATTTTAAAAAAAAGGAAAATTATAAATTATTTGTCGATCTCGAGATTCGAACAGAACACCAGCAAAATACAATGACACACCCTGCCAATCTAGCCACCAAGACTCGTACCTCGAGAGCTGCTGAAGGGTCAAAGATTCTCATTACGACTCGGCAATAAGTTTTAACTATTGTGTAAATCTGGTTTTAAAGGAACAATGCTAAGATAATTAATAGATTCTGCGCATGTGCGGGAACTTGATTTTTAAAATTACGATAAATTATAGAAATATTTTAAATTTATAATATTTTTTTGAAATATATGATTTGGAATGATTCGTAGTAACGCTATGAATAATGGAGAAATATAGATAAAATTTATTTAAAAAAAAAGAAAAATTATAAATTATTTGTCGATCTCGAGATTCGAACAGAATACCAGCAAAATACAATGACACACCCTGCCGATCTAGCCACCAAGACTCGTACCTCGAGAGATGCTGAAGGGTCAAAGATTCTCATTACGACTCGGCAATAAGTTTTAAGTATTGTGTAAATCTGGTTTTAAAAGCACAATGCTAAGAATATTAATAGATTCTGCGCATGTGCGGGAAAATGACTCTTAAAATTCCGATAAAATATAGAAATATTTTAAATTTGTAATATTGTTTTGAAATATATGATTTTAAATGATTCATAGTAACTCTATGAATAATGGAGAAATAAAGATAAAATTTATTTAAAAAAAAGAAAAATTATAAATTATTTGTCGATCTCGAGATTCGAACAGAAGACCAGCAAAATACAATGACACACACTGCCGATCTAGCCACCAAGACTCGTAACTCGAGAGTTTCTGAATGGTCAAAGACTCTTATTACGACTCGGCAATAAGTTTTAAGTATTGTGTAAATCTGTTTTTAAAAGCACAATGCTAAGAAGATTAATAGATTCTGCGCATGTGCGGGAACTTGATTCTTAAAATTCCGATAAAATATAGAAATATTTTAAATTTATAATATTGTTTTGAAATATATGATTTGGAATGATTCATAGTAACGCTATGAATAATGGAGAAATATAGATAAAATTTATTTAAAAAAAAAGAAAAATTATAAATTATTTGTCGATCTCGAGATTCGAATAGAAGACCAGCAAAATACGACGACACACACTGCCGATCTAGCCACCAAGACTCGTAACTCGAGAGTTTCTGAATGGTCAAAGACTCTTATTACGACTCGGGAATAAGTTTTAAGTATTGTGTAAATCTGGTTTTAAAAGCACAATGCTAAGAAGATTAATAGATTCTGCGCATGTGCGGGAACTTGATTCTTAAAATTCCGATAAAATATAGAAATATTTTAAATTTATAATATTGTTTTGAAATATATGATTTGGAATGATTCACAGTAACGCTATGAATAATGGAGAAATATAGATAAAATTTATTTAAAAAAAAGAAAAATTATAAATTATTTGTCGCTCTCGAGATTCGAACAGAAGACCAGCAGAATACAATGACACACCCTGCCGATCTAGCCACCAAGACTCGTACCTCGAGAGCTGCTGAAGGGTCAAAGATTCTCATTACGACTCGGCAATAAGTTTTAAGTATTGTGTAAATCTGGTTTTAAAAGCACACTGCTAAGAATATTAATACATTCTGCGCATGTGCGGGAACATGACTCTTAAAATTCCGATAAAATATAGAAAAATATTAAATTTATAATATTGTTTTGAAATATATGATTTGGAATGATTCATAGTAACTCTATGAATAATGGAGAAATAAAGATAAAATTTATTTAAAAAAAAGTAAAATTATAAATTATTTGTCGATCTCGAGATTCGAACAGAAGACCAGCAAAATACAATGACACACCCTGCCGATCTAGCCACCAAGATTCGTACCTCGAGAGCTGCTGAAGGGTCAAAGATTCTCATTACGACTCGGCAATAAGTTTTAAGTATTGTGTAAATCTGGTTTTAAAAGAACCTTGCTAAGAATATTAATAGATTCTGCGCATGTGCGGGAACTTGACTCTTAAAATTCCGATAAAATATATTTTTAAATATTTTAAATTTATAATATTGTTTTGAAATATATGATTTGGAATGATTCATAGTAACGCTATGAATAATGGAGAAATAAAGACAAAATTTATTTAAAAAAAGAAAAATTATAAATTTTTTGTCGATCTCGAGATTCGAACAGAAGACCAGCAAAATACAATGACACACCCTGCCGATCTAGCCACCAAGACTAACCCTCGAGAGTTTCTGAATGGTCAAAGACTCTTATTACGACTCGGCAATAAGTTTTAAGTATTGTGTAAATCTGGTTTTAAAAGCACAATGCTAAGAATATTAATAGATTCTTCGCATGTGCGGGAAAATGACTCTTAAAATTCCGATAAAATATAGAAATATTTTAAATTTATAATATTGTTTTGAAATATATGATTTGGAATGATTCATAGTAACTCTATGAATAATGGAGAAATAAAGATAAAATTTATTTAAAAAAGAAAAATTATAAATTATTTGTCGATCTCGAGATTCGAACAGAAGACCAGCAAAATTCAATGACACACCCTGCCGATCTAGCCATCAAGACTCGTACCTCGAGAGTTTCTGAATGGTCAAAGACTCTTATTACGACTCGGCAATAAGTTTTAAGTATTGTGTAAATCTGGTTTTAAAAGGCACAATGCTAAGAAGATTAATAGATTCTGCGCATGTGCGGGAACTTGATTCTTAAAATTCCGATAAAATATAGAAATATTTTAAATTTATAATAATGTTTTGAAATATATGATTTGGAATGATTCATAGTAACGCTATGAATAATGGAGAAATATAGATAAAATTTATTTAAAAAAAAGAAAAATTATAAATTATTTGTCGATCTCGAGATTCGAACAGAAGACCAGCAAAATACAATGACACACCCTGCCGATCTAGCCACCAAGACTCGTACTTCGAGAGCTGCTGAAGGGTCAAAGATTCTCATTACGACTCGGCAATAAGTTTTAAGTATTGTGTAAATCTGGTTTTAAAAGCACAATGCTAAGAATATTAATAGATTCTGCGCATGTGCGGGAAAATGACTCTTAAAATTCCGATAAAATATAGAAATATTTTAAATTTATAATATTGTTTTGAAATATATGATTTCGAATGATTCATAGTAACTCTATGAATAATGGAGAAATATAGATAAAATTTATTTAAAAAAAAGAAAAATTATAAAATCTTTGTCGATCTCGAGATTCGAACAGAAGACCAGCAAAATACAATGACACACACTGCCGATCTAGCCACCAAGACTCGTAACTCGAGAGTTTCTGAATGGTCAAAGACTCTTATTACGACTCGGCAATAAGTTTTAAGTATTGTGTAAATCTGGTTTTAAAAGCACAATGCTAAGAAGATTAATAGATTCTGCGCATGTGCGGGAACTTGATTCTTAAAATTCCGATAAAATATAGAAATATTTTAAATTTATAATATTGTTTTGAAATATATGATTTGGAATGATTCATAGTAACGCTATGAATAATGGAGAAATATAGATAAAATTTATTTAAAAAAAAAGAAAAATTATAAATTATTTGTCGATCTCGAGATTCGAACAGAAGACCAGCAAAATACAATGACACACCCTGCCGATCTAGCCACCAAGACTCGTACCTCGAGAGCTGCTGAAGGGTCCAAGATTCTCATTACGACTCGGCAATAAGTTTTAAGTATTGTGTAAATCTGGTTTTAAAAGCACAATGCTAAGAATATTAATACATTCTGCGCATGTGCGGGAACTTGACTCTTAAAATTCCGATAAAATATAGAAAAATATTAAATTTATAATATTGTTTTGAAATATATGATTTGGAATTATTCATAGTAACTCTATGAATAATGGAGAAATAAAGATAAAATTTATTTAAAAAAAAGAAAAATTATAAATTATTTGTCGATCTCGAGATTCGAACAGAAGACCAGCAAAATACAATGACACACACTGCCGATCTAGCCACCAAGACTCGTAACTCGAGAGTTTCTGAATGGTCAAAAACTCTTATTACGACTCGGCAATAAGTTTTAAGTATTGTGTAAATCTGGTTTTAAAAGCACAATAATAAGAAGATTAATAGATTCTGCGCATGTGCGGGAACTTGATTCTTAAAATTCCGATAAAATATAGAAATATTTTAAATTTATAATATTGTTTTGAAATATATGATTTGGAATGATTCATAGTAACGCTATGAATAATGGAGAAATATAGATAAAATTTATTTAAAAAAAAGAAAAATTATAAATTATTTGTCGCTCTTGAGATTCGAACAGAAGACCAGCAAAATACAATGACACACCCTGCCGATCTAGCCACCAAGACTCGTACCTCGAGAGCTGCTGAAGGGTCAAAGATTCTCATTACGACTCGGCAATAAGTTTTAAGTATTGTGTAAATCTGGTTTTAAAAGCACAATGCTAAGATAATTAATAGATTCTGTGAATGTGCGGGAACTTGACTCTTAAAATTCCGATAAAATATAGAAATATTTTAAATTTATATTATTGTTTTGAAATATATGATTTGGAATGATTCATAGTAACTCTATGAATAATGGAGAAATAAAGATAAAATTTATTTAAAAAAAAGAAATATTATAAATTATTTGTCGATCTCGAGATTCGAACAGAATACCAACAAAATACAATGACACACCCTGCCGATCTAGCCACCAAGACTCGTACCTCGAGAGTTTCTAAATGGTCAAAGACTCTTATTACGACTCGGCAATAAGTTTTAAGTATTGTGTAAATCTGGTTTTAAAAGCACAATGCTAAGAAGATTAATAGATTCTGCGCATGTGCGGGAACTTGATTTTTAAAATTACGATAAATTATAGAAATATTTTAAATTTATAATATTGTTTTGAAATATATGATTTGGAATGATTCATAGTAACGGTATGAATAATGGAGAAATGTAGATAAAATTTATTTAAAGAAAAAGAAAAATTATAAATTATTTGTCGATCTCGAGATTCGAACAGAAGACCAGCAAAATACAATGACACACCCTGCCGATCTAGCCACCAAGACTCGTACCTCGAGAGATGCTGAAGGGTCAAAGATTCTCATTACGACTCGGCAATAATTTTTAAGTATTGTGTAAATCTGGTTTTAAAAGCACACTGCTAAGAATATTAATAGATTCTGCGCATGTGCGGGAACTTGACTCTTAAAATTCCGATAAAATATATTTTTAAATATTTTAAATTTATAATATTGTTTTGAAATATATGATTTGGAATGATTCATAGTAAAGCTATGAATAATGGAGAAATATAGATAAAATTTATTTAAAAAAAGAAAAATTATAAATTATTTGTCGATCTCGAGATTCGAACAGAAGACCAGCAAAATACAATGACACACCCTGCCGATCTAGCCACCAAGACTCGTACCTCGAGAGTTTCTGAATGGTCAAAGACTCTTATTACGACTCGGCAATAAGTTTTAAGTATTGTGTAAATCTGGTTTTAAAAGCACAATGCTAAGAAGATTAATAGATTCTGCGCATGTGCGTGAACTTGATTCTTAAAATTCCGATAAAATATAGAAATATTTTAAATTTATAATAATGTTTTGAAATATATGATTTGGAATGATTCATAGTAACGCTATGAATAATGGAGAAATATAGATAAAATTTATTTAAAAAAAAGAAAAATTATAAATTATTTGTCGATCTCGAGATTCGAACAGAAGACCAGCAAAATACAATGACACACCCTGCCGATCTAGCCATTAAGACTCGTACCTCGAGAGCTGCTGAAGGGTCAAAGATTCTCATTACGACTCGGCAATAAGTTTTCAGTATTGTGTAAATCTGGTTTTAAAAGCACACTGCTAAGAATATTAATAGATTCTGCGCATGTGCGGGAACTTGACTCTTAAAATTCCGATAAAATATAGAAATATTTTAAATTTATAATATTTTTTTGAAATATATGATTTGGAATGATTATAAAAACTCTATGAATAATGGAGAAATAAAGATAAAATTTATTTAAAAAAAAGAAAAATTATAAATTATTTGTCGATCTCGAGATTCGAACAGAAGACCAGCAAAATACAATGACACACCCTGCCGATCTAGCCACCAAGACTCGTACCTCGAGAGCTTCTGAAGGGTCAAAGATTCTCATTACGACTCGGCAATAAATTTTATGTATTGTGTAAATCTGGTTTTAAAAGCACAATGCTAAGAAGATTAATAGATTCTGCGCATGTGCGGGAACTTAACTCTTAAAATTCCTATAAAATATAGAAATATTTTAAATTTATAATATTGTTTTGAAATATATGATTTGGAATGATTCATAGTAACTCTATGAATAATGGAGAAGTAAAGACAAAATTTATTTAAAAAAAGAAAAATTATGAATTATTTGTCGATCTCGAGATTCGAACAGAAGACCAGCAAAATACAATGACACACCCTGCCGATCTAGCCACCAAGACTCGTACCTCGAGATTTTCTGAATGGTCAAAGACTCTTATTACGACTCGGCAATAAGTTTTAAGTATTGTGTAAATCTGGTTTTAAAAGCACATTGCTAAGATAATTAATAGATTCTGCGCATGTGCGGGAACTTAACTCTTAAAATTCCGATAAAATATAGAAATATATTAAATTTATAATATTGTTTTGAAATATATGATTTGGAATGATTCATAGTAACGCTATGAATAATGGAGAAATATAGATAAAATTTATTTAAAAAAAAGAAAAATTATAAATTATTTGTCGATCTCGAGATTCGAACAGAAGACCAGCAAAATACAATGACACACTCTGCCTATCTAGCCACCAAGACTCGTACCTCGAGAGCTGCTGAATGGTCAAAGATTCTCATTAAGACTCGGCAATAAGTTTTAAGTATTGTGTAAATCTGGTTTTAAAAGCACACTGCTAAGAATATTAATAGATTCTGCGCATGTGCGGGAACTTGACTCTTAAAATTCCGATAAAATATAGAAATATTTTAAATTTATAATATTGTTTTGAAATATATGATTTGGAACAATTCATAAAAACTCTATGAATAATGGAGAAATATAGATAAAATTTATTTAAAAAAAAGAAAAATTATAAATTATTTGTCGATCTCGAGATTCGAACAGAAGACCAGCAAAATACAATGACACACCCTGCCGATCTAGCCACCAAGACTCGTACCTCGAGAGATGCTGAAGGGTCAAAGATTCTCATTACGACTCGGCAATAAGTTTTAAGTATTGTGTAAATCTGGTTTTAAAAGCACACTGCTAAGAATATTAATAGATTCTGCGCATGTGCGGGAACTTGACTCTTAAAATTCCGATAAAATATATTTTTAAATATTTTAAATTTATAATATTGTTTTGAAATATATGATTTGGAATGATTCATAGTAAAGCTATGAATAATGGAGAAATATAGATAAAATTTATTTAAAAAAAGAAAAATTATAAATTATTTGTCGATCTCGAGATTCGAACAGAAGACCAGCAAAATACAATGACACACCCTGCCGATCTAGCCACCAAGACTCGTACCTCGAGAGTTTCTGAATGGTCAAAGACTCTTATTACGACTCGGCAATAAGTTTTAAGTATTGTGTAAATCTGGTTTTGAAAGCACAATGCTAAGAAGATTAATAGATTCTGCGCATGTGCGGGAACTTGATTCTTAAAATTCCGATAAAATATAGAAATATTTTAAATTTATAATAATGTTTTGAAATATATGATTTGGAATGATTCATAGTAACGCTATGAATAATGGAGAAATATAGATAAAATTTATTTAAAAAAAAGAAAAATTATAAATTATTTGTCGATCTCGAGATTCGAACAGAAGACCAGCAAAATACAATGACACACCCTGCCGATCTAGCCACCAAGACTCGTACCTCGAGAGCTGCTGAAGGGTCAAAGATTCTCATTACGACTCGGCAATAAGTTTTAAGTATTGTGTAAATCTGGTTTTAAAAGCACACTGCTAAGAATATTAATAGATTCTGCGCATGTGCGGGAACTTGACTCTTAAAATTCCGATAAAATATATTTTTAAATATTTTAAATTTATAATATTGTTTTGAAATATATGATTTGGAATGATTCATAGTAAAGCTATGAATAATGGAGAAATATAGATAAAATTTATTTAAAAAAAGAAAAATTATAAATTATTTGTCGATCTCGAGATTCGAACAGAAGACCAGCAAAATACAATGACACACCCTGCCGATCTAGCCACCAAGACTCGTACCTCGAGAGTTTCTGAATGGTCAAAGACTCTTATTACGACTCGGCAATAAGTTTTAAGTATTGTGTAAATCTGGTTTTAAAAGCACAATGCTAAGAAGATTAATAGATTCTGCGCATGTGCGTGAACTTGATTCTTAAAATTCCGATAAAATATAGAAATATTTTAAATTTATAATAATGTTTTGAAATATATGATTTGGAATGATTCATAGTAACGCTATGAATAATGGAGAAATATAGATAAAATTTATTTAAAAAAAAGAAAAATTATAAATTATTTGTCGATCTCGAGATTCGAACAGAAGACCAGCAAAATACAATGACACACCCTGCCGATCTAGCCACCAAGACTCGTACCTCGAGAGCTGCTGAAGGGTCAAAGATTCTCATTACGACTCGGCAATAAGTTTTCAGTATTGTGTAAATCTGGTTTTAAAAGCACACTGCTAAGAATATTAATAGATTCTGCGCATGTGCGGGAACTTGACTCTTAAAATTCCGATAAAATATAGAAATATTTTAAATTTATAATATTTTTTTGAAATATATGATTTGGAATGATTATAAAAACTCTATGAATAATGGAGAAATAAAGATAAAATTTATTTAAAAAAAAGAAAAATTATAAATTATTTGTCGATCTCGAGATTCGAACAGAAGACCAGCAAAATACAATGACACACCCTGCCGATCTAGCCACCAAGACTCGTACCTCGAGAGCTTCTGAAGGGTCAAAGATTCTCATTACGACTCGGCAATAAATTTTATGTATTGTGTAAATCTGGTTTTAAAAGCACAATGCTAAGAAGATTAATAGATTCTGCGCATGTGCGGGAACTTAACTCTTAAAATTCCTATAAAATATAGAAATATTTTAAATTTATAATATTGTTTTGAAATATATGATTTGGAATGATTCATAGTAACTCTATGAATAATGGAGAAGTAAAGACAAAATTTATTTAAAAAAAGAAAAATTATGAATTATTTGTCGATCTCGAGATTCGAACAGAAGACCAGCAAAATACAATGACACACCCTGCCGATCTAGCCACCAAGACTCGTACCTCGAGATTTTCTGAATGGTCAAAGACTCTTATTACGACTCGGCAATAAGTTTTAAGTATTGTGTAAATCTGGTTTTAAAAGCACATTGCTAAGATAATTAATAGATTCTGCGCATGTGCGGGAACTTAACTCTTAAAATTCCGATAAAATATAGAAATATATTAAATTTATAATATTGTTTTGAAATATATGATTTGGAATGATTCATAGTAACGCTATGAATAATGGAGAAATATAGATAAAATTTATTTAAAAAAAAGAAAAATTATAAATTATTTGTCGATCTCGAGATTCGAACAGAAGACCAGCAAAATACAATGACACACTCTGCCTATCTAGCCACCAAGACTCGTACCTCGAGAGCTGCTGAATGGTCAAAGATTCTCATTAAGACTCGGCAATAAGTTTTAAGTATTGTGTAAATCTGGTTTTAAAAGCACACTGCTAAGAATATTAATAGATTCTGCGCATGTGCGGGAACTTGACTCTTAAAATTCCGATAAAATATAGAAATATTTTAAATTTATAATATTGTTTTGAAATATATGATTTGGAACAATTCATAAAAACTCTATGAATAATGGAGAAATATAGATAAAATTTATTTAAAAAAAAGAAAAATTATAAATTATTTGTCGATCTCGAGATTCGAACAGAAGACCAGCAAAATACAATGACACACCCTGCCGATCTAGCCACCAAGACTCGTACCTCGAGAGATGCTGAAGGGTCAAAGATTCTCATTACGACTCGGCAATAAGTTTTAAGTATTGTGTAAATCTGGTTTTAAAAGCACACTGCTAAGAATATTAATAGATTCTGCGCATGTGCGGGAACTTGACTCTTAAAATTCCGATAAAATATATTTTTAAATATTTTAAATTTATAATATTGTTTTGAAATATATGATTTGGAATGATTCATAGTAAAGCTATGAATAATGGAGAAATATAGATAAAATTTATTTAAAAAAAGAAAAATTATAAATTATTTGTCGATCTCGAGATTCGAACAGAAGACCAGCAAAATACAATGACACACCCTGCCGATCTAGCCACCAAGACTCGTACCTCGAGAGTTTCTGAATGGTCAAAGACTCTTATTACGACTCGGCAATAAGTTTTAAGTATTGTGTAAATCTGGTTTTGAAAGCACAATGCTAAGAAGATTAATAGATTCTGCGCATGTGCGGGAACTTGATTCTTAAAATTCCGATAAAATATAGAAATATTTTAAATTTATAATAATGTTTTGAAATATATGATTTGGAATGATTCATAGTAACGCTATGAATAATGGAGAAATATAGATAAAATTTATTTAAAAAAAAGAAAAATTATAAATTATTTGTCGATCTCGAGATTCGAACAGAAGACCAGCAAAATACAATGACACACCCTGCCGATCTAGCCACCAAGACTCGTACCTCGAGAGCTGCTGAAGGGTCAAAGATTCTCATTACGACTCGGCAATAAGTTTTAAGTATTGTGTAAATCTGGTTTTAAAAGCACACTGCTAAGAATATTAATAGATTCTGCGCATGTGCGGGAACTTGACTCTTAAAATTCCGATAAAATATATTTTTAAATATTTTAAATTTATAATATTGTTTTGAAATATATGATTTGGAATGATTCATAGTAAAGCTATGAATAATGGAGAAATATAGATAAAATTTATTTAAAAAAAGAAAAATTATAAATTATTTGTCGATCTCGAGATTCGAACAGAAGACCAGCAAAATACAATGACACACCCTGCCGATCTAGCCACCAAGACTCGTACCCCGAGAGTTTCTGAATGGTCAAAGACTCTTATTACGACTCGGCAATAAGTTTTAAGTATTGTGTAAATCTGGTTTTAAAAGCACAATGCTAAGAAGATTAATAGATTCTGCGCATGTGCGGGAACTTGATTCTTAAAATTCCGATAAAATATAGAAATATTTTAAATTTATAATATTGTTTTGAAATATATGATTTGGAATGATTCATAGTAACTCTATGAATAATGGAGAAGTAAAGACAAAATTTATTTAAAAAAAGAAAAATTATGAATTATTTGTCGATCTCGAGATTCGAACAGAAGACCAGCAAAATACAATGACACACCCTGCCGATCTAGCCACCAAGACTCGTACCTCGAGATTTTCTGAATGGTCAAAGACTCTTATTACGACTCGGCAATAAGTTTTAAGTATTGTGTAAATCTGGTTTTAAAAGCACATTGCTAAGATAATTAATAGATTCTGCGCATGTGCGGGAACTTAACTCTTAAAATTCCGATAAAATATAGAAATAAATTAAATTTATTATATTGTTTTGAAATATATGATTTGGAATGATTCATAGTAACGCTATGAATAATGGAGAAATATAGATAAAATTTATTTAAAAAAAAGAAAAATTATAAATTATTTGTCGATCTCGAGATTCGAACAGAAGACCAGCAAAATACAATGACACACTCTGCCTATCTAGCCACCAAGACTCGTACCTCGAGAGCTGCTGAATGGTCAAAGATTCTCATTAAGACTCGGCAATAAGTTTTAAGTATTGTGTAAATCTGGTTTTAAAAGCACACTGCTAAGAATATTAATAGATTCTGCGCATGTGCGGGAACTTGACTCTTAAAATTCCGATAAAATATAGAAATATTTTAAATTTATAATATTGTTTTGAAATATATGATTTGGAACAATTCATAAAAACTCCATGAATAATGGAGAAATATAGATAAAATTTATTTAAAAAAAAGAAAAATTATAAATTATTTGTCGATCTCGAGATTCGAACAGAAAACCAGCAAAATACAATGACACACTCTGCCGATCTAGCCACCAAGACTCGTACCTTGAGAGCTTCTGAAGAGTCAAAGATTCTCATTACGACTCGGCAATAAGTTTTATTTATTGTGTAAATCTGGTTTTAAAAGCACAATGCTAAGATAATTAATAGATTCTGCGCATGTGCGGGAACTTGACTCTAAAAATTCCGATAAAATATAGAAATATATTAAATTTATAATATTGTTTTGAAATATGTGATTTGGAATGATTCATAGTAACTCTATGAATAATGGAGAAATAAAAATAAAATTTATTTAAAAAAAAGAAAAATTATAAATTATTTGTCTATCTCGAGATTCGAAAAGAAGACCAGCAAAATACAATGACACACCCTGCCGATCTAGCCACCAAGACTCGTAACTCGAGAGTTTCTGAATGGTCAAAGACTCTTATAACGACTCGGCAATAAGTTTTAAGTATTGTGTAAATCTGGTTTTAAAAGCACAATACTAAGAAGTTTAATAGATTCTGCGCATGTGCGGGAACTTGATTCTTAAAATTCCGATAAAATATAGAAATATTTTAAATTTATAATATTCTTTTGAAATATATGATTTGGAATGATTCATAAAAACTCTATGAATAATGGAGAAATAAAGATAAAATTTATTTAAAAAAAAGAAATTTATAAATTATTTGTCGATCTCGAGATTCGAACAGAAGACCAGCAAAATACAATGACACACCCTGCCGATCTAGCCACCAAGACTCGAACCTCGAGAGTTTCTGAATGGTCAAAGACTCTTATTACGACTCGGCAATAAGTTTTAAGTATTGTGTAAATCTGGTTTTTAAAGCACAATGCTAAGATAATTAATAGATTCTGCGTTTGTGCCGGAACTGGACTCTTAAAATTCCGATAAAATATAGAAATATATTAAATTTATAATATTGTTTTGAAATATATGATTTGGAATGATTCATAGTAACTCTATGAATAATGGAGAAATAAAGATAAAATTTATTTAAAAAAAAGAAAAATTATAAATTATTTGTTGATCTCGAGATTCGAACAGAATACCAGCAAAATACAATGACACACCCTGCCTATCTAGCCACCAAGACTCGTACCTCGAGAGTTTCTGAATGGTCAAATACTCTTATTACGACTCGGCAATAAGTTTTAAGTATTGTGTAAATCTGGTTTTAAAAGCACAATGCTAAGAAGATTAATAGATTCTGCGCATGTGCGGGAACTTGACTCTTAAAATTCCGATAAAATATAGAAATATTTTAAATTTATAATATTGTTTTGAAATATATGATTTGGAACAATTCATAAAAACTCTATGAATAATGGAGAAATATAGATAAAATTTATTTAAAAAAAAGAAAAATTATAAATTATTTGTCGATCTCGAGATTCGAACAGAAAACCAGCAAAATACAATGACACACCCTGTAGATGTAGCCACCAAGACTCGCACATCGAGAGCTTCTGAAGGGTCAAAGATTCTCATGACGACCCGGCAATAAGTTTTATTTATTGTGTAAATCTGGTTTTAAAAGCACAATGCTAAGATAATTAATAGATTCTGCGCATGTGCGGGAACTTGATTCTTAAAATTACGATAAAATATAGAAATATTTTAAATTTATAATATTGTTTTGAAATATATGATTGGAATGATTCATAGTAACTCTATGAATAATAGAGAAATAAAGATAAATTTATTTTACAAAAATGATAAATTATTTGTCGATCTCGAGATTCGAACAGAAGACCAGCAAAATACAAAGACACACCCTGCCGATCTAGCCACCAAGACTCGTACCTCGAGAGTTTCTGAATGGTTAAAGACTCTTATTACGACTCGGCACTAAGTTTTAAGTATTGTGTAAATCTGGTTTTAAAAGCACAATGCTAAGATAATTAATAGATTCTGCGCATGTGCGGCAACTTGACTCTTAAAATTCTGATAAAATATAGAAATATTTTAAATTTATAATATTGTTTTCAAATATATGATTTGGAATGATTCATAGTAACTCTATGAATGATGGAGAAATAAAGATAAAATTTATTTAAAAATAAGAAAAATTATAAATTATTTGTCGATATCGAGATTCGAACAGAAGAACAGCAAAATACAATGACACACCGTGCCGATCTAGCCACCAACACTCGTACCTCGAGAACTTCTGAAGGGTCAAAGATTCTCATTACGACTCGGCAATAAGTATTAAGTATTGTGTAAATCTTCTTTTAAAAGCACAATGCTAAGATAATTAATAGATTCTGCTCATGTGCGGGAACTTGACTCTTAAAATTCCGATAAAATATAAAAATATATTAAATTTATAATATTGTTTTGAAATATATGATTTGGAATGATTCATAGTAACTCTATGAATAATGGAGAAATATAGATAAAATTTATTTAAAAAAAAGAAAAATTATAAATTATTTGTCGATCTCGAGATTCGAACAGAAAACCAGCAAAATACAATGACACACCCTGTAGATGTAGCCACCAAGACTCGCACATCGAGAGCTTCTGAAGGGTCAAAGATTCTCATGACGACCCGGCAATAAGTTTTATTTATTGTGTAAATCTGGTTTTAAAAGCACAATGCTAAGATAATTAATAGATTCTGCGCATGTGCGGGAACTTGATTCTTAAAATTACGATAAAATATAGAAATATTTTAAATTTATAATATTGTTTTGAAATATATGATTTGGAATGATTCATAGTAACTCTATGAATAATGGAGAATAAAGATAAAATTTATTTTAAAAAAAGAAAAATTATAAATTATTTGTCGATCTCGAGATTCGAACAGAAGACCAGCAAAATACAATGACACACCATGCCGATCTAGAAACCAAGACTCGTACCTCGAGAGCTTCTGAAGGGTCAAAGATTCTCATTACGACCCGGCAATAAGTTTTAAGTATTGTGTAAATCTGGTTTTAAAAGCACACTGCTAAGAATATTAATATGTTCTGCGCATGTGCGGGAACTTGACTCTTAAAATTCCGATAAAATATAGAAATATTTTAAATTTATAATATTGTTTTGAAATATATGATTGGAATGATTCATAGTAACTCTATGAATAATAGAGAAATAAAGATAAATTTATTTTACAAAAATGATAAATTATTTGTCGATCTCGAGATTCGAACAGAAGACCAGCAAAATACAAAGACACACCCTGCCGATCTAGCCACCAAGACTCGTACCTCGAGAGTTTCTGAATGGTTAAAGACTCTTATTACGACTCGGCACTAAGTTTTAAGTATTGTGTAAATCTGGTTTTAAAAGCACAATGCTAAGATAATTAATAGATTCTGCGCATGTGCGGCAACTTGACTCTTAAAATTCTGATAAAATATAGAAATATTTTAAATTTATAATATTGTTTTCAAATATATGATTTGGAATGATTCATAGTAACTCTATGAATGATGGAGAAATAAAGATAAAATTTATTTAAAAATAAGAAAAATTATAAATTATTTGTCGATATCGAGATTCGAACAGAAGAACAGCAAAATACAATGACACACCGTGCCGATCTAGCCACCAACACTCGTACCTCGAGAACTTCTGAAGGGTCAAAGATTCTCATTACGACTCGGCAATAAGTATTAAGTATTGTGTAAATCTTCTTTTAAAAGCACAATGCTAAGATAATTAATAGATTCTGCTCATGTGCGGGAACTTGACTCTTAAAATTCCGATAAAATATAAAAATATATTAAATTTATAATATTGTTTTGAAATATATGATTTGGAATGATTCATAGTAACTCTATGAATAATGGAGAAATAAAGATAAAATTTATTTAAAAAAAAGAAAAATTATAAATTATTAGTCGATCTCGAGATTCGAACAGAAGACCAGCAAAATACAAAGACACACCCTGCCGATCTAGCCACCAAAACTCGTACCTCGAGAGCTTCTGAAGGGTCAAAGATTCTCATTACGACTCGGCAATAAGTATTAAGTATTGTGTAAATCTGGTTTTAAAAGCACAATGCTAAGAATATTAATATGTTCTGCGCATGTGCGGGAACTTGACTCTTAAAATTCCGATAAAATATAGAAATATTTTAAATTTATAATATTGTTTTGAAATATATGATTGGAATGATTCATAGTAACTCTATGAATAATAGAGAAATAAAGATAAATTTATTTTACAAAAATGATAAATTATTTGTCGATCTCGAGATTCGAACAGAAGACCAGCAAAATGCAAAGACACACCCTGCCGATCTAGCCACCAAGACTCGTACCTCGAGAGTTTCTGAATGGTTAAAGACTCTTATTACGACTCGGCAATAAGTTTTATTTATTGTGTAAATCTGGTTTTAAAAGCACAATGCTAAGATAATTAATAGATTCTGCGCATGTGCGGGAACTTGACTCTAAAAATTCCGATAAAATATAGAAATATATTAAATTTATAATATTGTTTTGAAATATATGATTTTTAATGATTCATATTAACTCTATGAATAATGGAGAAATAAAGATAAAATTTATTTAAAAAAAAGAAAAATTATAAATTATTTGTCGATCTCGAGATTCGAACAGAAGACAAGCAAAATACAATGACACACCCTGCCTATCTAGCCACCAAGACTAGTACCTCGAGAGTTTCTGAATGGTCAAAGACTCTTATTACGACTCGGCAATAAGTTTTAAGTATTGTGTAAATCTGGTTTTAAAAGCACAATGCTAAGAAGATTAATAGATTCTGCGCATGTGCGGGAACTTGACTCTTAAAATTCCGATAAAATATAGAATTATTTTAAATTTATAATATTGTTTTGAAATATATGATTTGGAACAATTCATAAAAACTCTATGAATAATGGACAAATATAGATAAAATTTATTTAAAAAAAAAGAAAATTTATAAATTATTTGTCGATCTCGAGATTCGAACAGAAAACCAGCAAAATACAATGACACACCCTGCCGATCTAGCGACCAAGACTCGTACCTTGAGAGCTTCTGAAGAGTCAAAGATTCTCATTACGACTCGGCAATAAGTTTTATTTATTGTGTAAATCTGGTTTTAAAAGCACAATGCTAAGATAATTAATAGATTCTGCGCATGTGCGGGAACTGGACTCTAAAAATTCCGATAAAATATAGAAATATATTAAATTTATAATATTGTTTTGAAATATATGATTTTTAATGATTCATATTAACTCTATGAAAAATGGAGAAATAAAGATAAAATTTATTTAAAAAAAAGAAAAATTATAAATTATTTGTCGATCTCGAGATTCGAACAGAGAACAAGCAAAATACAATGACACACCCTGCCTATCTAGCCACCAAGACTCGTACCTCGAGAGTTTCTGAATGGTCAAAGACTCTTATTACGACTCGGCAATAAGTTTTAAGTATTGTGTAAATCTGGTTTTAAAAGCACAATGCTAAGAAGATTAATAGATTCTGCGCATGTGCGGGAACTTGACTCTTAAAATTCCGATAAAATATAGAAATATTTTAAATTTATAATATTGTTTTGAAATATATGATTTGGAACAATTCATAAAAACTCTATGAATAATGGAGAAATAAAGATAAAATTTATTTAAAAAAAAGAAAAATTATAAATTATTTGTCTATCTCGAGGTTCGAAAAGAAGACCAGCAAAATACAATGACACACCCTGCCGATCTAGCCACCAAGACTCGTACCTCGAGAGTTTTTGAATCTTCAAAGACTCTTATTACGACTCGGCAATAAGTTTTAAGTATTGTGTAAATCTGGTTTTAAAAGCACAATGCTAAGAAGATTAATAGATTCTGCGCATGTGCGGGAACTTAACTCTTAAAATTCCTATAAAATATAGAAATATTTTAAATTTATAATATTGTTTTGAAATATATGATTTGGAATGATTCATAGTAACTCTATGAATAATGGCGAAATAATGATAAAATTTATTGAAAAAAAAGAAAAATTATAAATTATTTGTCTATCTCGAGATTCGAACAGAATACCAGCAAAATACAATGACACACCCTGCCTATCTAGCCACCAAGACTCGTACCTCGAGAGTTTCTAAATGGTCAAATACTCTTATTACGACTCGGCAATAAGTTTTAAGTATTGTGTAAATCTGGTTTTAAAAGCACAATGCTAAGAAGATTAATAGATTCTGCGCATGTGCGGGAACTTGACTCTTAAAATTCCGATAAAATATAGAAATATTTTAAATTTATAATATTGTTTTGAAATATATGATTTGGAACAATTCATAAAAACTCTATGAATAATGGAGAAATATAGATAAAATTTATTTAAAAAAAAGAAAAATTATAAATTATTTGTCGATCTCGAGATTCGAACAGAAAACCAGCAAAATACAATGACACACCCTGTAGATGTAGCCACCAAGACTCGCACATCGAGAGCTTCTGAAGGGTCAAAGATTCTCATGACGACCCGGCAATAAGTTTTATTTATTGTGTAAATCTGGTTTTAAAAGCACAATGCTAAGATAATTAATAGATTCTGCGCATGTGCGGGAACTTGATTCTTAAAATTACGATAAAATATAGAAATATTTTAAATTTATAATATTGTTTTGAAATATATGATTTGGAATGATTCATAGTAACTCTATGAATAATGGAGAATAAAGATAAAATTTATTTTAAAAAAAGAAAAATTATAAATTATTTGTCGATCTCGAGATTCGAACAGAAGACCAGCAAAATACAATGACACACCCTGCCGATCTAGAAACCAAGACTCGTACCTCGAGAGCTTCTGAAGGGTCAAAGATTCTCATTACGACCCGGCAATAAGTTTTAAGTATTGTGTAAATCTGGTTTTAAAAGCACACTGCTAAGAATATTAATATGTTCTGCGCATGTGCGGGAACTTGACACTTAAAATTCCGATAAAATATAGAAATATTTTAAATTTATAATATTGTTTTGAAATATATGATTGGAATGATTCATAGTAACTCTATGAATAATAGAGAAATAAAGATAAATTTATTTTACAAAAATGATAAATTATTTGTCGATCTCGAGATTCGAACAGAAGACCAGCAAAATACAAAGACACACCCTGCCGATCTAGCCACCAAGACTCGTACCTCGAGAGTTTCTGAATGGTTAAAGACTCTTATTACGACTCGGCACTAAGTTTTAAGTATTGTGTAAATCTGGTTTTAAAAGCACAATGCTAAGATAATTAATAGATTCTGCGCATGTGCGGCAACTTGACTCTTAAAATTCTGATAAAATATAGAAATATTTTAAATTTATAATATTGTTTTCAAATATATGATTTGGAATGATTCATAGTAACTCTATGAATGATGGAGAAATAAAGATAAAATTTATTTAAAAAAAAGAAAAATTATAAATTATTTGTCGATATCGAGATTCGAACAGAAAAACAGCAAAATACAATGACACACCGTGCCGATCTAGCCACCAACACTCGTACCTCGAGAACTTCTGAAGGGTCAAAGATTCTCATTACGACTCGGCAATAAGTATTAAGTATTGTGTAAATCTTCTTTTAAAAGCACAATGCTAAGATAATTAATAGATTCTGCTCATGTGCGGGAACTTGACTCTTAAAATTCCGATAAAATATAAAAATATATTAAATTTATAATATTGTTTTGAAATATATGATTTGGAATGATTCATAGTAACTCTATGAATAATGGAGAAATAAAGATAAAATTTATTTAAAAAAAAGAAAAATTATAAATTATTAGTCGATCTCGAGATTCGAACAGAAGACCAGCAAAATACAAAGACACACCCTGCCGATCTAGCCACCAAAACTCGTACCTCGAGAGCTTCTGAAGGGTCAAAGATTCTCATTACGACTCGGCAATAAGTATTAAGTATTGTGTAAATCTGGTTTTAAAAGCACAATGCTAAGAATATTAATATGTTCTGCGCATGTGCGGGAACTTGACTCTTAAAATTCCGATAAAATATAGAAATATTTTAAATTTATAATATTGTTTTGAAATATATGATTGAAATGATTCATAGTAACTCTATGAATAATAGAGAAATAAAGATAAATTTATTTTACAAAAATGATAAATTATTTGTCGATCTCGAGATTCGAACAGAAGACCAGCAAAATGCAAAGACACACCCTGCCGATCTAGCCACCAAGACTCGTACCTCGAGAGTTTCTGAATGGTTAAAGACTCTTATTACGACTCGGCAATAAGTTTTATTTATTGTGTAAATCTGGTTTTAAAAGCACAATGCTAAGATAATTAATAGATTCTGCGCATGTGCGGGAACTTGACTCTAAAAATTCCGATAAAATATAGAAATATATTAAATTTATAATATTGTTTTGAAATATATGATTTTTAATGATTCATATTAACTCTATGAATAATGGAGAAATAAAGATAAAATTTATTTAAAAAAAAGAAAAATTATAAATTATTTGTCGATCTCGAGATTCGAACAGAAGACAAGCAAAATACAATGACACACCCTGCCTATCTAGCCACCAAGACTAGTACCTCGAGAGTTTCTGAATGGTCAAAGACTCTTATTACGACTCGGCAATAAGTTTTAAGTATTGTGTAAATCTGGTTTTAAAAGCACAATGCTAAGAAGATTAATAGATTCTGCGCATGTGCGGGAACTTGACTCTTAAAATTCCGATAAAATATAGAATTATTTTAAATTTATAATATTGTTTTGAAATATATGATTTGGAACAATTCATAAAAACTCTATGAATAATGGAGAAATATAGATAAAATTTATTTAAAAAAAAAGAAAATTTATAAATTATTTGTCGATCTCGAGATTCGAACAGAAAACCAGCAAAATACAATGACACACCCTGCCGATCTAGCGACCAAGACTCGTACCTTGAGAGCTTCTGAAGAGTCAAAGATTCTCATTACGACTCGGCAATAAGTTTTATTTATTGTGTAAATCTGGTTTTAAAAGCACAATGCTAAGATAATTAATAGATTCTGCGCATGTGCGGGAACTGGACTCTAAAAATTCCGATAAAATATAGAAATATATTAAATTTATAATATTGTTTTGAAATATATGATTTTTAATGATTCATATTAACTCTATGAAAAATGGAGAAATAAAGATAAAATTTATTTAAAAAAAAGAAAAATTATAAATTATTTGTCGATCTCGAGATTCGAACAGAAAACCAGCAAAATACAATGACACACCCTGCCTATCTAGCCACCAAGACTCGCACATCGAGAGCTTCTGAAGGGTCAAAGATTCTCATGACGACCCGGCAATAAGTTTTATTTATTGTGTAAATCTGGTTTTAAAAGCACAATGCTAAGATAATTAATAGATTCTGCGCATGTGCGGGAACTTGATTCTTAAAATTACGATAAAATATAGAAATATTTTAAATTTATAATATTGTTTTGAAATATATGATTTGGAATGATTCATAGTAACTCTATGAATAATGGAGAATAAAGATAAAATTTATTTTAAAAAAAGAAAAATTATAAATTATTTGTCGATCTCGAGATTCGAACAGAAGACCAGCAAAATACAATGACACACCCTGCCGATCTAGAAACCAAGACTCGTACCTCGAGAGCTTCTGAAGGGTCAAAGATTCTCATTACGACCCGGCAATAAGTTTTAAGTATTGTGTAAATCTGGTTTTAAAAGCACACTGCTAAGAATATTAATATGTTCTGCGCATGTGCGGGAACTTGACACTTAAAATTCCGATAAAATATAGAAATATTTTAAATTTATAATATTGTTTTGAAATATATGATTGGAATGATTCATAGTAACTCTATGAATAATAGAGAAATAAAGATAAATTTATTTTACAAAAATGATAAATTATTTGTCGATCTCGAGATTCGAACAGAAGACCAGCAAAATACAAAGACACACCCTGCCGATCTAGCCACCAAGACTCGTACCTCGAGAGTTTCTGAATGGTTAAAGACTCTTATTACGACTCGGCACTAAGTTTTAAGTATTGTGTAAATCTGGTTTTAAAAGCACAATGCTAAGATAATTAATAGATTCTGCGCATGTGCGGCAACTTGACTCTTAAAATTCTGATAAAATATAGAAATATTTTAAATTTATAATATTGTTTTCAAATATATGATTTGGAATGATTCATAGTAACTCTATGAATGATGGAGAAATAAAGATAAAATTTATTTAAAAAAAAGAAAAATTATAAATTATTTGTCGATATCGAGATTCGAACAGAAAAACAGCAAAATACAATGACACACCGTGCCGATCTAGCCACCAACACTCGTACCTCGAGAACTTCTGAAGGGTCAAAGATTCTCATTACGACTCGGCAATAAGTATTAAGTATTGTGTAAATCTTCTTTTAAAAGCACAATGCTAAGATAATTAATAGATTCTGCTCATGTGCGGGAACTTGACTCTTAAAATTCCGATAAAATATAAAAATATATTAAATTTATAATATTGTTTTGAAATATATGATTTGGAATGATTCATAGTAACTCTATGAATAATGGAGAAATAAAGATAAAATTTATTTAAAAAAAAGAAAAATTATAAATTATTAGTCGATCTCGAGATTCGAACAGAAGACCAGCAAAATACAAAGACACACCCTGCCGATCTAGCCACCAAAACTCGTACCTCGAGAGCTTCTGAAGGGTCAAAGATTCTCATTACGACTCGGCAATAAGTATTAAGTATTGTGTAAATCTGGTTTTAAAAGCACAATGCTAAGAATATTAATATGTTCTGCGCATGTGCGGGAACTTGACTCTTAAAATTCCGATAAAATATAGAAATATTTTAAATTTATAATATTGTTTTGAAATATATGATTGAAATGATTCATAGTAACTCTATGAATAATAGAGAAATAAAGATAAATTTATTTTACAAAAATGATAAATTATTTGTCGATCTCGAGATTCGAACAGAAGACCAGCAAAATGCAAAGACACACCCTGCCTATCTAGCCACCAAGACTAGTACCTCGAGAGTTTCTGAATGGTCAAAGACTCTTATTACGACTCGGCAATAAGTTTTAAGTATTGTGTAAATCTGGTTTTAAAAGCACAATGCTAAGAAGATTAATAGATTCTGCGCATGTGCGGGAACTTGACTCTTAAAATTCCGATAAAATATAGAATTATTTTAAATTTATAATATTGTTTTGAAATATATGATTTGGAACAATTCATAAAAACTCTATGAATAATGGAGAAATATAGATAAAATTTATTTAAAAAAAAAGAAAATTTATAAATTATTTGTCGATCTCGAGATTCGAACAGAAAACCAGCAAAATACAATGACACACCCTGCCGATCTAGCGACCAAGACTCGTACCTTGAGAGCTTCTGAAGAGTCAAAGATTCTCATTACGACTCGGCAATAAGTTTTATTTATTGTGTAAATCTGGTTTTAAAAGCACAATGCTAAGATAATTAATAGATTCTGCGCATGTGCGGGAACTGGACTCTAAAAATTCCGATAAAATATAGAAATATATTAAATTTATAATATTGTTTTGAAATATATGATTTTTAATGATTCATATTAACTCTATGAAAAATGGAGAAATAAAGATAAAATTTATTTAAAAAAAAGAAAAATTATAAATTATTTGTCGATCTCGAGATTCGAACAGAGAACAAGCAAAATACAATGACACACCCTGCCTATCTAGCCACCAAGACTCGTACCTCGAGAGTTTCTGAATGGTCAAAGACTCTTATTACGACTCGGCAATAAGTTTTAAGTATTGTGTAAATCTGGTTTTAAAAGCACAATGCTAAGAAGATTAATAGATTCTGCGCATGTGCGGGAACTTGACTCTTAAAATTCCGATAAAATATAGAAATATTTTAAATTTATAATATTGTTTTGAAATATATGATTTGGAACAATTCATAAAAACTCTATGAATAATGGAGAAATAAAGATAAAATTTATTTAAAAAAAAGAAAAATTATAAATTATTTGTCTATCTCGAGGTTCGAAAAGAAGACCAGCAAAATACAATGACACACCCTGCCGATCTAGCCACCAAGACTCGTACCTCGAGAGTTTTTGAATCTTCAAAGACTCTTATTACGACTCGGCAATAAGTTTTAAGTATTGTGTAAATCTGGTTTTAAAAGCACAATGCTAAGAAGATTAATAGATTCTGCGCATGTGCGGGAACTTAACTCTTAAAATTCCTATAAAATATAGAAATATTTTAAATTTATAATATTGTTTTGAAATATATGATTTGGAATGATTCATAGTAACTCTATGAATAATGGAGAAATAATGATAAAATTTATTGAAAAAAAAGAAAAATTATAAATTATTTGTCTATCTCGAGATTCGAAAAGAAGACCAGCAAAATACAATGACACACCCTGCCGATCTAGCCACCAAGACTCGTAACTCGAGAGTTTCTGAATGGTCAAAGACTCTTATAACGACTCGGCAATAAGTTTTATGTATTGTGTAAATCTGGTTTTAAAAGCACAATACTAAGAAGTTTAATAGATTCTGCGCATGTGCGGGAACTTGATTCTTAAAATTACGATAAAATATAGAAATATTTTAAATTTATAATATTGTTTTGAAATATATGATTTGGAATGATTCATAGTAACTCTATGAATAATGGAGAAATAAAGATAAAATTTATTTTAAAAAAAGAAAAATTATAAATTATTTGTCGATCTCGAGATTCGAACAGAAAACCAGCAAAATACAATGACACACCCTGCCGATCTAGCCACCAAGACTCGTACCTTGAGAGCTTCTGAAGAGTCAAAGATTCTCATTACGACTCGGCAATAAGTTTTATTTATTGTGTAAATCTGGTTTTAAAAGCACAATGCTAAGATAATTAATAGATTCTGCGCATGTGCGGGAACTTGACTCTAAAAATTCCGATAAAATATAGAAATATATTAAATTTATAATATTGTTTTGAAATATATGATTTTTAATGATTCATAGTAACTCTATGAATAATGGAGAAATAAAGATAAAATTTATTTAAAAAAAAGAAAAATTATAAATTATTTGTCTATCTCGAGATTCGAAAAGAAGACCAGCAAAATACAATGACACACCCTGCCGATCTAGCCACCAAGACTCGTAACTCGAGAGTTTCTGAATGGTCAAAGACTCTTATAACGACTCGGCAATAAGTTTTAAGTATTGTGTAAATCTGGTTTTAAAAGCACAATACTAAGAAGTTTAATAGATTCTGCGCATGTGCGGGGAATTGATTCTTAAAATTACGATAAAATATAGAAATATTTTAAATTTATAATATTGTTTTGAAATATATGATTTGGAATGATTCATTTTAAGTCTATGAATAATGGAGAAATAAAGATAAAATTTATTTTAAAAAAAGAAAAATTATAAATTATTTGTCGATCTCGAGATTCGAACAGAAGACCAGCAAAATACAATGACACACCCTGCCGATCTAGCCACCAAGACTCGTACCTCGAGAGCTTCTGAAGGGTCAAAGATTCTCATTACGAACCGGCAATAAGTTTTAAGTATTGTGTAAATCTGGTTTTAAAAGCACACTGCTAAGAATATTAATATGTTCTGCGCATGTGCGGGAACTTGACTCTTAAAATTCCGATAAAATATAGAAATATTTTAAATTTATAATATTGTTTTGAAATATATGATTGGAATGATTCATAGTAACTCTATGAATAATAGAGAAATAAAGATAAATTTATTTTACAAAAATGATAAATTATTTGTCGATCTCGAGATTCGAACAGAAGACCAGCAAAATACAATGACACACCGTGCCGATCTAGCCACCAACACTCGTACCTCGAAAGCTTCTGAAGGGTCAAAGATTCTCATTACGACTCGTCAATAAGTATTAAGTATTGTGTAAATCTGGTTTTAAAAGCACAATGCTAAGAATATTAATATTTTCTGCGCATGTGCGGGAACTTGACTCTTAAAATTCCGATAAAATATAGAAATATTTTAAATTTATAATATTGTTTTGAAATATATGATTTGGAATGATTAATAGTAACTCTATGAATAATGGAGAAATAAAGATAAAACTTATTTAAAAAAAAGAAAAATTACAAATTATTTGTCGATCTCGAGATTCGAACAGAAGACAAGCAAAATACAATGACACACCCGGCCGATCTAGCCACCAAGAGTCGTACCTCGAGAGCTTCTGAAGGGTCAAGGATTCTCATTACGACTCGGCAATAAGTTTTAAGTATTGTGTAAATCTGGTTTTAAAAGCACAATGCTAAGATAATTAATAGATTCTGCGCATGTGCGGGAACTTGAATCTTAAAATTCCGATAAAATATAGAAATATATTAAATTTATAATATTGTTTTGAAATATATGATTTGGAATGATTCATAGTAACTCTATGAATAATGGAGAAATAAAGATAAAATTTATTTAAAAAAAAGAAAAATTATAAATTATTTGTCGATCTCGAGATTCGAACAGAAGACAAGCAAAATACAATGACACACCCGGCCGATATAGCCACCAAGACTCGTACCTCGAGTGCTTCTGAAGGGTCAAAGATTCTCATTACGACTCGGCAATAAGTTTTAAGTATTGTGTAAATGTGGTTTTAAAAGCACAATGCTAAGATAATTAATAGATTCTGCGCATGTGCGGGAATTTGAATCTTAAAATTCCGATAAAATATAGAAATATTTTAAATTTATAATATTATTTTGAAATATATGATTTCGAATGATTCATAGTAACTCTATGAATAATGGAGAAATAAAGATAAAGTTTATTTAAAAAAAGAAAAATTATAAATTATTTGTCTATATCGAGATTCGAACAAAAGAACAGCAAAATACAATGACACACCGTGCCGATCTAGCCACCAACACTCGTACCTCGAAAGCTTCTGAAGGGTCAAAGATTCTCATTACGACTCGTCAATAAGTATTAAGTATTGTGTAAATCTGGTTTTAAAAGCACAATGCTAAGAATATTAATATTTTCTGCGCATGTGCGGGAACTTGACTCTTAAAATTCCGATAAAATATAGAAATATTTTAAATTTATAATATTGTTTTGAAATATATGATTTGGAATGATTAATAGTAACTCTATGAATAATGGAGAAATAAAGATAAAACTTATTTAAAAAAAAGAAAAATTACAAATTATTTGTCGATCTCGAGATTCGAACAGAAGACAAGCAAAATACAATGACACACCCGGCCGATCTAGCCACCAAGAGTCGTACCTCGAGAGCTTCTGAAGGGTCAAGGATTCTCATTACGACTCGGCAATAAGTTTTAAGTATTGTGTAAATGTGGTTTTAAAAGCACAATGCTAAGATAATTAATAGATTCTGCGCATGTGCGGGAATTTGAATCTTAAAATTCCGATAAAATATAGAAATATTTTAAATTTATAATATTATTTTGAAATATATGATTTCGAATGATTCATAGTAACTCTATGAATAATGGAGAAATAAAGATAAAATTTATTTAAAAAAAGAAAAATTATAAATTATTTGTCTATATCGAGATTCGAACAAAAGAACAGCAAAATACAATGACACACCGTGCCGATCTAGCCACCAACACTCGTACCTCGAAAGCTTCTGAAGGGTCAAAGATTCTCATTACGACTCGTCAATAAGTATTAAGTATTGTGTAAATCTGGTTTTAAAAGCACAATGCTAAGAATATTAATATTTTCTGCGCCTGTGCGGGAACTTGACTCTTAAAATTCCGATAAAATATAGAAATATTTTAAATTTATAATATTGTTTTGAAATATATGATTTGGAATGATTAATAGTAACTCTATGAATAATGGAGAAATAAAGATAAAACTTATTTAAAAAAAAGAAAAATTACAAATTATTTGTCGATCTCGAGATTCGAACAGAAGACAAGCAAAATACAATGACACACCCGGCCGATCTAGCCACCAAGACTCGTACCTCGAGAGCTTCTGAAGGGTCAAGAATTCTCATTACGACTCGGCAATAAGTTTTAAGTATTGTGTAAATCTGGTTTTAAAAGCACAATGCTAAGATAATTAATAGATTCTGCGCATGTGCGGGAACTTGAATCTTAAAATTCCGATAAATTATAGAAATATATTAAATTTATAATATTGTTTTGAAATATATGATTTGGAATGATTCATAGTAACTCTATGAATAATGGAGAAATAAAGATAAAATTTATTTAAAAAAAAGAAAAATTATAAATTATTTGTCGATCTCGAGATTCGAACAGAAGACAAGCAAAATACAATGACACACCCTGCCGATCTAGCCACCAAGACGGTACCTCGAGAGTTTCTAAATGGTCAAAGACTCTTATTACGACTCGGCAATAAGTATTAAGTATTGTGTAAATCTGGTTTTAAATGCACAATGCTAAGAATATTAATAGATTCTGCGCATGTGCGGGAACTTGACTCTTAAAATTCCGATAAAATATAGAAATATTTTAAATTTATAATATTGTTTTGAAATATATGATTTGGAATGATTCATAGTAACTCTATGAATAATTTAGAAATAAAGATAAAACTTATTTAAAAAAAAGAAAAATTATAAATTATTTGTCGATCTCGAGATTCGAACAGAAGACCAGCAAAACACAATGACACACCCTGCCGATCTAGCCACCAAGACTCGTACCTCGAGAGCTGCTGAAGGGTCAAAGATTCTCATTACGACTCGGCAATAAGTTCTAAGTATTGTGTAAATCTGGTATTAAAAGCACACTGCTAAGAATATTAATAGATTCTGCGCATGTGCGGGATCTTGACTCTTAAAATTCCGATAAAATATAGAAATATTTTAAATTTATAATATTGTTTTGAAATATATGATTTGGAATGATTCATAGTAACTCTATGAATAATGGAGAAATAAATATAAAATTTATTTAAAAAAAATTATAAATTATTTGTCGATATCGAGATTCGAACAGAAGAACAGCAAAATACAATGACACACCGTGCCGATCTAGCCAAAAAGACTCGTACCTCGAAATCTTCTGAAGGGTCAAAGATTCTCATTACGACTCGGCAATAAGTATTAAGTATTGTGTAAATCTGGTTTTAAAAGCACAATGCTAAGATAATTAATAGATTCTGCGCATGTGCGGGAATTTGAATCTTAAAATTCCGATAAAATATAGAAATATTTTAAATTTATAATATTGTTTTGAAATATATGATTTCGAATGATTCATAGTAACTCTATGAATAATGGAGAAATAAAGATAAAATTTATTTAAAAAAAGAAAAATTATAAATTATTTGTCTATATCGAGATTCGAACAAAAGAACAGCAAAATACAATGACACACCGTGCCGATCTAGCCACCAACACTCGTACCTCGAAAGCTTCTGAAGGGTCAAAGATTCTCATTACGACTCGTCAATAAGTATTAAGTATTGTGTAAATCTGGTTTTAAAAGCACAATGCTAAGAATATTAATATTTTCTGCGCATGTGCGGGAACTTGACTCTTAAAATTCCGATAAAATATAGAAATATTTTAAATTTATAATATTGTTTTGAAATATATGATTTGGAATGATTAATAGTAACTCTATGAATAATGGAGAAATAAAGATAAAACTTATTTAAAAAAAAGAAAAATTACAAATTATTTGTCGATCTCGAGATTCGAACAGAAGACAAGCAAAATACAATGACACACCCGGCCGATCTAGCCACCAAAACTCGTACCTCGAGAGCTTCTGAAGGGTCAAGGATTCTCATTACGACTCGGCAATAAGTTTTAAGTATTGTGTAAATCTCGTTTTAAAAGCACAATGCTAAGATAATTAATAGATTCTGCGCATGTGCGGGAACTTGAATCTTAAAATTCCGATAAAATATAGAAATATATTAAATTTATAATATTGTTTTGAAATATATGATTTGGAATGATTCATAGTAACTCTATGAATAATGGAGAAATAAAGATAAAATTTATTTAAAAAAAAGAAAAATTATAAATTATTTGTCGATCTCGAGATTCGAACAGAAGACAAGCAAAATACAATGACACACCCTGCCGATCTAGCCACCAAGACTCGTACCTCGAGAGTTTCTAAATGGTCAAAGACTCTTATTACGACTCGGCAATAAGTATTAAGTATTGTGTAAATCTGGTTTTAAATGCACAATGCTAAGAATATTAATAGATTCTGCGCATGTGCGGGAACTTGACTCTTAAAATTCCGATAAAATATAGAAATATTTTAAATTTATAATATTGTTTTGAAATATATGATTTGGAATGATTCATAGTAACTCTATGAATAATTTAGAAATAAAGATAAAACTTATTTAAAAAAAAGAAAAATTATAAATTATTTGTCGATCTCGAGATTCGAACAGAAGACCAGCAAAACACAATGACACACCCTGCCGATCTAGCCACCAAGACTCGTAAATCGAGAGCTGCTGAAGGGTCAAAGATTCTCATTACGAATCGGCAATAAGTTCTAAGTATTGTGTAAATCTGGTATTAAAAGCACACTGCTAAGAATATTAAAAGATTCTGCGCATGTGCGGGATCTTGACTCTTAAAATTCCGATAAAATATAGAAATATTTTAAATTTATAATATTGTTTTGAAATATATGATTTGGAATGATTCATAGTAACTCTATGAATAATGGAGAAATAAATATAAAATTTATTTTAAAAAAAATTATAAATTATTTGTCGATATCGAGATTCGAACAGAAGAACAGCAAAATACAATGACACACCGTGCCGATCTAGCCAAAAAGACTCGTACCTCGAAATCTTCTGAAGGGTCAAAGATTCTCATTACGACTCGGCAATAAGTATTAAGTATTGTGTAAATCTAGTTTTTAAAGCACAATGCTAAGAATATTAATAGATTCTGCGCATGTGCGGGAACTTGACTCTTAAAATTCCGATAAAATATAGAAATATTTTAAATTTATATTATTGTTTTGAAATATATGATTTGGAATGATTCATAGTAACTCTATGAATAATGGAGAAATAAAGATAAAACTTATTTAAAAAAAAAAAAATTATAAATTATTTGTCGATCTCGAGATTCGAACAGAAGACCAGCAAAATACAATGACACACCCGGCCGATCTAGCCACCAAGACTCGTAACCTCGAGAGCTTCTGAAGGGTCAAAGATTCTCATTACGACTCGGCAATAAGTATTAAGTATTGTGTAAATCTGGTTTTAAAAGCACAATGCTAAGAATATTAATAGATTCTGCGCATGTGCGGGAACTTGACTCTTAAAATTCCGATAAAATATAGAAATATTTTAAGTTTATAATATTGTTTTGAAATATATGATTTGGAATGATTCATAGTAACTCTATGAATAATGGAGAAATAAAGACAAAACTTATTTAAAAAAACATTATAAATTATTTGTCGATCTCGAGATTCGAATAGAAGACCAGCAAAATACAATGACACACCCTGCCGATCTAGCCACCAAGACTCGTGCCTCGAGAGCTTCTGAAGGGTCAAAGATTCTCATTACGACTCGGCAATAAGTTTTAAGTAATGTGTAAATCTGGTTTTAAAAGCACAATGCTAAGATAATTAATAGATTCTGCGCATGTGCGGGAACTTGACTCTTAAAATTCCGATAAAATATAGAAATATATTAAATTTATAATATTGTTTTGAAATATATGATTTGGAATGATTCATAGTAACTCTATGAATAATGGAGAAATAAAGATAAAATTTATTTAAAAAAAAGAAAAATTATAAATTATTTGTCGATCTCGAGATTCGAACAGAAGACCAGCAAAATACAATGACTCACCCTGCCGATCTAGCCACCAAGACTCGTACCTCGAGAGTTTCTAAATGGTCAAAGACTCTTATTACGACTCGGCAATAAGTATTAAGTATTGTGTAAATCTGGTTTTAAATGCACAATGCTAAGAATATTAATAGATTCTGCGCATGTGCGGGAACTTGACTCTTAAAATTCCGATAAAATATAGAAATATTTAAAATTTATAATATTGTTTTGAAATATATGATTTGGAATGATTCATAGTAACTCTATGAATAATGGAGAAATAAAGATAAAATTTATTTAAAAAAAAGAAAAATTATAAATTATTTGTCGATATCGAGATTCGAACAGAAGACCAGCAAAATACAATGACACACCCTGCCGATCAAGCCAACAAGACTCGTACATCGAGAGCTTCTGAAGGGTCAAAGATTCTCATTACGACTCCTCAATAAGTTTTAAGTATTGTGTAAAACTGGTTTTAAAAGCACAATGCTAAGAATATTAATAGATTCTGCGCATGTGCGCGAACTTGACTCTTAAAATTCCGATAAAATATAGAAATATTTTAAATTTATAATATTGTTTTGAAATATATGATTTGGAATGATTCATAGTAACTCTAGGAATAATGGAGAAATAAAGATAAAATTTATTTTAAAAAAAGAAAAATTATAAATTATTTTCGATCTCGAGATTCGAACAGAAGACCAGCAAACTACAATGACACACCCTGCCGATCTAGCCACCAATTCTCGTACCTCAACAGCTTCTGAATGGTCAAAAACTCTTATTACGACTCGGCAATAAGTTTTAAGTATTGTGTAAATCTGGTTTTAAAAGCATAATGCTAAGAATATTAGTAGATTCTGCGCATGTGCGAGAATTTGACTCTTAAAATTCCGATAAAATATAGAAATATTTTAAGTTTATAATATTGTTTTGAAATATATGATTTGGAATGATTCATAGTAACTCTATGAATAATGGAGAAATAAAGACAAAACTTATTTAAAAAAACATTATAAATTATTTGTCGATCTCGAGATTCGAATAGAAGACCAGCAAAATACAATGACACACCCTGCCGATCTAGCCACCAAGACTCGTGCCTCGAGAGCTTCTGAAGGGTCAAAGATTCTCATTACGACTCGGCAATAAGTTTTAAGTAATGTGTAAATCTGGTTTTAAAAGCACAATGCTAAGATAATTAATAGATTCTGCGCATGTGCGGGAACTTGACTCTTAAAATTCCGATAAAATATAGAAATATATTAAATTTATAATATTGTTTTGAAATATATGATTTGGAATGATTCATAGTAACTCTATGAATAATGGAGAAATAAAGATAAAATTTATTTAAAAAAAAGAAAAATTATAAATTATTTGTCGATCTCGAGATTCGAACAGAAGACCAGCAAAATACAATGACTCACCCTGCCGATCTAGCCACCAAGACTCGTACCTCGAGAGTTTCTAAATGGTCAAAGACTCTTATTACGACTCGGCAATAAGTATTAAGTATTGTGTAAATCTGGTTTTAAATGCACAATGCTAAGAATATTAATAGATTCTGCGCATGTGCGGGAACTTGACTCTTAAAATTCCGATAAAATATAGAAATATTTAAAATTTATAATATTGTTTTGAAATATATGATTTGGAATGATTCATAGTAACTCTATGAATAATGGAGAAATAAAGATAAAATTTATTTAAAAAAAAGAAAAATTATAAATTATTTGTCGATATCGAGATTCGAACAGAAGACCAGCAAAATACAATGACACACCCTGCCGATCAAGCCAACAAGACTCGTACATCGAGAGCTTCTGAAGGGTCAAAGATTCTCATTACGACTCCTCAATAAGTTTTAAGTATTGTGTAAAACTGGTTTTAAAAGCACAATGCTAAGAATATTAATAGATTCTGCGCATGTGCGCGAACTTGACTCTTAAAATTCCGATAAAATATAGAAATATTTTAAATTTATAATATTGTTTTGAAATATATGATTTGGAATGATTCATAGTAACTCTAGGAATAATGGAGAAATAAAGATAAAATTTATTTTAAAAAAAGAAAAATTATAAATTATTTTCGATCTCGAGATTCGAACAGAAGACCAGCAAACTACAATGACACACCCTGCCGATCTAGCCACCAATTCTCGTACCTCAACAGCTTCTGAATGGTCAAAAACTCTTATTACGACTCGGCAATAAGTTTTAAGTATTGTGTAAATCTGGTTTTAAAAGCATAATGCTAAGAATATTAGTAGATTCTGCGCATGTGCGAGAATTTGACTCTTAAAATTCCGATAAAATATAGAAATATTTTAAGTTTATAATATTGTTTTGAAATATATGATTTGGAATGATTCATAGTAACTCTATGAATAATGGAGAAATAAAGATAAAACTTATTTTAAAAAAAAAATTATAAATTATTTGTCGATCTCGAGATTCGAATAGAAGACCAGCAAAATACAATGACACACCCTGCCGATCTAGCCACCAAGACTCGTGCCTCGAGAGCTTCTGAAGGGTCAAAGATTCTCATTACGACTCGGCAATAAGTTTTAAGTATTGTGTAAATCTGGTTTTAAAAGCACAATGCTAAGATAATTAATAGATTCTGCGCATGTGCGGGAACTTGACTCTTAAAATTCCGATAAAATATAGAAATATATTAAATTTATAATATTGTTTTGAAATATATGATTTGGAATGATTCATAGTAACTCTATGAATAATGGAGAAATAAAGATAAAATTTATTTAAAAAAAAGAAAAATTATAAATTATTTGTCGATCTCGAGATTCGAACAGAAGACCAGCAAAATACAATGACTCACCCTGCCGATCTAGCCACCAAGACTCGTACCTCGAGAGTTTCTAAATGGTCAAAGACTCTTATTACGACTCGGCAATAAGTATTAAGTATTGTGTAAATCTGGTTTTAAATGCACAATGCTAAGAATATTAATAGATTCTGCGCATGTGCGGGAACTTGACTCTTAAAATTCCGATAAAATATAGAAATATTTTAAATTTATAATATTGTTTTGAAATATATGATTAGGAATTATTCATAGTAACTCTATGAATAATGGAGAAATAAAGATAAAATTTATTTAAAAAAAAGAAAAATTATAAATTATTTGTCGATCTCGAGATTCGAACAGAAGACCAGCAAAATACAATGACACACCCTGCCGATCAAGCCACCAAGACTCGTACATCGAGAGCTTCTGAAGGGTCAAAGATTCTCATTACGACTCCTCAATAAGTTTTAAGTATTGTGTAAATCTGGTTTTAAAAGCACAATGCTAAGAATATTAATAGATTCTGCGCATGTGCGCGAACTTGACTCTTAAAATTCCGATAAAATATAGAAATATTTTAAATTTATAATATTGTTTTGAAATATATGATTTGGAATGATTCATAGTAACTTTAGGAATAATGGAGAAATAAAGATAAAATTTATTTAAAAAAAAGAAAAATTATAAATTATTTGTCGATCTCGAGATTCGAACAGAAGACCAGCAAACTACAATGACACACCCTGCCGATCTAGCCACCAATTCTCGTACCTCAACAGCTTCTGAATGGTCGAAAACTCTTATTACGACTCGGCAATAAGTTTTAAGTATTGTGTAAATCTGGTTTTAAAAGCATAATGCTAAGAATATTAGTAGATTCTGCGCATGTGCGAGAATTTGACTCTTAAAATTCCGATAAAATATAGAAATATATTAAATTTATAATATTGTTTTGAAATATATGATTTGGAATGATTCATAGTAACTCTATGAATAATGGAGAAATAAAGATAAAATTTATTTAAAAAAAAGAAAAATTATAAATTATTTGTCGATCTCGAGATTCGAACAGAAGACCAGCAAAATACAATGACACACCCTGCCGATCTAGCCACCAAGACTCGTACCGCCAGAGTTTCTAAATGGTCAAAGACTCTTATTACGACTCGGCAAGAAGTATTAAGTATTGTGTAAATCTGGTTTTAAAAGCACACTCTTAAGAATATTAATATGTTCTGCGCATGTGCGGGATATTGACTCTTAAAATTCCGATAAAACATAGAAATATTTTAAATTTATAATATTGTTTTGAAATATATGATTTGGAATGATTCATAGTAACTCTATGAATAATAGAGAAATAAAGATAAAATTTATTTAAAAAAAATTATAAATTATTTGTCGATCTCGAGATTCGAACAGAAGACCAGCAAAATTCAAAGACACACCCTGCCGATCTAGCCACCAAGACTCGTACCTCGAGAGCTTCTCAAGGGTCAAAGATTCTTATTACGACTCGTCAATAAGTTTTAAGTATTGTGTAAATCTGGTTTTAAAAGCACAATGCTAAGAATATTAATAGATTCTGCGCATGTGCGGGAACTTGACTCTTAAAATTCCGATAAAATATAGAAATATTTTAAATTTATAATATTGTTTTGAAATACGATGGCAATTCAGAAACTAACCTCCGGTTGATTGAAAAAAATACACCAAGTTAAGTAAAATTATTTTAATATATACATCTTACAACTACATCTTTGCACTATTTTTCGACATAGTCTCCATAACGATTGAGGCACTTATCGTATCTCTTCACAAGCTTTGAAATTCCTTCTGCATAAAAATCACCCGCTTGTGCCTTGAGCCAGCCTGTGACCGCATCTTTGAGCTCTTCGTCGTCATCAAACCGCTGGGACCCGAGCCATTTCTTCATACGCATGAAGAGGTGATAATCGCTTGGCGCCAGATCTGGGCTGTAAGGTGGATGGTTGAAAACGTCCCACTTGAAGGACTCAAGAAGGGCTGTTGTTCTGCGAGCAGAGTGAGGACGGGCGTTATCGTGCAAAAAAACGATACCGGAAGTCAGCATACCACGGCGTTTGTTCTGTATAGCCCGTCGTAATGTTTTTAGTGTTTCACAGTACACGCCTTGATTAATGGTCGTCCCACGTTACATGAATTCAACCAACAACACCCCTTTGGCATCCCAAAACACCGTTGCCATCAGTTTTCTGGCAGAAAAATCTTGCCGGGCTTTTTTTGGTTTGGTAGGCGAATCTGAATGTGCCCACATCTTTGATTGTTCTTTTGTCTCAGGGTTCACGTACTTAATCCAGGTTTCGTCACCGGTCACGATTCTGTTTAACAATGGTTCTCCTTCGTCCTCATAACGTGACAGAAAGTCTAATGCAGAGGCCATTCTTTGACTTTTGTGGTGGTCGGTAAGAATTTTGGGCACCCATCGTGCACAGAACTTACGGTAACCCAATCTTGCTGTCACTATCTCGTACAAAAGAGTCTTAGAAATCTGTGGAAAATCAGTAGACAACTCCGCCATTGTGAAACGTCGATTTTCACGAACTTTTGCATCAACTGTCTGAACGAGTTCGTCAGTCACCAAGGATGGTCTACCACTCCTCTCTTCATCATGAACGTTTTCTCGTCCACTTTTAAATAAACGTACCCATTCACGGACAACTCCTTCACTCATAACTTTTGGTCCGTACACGGCACAAAGCTCACGATGAATAGCTGCTGCAGAGTATCCTTTGGCTGTAAAAAACCTTATAACAGCACGCACTTCACATTTGGCGGGATTTTCTATGGCAGTACACATTTCAAACTGCCACAAAAACTAAACTAGCGCAGGTACGATGTTCACTCGACTACGGCTTGATGCCGACTGACCTGCTGAGCGTGTGAATGCACAGATGGCGCGCTACTCCCCCCACTACCCGCACTGTGACCAATCGGAGGTTAGTTCCTGAATTGCCCTCGTATATGATTTGGAATGATTCATAGTAACTCTATGAATAATGGAGAAATAAAGATAAAACTTATTTAAAAAAAAGAAAAATTATAAATTATTTGTCGATCTCGAGATTCGAATAGAAGACCAGCAAAATACAATGACACACCCTGCCGATCTAGCCACCAAGACTCGTGCCTCGAGAGCTTCTGAAGGGTCAAAGATTCTCATTACGACTCGGCAATAAGTTTTAAGTATTGTGTAAATCTGGTTTTAAAAGCACAATGCTAAGATAATTAATAGATTCTGCGCATGTGCGGGAACTTGACTCTTAAAATTCCGATAAAATATAGAAATATATTAAATTTATAATATTGTTTTGAAATATATGATTTGGAATGATTCATAGTAACTCTATGAATAATGGAGAAATAAATATAAAATTTATTTTAAAAAAAAGTATAAATTATTTGTCGATATCGAGATTCGAACAGAAGAACAGCAAAATACAATGACACACCGTGCCGATCTAGCCAAAAAGACTCGTACCTCGAAATCTTCTGAAGGGTCAATGATTCTCATTACGACTCGGCAATAAGTATTAAGTATTGTGTAAATCTAGTTTTTAAAGCACAATGCTAAGAATATTAATAGATTCTGCGCATGTGCGGGAACTTGACTCTTAAAATTCCGATAAAATATAGAAATATTTTAAATTTATATTATTGTTTTGAAATATATGATTTGGAATGATTCATAGTAACTCTATGAATAATGGAGAAATAAAGATAAAACTTATTTAAAAAAAAAATTATAAATTATTTGTCGATCTCGAGATTCGAACAGAAGACCAGCAAAATACAATGACACACCCGGCCGATCTAGCCACCAAGACTCGTAACCTCGAGAGCTTCTGAAGGGTCAAAGATTCTCATTACGACTCGGCAATAAGTATTAAGTATTGTGTAAATCTGGTTTTAAAAGCACAATGCTAAGAATATTAATAGATTCTGCGCATGTGCGGGAACTTGACTCTTAAAATTCCGATAAAATATAGAAATATTTTAAGTTTATAATATTGTTTTGAAATATATGATTTGGAATGATTCATAGTAACTCTATGAATAATGGAGAAATAAAGATAAAACTTATTTAAAAAAACATTATAAATTATTTGTCGATCTCGAGATTCGAATAGAAGACCAGCAAAATACAATGACACACCCTGCCGATCTAGCCACCAAGACTCGTGCCTCGAGAGCTTCTGAAGGGTCAAAGATTCTCATTACGACTCGGCAATAAGTTTTAAGTATTGTGTAAATCTGGTTTTAAAAGCACAATGCTAAGATAATTAATAGATTCTGCGCATGTGCGGGAACTTGACTCTTAAAATTCCGATAAAATATAGAAATATATTAAATTTATAATATTGTTTTGAAATATATGATTTGGAATGATTCATAGTAACTCTATGAATAATGGAGAAATAAAGATAAAATTTATTTAAAAAAAAGAAAAATTATAAATTATTTGTCGATCTCGAGATTCGAACAGAAGACCAGCAAAATACAATGACTCACCCTGCCGATCTAGCCACCAAGACTCGTACCTCGAGAGTTTCTAAATGGTCAAAGACTCTTATTACGACTCGGCAATAAGTATTAAGTATTGTGTAAATCTGGTTTTAAAAGCACAATGCTAAGAATATTAATAGATTCTGCGCATGTGCGGGAACTTGACTCTTAAAATTCCGATAAAATATAGAAATATTTAAAATTTATAATATTGTTTTGAAATACGATGGCAATTCAGAAACTAACCTCCGGTTGATTGAAAAAAATACACCAAGTTAAGTAAAAATATTTTAATATATACATCTTACAACTACATCTTTGCACTATTTTTCGACATAGTCTCCATAACGATTGAGGCACTTATCGTATCTCTTCACAAGCTTTGAAATTCCTTCTGCATAAAAATCACCCGCTTGTGCCTTGAGCCAGCCTGTGACCGCATCTTTGAGCTCTTCGTCGTCATCAAACCGCTGGGACCCGAGCCATTTCTTCATACGCATGAAGAGGTGATAATCGCTTGGCGCCAGATCTGGGCTGTAAGGTGGATGGTTGAAAACGTCCCACTTGAAGGACTCAAGAAGGGCTGTTGTTCTGCGAGCAGAGTGAGGACGGGCGTTATCGTGCAAAAAAACGATACCGGAAGTCAGCATACCACGGCGTTTGTTCTGTATAGCCCGTCGTAATGTTTTTAGTGTTTCACAGTACACGCCTTGATTAATGGTCGTCCCACGTTACATGAATTCAACCAACAACACCCCTTTGGCATCCCAAAACACCGTTGCCATCAGTTTTCTGGCAGAAAAATCTTGCCGGGCTTTTTTTGGTTTGGTAGGCGAATCTGAATGTGCCCACATCTTTGATTGTTCTTTTGTCTCAGGGTTCACGTACTTAATCCAGGTTTCGTCACCGGTCACGATTCTGTTTAACAATGGTTCTCCTTCGTCCTCATAACGTGACAGAAAGTCTAATGCAGAGGCCATTCTTTGACTTTTGTGGTGGTCGGTAAGAATTTTGGGCACCCATCGTGCACAGAACTTACGGTAACCCAATCTTGCTGTCACTATCTCGTACAAAAGAGTCTTAGAAATCTGTGGAAAATCAGTAGACAACTCCGCCATTGTGAAACGTCGATTTTCACGAACTTTTGCATCAACTGTCTGAACGAGTTCGTCAGTCACCAAGGATGGTCTACCACTCCTCTCTTCATCATGAACGTTTTCTCGTCCACTTTTAAATAAACGTACCCATTCACGGACAACTCCTTCACTCATAACTTTTGGTCCGTACACGGCACAAAGCTCACGATGAATAGCTGCTGCAGAGTATCCTTTGGCTGTAAAAAACCTTATAACAGCACGCACTTCACATTTGGCGGGATTTTCTATGGCAGTACACATTTCAAACTGCCACAAAAACTAAACTAGCGCAGGTACGATGTTCACTCGACTACGGCTTGATGCCGACTGACCTGCTGAGCGTGTGAATGCACAGATGGCGCGCTACTCCCCCCACTACCCGCACTGTGACCAATCGGAGGTTAGTTCCTAAATTGCCCTCGTATATGATTTGGAATGATTCATAGTAACTCTATGAATAATGGAGAAATAAAGATAAAACTTATTTAAAAAAAAGAAAAATTATAAATTATTTGTCGATCTCGAGATTCGAATAGAAGACCAGCAAAATACAATGACACACCCTGCCGATCTAGCCACCAAGACTCGTGCCTCGAGAGCTTCTGAAGGGTCAAAGATTCTCATTACGACTCGGCAATAAGTTTTAAGTATTGTGTAAATCTGGTTTTAAAAGCACAATGCTAAGATAATTAATAGATTCTGCGCATGTGCGGGAACTTGACTCTTAAAATTCCGATAAAATATAGAAATATATTAAATTTATAATATTGTTTTGAAATATATGATTTGGAATGATTCATAGTAACTCTATGAATAATGGAGAAATAAATATAAAATTTATTTTAAAAAAAATTATAAATTATTTGTCGATATCGAGATTCGAACAGAAGAACAGCAAAATACAATGACACACCGTGCCGATCTAGCCAAAAAGACTCGTACCTCGAAATCTTCTGAAGGGTCAAAGATTCTCATTACGACTCGGCAATAAGTATTAAGTATTGTGTAAATCTAGTTTTTAAAGCACAATGCTAAGAATATTAATAGATTCTGCGCATGTGCGGGAACTTGACTCTTAAAATTCCGATAAAATATAGAAATATTTTAAATTTAAATTATTGTTTTGAAATATATGATTTGGAATGATTCATAGTAACTCTATGAATAATGGAGAAATAAAGATAAAACTTATTTAAAAAAAAAAAAAATTATAAATTATTTGTCGATCTCGAGATTCGAACAGAAGACCAGCAAAATACAATGACACACCCGGCCGATCTAGCCACCAAGACTCGTAACCTCGAGAGCTTCTGAAGGGTCAAAGATTCTCATTACGACTCGGCAATAAGTATTAAGTATTGTGTAAATCTGGTTTTAAAAGCACAATGCTAAGAATATTAATAGATTCTGCGCATGTGCGGGAACTTGACTCTTAAAATTCCGATAAAATATAGAAATATTTTAAGTTTATAATATTGTTTTGAAATATATGATTTGGAATGATTCATAGTAACTCTATGAATAATGGAGAAATAAAGATAAAACTTATTTAAAAAAAACATTATAAATTATTTGTCGATCTCGAGATTCGAATAGAAGACCAGCAAAATACAATGACACACCCTGCCGATCTAGCCACCAAGACTCGTGCCTCGAGAGCTTCTGAAGGGTCAAAGATTCTCATTACGACTCGGCAATAAGTTTTAAGTATTGTGTTAATCTGGTTTTAAAAGCACAATGCTAAGATAATTAATAGATTCTGCGCATGTGCGGGAACTTGACTCTTAAAATTCCGATAAAATATAGAAATATATTAAATTTATAATATTGTTTTGAAATATATGATTTGGAATGATTCATAGTAACTCTATGAATAATGGAGAAATAAAGATAAAATTTATTTAAAAAAAAGAAAAATTATAAATTATTTGTCGATCTCGAGATTCGAACAGAAGACCAGCAAAATACAATGACTCACCCTGCCGATCTAGCCACCAAGACTCGTACCTCGAGAGTTTCTAAATGGTCAAAGACTCTTATTACGACTCGGCAATAAGTATTAAGTATTGTGTAAATCTGGTTTTAAATGCACAATGCTAAGAATATTAATAGATTCTGCGCATGTGCGGGAACTTGACTCTTAAAATTCCGATAAAATATAGAAATATTTTAAATTTATAATATTGTTTTGAAATATATGATTTGGAATGATTCATTTTAAGTCTATGAATAATGGAGAAATAAAGATAAAATTTATTTTAAAAAAAGAAAAATTATAAATTATTTGTCGATCTCGAGATTCGAACAGAAGACCAGCAAAATACAATGACACACCCTGCCGGTCTAGCCACCAAGACTCGTACCTCGAGAGCTTCTGAAGGGTCAAAGATTCTCATTACGAACCGGCAATAAGTTTTAAGTATTGTGTAAATCTGGTTTTAAAAGCACACTGCTAAGAATATTAATATGTTCTGCGCATGTGCGGGAACTTGACTCTTAAAATTCCGATAAAATATAGAAATATTTTAAATTTATAATATTGTTTTGAAATATATGATTGGAATGATTCATAGTAACTCTATGAATAATAGAGAAATAAAGATAAATTTATTTTACAAAAATGATAAATTATTTGTCGATCTCGAGATTCGAACAGAAGACCAGCAAAATACAATGACACACCGTGCCGATCTAGCCACCAACACTCGTACCTCGAAAGCTTCTGAAGGGTCAAAGATTCTCATTACGACTCGTCAATAAGTATTAAGTATTGTGTAAATCTGGTTTTAAAAGCACAATGCTAAGAATATTAATATTTTCTGCGCATGTGCGGGAACTTGACTCTTAAAATTCCGATAAAATATAGAAATATTTTAAATTTATAATATTGTTTTGAAATATATGATTTGGAATGATTAATAGTAACTCTATGAATAATGGAGAAATAAAGATAAAACTTATTTAAAAAAAAGAAAAATTACAAATTATTTGTCGATCTCGAGATTCGAACAGAAGACAAGCAAAATACAATGACACACCCGGCCGATCTAGCCACCAAGAGTCGTACCTCGAGAGCTTCTGAAGGGTCAAGGATTCTCATTACGACTCGGCAATAAGTTTTAAGTATTGTGTAAATCTGGTTTTAAAAGCACAATGCTAAGATAATTAATAGATTCTGCGCATGTGCGGGAACTTGAATCTTAAAATTCCGATAAAATATAGAAATATATTAAATTTATAATATTGTTTTGAAATATATGATTTGGAATGATTCATAGTAACTCTATGAATAATGGAGAAATAAAGATAAAATTTATTTAAAAAAAAGAAAAATTATAAATTATTTGTCGATCTCGAGATTCGAACAGAAGACAAGCAAAATACAATGACATACCCTGCCGATCTAGCCACCAAGACTCGTACCTCGAGAGTTTCTAAATGGTCAAAGACTCTTATTACGACTCGGCAATAAGTATTAAGTATTGTGTAAATCTGGTTTTAAATGCACAATGCTAAGAATATTAATAGATTCTTCGCATGTGCGGGAACTTGACTCTTAAAATTCCGATAAAATATAGAAATATTTTAAATTTATAATAATGTTTTGAAATATATGATTTGGAATGATTCATAGTAACTCTATGAATAATGGAGAAATGAAGATAAAACTTATTTAAAAAAAAGAAAAATTATAAATTATTTGTCGATCTCGAGATTCGAACAGAAGACCAGCAAAATACAATGACACACCCGGCCGATATAGCCACCAAGACTCGTACCTCGAGTGCTTCTGAAGGGTCAAAGATTCTCATTACGACTCGGCAATAAGTTTTAAGTATTGTGTAAATGTGGTTTTAAAAGCACAATGCTAAGATAATTAATAGATTCTGCGCATGTGCGGGAATTTGAATCTTAAAATTCCGATAAAATATAGAAATATTTTAAATTTATAATATTATTTTGAAATATATGATTTCGAATGATTCATAGTAACTCTATGAATAATGGAGAAATAAAGATAAAGTTTATTTAAAAAAAGAAAAATTATAAATTATTTGTCTATATCGAGATTCGAACAAAAGAACAGCAAAATACAATGACACACCGTGCCGATCTAGCCACCAACACTCGTACCTCGAAAGCTTCTGAAGGGTCAAAGATTCTCATTACGACTCGTCAATAAGTATTAAGTATTGTGTAAATCTGGTTTTAAAAGCACAATGCTAAGAATATTAATATTTTCTGCGCATGTGCGGGAACTTGACTCTTAAAATTCCGATAAAATATAGAAATATTTTAAATTTATAATATTGTTTTGAAATATATGATTTGGAATGATTAATAGTAACTCTATGAATAATGGAGAAATAAAGATAAAACTTATTTAAAAAAAAGAAAAATTACAAATTATTTGTCGATCTCGAGATTCGAACAGAAGACAAGCAAAATACAATGACACACCCGGCCGATCTAGCCACCAAGAGTCGTACCTCGAGAGCTTCTGAAGGGTCAAGGATTCTCATTACGACTCGGCAATAAGTTTTAAGTATTGTGTAAATGTGGTTTTAAAAGCACAATGCTAAGATAATTAATAGATTCTGCGCATGTGCGGGAATTTGAATCTTAAAATTCCGATAAAATATAGAAATATTTTAAATTTATAATATTATTTTGAAATATATGATTTCGAATGATTCATAGTAACTCTATGAATAATGGAGAAATAAAGATAAAATTTATTTAAAAAAAGAAAAATTATAAATTATTTGTCTATATCGAGATTCGAACAAAAGAACAGCAAAATACAATGACACACCGTGCCGATCTAGCCACCAACACTCGTACCTCGAAAGCTTCTGAAGGGTCAAAGATTCTCATTACGACTCGTCAATAAGTATTAAGTATTGTGTAAATCTGGTTTTAAAAGCACAATGCTAAGAATATTAATATTTTCTGCGCCTGTGCGGGAACTTGACTCTTAAAATTCCGATAAAATATAGAAATATTTTAAATTTATAATATTGTTTTGAAATATATGATTTGGAATGATTAATAGTAACTCTATGAATAATGGAGAAATAAAGATAAAACTTATTTAAAAAAAAGAAAAATTACAAATTATTTGTCGATCTCGAGATTCGAACAGAAGACAAGCAAAATACAATGACACACCCGGCCGATCTAGCCACCAAGACTCGTACCTCGAGAGCTTCTGAAGGGTCAAGAATTCTCATTACGACTCGGCAATAAGTTTTAAGTATTGTGTAAATCTGGTTTTAAAAGCACAATGCTAAGATAATTAATAGATTCTGCGCATGTGCGGGAACTTGAATCTTAAAATTCCGATAAATTATAGAAATATATTAAATTTATAATATTGTTTTGAAATATATGATTTGGAATGATTCATAGTAACTCTATGAATAATGGAGAAATAAAGATAAAATTTATTTAAAAAAAAGAAAAATTATAAATTATTTGTCGATCTCGAGATTCGAACAGAAGACAAGCAAAATACAATGACACACCCTGCCGATCTAGCCACCAAGACGGTACCTCGAGAGTTTCTAAATGGTCAAAGACTCTTATTACGACTCGGCAATAAGTATTAAGTATTGTGTAAATCTGGTTTTAAATGCACAATGCTAAGAATATTAATAGATTCTGCGCATGTGCGGGAACTTGACTCTTAAAATTCCGATAAAATATAGAAATATTTTAAATTTATAATATTGTTTTGAAATATATGATTTGGAATGATTCATAGTAACTCTATGAATAATTTAGAAATAAAGATAAAACTTATTTAAAAAAAAGAAAAATTATAAATTATTTGTCGATCTCGAGATTCGAACAGAAGACCAGCAAAACACAATGACACACCCTGCCGATCTAGCCACCAAGACTCGTACCTCGAGAGCTGCTGAAGGGTCAAAGATTCTCATTACGACTCGGCAATAAGTTCTAAGTATTGTGTAAATCTGGTATTAAAAGCACACTGCTAAGAATATTAATAGATTCTGCGCATGTGCGGGATCTTGACTCTTAAAATTCCGATAAAATATAGAAATATTTTAAATTTATAATATTGTTTTGAAATATATGATTTGGAATGATTCATAGTAACTCTATGAATAATGGAGAAATAAATATAAAATTTATTTAAAAAAAATTATAAATTATTTGTCGATATCGAGATTCGAACAGAAGAACAGCAAAATACAATGACACACCGTGCCGATCTAGCCAAAAAGACTCGTACCTCGAAATCTTCTGAAGGGTCAAAGATTCTCATTACGACTCGGCAATAAGTATTAAGTATTGTGTAAATCTGGTTTTAAAAGCACAATGCTAAGATAATTAATAGATTCTGCGCATGTGCGGGAATTTGAATCTTAAAATTCCGATAAAATATAGAAATATTTTAAATTTATAATATTGTTTTGAAATATATGATTTCGAATGATTCATAGTAACTCTATGAATAATGGAGAAATAAAGATAAAATTTATTTAAAAAAAGAAAAATTATAAATTATTTGTCTATATCGAGATTCGAACAAAAGAACAGCAAAATACAATGACACACCGTGCCGATCTAGCCACCAACACTCGTACCTCGAAAGCTTCTGAAGGGTCAAAGATTCTCATTACGACTCGTCAATAAGTATTAAGTATTGTGTAAATCTGGTTTTAAAAGCACAATGCTAAGAATATTAATATTTTCTGCGCATGTGCGGGAACTTGACTCTTAAAATTCCGATAAAATATAGAAATATTTTAAATTTATAATATTGTTTTGAAATATATGATTTGGAATGATTAATAGTAACTCTATGAATAATGGAGAAATAAAGATAAAACTTATTTAAAAAAAAGAAAAATTACAAATTATTTGTCGATCTCGAGATTCGAACAGAAGACAAGCAAAATACAATGACACACCCGGCCGATCTAGCCACCAAAACTCGTACCTCGAGAGCTTCTGAAGGGTCAAGGATTCTCATTACGACTCGGCAATAAGTTTTAAGTATTGTGTAAATCTGGTTTTAAAAGCACAATGCTAAGATAATTAATAGATTCTGCGCATGTGCGGGAACTTGAATCTTAAAATTCCGATAAAATATAGAAATATATTAAATTTATAATATTGTTTTGAAATATATGATTTGGAATGATTCATAGTAACTCTATGAATAATGGAGAAATAAAGATAAAATTTATTTAAAAAAAAGAAAAATTATAAATTATTTGTCGATCTCGAGATTCGAACAGAAGACAAGCAAAATACAATGACACACCCTGCCGATCTAGCCACCAAGACTCGTACCTCGAGAGTTTCTAAATGGTCAAAGACTCTTATTACGACTCGGCAATAAGTATTAAGTATTGTGTAAATCTGGTTTTAAATGCACAATGCTAAGAATATTAATAGATTCTGCGCATGTGCGGGAACTTGACTCTTAAAATTCCGATAAAATATAGAAATATTTTAAATTTATAATATTGTTTTGAAATATATGATTTGGAATGATTCATAGTAACTCTATGAATAATTTAGAAATAAAGATAAAACTTATTTAAAAAAAAGAAAAATTATAAATTATTTGTCTATCTCGAGATTCGAACAGAAGACCAGCAAAACACAATGACACACCCTGCCGATCTAGCCACCAAGACTCGTACCTCGAGAGCTGCTGAAGGGTCAAAGATTCTCATTACGACTCGGCAATAAGTTCTAAGTATTGTGTAAATCTGGTATTAAAAGCACACTGCTAAGAATATTAATAGATTCTGCGCATGTGCGGGATCTTGACTCTTAAAATTCCGATAAAATATAGAAATATTTTAAATTTATAATATTGTTTTGAAATATATGATTTGGAATGATTCATAGTAACTCTATGAATAATGGAGAAATAAATATAAAATTTATTTAAAAAAAAATTATAAATTATTTGTCGATATCGAGATTCGAACAGAAGAACAGCAAAATACAATGACACACCGTGCCGATCTAGCCAAAAAGACTCGTACCTCGAAATCTTCTGAAGGGTCAAAGATTCTCATTACGACTCGGCAATAAGTATTAAGTATTGTGTAAATCTAGTTTTTAAAGCACAATGCTAAGAATATTAATAGATTCTGCGCATGTGCGGGAACTTGACTCTTAAAATTCCGATAAAATATAGAAATATTTTAAATTTATAATATTGTTTTGAAATATATGATTTGGAATGATTCATAGTAACTCTATGAATAATTTAGAAATAAAGATAAAACTTATTTAAAAAAAAGAAAAATTATAAATTATTTGTCGATCTCGAGATTCGAACAGAAGACCAGCAAAACACAATGACACACCCTGCCGATCTAGCCACCAAGACTCGTAAATCGAGAGCTGCTGAAGGGTCAAAGATTCTCATTACGAATCGGCAATAAGTTCTAAGTATTGTGTAAATCTGGTATTAAAAGCACACTGCTAAGAATATTAAAAGATTCTGCGCATGTGCGGGATCTTGACTCTTAAAATTCCGATAAAATATAGAAATATTTTAAATTTATAATATTGTTTTGAAATATATGATTTGGAATGATTCATAGTAACTCTATGAATAATGGAGAAATAAATATAAAATTTATTTTAAAAAAAATTATAAATTATTTGTCGATATCGAGATTCGAACAGAAGAACAGCAAAATACAATGACACACCGTGCCGATCTAGCCAAAAAGACTCGTACCTCGAAATCTTCTGAAGGGTCAAAGATTCTCATTACGACTCGGCAATAAGTATTAAGTATTGTGTAAATCTAGTTTTTAAAGCACAATGCTAAGAATATTAATAGATTCTGCGCATGTGCGGGAACTTGACTCTTAAAATTCCGATAAAATATAGAAATATTTTAAATTTATATTATTGTTTTGAAATATATGATTTGGAATGATTCATAGTAACTCTATGAATAATGGAGAAATAAAGATAAAACTTATTTAAAAAAAAAAAAAAATTATAAATTATTTGTCGATCTCGAGATTCGAACAGAAGACCAGCAAAATACAATGACACACCCGGCCGATCTAGCCACCAAGACTCGTAACCTCGAGAGCTTCTGAAGGGTCAAAGATTCTCATTACGACTCGGCAATAAGTATTAAGTATTGTGTAAATCTGGTTTTAAAAGCACAATGCTAAGAATATTAATAGATTCTGCGCATGTGCGGGAACTTGACTCTTAAAATTCCGATAAAATATAGAAATATTTTAAGTTTATAATATTGTTTTGAAATATATGATTTGGAATGATTCATAGTAACTCTATGAATAATGGAGAAATAAAGATAAAACTTATTTAAAAAAACATTATAAATTATTTGTCGATCTCGAGATTCGAATAGAAGACCAGCAAAATACAATGACACACCCTGCCGATCTAGCCACCAAGACTCGTGCCTCGAGAGCTTCTGAAGGGTCAAAGATTCTCATTACGACTCGGCAATAAGTTTTAAGTAATGTGTAAATCTGGTTTTAAAAGCACAATGCTAAGATAATTAATAGATTCTGCGCATGTGCGGGAACTTGACTCTTAAAATTCCGATAAAATATAGAAATATATTAAATTTATAATATTGTTTTGAAATATATGATTTGGAATGATTCATAGTAACTCTATGAATAATGGAGAAATAAAGATAAAATTTATTTAAAAAAAAGAAAAATTATAAATTATTTGTCGATCTCGAGATTCGAACAGAAGACCAGCAAAATACAATGACTCACCCTGCCGATCTAGCCACCAAGACTCGTACCTCGAGAGTTTCTAAATGGTCAAAGACTCTTATTACGACTCGGCAATAAGTATTAAGTATTGTGTAAATCTGGTTTTAAATGCACAATGCTAAGAATATTAATAGATTCTGCGCATGTGCGGGAACTTGACTCTTAAAATTCCGATAAAATATAGAAATATTTAAAATTTATAATATTGTTTTGAAATATATGATTTGGAATGATTCATAGTAACTCTATGAATAATGGAGAAATAAAGATAAAATTTATTTAAAAAAAAGAAAAATTATAAATTATTTGTCGATATCGAGATTCGAACAGAAGACCAGCAAAATACAATGACACACCCTGCCGATCAAGCCAACAAGACTCGTACATCGAGAGCTTCTGAAGGGTCAAAGATTCTCATTACGACTCCTCAATAAGTTTTAAGTATTGTGTAAAACTGGTTTTAAAAGCACAATGCTAAGAATATTAATAGATTCTGCGCATGTGCGCGAACTTGACTCTTAAAATTCCGATAAAATATAGAAATATTTTAAATTTATAATATTGTTTTGAAATATATGATTTGGAATGATTCATAGTAACTCTAGGAATAATGGAGAAATAAAGATAAAATTTATTTTAAAAAAAGAAAAATTATAAATTATTTTCGATCTCGAGATTCGAACAGAAGACCAGCAAACTACAATGACACACCCTGCCGATCTAGCCACCAATTCTCGTACCTCAACAGCTTCTGAATGGTCAAAAACTCTTATTACGACTCGGCAATAAGTTTTAAGTATTGTGTAAATCTGGTTTTAAAAGCATAATGCTAAGAATATTAGTAGATTCTGCGCATGTGCGAGAATTTGACTCTTAAAATTCCGATAAAATATAGAAATATTTTAAGTTTATAATATTGTTTTGAAATATATGATTTGGAATGATTCATAGTAACTCTATGAATAATGGAGAAATAAAGATAAAACTTATTTTAAAAAAAAAATTATAAATTATTTGTCGATCTCGAGATTCGAATAGAAGACCAGCAAAATACAATGACACACCCTGCCGATCTAGCCACCAAGACTCGTGCCTCGAGAGCTTCTGAAGGGTCAAAGATTCTCATTACGACTCGGCAATAAGTTTTAAGTATTGTGTAAATCTGGTTTTAAAAGCACAATGCTAAGATAATTAATAGATTCTGCGCATGTGCGGGAACTTGACTCTTAAAATTCCGATAAAATATAGAAATATATTAAATTTATAATATTGTTTTGAAATATATGATTTGGAATGATTCATAGTAACTCTATGAATAATGGAGAAATAAAGATAAAATTTATTTAAAAAAAAGAAAAATTATAAATTATTTGTCGATCTCGAGATTCGAACAGAAGACCAGCAAAATACAATGACTCACCCTGCCGATCTAGCCACCAAGACTCGTACCTCGAGAGTTTCTAAATGGTCAAAGACTCTTATTACGACTCGGCAATAAGTATTAAGTATTGTGTAAATCTGGTTTTAAATGCACAATGCTAAGAATATTAATAGATTCTGCGCATGTGCGGGAACTTGACTCTTAAAATTCCGATAAAATATAGAAATATTTTAAATTTATAATATTGTTTTGAAATATATGATTAGGAATTATTCATAGTAACTCTATGAATAATGGAGAAATAAAGATAAAATTTATTTAAAAAAAAGAAAAATTATAAATTATTTGTCGATCTCGAGATTCGAACAGAAGACCAGCAAAATACAATGACACACCCTGCCGATCAAGCCACCAAGACTCGTACATCGAGAGCTTCTGAAGGGTCAAAGATTCTCATTACGACTCCTCAATAAGTTTTAAGTATTGTGTAAATCTGGTTTTAAAAGCACAATGCTAAGAATATTAATAGATTCTGCGCATGTGCGCGAACTTGACTCTTAAAATTCCGATAAAATATAGAAATATTTTAAATTTATAATATTGTTTTGAAATATATGATTTGGAATGATTCATAGTAACTTTAGGAATAATGGAGAAATAAAGATAAAATTTATTTAAAAAAAAGAAAAATTATAAATTATTTGTCGATCTCGAGATTCGAACAGAAGACCAGCAAACTACAATGACACACCCTGCCGATCTAGCCACCAATTCTCGTACCTCAACAGCTTCTGAATGGTCAAAAACTCTTATTACGACTCGGCAATAAGTTTTAAGTATTGTGTAAATCTGGTTTTAAAAGCATAATGCTAAGAATATTAGTAGATTCTGCGCATGTGCGAGAATTTGACTCTTAAAATTCCGATAAAATATAGAAATATATTAAATTTATAATATTGTTTTGAAATATATGATTTGGAATGATTCATAGTAACTCTATGAATAATGGAGAAATAAAGATAAAATTTATTTAAAAAAAAGAAAAATTATAAATTATTTGTCGATCTCGAGATTCGAACAGAAGACCAGCAAAATACAATGACACACCCTGCCGATCTAGCCACCAAGACTCGTACCGCCAGAGTTTCTAAATGGTCAAAGACTCTTATTACGACTCGGCAAGAAGTATTAAGTATTGTGTAAATCTGGTTTTAAAAGCACACTCTTAAGAATATTAATATGTTCTGCGCATGTGCGGGATATTGACTCTTAAAATTCCGATAAAACATAGAAATATTTTAAATTTATAATATTGTTTTGAAATATATGATTTGGAATGATTCATAGTAACTCTATGAATAATAGAGAAATAAAGATAAAATTTATTTAAAAAAAATTATAAATTATTTGTCGATCTCGAGATTCGAACAGAAGACCAGCAAAATTCAAAGACACACCCTGCCGATCTAGCCACCAAGACTCGTACCTCGAGAGCTTCTCAAGGGTCAAAGATTCTTATTACGACTCGTCAATAAGTTTTAAGTATTGTGTAAATCTGGTTTTAAAAGCACAATGCTAAGAATATTAATAGATTCTGCGCATGTGCGGGAACTTGACTCTTAAAATTCCGATAAAATATAGAAATATTTTAAATTTATAATATTGTTTTGAAATACGATGGCAATTCAGAAACTAACCTCCGGTTGATTGAAAAAAATACACCAAGTTAAGTAAAATTATTTTAATATATACATCTTACAACTACATCTTTGCACTATTTTTCGACATAGTCTCCATAACGATTGAGGCACTTATCGTATCTCTTCACAAGCTTTGAAATTCCTTCTGCATAAAAATCACCCGCTTGTGCCTTGAGCCAGCCTGTGACCGCATCTTTGAGCTCTTCGTCGTCATCAAACCGCTGGGACCCGAGCCATTTCTTCATACGCATGAAGAGGTGATAATCGCTTGGCGCCAGATCTGGGCTGTAAGGTGGATGGTTGAAAACGTCCCACTTGAAGGACTCAAGAAGGGCTGTTGTTCTGCGAGCAGAGTGAGGACGGGCGTTATCGTGCAAAAAAACGATACCGGAAGTCAGCATACCACGGCGTTTGTTCTGTATAGCCCGTCGTAATGTTTTTAGTGTTTCACAGTACACGCCTTGATTAATGGTCGTCCCACGTTACATGAATTCAACCAACAACACCCCTTTGGCATCCCAAAACACCGTTGCCATCAGTTTTCTGGCAGAAAAATCTTGCCGGGCTTTTTTTGGTTTGGTAGGCGAATCTGAATGTGCCCACATCTTTGATTGTTCTTTTGTCTCAGGGTTCACGTACTTAATCCAGGTTTCGTCACCGGTCACGATTCTGTTTAACAATGGTTCTCCTTCGTCCTCATAACGTGACAGAAAGTCTAATGCAGAGGCCATTCTTTGACTTTTGTGGTGGTCGGTAAGAATTTTGGGCACCCATCGTGCACAGAACTTACGGTAACCCAATCTTGCTGTCACTATCTCGTACAAAAGAGTCTTAGAAATCTGTGGAAAATCAGTAGACAACTCCGCCATTGTGAAACGTCGATTTTCACGAACTTTTGCATCAACTGTCTGAACGAGTTCGTCAGTCACCAAGGATGGTCTACCACTCCTCTCTTCATCATGAACGTTTTCTCGTCCACTTTTAAATAAACGTACCCATTCACGGACAACTCCTTCACTCATAACTTTTGGTCCGTACACGGCACAAAGCTCACGATGAATAGCTGCTGCAGAGTATCCTTTGGCTGTAAAAAACCTTATAACAGCACGCACTTCACATTTGGCGGGATTTTCTATGGCAGTACACATTTCAAACTGCCACAAAAACTAAACTAGCGCAGGTACGATGTTCACTCGACTACGGCTTGATGCCGACTGACCTGCTGAGCGTGTGAATGCACAGATGGCGCGCTACTCCCCCCACTACCCGCACTGTGACCAATCGGAGGTTAGTTCCTGAATTGCCCTCGTATATGATTTGGAATGATTCATAGTAACTCTATGAATAATGGAGAAATAAAGATAAAACTTATTTAAAAAAAAGAAAAATTATAAATTATTTGTCGATCTCGAGATTCGAATAGAAGACCAGCAAAATACAATGACACACCCTGCCGATCTAGCCACCAAGACTCGTGCCTCGAGAGCTTCTGAAGGGTCAAAGATTCTCATTACGACTCGGCAATAAGTTTTAAGTATTGTGTAAATCTGGTTTTAAAAGCACAATGCTAAGATAATTAATAGATTCTGCGCATGTGCGGGAACTTGACTCTTAAAATTCCGATAAAATATAGAAATATATTAAATTTATAATATTGTTTTGAAATATATGATTTGGAATGATTCATAGTAACTCTATGAATAATGGAGAAATAAATATAAAATTTATTTTAAAAAAAAGTATAAATTATTTGTCGATATCGAGATTCGAACAGAAGAACAGCAAAATACAATGACACACCGTGCCGATCTAGCCAAAAAGACTCGTACCTCGAAATCTTCTGAAGGGTCAAAGATTCTCATTACGACTCGGCAATAAGTATTAAGTATTGTGTAAATCTAGTTTTTAAAGCACAATGCTAAGAATATTAATAGATTCTGCGCATGTGCGGGAACTTGACTCTTAAAATTCCGATAAAATATAGAAATATTTTAAATTTATATTATTGTTTTGAAATATATGATTTGGAATGATTCATAGTAACTCTATGAATAATGGAGAAATAAAGATAAAACTTATTTAAAAAAAAAAATTATAAATTATTTGTCGATCTCGAGATTCGAACAGAAGACCAGCAAAATACAATGACACACCCGGCCGATCTAGCCACCAAGACTCGTAACCTCGAGAGCTTCTGAAGGGTCAAAGATTCTCATTACGACTCGGCAATAAGTATTAAGTATTGTGTAAATCTGGTTTTAAAAGCACAATGCTAAGAATATTAATAGATTCTGCGCATGTGCGGGAACTTGACTCTTAAAATTCCGATAAAATATAGAAATATTTTAAGTTTATAATATTGTTTTGAAATATATGATTTGGAATGATTCATAGTAACTCTATGAATAATGGAGAAATAAAGATAAAACTTATTTAAAAAAACATTATAAATTATTTGTCGATCTCGAGATTCGAATAGAAGACCAGCAAAATACAATGACACACCCTGCCGATCTAGCCACCAAGACTCGTGCCTCGAGAGCTTCTGAAGGGTCAAAGATTCTCATTACGACTCGGCAATAAGTTTTAAGTATTGTGTAAATCTGGTTTTAAAAGCACAATGCTAAGATAATTAATAGATTCTGCGCATGTGCGGGAACTTGACTCTTAAAATTCCGATAAAATATAGAAATATATTAAATTTATAATATTGTTTTGAAATATATGATTTGGAATGATTCATAGTAACTCTATGAATAATGGAGAAATAAAGATAAAATTTATTTAAAAAAAAGAAAAATTATAAATTATTTGTCGATCTCGAGATTCGAACAGAAGACCAGCAAAATACAATGACTCACCCTGCCGATCTAGCCACCAAGACTCGTACCTCGAGAGTTTCTAAATGGTCAAAGACTCTTATTACGACTCGGCAATAAGTATTAAGTATTGTGTAAATCTGGTTTTAAAAGCACAATGCTAAGAATATTAATAGATTCTGCGCATGTGCGGGAACTTGACTCTTAAAATTCCGATAAAATATAGAAATATTTAAAATTTATAATATTGTTTTGAAATACGATGGCAATTCAGAAACTAACCTCCGGTTGATTGAAAAAAATACACCAAGTTAAGTAAAAATATTTTAATATATACATCTTACAACTACATCTTTGCACTATTTTTCGACATAGTCTCCATAACGATTGAGGCACTTATCGTATCTCTTCACAAGCTTTGAAATTCCTTCTGCATAAAAATCACCCGCTTGTGCCTTGAGCCAGCCTGTGACCGCATCTTTGAGCTCTTCGTCGTCATCAAACCGCTGGGACCCGAGCCATTTCTTCATACGCATGAAGAGGTGATAATCGCTTGGCGCCAGATCTGGGCTGTAAGGTGGATGGTTGAAAACGTCCCACTTGAAGGACTCAAGAAGGGCTGTTGTTCTGCGAGCAGAGTGAGGACGGGCGTTATCGTGCAAAAAAACGATACCGGAAGTCAGCATACCACGGCGTTTGTTCTGTATAGCCCGTCGTAATGTTTTTAGTGTTTCACAGTACACGCCTTGATTAATGGTCGTCCCACGTTACATGAATTCAACCAACAACACCCCTTTGGCATCCCAAAACACCGTTGCCATCAGTTTTCTGGCAGAAAAATCTTGCCGGGCTTTTTTTGGTTTGGTAGGCGAATCTGAATGTGCCCACATCTTTGATTGTTCTTTTGTCTCAGGGTTCACGTACTTAATCCAGGTTTCGTCACCGGTCACGATTCTGTTTAACAATGGTTCTCCTTCGTCCTCATAACGTGACAGAAAGTCTAATGCAGAGGCCATTCTTTGACTTTTGTGGTGGTCGGTAAGAATTTTGGGCACCCATCGTGCACAGAACTTACGGTAACCCAATCTTGCTGTCACTATCTCGTACAAAAGAGTCTTAGAAATCTGTGGAAAATCAGTAGACAACTCCGCCATTGTGAAACGTCGATTTTCACGAACTTTTGCATCAACTGTCTGAACGAGTTCGTCAGTCACCAAGGATGGTCTACCACTCCTCTCTTCATCATGAACGTTTTCTCGTCCACTTTTAAATAAACGTACCCATTCACGGACAACTCCTTCACTCATAACTTTTGGTCCGTACACGGCACAAAGCTCACGATGAATAGCTGCTGCAGAGTATCCTTTGGCTGTAAAAAACCTTATAACAGCACGCACTTCACATTTGGCGGGATTTTCTATGGCAGTACACATTTCAAACTGCCACAAAAACTAAACTAGCGCAGGTACGATGTTCACTCGACTACGGCTTGATGCCGACTGACCTGCTGAGCGTGTGAATGCACAGATGGCGCGCTACTCCCCCCACTACCCGCACTGTGACCAATCGGAGGTTAGTTCCTAAATTGCCCTCGTATATGATTTGGAATGATTCATAGTAACTCTATGAATAATGGAGAAATAAAGATAAAACTTATTTAAAAAAAAGAAAAATTATAAATTATTTGTCGATCTCGAGATTCGAATAGAAGACCAGCAAAATACAATGACACACCCTGCCGATCTAGCCACCAAGACTCGTGCCTCGAGAGCTTCTGAAGGGTCAAAGATTCTCATTACGACTCGGCAATAAGTTTTAAGTATTGTGTAAATCTGGTTTTAAAAGCACAATGCTAAGATAATTAATAGATTCTGCGCATGTGCGGGAACTTGACTCTTAAAATTCCGATAAAATATAGAAATATATTAAATTTATAATATTGTTTTGAAATATATGATTTGGAATGATTCATAGTAACTCTATGAATAATGGAGAAATAAATATAAAATTTATTTTAAAAAAAATTATAAATTATTTGTCGATATCGAGATTCGAACAGAAGAACAGCAAAATACAATGACACACCGTGCCGATCTAGCCAAAAAGACTCGTACCTCGAAATCTTCTGAAGGGTCAAAGATTCTCATTACGACTCGGCAATAAGTATTAAGTATTGTGTAAATCTAGTTTTTAAAGCACAATGCTAAGAATATTAATAGATTCTGCGCATGTGCGGGAACTTGACTCTTAAAATTCCGATAAAATATAGAAATATTTTAAATTTAAATTATTGTTTTGAAATATATGATTTGGAATGATTCATAGTAACTCTATGAATAATGGAGAAATAAAGATAAAACTTATTTAAAAAAAAAAAAAAATTATAAATTATTTGTCGATCTCGAGATTCGAACAGAAGACCAGCAAAATACAATGACACACCCGGCCGATCTAGCCACCAAGACTCGTAACCTCGAGAGCTTCTGAAGGGTCAAAGATTCTCATTACGACTCGGCAATAAGTATTAAGTATTGTGTAAATCTGGTTTTAAAAGCACAATGCTAAGAATATTAATAGATTCTGCGCATGTGCGGGAACTTGACTCTTAAAATTCCGATAAAATATAGAAATATTTTAAGTTTATAATATTGTTTTGAAATATATGATTTGGAATGATTCATAGTAACTCTATGAATAATGGAGAAATAAAGATAAAACTTATTTAAAAAAAACATTATAAATTATTTGTCGATCTCGAGATTCGAATAGAAGACCAGCAAAATACAATGACACACCCTGCCGATCTAGCCACCAAGACTCGTGCCTCGAGAGCTTCTGAAGGGTCAAAGATTCTCATTACGACTCGGCAATAAGTTTTAAGTATTGTGTTAATCTGGTTTTAAAAGCACAATGCTAAGATAATTAATAGATTCTGCGCATGTGCGGGAACTTGACTCTTAAAATTCCGATAAAATATAGAAATATATTAAATTTATAATATTGTTTTGAAATATATGATTTGGAATGATTCATAGTAACTCTATGAATAATGGAGAAATAAAGATAAAATTTATTTAAAAAAAAGAAAAATTATAAATTATTTGTCGATCTCGAGATTCGAACAGAAGACCAGCAAAATACAATGACTCACCCTGCCGATCTAGCCACCAAGACTCGTACCTCGAGAGTTTCTAAATGGTCAAAGACTCTTATTACGACTCGGCAATAAGTATTAAGTATTGTGTAAATCTGGTTTTAAATGCACAATGCTAAGAATATTAATAGATTCTGCGCATGTGCGGGAACTTGACTCTTAAAATTCCGATAAAATATAGAAATATTTAAAATTTATAATATTGTTTTGAAATATATGATTTGGAATGATTCATAGTAACTCTATGAATAATGGAGAAATAAAGATAAAATTTATTTAAAAAAAAGAAAAATTATAAATTATTTGTCGATCTCGAGATTCGAACAGAAGACCAGCAAAATACAATGACACACCCTGCCGATCAAGCCAACAAGACTCGTACATCGAGAGCTTCTGAAGGGTCAAAGATTCTCATTACGACTCCTCAATAAGTTTTAAGTATTGTGTAAATCTGGTTTTAAAAGCACAATGCTAAGAATATTAATAGATTCTGCGCATGTGCGCGAACTTGACTCTTAAAATTCCGATAAAATATAGAAATATTTTAAATTTATAATATTGTTTTGAAATATATGATTTGGAATGATTCATAGTAACTCTAGGAATAATGGAGAAATAAAGATAAAATTTATTTTAAAAAAAGAAAAATTATAAATTATTTTCGATCTCGAGATTCGAACAGAAGACCAGCAAACTACAATGACACACCCTGCCGATCTAGCCACCAATTCTCGTACCTCAACAGCTTCTGAATGGTCAAAAACTCTTATTACGACTCGGCAATAAGTTTTAAGTATTGTGTAAATCTGGTTTTAAAAGCATAATGCTAAGAATATTAGTAGATTCTGCGCATGTGCGAGAATTTGACTCTTAAAATTCCGATAAAATATAGAAATATTTTAAGTTTATAATATTGTTTTGAAATATATGATTTGGAATGATTCATAGTAACTCTATGAATAATGGAGAAATAAAGATAAAACTTATTTAAAAAAAAAATTATAAATTATTTGTCGATCTCGAGATTCGAATAGAAGACCAGCAAAATACAATGACACACCCTGCCGATCTAGCCACCAAGACTCGTGCCTCGAGAGCTTCTGAAGGGTCAAAGATTCTCATTACGACTCGGCAATAAGTTTTAAGTATTGTGTAAATCTGGTTTTAAAAGCACAATGCTAAGATAATTAATAGATTCTGCGCATGTGCGGGAACTTGACTCTTAAAATTCCGATAAAATATAGAAATATATTAAATTTATAATATTGTTTTGAAATATATGATTTGGAATGATTCATAGTAACTCTATGAATAATGGAGAAATAAAGATAAAATTTATTTAAAAAAAAGAAAAATTATAAATTATTTGTCGATCTCGAGATTCGAACAGAAGACCAGCAAAATACAATGACTCATCCTGCCGATCTAGCCACCAAGACTCGTACCTCGAGAGTTTCTAAATGGTCAAAGACTCTTATTACGACTCGGCAATAAGTATTAAGTATTGTGTAAATCTGGTTTTAAATGCACAATGCTAAGAATATTAATAGATTCTGCGCATGTGCGGGAACTTGACTCTTAAAATTCCGATAAAATATAGAAATATTTTAAATTTATAATATTGTTTTGAAATATATGATTAGGAATTATTCATAGTAATTCTATGAATAATGGAGAAATAAAGATAAAATTTATTTAAAAAAAAGAAAAATTATAAATTATTTGTCGATCTCGAGATTCGAACAGAAGACCAGCAAAATACAATGACACACCCTGCCGATCAAGCCACCAAGACTCGTACATCGAGAGCTTCTGAAGGGTCAAAGATTCTCATTACGACTCCTCAATAAGTTTTAAGTATTGTGTAAATCTGGTTTTAAAAGCACAATGCTAAGAATATTAATAGATTCTGCGCATGTGCGCGAACTTGACTCTTAAAATTCCGATAAAATATAGAAATATTTTAAATTTATAATATTGTTTTGAAATACGATGGCAATTCAGAAACTAACCTCCGGTTGATTGAAAAAAATACACCAAGTTAAGTAAAAATATTTTAATATATACATCTTACAACTACATCTTTGCACTATTTTTCGACATAGTCTCCATAACGATTGAGGCACTTATCGTATCTCTTCACAAGCTTTGAAATTCCTTCTGCATAAAAATCACCCGCTTGTGCCTTGAGCCAGCCTGTGACCGCATCTTTGAGCTCTTCGTCGTCATCAAACCGCTGGGACCCGAGCCATTTCTTCATACGCATGAAGAGGTGATAATCGCTTGGCGCCAGATCTGGGCTGTAAGGTGGATGGTTGAAAACGTCCCACTTGAAGGACTCAAGAAGGGCTGTTGTTCTGCGAGCAGAGTGAGGACGGGCGTTATCGTGCAAAAAAACGATACCGGAAGTCAGCATACCACGGCGTTTGTTCTGTATAGCCCGTCGTAATGTTTTTAGTGTTTCACAGTACACGCCTTGATTAATGGTCGTCCCACGTTACATGAATTCAACCAACAACACCCCTTTGGCATCCCAAAACACCGTTGCCATCAGTTTTCTGGCAGAAAAATCTTGCCGGGCTTTTTTTGGTTTGGTAGGCGAATCTGAATGTGCCCACATCTTTGATTGTTCTTTTGTCTCAGGGTTCACGTACTTAATCCAGGTTTCGTCACCGGTCACGATTCTGTTTAACAATGGTTCTCCTTCGTCCTCATAACGTGACAGAAAGTCTAATGCAGAGGCCATTCTTTGACTTTTGTGGTGGTCGGTAAGAATTTTGGGCACCCATCGTGCACAGAACTTACGGTAACCCAATCTTGCTGTCACTATCTCGTACAAAAGAGTCTTAGAAATCTGTGGAAAATCAGTAGACAACTCCGCCATTGTGAAACGTCGATTTTCACGAACTTTTGCATCAACTGTCTGAACGAGTTCGTCAGTCACCAAGGATGGTCTACCACTCCTCTCTTCATCATGAACGTTTTCTCGTCCACTTTTAAATAAACGTACCCATTCACGGACAACTCCTTCACTCATAACTTTTGGTCCGTACACGGCACAAAGCTCACGATGAATAGCTGCTGCAGAGTATCCTTTGGCTGTAAAAAACCTTATAACAGCACGCACTTCACATTTGGCGGGATTTTCTATGGCAGTACACATTTCAAACTGCCACAAAAACTAAACTAGCGCAGGTACGATGTTCACTCGACTACGGCTTGATGCCGACTGACCTGCTGAGCGTGTGAATGCACAGATGGCGCGCTACTCCCCCCACTACCCGCACTGTGACCAATCGGAGGTTAGTTCCTAAATTGCCCTCGTATATGATTTGGAATGATTCATAGTAACTCTATGAATAATGGAGAAATAAAGATAAAACTTATTTAAAAAAAAAGAAAAATTATAAATTATTTGTCGATCTCGAGATTCGAATAGAAGACCAGCAAAATACAATGACACACCCTGCCGATCTAGCCACCAAGACTCGTGCCTCGAGAGCTTCTGAAGGGTCAAAGATTCTCATTACGACTCGGCAATAAGTTTTAAGTATTGTGTAAATCTGGTTTTAAAAGCACAATGCTAAGATAATTAATAGATTCTGCGCATGTGCGGGAACTTGACTCTTAAAATTCCGATAAAATATAGAAATATATTAAATTTATAATATTGTTTTGAAATATATGATTTGGAATGATTCATAGTAACTCTATGAATAATGGAGAAATAAATATAAAATTTATTTTAAAAAAAATTATAAATTATTTGTCGATATCGAGATTCGAACAGAAGAACAGCAAAATACAATGACACACCGTGCCGATCTAGCCAAAAAGACTCGTACCTCGAAATCTTCTGAAGGGTCAAAGATTCTCATTACGACTCGGCAATAAGTATTAAGTATTGTGTAAATCTAGTTTTTAAAGCACAATGCTAAGAATATTAATAGATTCTGCGCATGTGCGGGAACTTGACTCTTAAAATTCCGATAAAATATAGAAATATTTTAAATTTATATTATTGTTTTGAAATATATGATTTGGAATGATTCATAGTAACTCTATGAATAATGGAGAAATAAAGATAAAACTTATTTAAAAAAAAAAAAAATTATAAATTATTTGTCGATCTCGAGATTCGAACAGAAGACCAGCAAAATACAATGACACACCCGGCCGATCTAGCCACCAAGACTCGTAACCTCGAGAGCTTCTGAAGGGTCAAAGATTCTCATTACGACTCGGCAATAAGTATTAAGTATTGTGTAAATCTGGTTTTAAAAGCACAATGCTAAGAATATTAATAGATTCTGCGCATGTGCGGGAACTTGACTCTTAAAATTCCGATAAAATATAGAAATATTTTAAGTTTATAATATTGTTTTGAAATATATGATTTGGAATGATTCATAGTAACTCTATGAATAATGGAGAAATAAAGATAAAACTTATTTAAAAAAAACATTATAAATTATTTGTCGATCTCGAGATTCGAATAGAAGACCAGCAAAATACAATGACACACCCTGCCGATCTAGCCACCAAGACTCGTGCCTCGAGAGCTTCTGAAGGGTCAAAGATTCTCATTACGACTCGGCAATAAGTTTTAAGTATTGTGTTAATCTGGTTTTAAAAGCACAATGCTAAGATAATTAATAGATTCTGCGCATGTGCGGGAACTTGACTCTTAAAATTCCGATAAAATATAGAAATATATTAAATTTATAATATTGTTTTGAAATATATGATTTGGAATGATTCATAGTAACTCTATGAATAATGGAGAAATAAAGATAAAATTTATTTAAAAAAAAGAAAAATTATAAATTATTTGTCGATCTCGAGATTCGAACAGAAGACCAGCAAAATACAATGACTCACCCTGCCGATCTAGCCACCAAGACTCGTACCTCGAGAGTTTCTAAATGGTCAAAGACTCTTATTACGACTCGGCAATAAGTATTAAGTATTGTGTAAATCTGGTTTTAAATGCACAATGCTAAGAATATTAATAGATTCTGCGCATGTGCGGGAACTTGACTCTTAAAATTCCGATAAAATATAGAAATATTTAAAATTTATAATATTGTTTTGAAATATATGATTTGGAATGATTCATAGTAACTCTATGAATAATGGAGAAATAAAGATAAAATTTATTTAAAAAAAAGAAAAATTATAAATTATTTGTCGATCTCGAGATTCGAACAGAAGACCAGCAAAATACAATGACACACCCTGCCGATCAAGCCAACAAGACTCGTACATCGAGAGCTTCTGAAGGGTCAAAGATTCTCATTACGACTCCTCAATAAGTTTTAAGTATTGTGTAAATCTGGTTTTAAAAGCACAATGCTAAGAATATTAATAGATTCTGCGCATGTGCGCGAACTTGACTCTTAAAATTCCGATAAAATATAGAAATATTTTAAATTTATAATATTGTTTTGAAATATATGATTTGGAATGATTCATAGTAACTCTAGGAATAATGGAGAAATAAAGATAAAATTTATTTTAAAAAAAGAAAAATTATAAATTATTTTCGATCTCGAGATTCGAACAGAAGACCAGCAAACTACAATGACACACCCTGCCGATCTAGCCACCAATTCTCGTACCTCAACAGCTTCTGAATGGTCAAAAACTCTTATTACGACTCGGCAATAAGTTTTAAGTATTGTGTAAATCTGGTTTTAAAAGCATAATGCTAAGAATATTAGTAGATTCTGCGCATGTGCGAGAATTTGACTCTTAAAATTCCGATAAAATATAGAAATATTTTAAGTTTATAATATTGTTTTGAAATATATGATTTGGAATGATTCATAGTAACTCTATGAATAATGGAGAAATGAAGATAAAACTTATTTAAAAAAAAAATTATAAATTATTTGTCGATCTCGAGATTCGAATAGAAGACCAGCAAAATACAATGACACACCCTGCCGATCTAGCCACCAAGACTCGTGCCTCGAGAGCTTCTGAAGGGTCAAAGATTCTCATTACGACTCGGCAATAAGTTTTAAGTATTGTGTAAATCTGGTTTTAAAAGCACAATGCTAAGATAATTAATAGATTCTGCGCATGTGCGGGAACTTGACTCTTAAAATTCCGATAAAATATAGAAATATATTAAATTTATAATATTGTTTTGAAATATATGATTTGGAATGATTCATAGTAACTCTATGAATAATGGAGAAATAAAGATAAAATTTATTTAAAAAAAAGAAAAATTATAAATTATTTGTCGATCTCGAGATTCGAACAGAAGACCAGCAAAATACAATGACTCATCCTGCCGATCTAGCCACCAAGACTCGTACCTCGAGAGTTTCTAAATGGTCAAAGACTCTTATTACGACTCGGCAATAAGTATTAAGTATTGTGTAAATCTGGTTTTAAATGCACAATGCTAAGAATATTAATAGATTCTGCGCATGTGCGGGAACTTGACTCTTAAAATTCCGATAAAATATAGAAATATTTTAAATTTATAATATTGTTTTGAAATATATGATTAGGAATTATTCATAGTAACTCTATGAATAATGGAGAAATAAAGATAAAATTTATTTAAAAAAAAGAAAAATTATAAATTATTTGTCGATCTCGAGATTCGAACAGAAGACCAGCAAAATACAATGACACACCCTGCCGATCAAGCCACCAAGACTCGTACATCGAGAGCTTCTGAAGGGTCAAAGATTCTCATTACGACTCCTCAATAAGTTTTAAGTATTGTGTAAATCTGGTTTTAAAAGCACAATGCTAAGAATATTAATAGATTCTGCGCATGTGCGCGAACTTGACTCTTAAAATTCCGATAAAATATAGAAATATTTTAAATTTATAATATTGTTTTGAAATACGATGGCAATTCAGAAACTAACCTCCGGTTGATTGAAAAAAATACACCAAGTTAAGTAAAAATATTTTAATATATACATCTTACAACTACATCTTTGCACTATTTTTCGACATAGTCTCCATAACGATTGAGGCACTTATCGTATCTCTTCACAAGCTTTGAAATTCCTTCTGCATAAAAATCACCCGCTTGTGCCTTGAGCCAGCCTGTGACCGCATCTTTGAGCTCTTCGTCGTCATCAAACCGCTGGGACCCGAGCCATTTCTTCATACGCATGAAGAGGTGATAATCGCTTGGCGCCAGATCTGGGCTGTAAGGTGGATGGTTGAAAACGTCCCACTTGAAGGACTCAAGAAGGGCTGTTGTTCTGCGAGCAGAGTGAGGACGGGTGTTATCGTGCAAAAAAACGATACCGGAAGTCAGCAGACCACGGCGTTTGTTCTGTATAGCCCGTCGTAATGTTTTTAGTGTTTCACAGTACACGCCTTGATTAATGGTCGTCCCACGTTACATGAATTCAACCAACAACACCCCTTTGGCATCCCAAAACACCGTTGCCATCAGTTTTCTGGCAGAAAAATCTTGCCGGGCTTTTTTTGGTTTGGTACGCGAATCTGAATGTGCCCACATCTTTGATTGTTCTTTTGTCTCAGGGTTCACGTACTTAATCCAGGTTTCGTCACCGGTCACGATTCTGTTTAACAATGGTTCTCCTTCGTCCTCATAACGTGACAGAAAGTCTAATGCAGAGGCCATTCTTTGACTTTTGTGGTGGTCGGTAAGAATTTTGGGCACCCATCGTGCACAGAACTTACGGTAACCCAATCTTGCTGTCACTATCTCGTACAAAAGAGTCTTAGAAATCTGTGGAAAATCAGTAGACAACTCCGCCATTGTGAAACGTCGATTTTCACGAACTTTTGCATCAACTGTCTGAACGAGTTCGTCAGTCACCAAGGATGGTCTACCACTCCTCTCTTCATCATGAACGTTTTCTCGTCCACTTTTAAATAAACGTACCCATTCACGGACAACTCCTTCACTCATAACTTTTGGTCCGTACACGGCACAAAGCTCACGATGAATAGCTGCTGCAGAGTATCCTTTGGCTGTAAAAAACCTTATAACAGCACGCACTTCACATTTGGCGGGATTTTCTATGGCAGTACACATTTCAAACTGCCACAAAAACTAAACTAGCGCAGGTACGATGTTCACTCGACTACGGCTTGATGCCGACTGACCTGCTGAGCGTGTGAATGCACAGATGGCGCGCTACTCCCCCCACTACCCGCACTGTGACCAATCGGAGGTTAGTTCCTGAATTGCCCTCGTATATGATTTGGAATGATTCATAGTAACTCTATGAATAATGGAGAAATAAAGATAAAACTTATTTAAAAAAAAGAAAAATTATAAATTATTTGTCGATCTCGAGATTCGAATAGAAGACCAGCAAAATACAATGACACACCCTGCCGATCTAGCCACCAAGACTCGTGCCTCGAGAGCTTCTGAAGGGTCAAAGATTCTCATTACGACTCGGCAATAAGTTTTAAGTATTGTGTAAATCTGGTTTTAAAAGCACAATGCTAAGATAATTAATAGATTCTGCGCATGTGTGGGAATTTGACTCTTAAAATTCCGATAAAATATAGAAATATTTTAAATTTATAATAATGTTTTGAAATATATGATTTGGAATGATTCATAGTAACTCTATGAATAATGGAGAAATAAAGATAAAATTTATTTAAAAAAAGAAAAATTATAAATTATTTGTCTATATCGAGATTCGAACAGAAGAACAGCAAAATACAACGACACACCGTGCCGATCTAGCCACCAACACTCGTACCTCGAGAGCTTCTGAAGGGTCAAAGGTTCTCATTACGACTCGTCAATAAGTATTAAGTATTGTGTAAATCTGGTTTTAAAAGCACAATGCTAAGAATATTAATAGATTCTGCGCATGCGCGGGAAATTGACTCTTAAAATTCCGACAAAATATAGAAATATTTTAAGTTTATAATATTGTTTTGAAATATATGATTTCGAATGATTCATAGTAACTCTATGAATAATGGAGAAATAAAGATAAAACTTATTTAAAAAAAAAATTATAAATTATTTGTCGATCTCGAGATTCGAATAGAAGACCAGCAAAATACAATGACACACCCTGCCGATCTAGCCACCAAGACTCGTGCCTCGAGAGCTTCTGAAGGGTCAAAGATTCTCATTACGACTCGGCAATAAGTTTTAAGTATTATGTAAATCTGGTTTTAAAAGCACCATGCTAAGATAATTAATAGATTCTGCGCATGTGCGGGAACTTGACTCTTAAAATTCCGATAAAATATAGAAATATATTAAATTTATAATATTGTTTTGAAATATATGATTTGGAATGATTCATAGTAACTCTATGAATAATGGAGAAATAAAGATAAAATTTATTTAAAAAAAAGAAAAATTATAAATTATTTATCGATCTCGAGATTTGAACAGAAGACCAGCAAAATACAATGACTCACCCTGCCGATCTAGCCACCAAGACTCGTACCTCGAGAGTTTCTAAATGGTCAAAGACTCTTATTACGACTCGGCAATAAGTATTAAGTATTGTGTAAATCTGGTTTTAAATGCACAATGCTAAGAATATTAATAGATTCTGCGCATGTGCGGGAACTTGACTCTTAAAATTCCGATAAAATATAGAAATATTTTAAATTTATAATATTGTTTTGAAATATATGATTTGGAATGATTCATAGTAACTCTATGAATAATGGAGAAATAAAGATAAAATTTATTTAAAAAAAAGAAAAATTAGAAATTATTTGGCGATCTCGAGATTCGAACAGAAGACAGCAAAATACAATGACACACCCTGCCGATCTAGCCACCAAGACTCGTTCATCGAGAGCTTCTGAAGGGTCAAAGATTCTCATTACGACTCGGCAATAAGTTTAAAGTATTGTGTAAATCTGGTTTGAAAAGCACAATGCTAAGAATATTAGTAGATTCTGCGCATGTGCGCGAAATTGACTCTTAAAATTCCGATAAAATATAGAAATATATTAAATTTATAATATTGTTTTGAAATATATGATTTGGAATGATTCATAGTAACGCTATGAATTATGGAGAAATAAAGATAAAATTTATTTAAAAAAAAGAAAAATTATAAATTATTTGTCGATTTCGAGATTCGAACAGAAGACCAGCAAAATACAATGACACACCATGCCGATCTAACCACCAAGACTCGTACCTCGAGAGTTTCTGAATGGTCAAAGACTCTTATTACGACTCGGCAATAAGTTTTAAGTATTGTGTAAATCTGGTTTTAAAAGCAAAATGCTAAGAAGATTAATAGATTCTGCGCATGTGCGGGAACTTGACTCTTAAAATTCCAATAAAATATGGAAATATTTTAAATTTATAATATTGTTTTGAAATATATGATTTGGAATGATTCATTGTAACGCTATGAATAATGGAGAAATATAGATAAAATTTATTTAAAAAGAAGAAAAATTATAAATTATTTGTCGATCTCGAGATTCGAACACAAGACCAGCAAAATACAATGACACACCCTGCCGATCTAAACACCAAGACTCGTACCTCGAGAGCTTCTGAAGGGTCAAAGATTCTCATTCCGACTCGGCAATAAGTTTTAAGTATTGTGTAAATCTGGTTTTAAAAGCACAATTCTAAGAATATTAATAGATTCTGCGCATGTGCGGGAACTTGACTCTTAAAATTCCGATAAAATATAGAAATATTTTAAATTTATAATATTTATTGAAATATATGATTTGGAATGATTCATTGTAACGCTATGAATAATGGAAAAATATAGATAAAATTTATTTTAAAAAAAGAAAATATATAAATTATTTGTCGATCTCGAGATTCGAACAGAAGACCAGCAAAATATAATGACACACCCTGCCGAACTAGCCACCAAGACTCGCACCTCGAGAGCTTCTGAAGGGTCAAAGATTCTCATTACGACTCGGCAATAAGTTTTAAGTATTGTGTAAATCTGGTTTTAAAAGCACAATGCTAAGTATATTAATAGATTCTGCGCATGTGCGGGAACTTGACTCTTAAAATTCCGATAAAATATAGAAATATTTTAAATTTATAATATTGTTTTGAAATATATGATTTGGAATGATTCATAGTAACTCTATAAATAATAGAGAAATAAAGATAAAATTTATTTAAAAAAAAGAAAAATTATAAATTATTTGTCGATCTCGAGATTCGAACAGAAGACAGCAAAATACAATGACACACCCTGCCGATCTAGCCACCAAGACTCGTACCTCGAGAGCTTCTGAAGGGTCAAAGATTCTCATTACGACTCGGCAATAAGTTTTAAGTATTGTGTAAATCTGGTTTGAATAGCACAATGCTAAGAATATTAGTAGATTCTGCGCATGTGCGCGAACTTGACTCTTAAAATTCCGATAATATAAAGAAATATTTTAAATTTATAATATTGTTTTGAAATATATGATTTGGAATGATTCATAGTAACGCTATGAATAATGGAGACATATAGATAAAATATATTTAAAAAAAAGAAAAATTAGAAATTATTTGTCGATCTCGAGATTCGAACAGAAGACCAGCAAAATACAATGACACACCCTGCAGATCTAGCCACCAAGACTCGTACCTCGAGAGCTTCTGAAGGGTCAAAGATTCTCATTACGACTCGGCAATAAGTTTTAAGTATTGTGTAAATCTTGTTTTAAAAGCACACTGCTAAGAATATTAATAGATTCTGCGCATGTGCGGGAACTTCACTCTTAAAATTCCGATAAAATATAGAAATATATTAAATTTATAATATTGTTTTGAAATATATGATTTGGAATGATTGATAGTAACTCTATGAATAATGGAGAAATAAAGATAAAATTTATTTAAAAAAAAGAAAAATTATAAATTATTTGTCGATCTCGAGATTCGAACAGAAGACCAGCAAACTACAATGACACACCCTGCCGATCTAGCCACCAAGACTCGTACCTCGAGAGCTTCTGAATGGTCAAAAACTCTTATTACGACTCGGCAATAAGTTTTAAGTATTGTGTAAATCTGGTTTTAAAAGCATAATGCTAAGAATATTAGTAGATTCTGCGCATGTGCGAGAATTTGACTCTTAAAATTCCGATAAAATATAGAAATATTTTAAATTTATAATATTGTTTTGAAATATATTATTTGGAAGGATTCATAGTAACTCTATGAATAATGGGGAAATAAAGATAAATTTATTTAAAAAAAAAGAAAAATTATAAATTATTTGTCGATTTTGAGATTCGAACAGAAGACCAGCAAAATACAAAGACACACCCTGCAGATCTAGCCACCAAGACTCGTACCTCGAGAGCTTCTGAAGGGTCAAAGATTCTCATTACGACTCTGCAATAAGTTTTTATTGTGTAAATCTGGTTTTAAAAGCACAATTCTAAGAATATTAATAGATTCTGCGCATGTGCGGGAACTTGACTTTTAAAATTCCGATAAAATATAGAAATATTTTAAATTTATAATATTGTTTTGAAATACGATGGCAATTCAGAAACTAACCTCCGGTTGATTGAAAAAAATACACCAAGTTAAGTAAAAATATTTTAATATATACATCTTACAACTACATCTTTGCACTATTTTTCGACATAGTCTCCATAACGATTGAGGCACTTATCGTATCTCTTCACAAGCTTTGAAATTCCTTCTGCATAAAAATCACCCGCTTGTGCCTTGAGCCAGCCTGTGACCGCATCTTTGAGCTCTTCGTCGTCATCAAACCGCTGGGACCCGAGCCATTTCTTCATACGCATGAAGAGGTGATAATCGCTTGGCGCCAGATCTGGGCTGTAAGGTGGATGGTTGAAAACGTCCCACTTGAAGGACTCAAGAAGGGCTGTTGTTCTGCGAGCAGAGTGAGGACGGGCGTTATCGTGCAAAAAAACGATACCGGAAGTCAGCATACCACGGCGTTTGTTCTGTATAGCCCGTCGTAATGTTTTTAGTGTTTCACAGTACACGCCTTGATTAATGGTCGTCCCACGTTATATGAATTCAACCAACAACACCCCTTTGGCATCCCAAAACACCGTTGCCATCAGTTTTCTGGCAGAAAAATCTTGCCGGGCTTTTTTTGGTTTGGTAGGCGAATCTGAATGTGCCCACATCTTTGATTGTTCTTTTGTCTCAGGGTTCACGTACTTAATCCAGGTTTCGTCACCGGTCACGATTCTGTTTAACAATGGTTCTCCTTCGTCCTCATAACGTGACAGAAAGTCTAATGCAGAGGCCATTCTTTGACTTTTGTGGTGGTCGGTAAGAATTTTGGGCACCCATCGTGCACAGAACTTACGGTAACCCAATCTTGCTGTCACTATCTCGTACAAAAGAGTCTTAGAAATCTGTGGAAAATCAGTAGACAACTCCGCCATTGTGAAACGTCGATTTTCACGAACTTTTGCATCAACTGTCTGAACGAGTTCGTCAGTCACCAAGGATGGTCTACCACTCCTCTCTTCATCATGAACGTTTTCTCGTCCACTTTTAAATAAACGTACCCATTCACGGACAACTCCTTCACTCATAACTTTTGGTCCGTACACGGCACAAAGCTCACGATGAATAGCTGCTGCAGAGTATCCTTTGGCTGTAAAAAACCTTATAACAGCACTCACTTCACATTTGGCGGGATTTTCTATTGCAGCACACATTTCAAACTGCCACAAAAACTAAACTAGCGCAGGTACGATGTTCACTCGACTACGGCTTGATGCCGACTGACCTGCTGAGCGTGTGAATGCACAGATGGCGCGCTACTCCCCCCACTACCCGCACTGTGACCAATCGGAGGTTAGTTTCTGAATTGCCCTCGTATATGATTTGGAATGATTCATAGTAACTCTATGAATAATGGAGAAATAAATATAAAATTTATTTAAAAAAAAAGAAAAATTATAAATTATTTCTCGATCTCGAGATTCGAACAGAAGACCAGCAAAATACAATGACACACCATGCAGATCTAGCCACCAAGACTCGTACCTCGAGAGCTTCTGAAGGGTCAAAGATTCTCATTACGACTCCTCAATAAGTTTTAAGTATTGTGTAAATCTGGTTCTAAAAGCACAATGCTAAGAATATTAATAGATTCTGCGCATGTGCGCGAACTTGACTCTTAAAATTCCGGTAAAATATAGAAACATTTTAAATTTATAATATTGTTTTGAAATATATGATTTGGAATGATTCATAGTAACGCTATGAATAATGGAGAAATATAGATAAAATATATTAAAAAAAATGAAAAATTATAAATTATTTGTCGATCTGGAGATTCGAACAGAAGACCAGCAAAATACAATGACACACCCTGCAGATCTAGCCACCAAGACTCGTACCTCGAGAGCTTCTGAAGGGTCAAAGATTCTCATTACGACTCGGCAATAAATTTTTATTGTGTAAATCTGGTTTTAAAAGCACAATTCTGAGAATATTAATAGATTCTGCGCATGTGCGGGAACTTGACTCTTAAAATTCCGATAAAATATAGAAATATTTTAAATTTATAATATTGTTTTGAAATATATGATTTGGAATGATTCATAGTAACTCTAGGAATAATGGAGAAATAAAGATAAAATTTATTTAAAAAAAAAGAAAAATTATAGATTATTTGTCGATCTCGAGATTCAAACAGAAGACCAGCAAACTACAATGACACACCCTGCCGATCTAGCCACCAAGACTCGTACCTCGAGAGCTTCTGAATGGTCAAAAACTCTTATTACGACTCGGCAATAAGTTTTAAGTATTGTGTAAATCTGGTTTTAAAAGCATAATGCTAAGAATATTAGTAGATTCTGCGCATGTGCGGGAACTTGACTCTTAAAATTCCGATAAAATATAGAAATATTTTAAATTTATAATATTGTTTTGAAATATAGGAATTGGAATGATTCATAGTAATGCTATGAATAATGGAGAAATAAAGATAAAATTTATTTAAAAAAAAAGAAAAATTATAAATTATTTGTCGATCTCGAGATTCGAACAGAAGACCAGCAAAATACAATGACACACCCTGCCAATCTAGCCACCAAGACTCGTACCTCGAGAGTTTCTGAATGGTCAAAGACTCTTATTACGACTCGGCAATAAGTTTTAAGTATTGTGTAAATCTGGTTTTAAAAGCACAATGCTAAGAATATTAATAGATTCTGCGCATGTGCGGGTACTGGACTCTTAAAATTCCGATAAAATATAGAAATATTTTAAATTTATAATATTGTTTTGAAATATATGATTTGGAATGATTCATTGTAACGCTATGAATAATGGAGAAATATAGATAAAATTTATTTAAAAAAAAGAAAAATTATAAATTATTTGTCGATCTCGAAATTCGAACAGAAGACCAGCAAAATACAATGACACACCCTGCCGATCTAGCCACCAAGACTCGTACCTCGAGAGCTTCTGAAGGGTCAAAGATTCTCATTACGACTCGGCAATAAGTTTTAAGTATTGTGTAAATCTGGTTTTAAAAGCACAATGCTAAGAATATTAATAGATTCTGCGCATGTGCGGGAACTTGACTCTTAAAATTCCGGTAAAATATAGAAATATTTTAAATTTATAATATTGTTTTGAAATATATGATTTGGAATGATTCATAGTAACGCTATGAATAATGGAGAAATAAAGATAAAATTTATTTTAAAAAAAAGAAAAATTATAAATTATTTGTCGATTTTGAGATTCGAACAGAAGACCAGCAAAATACAAAGACACACCCTGCCGATCTAGACACCAAGACTCGTACCTCGAGAGCTTCTGAAGGGTCAAAAATTCTCATTACGACTCGGCAATAAGTATTAAGTGTTATGTAAATCTGGTTTTAAAAGCACAATGCTAAGATAATTAATAGATTCTGCGCATGTGCGGGAACTTGACTTTTAAAATTCCGATAAAATATAGAAATATATTAAATTTATAATATTGTTTTGAAATATATGATTTGGAATGATTCATAGTAACTCTATGAATAATGGAGAAATAAAGATAAAACTTATTTAAAAAAAAGAAAAATTACAAATTATTTGTCGATCTCGAGATTCGAACAGAAGACAAGCAAAATACAATGACACACCCGGCCGATCTAGCCACCAAGACTCGTACCTCGAGAGCTTCTGAAGGGTCAAGAATTCTCATTACGACTCGGCAATAAGTTTTAAGTATTGTGTAAATCTGGTTTTAAAAGCACAATGCTAAGATAATTAATAGATTCTGCGCATGTGCGGGAACTTGAATCTTAAAATTCCGATAAAATATAGAAATATATTAAATTTATAATATTGTTTTGAAATATATGATTTGGAATGATTCATAGTAACTCTATGAATAATGGAGAAATAAAGATAAAATTTATTTAAAAAAAAGAAAAATTATAAATTATTTGTCGATCTCGAGATTCGAACAGAAGACAAGCAAAATACAATGACACACCCTGCCGATCTAGCCACCAAGACTCGTACCTCGAGAGCTGCTGAAGGGTCAAAGATTCTCATTACGACTCGGCAATAAGTTCTAAGTATTGTGTAAATCTGGTATTAAAAGCACACTGCTAAGAATATTAATAGATTCTGCGCATGTGCGGGATCTTGACTCTTAAAATTCCGATAAAATATAGAAATATTTTAAATTTATAATATTGTTTTGAAATATATGATTTGGAATGATTCATAGTAACTCTATGAATAATGGAGAAATAAATATAAAATTTATTTAAAAAAAATTATAAATTATTTGTCGATATCGAGATTCGAACAGAAGAACAGCAAAATACAATGACACACCGTGCCGATCTAGCCAAAAAGACTCGTACCTCGAAATCTTCTGAAGGGTCAAAGATTCTCATTACGACTCGGCAATAAGTATTAAGTATTGTGTAAATCTGGTTTTAAAAGCACAATGCTAAGATAATTAATAGATTCTGCGCATGTGCGGGAATTTGAATCTTAAAATTCCGATAAAATATAGAAATATTTTAAATTTATAATATTGTTTTGAAATATATGATTTCGAATGATTCATAGTAACTCTATGAATAATGGAGAAATAAAGATAAAATTTATTTAAAAAAAGAAAAATTATAAATTATTTGTCTATATCGAGATTCGAACAAAAGAACAGCAAAATACAATGACACACCGTGCCGATCTAGCCACCAACACTCGTACCTCGAAAGCTTCTGAAGGGTCAAAGATTCTCATTACGACTCGTCAATAAGTATTAAGTATTGTGTAAATCTGGTTTTAAAAGCACAATGCTAAGAATATTAATATTTTCTGCGCATGTGCGGGAACTTGACTCTTAAAATTCCGATAAAATATAGAAATATTTTAAATTTATAATATTGTTTTGAAATATATGATTTGGAATGATTAATAGTAACTCTATGAATAATGGAGAAATAAAGATAAAACTTATTTAAAAAAAAGAAAAATTACAAATTATTTGTCGATCTCGAGATTCGAACAGAAGACAAGCAAAATACAATGACACACCCGGCCGATCTAGCCACCAAAACTCGTACCTCGAGAGCTTCTGAAGGGTCAAGGATTCTCATTACGACTCGGCAATAAGTTTTAAGTATTGTGTAAATCTGGTTTTAAAAGCACAATGCTAAGATAATTAATAGATTCTGCGCATGTGCGGGAACTTGAATCTTAAAATTCCGATAAAATATAGAAATATATTAAATTTATAATATTGTTTTGAAATATATGATTTGGAATGATTCATAGTAACTCTATGAATAATGGAGAAATAAAGATAAAATTTATTTAAAAAAAAGAAAAATTATAAATTATTTGTCGATCTCGAGATTCGAACAGAAGACAAGCAAAATACAATGACACACCCTGCCGATCTAGCCACCAAGACTCGTACCTCGAGAGTTTCTAAATGGTCAAAGACTCTTATTACGACTCGGCAATAAGTATTAAGTATTGTGTAAATCTGGTTTTAAATGCACAATGCTAAGAATATTAATAGATTCTGCGCATGTGCGGGAACTTGACTCTTAAAATTCCGATAAAATATAGAAATATTTTAAATTTATAATATTGTTTTGAAATATATGATTTGGAATGATTCATAGTAACTCTATGAATAATTTAGAAATAAAGATAAAACTTATTTAAAAAAAAGAAAAATTATAAATTATTTGTCTATCTCGAGATTCGAACAGAAGACCAGCAAAACACAATGACACACCCTGCCGATCTAGCCACCAAGACTCGTACCTCGAGAGCTGCTGAAGGGTCAAAGATTCTCATTACGACTCGGCAATAAGTTCTAAGTATTGTGTAAATCTGGTATTAAAAGCACACTGCTAAGAATATTAATAGATTCTGCGCATGTGCGGGATCTTGACTCTTAAAATTCCGATAAAATATAGAAATATTTTAAATTTATAATATTGTTTTGAAATATATGATTTGGAATGATTCATAGTAACTCTATGAATAATGGAGAAATAAATATAAAATTTATTTAAAAAAAAATTATAAATTATTTGTCGATATCGAGATTCGAACAGAAGAACAGCAAAATACAATGACACACCGTGCCGATCTAGCCAAAAAGACTCGTACCTCGAAATCTTCTGAAGGGTCAAAGATTCTCATTACGACTCGGCAATAAGTATTAAGTATTGTGTAAATCTAGTTTTTAAAGCACAATGCTAAGAATATTAATAGATTCTGCGCATGTGCGGGAACTTGACTCTTAAAATTCCGATAAAATATAGAAATATTTTAAATTTATAATATTGTTTTGAAATATATGATTTGGAATGATTCATAGTAACTCTATGAATAATTTAGAAATAAAGATAAAACTTATTTAAAAAAAAGAAAAATTATAAATTATTTGTCGATCTCGAGATTCGAACAGAAGACCAGCAAAACACAATGACACACCCTGCCGATCTAGCCACCAAGACTCGTAAATCGAGAGCTGCTGAAGGGTCAAAGATTCTCATTACGAATCGGCAATAAGTTCTAAGTATTGTGTAAATCTGGTATTAAAAGCACACTGCTAAGAATATTAAAAGATTCTGCGCATGTGCGGGATCTTGACTCTTAAAATTCCGATAAAATATAGAAATATTTTAAATTTATAATATTGTTTTGAAATATATGATTTGGAATGATTCATAGTAACTCTATGAATAATGGAGAAATAAATATAAAATTTATTTTAAAAAAAATTATAAATTATTTGTCGATATCGAGATTCGAACAGAAGAACAGCAAAATACAATGACACACCGTGCCGATCTAGCCAAAAAGACTCGTACCTCGAAATCTTCTGAAGGGTCAAAGATTCTCATTACGACTCGGCAATAAGTATTAAGTATTGTGTAAATCTAGTTTTTAAAGCACAATGCTAAGAATATTAATAGATTCTGCGCATGTGCGGGAACTTGACTCTTAAAATTCCGATAAAATATAGAAATATTTTAAATTTATATTATTGTTTTGAAATATATGATTTGGAATGATTCATAGTAACTCTATGAATAATGGAGAAATAAAGATAAAACTTATTTAAAAAAAAAAAAAAATTATAAATTATTTGTCGATCTCGAGATTCGAACAGAAGACCAGCAAAATACAATGACACACCCGGCCGATCTAGCCACCAAGACTCGTAACCTCGAGAGCTTCTGAAGGGTCAAAGATTCTCATTACGACTCGGCAATAAGTATTAAGTATTGTGTAAATCTGGTTTTAAAAGCACAATGCTAAGAATATTAATAGATTCTGCGCATGTGCGGGAACTTGACTCTTAAAATTCCGATAAAATATAGAAATATTTTAAGTTTATAATATTGTTTTGAAATATATGATTTGGAATGATTCATAGTAACTCTATGAATAATGGAGAAATAAAGATAAAACTTATTTAAAAAAACATTATAAATTATTTGTCGATCTCGAGATTCGAATAGAAGACCAGCAAAATACAATGACACACCCTGCCGATCTAGCCACCAAGACTCGTGCCTCGAGAGCTTCTGAAGGGTCAAAGATTCTCATTACGACTCGGCAATAAGTTTTAAGTAATGTGTAAATCTGGTTTTAAAAGCACAATGCTAAGATAATTAATAGATTCTGTGCATGTGCGGGAACTTGACTCTTAAAATTCCGATAAAATATAGAAATATATTAAATTTATAATATTGTTTTGAAATATATGATTTGGAATGATTCATAGTAACTCTATGAATAATGGAGAAATAAAGATAAAATTTATTTAAAAAAAAGAAAAATTATAAATTATTTGTCGATCTCGAGATTCGAACAGAAGACCAGCAAAATACAATGACTCACCCTGCCGATCTAGCCACCAAGACTCGTACCTCGAGAGTTTCTAAATGGTCAAAGACTCTTATTACGACTCGGCAATAAGTATTAAGTATTGTGTAAATCTGGTTTTAAATGCACAATGCTAAGAATATTAATAGATTCTGCGCATGTGCGGGAACTTGACTCTTAAAATTCCGATAAAATATAGAAATATTTAAAATTTATAATATTGTTTTGAAATATATGATTTGGAATGATTCATAGTAACTCTATGAATAATGGAGAAATAAAGATAAAATTTATTTAAAAAAAAGAAAAATTATAAATTATTTGTCGATATCGAGATTCGAACAGAAGACCAGCAAAATACAATGACTCACCCTGCCGATCTAGCCACCAAGACTCGTACCTCGAGAGTTTCTAAATGGTCAAAGACTCTTATTACGACTCGGCAATAAGTATTAAGTATTGTGTAAATCTGGTTTTAAATGCACAATGCTAAGAATATTAATAGATTCTGCGCATGTGCGGGAACTTGACTCTTAAAATTCCGATAAAATATAGAAATATTTAAAATTTATAATATTGTTTTGAAATATATGATTTGGAATGATTCATAGTAACTCTATGAATAATGGAGAAATAAAGATAAAATTTATTTAAAAAAAAGAAAAATTATAAATTATTTGTCGATATCGAGATTCGAACAGAAGACCAGCAAAATACAATGACACACCCTGCCGATCAAGCCAACAAGACTCGTACATCGAGAGCTTCTGAAGGGTCAAAGATTCTCATTACGACTCCTCAATAAGTTTTAAGTATTGTGTAAAACTGGTTTTAAAAGCACAATGCTAAGAATATTAATAGATTCTGCGCATGTGCGCGAACTTGACTCTTAAAATTCCGATAAAATATAGAAATATTTTAAATTTATAATATTGTTTTGAAATATATGATTTGGAATGATTCATAGTAACTCTAGGAATAATGGAGAAATAAAGATAAAATTTATTTTAAAAAAAGAAAAATTATAAATTATTTTCGATCTCGAGATTCGAACAGAAGACCAGCAAACTACAATGACACACCCTGCCGATCTAGCCACCAATTCTCGTACCTCAACAGCTTCTGAATGGTCAAAAACTCTTATTACGACTCGGCAATAAGTTTTAAGTATTGTGTAAATCTGGTTTTAAAAGCATAATGCTAAGAATATTAGTAGATTCTGCGCATGTGCGAGAATTTGACTCTTAAAATTCCGATAAAATATAGAAATATTTTAAGTTTATAATATTGTTTTGAAATATATGATTTGGAATGATTCATAGTAACTCTATGAATAATGGAGAAATAAAGATAAAACTTATTTTAAAAAAAAATTATAAATTATTTGTCGATCTCGAGATTCGAATAGAAGACCAGCAAAATACAATGACACACCCTGCCGATCTAGCTACCAAGACTCGTGCCTCGAGAGCTTCTGAAGGGTCAAAGATTCTCATTACGACTCGGCAATAAGTTTTAAGTATTGTGTAAATCTGGTTTTAAAAGCACAATGCTAAGATAATTAATAGATTCTGCGCATGTGCGGGAACTTGACTCTTAAAATTCCGATAAAATATAGAAATATATTAAATTTATAATATTGTTTTGAAATATATGATTTGGAATGATTCATAGTAACTCTATGAATAATGGAGAAATAAAGATAAAATTTATTTAAAAAAAAGAAAAATTATAAATTATTTGTCGATCTCGAGATTCGAACAGAAGACCAGCAAAATACAATGACTCACCCTGCCGATCTAGCCACCAAGACTCGTACCTCGAGAATTTCTAAATGGTCAAAGACTCTTATTACGACTCGGCAATAAGTATTAAGTATTGTGTAAATCTGGTTTTAAATGCACAATGCTAAGAATATTAATAGATTCTGCGCATGTGCGGGAACTTGACTCTTAAAATTCCGATAAAATATAGAAATATTTTAAATTTATAATATTGTTTTGAAATATATGATTAGGAATTATTCATAGTAACTCTATGAATAATGGAGAAATAAAGATAAAATTTATTTAAAAAAAAGAAAAATTATAAATTATTAGTCGATCTCGAGATTCGAACAGAAGACCAGCAAAATACAATGACACACCCTGCCGATCAAGCCACCAAGACTCGTACATCGAGAGCTTCTGAAGGGTCAAAGATTCTCATTACGACTCCTCAATAAGTTTTAAGTATTGTGTAAATCTGGTTTTAAAAGCACAATGCTAAGAATATTAATAGATTCTGCGCATGTGCGCGAACTTGATTCTTAAAATTCCGATAAAATATAGAAATATTTTAAATTTATAATATTGTTTTGAAATATATGATTTGGAATGATTCATAGTAACTTTAGGAATAATGGAGAAATAAAGATAAAATTTATTTAAAAAAAAGAAAAATTATAAATTATTTGTCGATCTCGAGATTCGAACAGAAGACCAGCAAACTACAATGACACACCCTGCCGATCTAGCCACCAATTCTCGTACCTCAACAGCTTATGAATGGTCAAAAACTCTTATTACGACTCGGCAATAAGTTTTAAGTATTGTGTAAATCTGGTTTTAAAAGCATAATGCTAAGAATATTAGTAGATTCTGCGCATGTGCGAGAATTTGACTCTTAAAATTCCGATAAAATATAGAAATATATTAAATTTATAATATTGTTTTGAAATATATGATTTGGAATGATTCATAGTAACTCTATGAATAATGGAGAAATAAAGATAAAATTTATTTAAAAAAAAGAAAAATTATAAATTATTTGTCGATCTCGAGATTCGAACAGAAGACCAGCAAAATACAATGACACACCCTGCCGATCTAGCCACCAAGACTCGTACCGCCAGAGTTTCTAAATGGTCAAAGACTCTTATTACGACTCGGCAAGAAGTATTAAGTATTGTGTAAATCTGGTTTTAAAAGCACACTCTTAAGAATATTAATATGTTCTGCGCATGTGCGGGATATTGACTCTTAAAATTCCGATAAAACATAGAAATATTTTAAATTTATAATATTGTTTTGAAATATATGATTTGGAATGATTCATAGTAACTCTATGAATAATAGAGAAATAAAGATAAAATTTATTTAAAAAAAATTATAAATTATTTGTCGATCTCGAGATTCGAACAGAAGACCAGCAAAATTCAAAGACACACCCTGCCGATCTAGCCACCAAGACTCGTACCTCGAGAGCTTCTCAAGGGTCAAAGATTCTTATTACGACTCGTCAATAAGTTTTAAGTATTGTGTAAATCTGGTTTTAAAAGCACAATGCTAAGAATATTAATAGATTCTGCGCATGTGCGGGAACTTGACTCTTAAAATTCCGATAAAATATAGAAATATTTTAAATTTATAATATTGTTTTGAAATACGATGGCAATTCAGAAACTAACCTCCGGTTGATTGAAAAAAATACACCAAGTTAAGTAAAATTATTTTAATATATACATCTTACAACTACATCTTTGCACTATTTTTCGACATAGTCTCCATAACGATTGAGGCACTTATCGTATCTCTTCACAAGCTTTGAAATTCCTTCTGCATAAAAATCACCCGCTTGTGCCTTGAGCCAGCCTGTGACCGCATCTTTGAGCTCTTCGTCGTCATCAAACCGCTGGGACCCGAGCCATTTCTTCATACGCATGAAGAGGTGATAATCGCTTGGCGCCAGATCTGGGCTGTAAGGTGGATGGTTGAAAACGTCCCACTTGAAGGACTCAAGAAGGGCTGTTGTTCTGCGAGCAGAGTGAGGACGGGCGTTATCGTGCAAAAAAACGATACCGGAAGTCAGCATACCACGGCGTTTGTTCTGTATAGCCCGTCGTAATGTTTTTAGTGTTTCACAGTACACGCCTTGATTAATGGTCGTCCCACGTTACATGAATTCAACCAACAACACCCCTTTGGCATCCCAAAACACCGTTGCCATCAGTTTTCTGGCAGAAAAATCTTGCCGGGCTTTTTTTGGTTTGGTAGGCGAATCTGAATGTGCCCACATCTTTGATTGTTCTTTTGTCTCAGGGTTCACGTACTTAATCCAGGTTTCGTCACCGGTCACGATTCTGTTTAACAATGGTTCTCCTTCGTCCTCATAACGTGACAGAAAGTCTAATGCAGAGGCCATTCTTTGACTTTTGTGGTGGTCGGTAAGAATTTTGGGCACCCATCGTGCACAGAACTTACGGTAACCCAATCTTGCTGTCACTATCTCGTACAAAAGAGTCTTAGAAATCTGTGGAAAATCAGTAGACAACTCCGCCATTGTGAAACGTCGATTTTCACGAACTTTTGCATCAACTGTCTGAACGAGTTCGTCAGTCACCAAGGATGGTCTACCACTCCTCTCTTCATCATGAACGTTTTCTCGTCCACTTTTAAATAAACGTACCCATTCACGGACAACTCCTTCACTCATAACTTTTGGTCCGTACACGGCACAAAGCTCACGATGAATAGCTGCTGCAGAGTATCCTTTGGCTGTAAAAAACCTTATAACAGCACGCACTTCACATTTGGCGGGATTTTCTATGGCAGTACACATTTCAAACTGCCACAAAAACTAAACTAGCGCAGGTACGATGTTCACTCGACTACGGCTTGATGCCGACTGACCTGCTGAGCGTGTGAATGCACAGATGGCGCGCTACTCCCCCCACTACCCGCACTGTGACCAATCGGAGGTTAGTTCCTGAATTGCCCTCGTATATGATTTGGAATGATTCATAGTAACTCTATGAATAATGGAGAAATAAAGATAAAACTTATTTAAAAAAAAGAAAAATTATAAATTATTTGTCGATCTCGAGATTCGAATAGAAGACCAGCAAAATACAATGACACACCCTGCCGATCTAGCCACCAAGACTCGTGCCTCGAGAGCTTCTGAAGGGTCAAAGATTCTCATTACGACTCGGCAATAAGTTTTAAGTATTGTGTAAATCTGGTTTTAAAAGCACAATGCTAAGATAATTAATAGATTCTGCGCATGTGCGGGAACTTGACTCTTAAAATTCCGATAAAATATAGAAATATATTAAATTTATAATATTGTTTTGAAATATATGATTTGGAATGATTCATAGTAACTCTATGAATAATGGAGAAATAAATATAAAATTTATTTTAAAAAAAAGTATAAATTATTTGTCGATATCGAGATTCGAACAGAAGAACAGCAAAATACAATGACACACCGTGCCGATCTAGCCAAAAAGACTCGTACCTCGAAATCTTCTGAAGGGTCAAAGATTCTCATTACGACTCGGCAATAAGTATTAAGTATTGTGTAAATCTAGTTTTTAAAGCACAATGCTAAGAATATTAATAGATTCTGCGCATGTGCGGGAACTTGACTCTTAAAATTCCGATAAAATATAGAAATATTTTAAATTTATATTATTGTTTTGAAATATATGATTTGGAATGATTCATAGTAACTCTATGAATAATGGAGAAATAAAGATAAAACTTATTTAAAAAAAAAAAATTATAAATTATTTGTCGATCTCGAGATTCGAACAGAAGACCAGCAAAATACAATGACACACCCGGCCGATCTAGCCACCAAGACTCGTAACCTCGAGAGCTTCTGAAGGGTCAAAGATTCTCATTACGACTCGGCAATAAGTATTAAGTATTGTGTAAATCTGGTTTTAAAAGCACAATGCTAAGAATATTAATAGATTCTGCGCATGTGCGGGAACTTGACTCTTAAAATTCCGATAAAATATAGAAATATTTTAAGTTTATAATATTGTTTTGAAATATATGATTTGGAATGATTCATAGTAACTCTATGAATAATGGAGAAATAAAGATAAAACTTATTTAAAAAAACATTATAAATTATTTGTCGATCTCGAGATTCGAATAGAAGACCAGCAAAATACAATGACACACCCTGCCGATCTAGCCACCAAGACTCGTGCCTCGAGAGCTTCTGAAGGGTCAAAGATTCTCATTACGACTCGGCAATAAGTTTTAAGTATTGTGTAAATCTGGTTTTAAAAGCACAATGCTAAGATAATTAATAGATTCTGCGCATGTGCGGGAACTTGACTCTTAAAATTCCGATAAAATATAGAAATATATTAAATTTATAATATTGTTTTGAAATATATGATTTGGAATGATTCATAGTAACTCTATGAATAATGGAGAAATAAAGATAAAATTTATTTAAAAAAAAGAAAAATTATAAATTATTTTCGATCTCGAGATTCGAACAGAAGACCAGCAAAATACAATGACTCACCCTGCCGATCTAGCCACCAAGACTCGTACCTCGAGAGTTTCTAAATGGTCAAAGACTCTTATTACGACTCGGCAATAAGTATTAAGTATTGTGTAAATCTGGTTTTAAAAGCACAATGCTAAGAATATTAATAGATTCTGCGCATGTGCGGGAACTTGACTCTTAAAATTCCGATAAAATATAGAAATATTTAAAATTTATAATATTGTTTTGAAATACGATGGCAATTCAGAAACTAACCTCCGGTTGATTGAAAAAAATACACCAAGTTAAGTAAAAATATTTTAATATATACATCTTACAACTACATCTTTGCACTATTTTTCGACATAGTCTCCATAACGATTGAGGCACTTATCGTATCTCTTCACAAGCTTTGAAATTCCTTCTGCATAAAAATCACCCGCTTGTGCCTTGAGCCAGCCTGTGACCGCATCTTTGAGCTCTTCGTCGTCATCAAACCGCTGGGACCCGAGCCATTTCTTCATACGCATGAAGAGGTGATAATCGCTTGGCGCCAGATCTGGGCTGTAAGGTGGATGGTTGAAAACGTCCCACTTGAAGGACTCAAGAAGGGCTGTTGTTCTGCGAGCAGAGTGAGGACGGGCGTTATCGTGCAAAAAAACGATACCGGAAGTCAGCATACCACGGCGTTTGTTCTGTATAGCCCGTCGTAATGTTTTTAGTGTTTCACAGTACACGCCTTGATTAATGGTCGTCCCACGTTACATGAATTCAACCAACAACACCCCTTTGGCATCCCAAAACACCGTTGCCATCAGTTTTCTGGCAGAAAAATCTTGCCGGGCTTTTTTTGGTTTGGTAGGCGAATCTGAATGTGCCCACATCTTTGATTGTTCTTTTGTCTCAGGGTTCACGTACTTAATCCAGGTTTCGTCACCGGTCACGATTCTGTTTAACAATGGTTCTCCTTCGTCCTCATAACGTGACAGAAAGTCTAATGCAGAGGCCATTCTTTGACTTTTGTGGTGGTCGGTAAGAATTTTGGGCACCCATCGTGCACAGAACTTACGGTAACCCAATCTTGCTGTCACTATCTCGTACAAAAGAGTCTTAGAAATCTGTGGAAAATCAGTAGACAACTCCGCCATTGTGAAACGTCGATTTTCACGAACTTTTGCATCAACTGTCTGAACGAGTTCGTCAGTCACCAAGGATGGTCTACCACTCCTCTCTTCATCATGAACGTTTTCTCGTCCACTTTTAAATAAACGTACCCATTCACGGACAACTCCTTCACTCATAACTTTTGGTCCGTACACGGCACAAAGCTCACGATGAATAGCTGCTGCAGAGTATCCTTTGGCTGTAAAAAACCTTATAACAGCACGCACTTCACATTTGGCGGGATTTTCTATGGCAGTACACATTTCAAACTGCCACAAAAACTAAACTAGCGCAGGTACGATGTTCACTCGACTACGGCTTGATGCCGACTGACCTGCTGAGCGTGTGAATGCACAGATGGCGCGCTACTCCCCCCACTACCCGCACTGTGACCAATCGGAGGTTAGTTCCTAAATTGCCCTCGTATATGATTTGGAATGATTCATAGTAACTCTATGAATAATGGAGAAATAAAGATAAAACTTATTTAAAAAAAAGAAAAATTATAAATTATTTGTCGATCTCGAGATTCGAATAGAAGACCAGCAAAATACAATGACACACCCTGCCGATCTAGCCACCAAGACTCGTGCCTCGAGAGCTTCTGAAGGGTCAAAGATTCTCATTACGACTCGGCAATAAGTTTTAAGTATTGTGTAAATCTGGTTTTAAAAGCACAATGCTAAGATAATTAATAGATTCTGCGCATGTGCGGGAACTTGACTCTTAAAATTCCGATAAAATATAGAAATATATTAAATTTATAATATTGTTTTGAAATATATGATTTGGAATGATTCATAGTAACTCTATGAATAATGGAGAAATAAATATAAAATTTATTTTAAAAAAAATTATAAATTATTTGTCGATATCGAGATTCGAACAGAAGAACAGCAAAATACAATGACACACCGTGCCGATCTAGCCAAAAAGACTCGTACCTCGAAATCTTCTGAAGGGTCAAAGATTCTCATTACGACTCGGCAATAAGTATTAAGTATTGTGTAAATCTAGTTTTTAAAGCAAAATGCTAAGAATATTAATAGATTCTGCGCATGTGCGGGAACTTGACTCTTAAAATTCCGATAAAATATAGAAATATTTTAAATTTATATTATTGTTTTGAAATATATGATTTGGAATGATTCATAGTAACTCTATGAATAATGGAGAAATAAAGATAAAACTTATTTAAAAAAAAAAAATTATAAATTATTTGTCGATCTCGAGATTCGAACAGAAGACCAGCAAAATACAATGACACACCCGGCCGATCTAGCCACCAAGACTCGTAACCTCGAGAGCTTCTGAAGGGTCAAAGATTCTCATTACGACTCGGCAATAAGTATTAAGTATTTTGTAAATCTGGTTTTAAAAGCACAATGCTAAGAATATTAATAGATTCTGCGCATGTGCGGGAACTTGACTCTTAAAATTCCGATAAAATATAGAAATATTTTAAGTTTATAATATTGTTTTGAAATATATGATTTGGAATGATTCATAGTAACTCTATGAATAATAGAGAAATAAAGATAAAACTTATTTAAAAAAAACATTATAAATTATTTGTCGATCTCGAGATTCGAATAGAAGACCAGCAAAATACAATGACACACCCTGCCGATCTAGCCACCAAGACTCGTGCCTCGAGAGCTTCTGAAGGGTCAAAGATTCTCATTACGACTCGGCAATAAGTTTTAAGTATTGTGTTAATCTGGTTTTAAAAGCACAATGCTAAGATAATTAATAGATTCTGCGCATGTGCGGGAACTTGACTCTTAAAATTCCGATAAAATATAGAAATATATTAAATTTATAATATTGTTTTGAAATATATGATTTGGAATGATTCATAGTAACTCTATGAATAATGGAGAAATAAAGATAAAATTTATTTAAAAAAAAGAAAAATTATAAATTATTTGTCGATCTCGAGATTCGAACAGAAGACCAGCAAAATACAATGACTCACCCTGCCGATCTAGCCACCAAGACTCGTACCTCGAGAGTTTCTAAATGGTCAAAGACTCTTATTACGACTCGGCAATAAGTATTAAGTATTGTGTAAATCTGGTTTTAAATGCACAATGCTAAGAATATTAATAGATTCTGCGCATGTGCGGGAACTTGACTCTTAAAATTCCGATAAAATATAGAAATATTTAAAATTTATAATATTGTTTTGAAATATATGATTTGGAATGATTCATAGTAACTCTATGAATAATGGAGAAATAAAGATAAAATTTATTTAAAAAAAAGAAAAATTATAAATTATTTGTCGATCTCGAGATTCGAACAGAAGACCAGCAAAATACAATGACACACCCTGCCGATCAAGCCAACAAGACTCGTACATCGAGAGCTTCTGAAGGGTCAAAGATTCTCATTACGACTCCTCAATAAGTTTTAAGTATTGTGTAAATCTGGTTTTAAAAGCACAATGCTAAGAATATTAATAGATTCTGCGCATGTGCGCGAACTTGACTCTTAAAATTCCGATAAAATATAGAAATATTTTAAATTTATAATATTGTTTTGAAATATATGATTTGGAATGATTCATAGTAACTCTAGGAATAATGGAGAAATAAAGATAAAATTTATTTTAAAAAAAGAAAAATTATAAATTATTTTCGATCTCGAGATTCGAACAGAAGACCAGCAAACTACAATGACACACCCTGCCGATCTAGCCACCAATTCTCGTACCTCAACAGCTTCTGAATGGTCAAAAACTCTTATTACGACTCGGCAATAAGTTTTAAGTATTGTGTAAATCTGGTTTTAAAAGCATAATGCTAAGAATATTAGTAGATTCTGCGCATGTGCGAGAATTTGACTCTTAAAATTCCGATAAAATATAGAAATATTTTAAGTTTATAATATTGTTTTGAAATATATGATTTGGAATGATTCATAGTAACTCTATGAATAATGAAGAAATAAAGATAAAACTTATTTAAAAAAAAAATTATAAATTATTTGTCGATCTCGAGATTCGAATAGAAGACCAGCAAAATACAATGACACACCCTGCCGATCTAGCCACCAAGACTCGTGCCTCGAGAGCTTCTGAAGGGTCAAAGATTCTCATTACGACTCGGCAATAAGTTTTAAGTATTGTGTAAATCTGGTTTTAAAAGCACAATGCTAAGATAATTAATAGATTCTGCGCATGTGCGGGAACTTGACTCTTAAAATTCCGATAAAATATAGAAATATATTAAATTTATAATATTGTTTTGAAATATATGATTTGGAATGATTCATAGTAACTCTATGAATAATGGAGAAATAAAGATAAAATTTATTTAAAAAAAAGAAAAATTATAAATTATTTGTCGATCTCGAGATTCGAACAGAAGACCAGCAAAATACAATGACTCATCCTGCCGATCTAGCCACCAAGACTCGTACCTCGAGAGTTTCTAAATGGTCAAAGACTCTTATTACGACTCGGCAATAAGTATTAAGTATTGTGTAAATCTGGTTTTAAATGCACAATGCTAAGAATATTAATAGAATCTGCGCATGTGCGGGAACTTGACTCTTAAAATTCCGATAAAATATAGAAATATTTTAAATTTATAATATTGTTTTGAAATATATGATTAGGAATTATTCATAGTAACTCTATGAATAATGGAGAAATAAAGATAAAATTTATTTAAAAAAAAGAAAAATTATAAATTATTTGTCGATCTCGAGATTCGAACAGAAGACCAGCAAAATACAATGACACACCCTGCCGATCAAGCCACCAAGACTCGTACATCGAGAGCTTCTGAAGGGTCAAAGATTCTCATTACGACTCCTCAATAAGTTTTAAGTATTGTGTAAATCTGGTTTTAAAAGCACAATGCTAAGAATATTAATAGATTCTGCGCATGTGCGCGAACTTGACTCTTAAAATTCCGATAAAATATAGAAATATTTTAAATTTATAATATTGTTTTGAAATACGATGGCAATTCAGAAACTAACCTCCGGTTGATTGAAAAAAATACACCAAGTTAAGTAAAAATATTTTAATATATACATCTTACAACTACATCTTTGCACTATTTTTCGACATAGTCTCCATAACGATTGAGGCACTTATCGTATCTCTTCACAAGCTTTGAAATTCCTTCTGCATAAAAATCACCCGCTTGTGCCTTGAGCCAGCCTGTGACCGCATCTTTGAGCTCTTCGTCGTCATCAAACCGCTGGGACCCGAGCCATTTCTTCATACGCATGAAGAGGTGATAATCGCTTGGCGCCAGATCTGGGCTGTAAGGTGGATGGTTGAAAACGTCCCACTTGAAGGACTCAAGAAGGGCTGTTGTTCTGCGAGCAGAGTGAGGACGGGCGTTATCGTGCAAAAAAACGATACCGGAAGTCAGCATACCACGGCGTTTGTTCTGTATAGCCCGTCGTAATGTTTTTAGTGTTTCACAGTACACGCCTTGATTAATGGTCGTCCCACGTTACATGAATTCAACCAACAACACCCCTTTGGCATCCCAAAACACCGTTGCCATCAGTTTTCTGGCAGAAAAATCTTGCCGGGCTTTTTTTGGTTTGGTAGGCGAATCTGAATGTGCCCACATCTTTGATTGTTCTTTTGTCTCAGGGTTCACGTACTTAATCCAGGTTTCGTCACCGGTCACGATTCTGTTTAACAATGGTTCTCCTTCGTCCTCATAACGTGACAGAAAGTCTAATGCAGAGGCCATTCTTTGACTTTTGTGGTGGTCGGTAAGAATTTTGGGCACCCATCGTGCACAGAACTTACGGTAACCCAATCTTGCTGTCACTATCTCGTACAAAAGAGTCTTAGAAATCTGTGGAAAATCAGTAGACAACTCCGCCATTGTGAAACGTCGATTTTCACGAACTTTTGCATCAACTGTCTGAACGAGTTCGTCAGTCACCAAGGATGGTCTACCACTCCTCTCTTCATCATGAACGTTTTCTCGTCCACTTTTAAATAAACGTACCCATTCACGGACAACTCCTTCACTCATAACTTTTGGTCCGTACACGGCACAAAGCTCACGATGAATAGCTGCTGCAGAGTATCCTTTGGCTGTAAAAAACCTTATAACAGCACGCACTTCACATTTGGCGGGATTTTCTATGGCAGTACACATTTCAAACTGCCACAAAAACTAAACTAGCGCAGGTACGATGTTCACTCGACTACGGCTTGATGCCGACTGACCTGCTGAGCGTGTGAATGCACAGATGGCGCGCTACTCCCCCCACTACCCGCACTGTGACCAATCGGAGGTTAGTTCCTAAATTGCCCTCGTATATGATTTGGAATGATTCATAGTAACTCTATGAATAATGGAGAAATAAAGATAAAACTTATTTAAAAAAAAGAAAAATTATAAATTATTTGTCGATCTCGAGATTCGAATAGAAGACCAGCAAAATACAATGACACACCCTGCCGATCTAGCCACCAAGACTCGTGCCTCGAGAGCTTCTGAAGGGTCAAAGATTCTCATTACGACTCGGCAATAAGTTTTAAGTATTGTGTAAATCTGGTTTTAAAAGCACAATGCTAAGATAATTAATAGATTCTGCGCATGTGCGGGAACTTGACTCTTAAAATTCCGATAAAATATAGAAATATATTAAATTTATAATATTGTTTTGAAATATATGATTTGGAATGATTCATAGTAACTCTATGAATAATGGAGAAATAAATATAAAATTTATTTTAAAAAAAATTATAAATTATTTGTCGATATCGAGATTCGAACAGAAGAACAGCAAAATACAATGACACACCGTGCCGATCTAGCCAAAAAGACTCGTACCTCGAAATCTTCTGAAGGGTCAAAGATTCTCATTACGACTCGGCAATAAGTATTAAGTATTGTGTAAATCTAGTTTTTAAAGCACAATGCTAAGAATATTAATAGATTCTGCGCATATGCGGGAACTTGACTCTTAAAATTCCGATAAAATATAGAAATATTTTAAATTTATATTATTGTTTTGAAATATATGATTTGGAATGATTCATAGTAACTCTATGAATAATGGAGAAATAAAGATAAAACTTATTTAAAAAAAAAAAAAATTATAAATTATTTGTCGATCTCGAGATTCGAACAGAAGACCAGCAAAATACAATGACACACCCGGCCGATCTAGCCACCAAGACTCGTAACCTCGAGAGCTTCTGAAGGGTCAAAGATTCTCATTACGACTCGGCAATAAGTATTAAGTATTGTGTAAATCTGGTTTTAAAAGCACAATGCTAAGAATATTAATAGATTCTGCGCATGTGCGGGAACTTGACTCTTAAAATTCCGATAAAATATAGAAATATTTTAAGTTTATAATATTGTTTTGAAATATATGATTTGGAATGATTCATAGTAACTCTATGAATAATGGAGAAATAAAGATAAAACTTATTTAAAAAAAACATTATAAATTATTTGTCGATCTCGAGATTCGAATAGAAGACCAGCAAAATACAATGACACACCCTGCCGATCTAGCCACCAAGACTCGTGCCTCGAGAGCTTCTGAAGGGTCAAAGATTCTCATTACGACTCGGCAATAAGTTTTAAGTATTGTGTTAATCTGGTTTTAAAAGCACAATGCTAAGATAATTAATAGATTCTGCGCATGTGCGGGAACTTGACTCTTAAAATTCCGATAAAATATAGAAATATATTAAATTTATAATATTGTTTTGAAATATATGATTTGGAATGATTCATAGTAACTCTATGAATAATGGAGAAATAAAGATAAAATTTATTTAAAAAAAAGAAAAATTATAAATTATTTGTCGATCTCGAGATTCGAACAGAAGACCAGCAAAATACAATGACTCACCCTGCCGATCTAGCCACCAAGACTCGTACCTCGAGAGTTTCTAAATGGTCAAAGACTCTTATTACGACTCGGCAATAAGTATTAAGTATTGTGTAAATCTGGTTTTAAATGCACAATGCTAAGAATATTAATAGATTCTGCGCATGTGCGGGAACTTGACTCTTAAAATTCCGATAAAATATAGAAATATTTAAAATTTATAATATTGTTTTGAAATATATGATTTGGAATGATTCATAGTAACTCTATGAATAATGGAGAAATAAAGATAAAATTTATTTAAAAAAAAGAAAAATTATAAATTATTTGTCGATCTCGAGATTCGAACAGAAGACCAGCAAAATACAATGACACACCCTGCCGATCAAGCCAACAAGACTCGTACATCGAGAGCTTCTGAAGGGTCAAAGATTCTCATTACGACTCCTCAATAAGTTTTAAGTATTGTGTAAATCTGGTTTTAAAAGCACAATGCTAAGAATATTAATAGATTCTGCGCATGTGCGCGAACTTGACTCTTAAAATTCCGATAAAATATAGAAATATTTTAAATTTATAATATTGTTTTGAAATATATGATTTGGAATGATTCATAGTAACTCTAGGAATAATGGAGAAATAAAGATAAAATTTATTTTAAAAAAAGAAAAATTATAAATTATTTTCGATCTCGAGATTCGAACAGAAGACCAGCAAACTACAATGACACACCCTGCCGATCTAGCCACCAATTCTCGTACCTCAACAGCTTCTGAATGGTCAAAAACTCTTATTACGACTCGGCAATAAGTTTTAAGTATTGTGTAAATCTGGTTTTAAAAGCATAATGCTAAGAATATTAGTAGATTCTGCGCATGTGCGAGAATTTGACTCTTAAAATTCCGATAAAATATAGAAATATTTTAAGTTTATAATATTGTTTTGAAATATATGATTTGGAATGATTCATAGTAACTCTATGAATAATGGAGAAATAAAGATAAAACTTATTTAAAAAAAAAATTATAAATTATTTGTCGATCTCGAGATTCGAATAGAAGACCAGCAAAATACAATGACACACCCTGCCGATCTAGCCACCAAGACTCGTGCCTCGAGAGCTTCTGAAGGGTCAAAGATTCTCATTACGACTCGGCAATAAGTTTTAAGTATTGTGTAAATCTGGTTTTAAAAGCACAATGCTAAGATAATTAATAGATTCTGCGCATGTGCGGGAACTTGACTCTTAAAATTCCGATAAAATATAGAAATATATTAAATTTATAATATTGTTTTGAAATATATGATTTGGAATGATTCATAGTAACTCTATGAATAATGGAGAAATAAAGATAAAATTTATTTAAAAAAAAGAAAAATTATAAATTATTTGTCGATCTCGAGATTCGAACAGAAGACCAGCAAAATACAATGACTCATCCTGCCGATCTAGCCACCAAGACTCGTACCTCGAGAGTTTCTAAATGGTCAAAGACTCTTATTACGACTCGGCAATAAGTATTAAGTATTGTGTAAATCTGGTTTTAAATGCACAATGCTAAGAATATTAATAGATTCTGCGCATGTGCGGGAACTTGACTCTTAAAATTCCGATAAAATATAGAAATATTTTAAATTTATAATATTGTTTTGAAATATATGATTAGGAATTATTCATAGTAACTCTATGAATAATGGAGAAATAAAGATAAAATTTATTTAAAAAAAAGAAAAATTATAAATTATTTGTCGATCTCGAGATTCGAACAGAAGACCAGCAAAATACAATGACACACCCTGCCGATCAAGCCACCAAGACTCGTACATCGAGAGCTTCTGAAGGGTCAAAGATTCTCATTACGACTCCTCAATAAGTTTTAAGTATTGTGTAAATCTGGTTTTAAAAGCACAATGCTAAGAATATTAATAGATTCTGCGCATGTGCGCGAACTTGACTCTTAAAATTCCGATAAAATATAGAAATATTTTAAATTTATAATATTGTTTTGAAATACGATGGCAATTCAGAAACTAACCTCCGGTTGATTGAAAAAAATACACCAAGTTAAGTAAAAATATTTTAATATATACATCTTACAACTACATCTTTGCACTATTTTTCGACATAGTCTCCATAACGATTGAGGCACTTATCGTATCTCTTCACAAGCTTTGAAATTCCTTCTGCATAAAAATCACCCGCTTGTGCCTTGAGCCAGCCTGTGACCGCATCTTTGAGCTCTTCGTCGTCATCAAACCGCTGGGACCCGAGCCATTTCTTCATACGCATGAAGAGGTGATAATCGCTTGGCGCCAGATCTGGGCTGTAAGGTGGATGGTTGAAAACGTCCCACTTGAAGGACTCAAGAAGGGCTGTTGTTCTGCGAGCAGAGTGAGGACGGGCGTTATCGTGCAAAAAAACGATACCGGAAGTCAGCATACCACGGCGTTTGTTCTGTATAGCCCGTCGTAATGTTTTTAGTGTTTCACAGTACACGCCTTGATTAATGGTCGTCCCACGTTACATGAATTCAACCAACAACACCCCTTTGGCATCCCAAAACACCGTTGCCATCAGTTTTCTGGCAGAAAAATCTTGCCGGGCTTTTTTTGGTTTGGTAGGCGAATCTGAATGTGCCCACATCTTTGATTGTTCTTTTGTCTCAGGGTTCACGTACTTAATCCAGGTTTCGTCACCGGTCACGATTCTGTTTAACAATGGTTCTCCTTCGTCCTCATAACGTGACAGAAAGTCTAATGCAGAGGCCATTCTTTGACTTTTGTGGTGGTCGGTAAGAATTTTGGGCACCCATCGTGCACAGAACTTACGGTAACCCAATCTTGCTGTCACTATCTCGTACAAAAGAGTCTTAGAAATCTGTGGAAAATCAGTAGACAACTCCGCCATTGTGAAACGTCGATTTTCACGAACTTTTGCATCAACTGTCTGAACGAGTTCGTCAGTCACCAAGGATGGTCTACCACTCCTCTCTTCATCATGAACGTTTTCTCGTCCACTTTTAAATAAACGTACCCATTCACGGACAACTCCTTCACTCATAACTTTTGGTCCGTACACGGCACAAAGCTCACGATGAATAGCTGCTGCAGAGTATCCTTTGGCTGTAAAAAACCTTATAACAGCACGCACTTCACATTTGGCGGGATTTTCTATGGCAGTACACATTTCAAACTGCCACAAAAACTAAACTAGCGCAGGTACGATGTTCACTCGACTACGGCTTGATGCCGACTGACCTGCTGAGCGTGTGAATGCACAGATGGCGCGCTACTCCCCCCACTACCCGCACTGTGACCAATCGGAGGTTAGTTCCTGAATTGCCCTCGTATATGATTTGGAATGATTCATAGTAACTCTATGAATAATGGAGAAATAAAGATAAAACTTATTTAAAAAAAAGAAAAATTATAAATTATTTGTCGATCTCGAGATTCGAATAGAAGACCAGCAAAATACAATGACACACCCTGCCGATCTAGCCACCAAGACTCGTGCCTCGAGAGCTTCTGAAGGGTCAAAGATTCTCATTACGACTCGGCAATAAGTTTTAAGTATTGTGTAAATCTGGTTTTAAAAGCACAATGCTAAGATAATTAATAGATTCTGCGCATGTGTGGGAATTTGACTCTTAAAATTCCGATAAAATATAGAAATATTTTAAATTTATAATAATGTTTTGAAATATATGATTTGGAATGATTCATAGTAACTCTATGAATAATGGAGAAATAAAGATAAAATTTATTTAAAAAAAGAAAAATTATAAATTATTTGTCTATATCGAGATTCGAACAGAAGAACAGCAAAATACAACGACACACCGTGCCGATCTAGCCACCAACACTCGTACCTCGAGAGCTTCTGAAGGGTCAAAGGTTCTCATTACGACTCGTCAATAAGTATTAAGTATTGTGTAAATCTGGTTTTAAAAGCACAATGCTAAGAATATTAATAGATTCTGCGCATGCGCGGGAAATTGACTCTTAAAATTCCGACAAAATATAGAAATATTTTAAGTTTATAATATTGTTTTGAAATATATGATTTCGAATGATTCATAGTAACTCTATGAATAATGGAGAAATAAAGATAAAACTTATTTAAAAAAAAAATTATAAATTATTTGTCGATCTCGAGATTCGAATAGAAGACCAGCAAAATACAATGACACACCCTGCCGATCTAGCCACCAAGACTCGTGCCTCGAGAGCTTCTGAAGGGTCAAAGATTCTCATTACGACTCGGCAATAAGTTTTAAGTATTATGTAAATCTGGTTTTAAAAGCACCATGCTAAGATAATTAATAGATTCTGCGCATGTGCGGGAACTTGACTCTTAAAATTCCGATAAAATATAGAAATATATTAAATTTATAATATTGTTTTGAAATATATGATTTGGAATGATTCATAGTAACTCTATGAATAATGGAGAAATAAAGATAAAATTTATTTAAAAAAAAGAAAAATTATAAATTATTTATCGATCTCGAGATTTGAACAGAAGACCAGCAAAATACAATGACTCACCCTGCCGATCTAGCCACCAAGACTCGTACCTCGAGAGTTTCTAAATGGTCAAAGACTCTTATTACGACTCGGCAATAAGTATTAAGTATTGTGTAAATCTGGTTTTAAATGCACAATGCTAAGAATATTAATAGATTCTGCGCATGTGCGGGAACTTGACTCTTAAAATTCCGATAAAATATAGAAATATTTTAAATTTATAATATTGTTTTGAAATATATGATTTGGAATGATTCATAGTAACTCTATGAATAATGGAGAAATAAAGATAAAATTTATTTAAAAAAAAGAAAAATTAGAAATTATTTGGCGATCTCGAGATTCGAACAGAAGACAGCAAAATACAATGACACACCCTGCCGATCTAGCCACCAAGACTCGTTCATCGAGAGCTTCTGAAGGGTCAAAGATTCTCATTACGACTCGGCAATAAGTTTAAAGTATTGTGTAAATCTGGTTTGAAAAGCACAATGCTAAGAATATTAGTAGATTCTGCGCATGTGCGCGAAATTGACTCTTAAAATTCCGATAAAATATAGAAATATATTAAATTTATAATATTGTTTTGAAATATATGATTTGGAATGATTCATAGTAACGCTATGAATTATGGAGAAATAAAGATAAAATTTATTTAAAAAAAAGAAAAATTATAAATTATTTGTCGATTTCGAGATTCGAACAGAAGACCAGCAAAATACAATGACACACCATGCCGATCTAACCACCAAGACTCGTACCTCGAGAGTTTCTGAATGGTCAAAGACTCTTATTACGACTCGGCAATAAGTTTTAAGTATTGTGTAAATCTGGTTTTAAAAGCAAAATGCTAAGAATATTAATAGATTCTGCGCATGTGCGCGAACTTGACTCTTAAAATTCCGGTAAAATATAGAAATATTTTAAATTTATAATATTGTTTTGAAATATATGATTTGGAATGATTCATAGTAACGCTATGAATTATGGAGAAATAAAGATAAAATTTATTTAAAAAAAAGAAAAATTATAAATTATTTGTCGATTTCGAGATTCGAACAGAAGACCAGCAAAATACAATGACACACCCTGCCGATCTAGCCACCAAGACTCGTACCTCGAGAGTTTCTGAATGGTCAAAGACTCTTATTACGACTCGGCAATAAGTTTTAAGTATTGTGTAAATCTGGTTTTAAAAGCACAATGCTAAGTATATTAATAGATTCTGCGCATGTGCGGGAACTTGACTCTTAAAATTCCGATAAAATATAGAAATATATTAAATTTATAATATTGTTTTGAAATATATGATTTGGAATGATTCATAGTAACTCTAGCAATAATGGAGAAATAAAGATAAAATTTATTAAAAAAAAAGAAAAATTATAAATTATTTGTCGATCTCGAGATTCGAACAGAAGACCAGCAAACTACAATGACACACCCTGCCGATCTAGCCACCAAGACTCGTACCTCGAGAGCTTCTGAATGGTCAAAAACTCTTATTACGACTCGGCAATAAGTTTTAAGTATTGTGTAAATCTGGTTTTAAAAGCATAATGCTAAGAATATTAGTAGATTCTGCGCATGTGCGAGAATTTGACTCTTAAAATTCCGATAAAATATAGAAATATTTTAAATTTATAATATTGTTTTGAAATATATTATTTGGAAGGATTCATAGTAACTCTATGAATAATGGGGAAATAAAGATAAAATTTATTTAAAAAAAAAAAAGAAAAATTATAAATTATTGGTCGATCTCGAGATTCGAACAGAAGACAGCAAAATACAATGACACACCCTGCCGATCTAGCCACCAAGACTCGTTCATCGAGAGCTTCTGAAGGGTCAAAGATTCTCATTACGACTCGGCAATAAGTTTTAAGTATTGTGTAAATCTGGTTTGAAAAGCACAATGCTAAGAATATTAGTAGATTCTGCGCATGTGCGCGAACTTGACTCTTAAAATTCCGATAAAATATAGAAATATATTAAATTTATAATATTGTTTTGAAATATATGATTTGGAATGATTCATAGTAACTCTAGGAATAATGGAGAAATAAAGATAAAATTTATTAAAAAAAAAGAAAAATTATAAATTAATTGTCGATCTCGAGATTCGAACAGAAGACCAGCAAATTACAATGACACACACTGCCGATCTAGCCACCAAGACTCGTACCTCGAGAGCTTCTGAATGGTCAAAAACTCTTATTACGACTCGGCAATAAGTTTTAAGTATTGTGTAAATCTGGTTTTAAAAGCATAATGCTAAGAATATTAGTAGATTCTGCGCATGTGCGAGAATTTGACTCTTAAAATTCCGATAAAATATAGAAATATTTTAAATTTATAATATTGTTTTGAAATATATTATTTGGAAGGATTCATAGTAACTCTATGAATAATGGGGAAATAAAGATAAAATTTATTTAAAAAAAAAAGAAAAATTATAAATTATTTGTCGATCTCGAGATTCGAACAGAAGACCAGCAAAATAAAATGACACACCCTGCCGATCTAGATACCTTGACTCGTTCCTCGAGAGCTGCTGAAGGGTCAAAGATTCTCATTACGACTCGGCAATAAGTTTTATGTATTGTGTAAATCTGGTTTTAAAAGCACACTCTTAAGAATATTAATATGTTCTGCGCATGTGCGGGAACTTGACTCTTAAAATTCCAATAAAATATAGAAATATTTTAAATTTATAATATTGTTTTGAAATATATGATTTGGAATGATTCATTGTAACGCTATGAATAATGGAGAAATATAGATAAAATTTATTTAAAAAGAAGAAAAATTATAAATTATTTGTCGATCTCGAGATTCGAACACAAGACCAGCAAAATACAATGACACACCCTGCCGATCTAAACACCAAGACTCGTACCTCGAGAGCTTCTGAAGGGTCAAAGATTCTCATTCCGACTCGGCAATAAGTTTTAAGTATTGTGTAAATCTGGTTTTAAATGCACAATGATAAGAATATTAATAGATTCTGCGCATGTGCGCGAACTTGACTCTTAAAATTCCGGTAAAATATAGAAATATTTTAAATTTATAATATTGTTTTGAAATATATGATTTGGAATGATTCATAGTAACTCTATGAATAATAGAGAAATAAAGATAAAATTTATTTAAAAAAAATTATAAATTAGTTGTCGATCTCGAGATTCGAACAGAAGACCAGCAAAATTCAAAGACACACCCTGCTGATCTAGCCACCAAGACTCGTACCTCGAGAGCATCTGAAGGGTCAAAGATTCATATTACGACTCGTCAATAAGTTTTAAGTATTGTGTAAATCTGGTTTTAAAAGCACAATGCTAAGAATATTAATAGATTCTGCGCATGTGCGGGAACTTGACTCTTAAAATTCCGATAAAATATAGAAATATTTTAAATTTATAATATTGTTTTGAAATACGATGGCAATTCAGAAACTAACCTCCGGTTGATTGAAAAAAATACACCAAGTTAAGTAAAAATATTTTAATATATACATCTTACAACTACATCTTTGCACTATTTTTCGACATAGTCTCCATAACGATTGAGGCACTTATCGTATCTCTTCACAAGCTTTGAAATTCCTTCTGCATAAAAATCACCCGCTTGTGCCTTGAGCCAGCCTGTGACCGCATCTTTGAGCTCTTCGTCGTCATCAAACCGCTGGGACCCGAGCCATTTCTTCATACGCATGAAGAGGTGATAATCGCTTGGCGCCAGATCTGGGCTGTAAGGTGGATGGTTGAAAACGTCCCACTTGAAGGACTCAAGAAGGGCTGTTGTTCTGCGAGCAGAGTGAGGACGGGCGTTATCGTGCAAAAAAACGATACCGGAAGTCAGCATACCACGGCGTTTGTTCTGTATAGCCCGTCGTAATGTTTTTAGTGTTTCACAGTACACGCCTTGATTAATGGTCGTCCCACGTTATATGAATTCAACCAACAACACCCCTTTGGCATCCCAAAACACCGTTGCCATCAGTTTTCTGGCAGAAAAATCTTGCCGGGCTTTTTTTGGTTTGGTAGGCGAATCTGAATGTGCCCACATCTTTGATTGTTCTTTTGTCTCAGGGTTCACGTACTTAATCCAGGTTTCGTCACCGGTCACGATTCTGTTTAACAATGGTTCTCCTTCGTCCTCATAACGTGACAGAAAGTCTAATGCAGAGGCCATTCTTTGACTTTTGTGGTGGTCGGTAAGAATTTTGGGCACCCATCGTGCACAGAACTTACGGTAACCCAATCTTGCTGTCACTATCTCGTACAAAAGAGTCTTAGAAATCTGTGGAAAATCAGTAGACAACTCCGCCATTGTGAAACGTCGATTTTCACGAACTTTTGCATCAACTGTCTGAACGAGTTCGTCAGTCACCAAGGATGGTCTACCACTCCTCTCTTCATCATGAACGTTTTCTCGTCCACTTTTAAATAAACGTACCCATTCACGGACAACTCCTTCACTCATAACTTTTGGTCCGTACACGGCACAAAGCTCACGATGAATAGCTGCTGCAGAGTATCCTTTGGCTGTAAAAAACCTTATAACAGCACTCACTTCACATTTGGCGGGATTTTCTATTGCAGCACACATTTCAAACTGCCACAAAAACTAAACTAGCGCAGGTACGATGTTCACTCGACTACGGCTTGATGCCGACTGACCTGCTGAGCGTGTGAATGCACAGATGGCGCGCTACTCCCCCCACTACCCGCACTGTGACCAATCGGAGGTTAGTTTCTGAATTGCCCTCGTATATGATTTGGAATGATTCATAGTAACTCTATGAATAATGGAGAAATAAATATAAAATTTATTTAAAAAAAAAAAGAAAAATTATAAATTATTTCTCGATCTCGAGATTCGAACAGAAGACCAGCAAAATACAATGACACACAATGCAGATCTAGCCACCAAAACTCGTACCTCGAGAGCTTCTGAAGGGTCAAAGATTCTCATTACGACTCCTCAATAAGTTTTAAGTATTGTGTAAATCTGGTTTTAAAAGCACAATGCTAAGATAATTAATAGATTCTGCGCATGTGCGCGAACTTGACTCTTAAAATTCCGGTAAAATATAGAAACATTTTAAATTTATAATATTGTTTTGAAATATATGATTTGGAATGATTCATAGTAACGCTATGAATAATGGAGAAATATAGATAAAATATATTAAAAAAAAAGAAAAATTATAAATTATTTGTCGATCTCGAGATTCGAACAGAAGACCAGCAAAATACAATGACACACCCTGCAGATCTAGCCACCAAGACTCGTACCTCGAGAGCTTCTGAAGGGTCAAAGATTCTCATTACGACTCGGCAATAAGTTTTTATTGTGTAAATCTGGTTTTAAAAGCACAATTCTAAGAATATTAATAGATTCTGCGCATGTGCGGGAACTTGACTCTTAAAATTCCGATAAAATATAGAAATATTTTAAATTTATAATATTGTTTTGAAATATATGATTTGGAATGATTCATTGTAACGCTATGAATAATGGAAAAATATAGATAAAATTTATTTTAAAAAAAGAAAATATATAAATTATTTGTCGATCTCGAGATTCGAACAGAAGACCAGCAAAATATAATGACACACCCTGCCGAACTAGCCACCAAGACTCGCACCTCGAGAGCTTCTGAAGGGTCAAAGATTCTCATTACGACTCGGCAATAAGTTTTAAGTATTGTGTAAATCTGGTTTTAAAAGCACAATGCTAAGTATATTAATAGATTCTGCGCATGTGCGGGAACTTGACTCTTAAAATTCCGATAAAATATAGAAATATTTTAAATTTATAATATTGTTTTGAAATATATGATTTGGAATGATTCATAGTAACTCTATAAATAATAGAGAAATAAAGATAAAATTTATTTAAAAAAAAGAAAAATTATAAATTATTTGTCGATCTCGAGATTCGAACAGAAGACAGCAAAATACAATGACACACCCTGCCGATCTAGCCACCAAGACTCGTACCTCGAGAGCTTCTGAAGGGTCAAAGATTCTCATTACGACTCGGCAATAAGTTTTAAGTATTGTGTAAATCTGGTTTGAATAGCACAATGCTAAGAATATTAGTAGATTCTGCGCATGTGCGCGAACTTGACTCTTAAAATTCCGATAATATAAAGAAATATTTTAAATTTATAATATTGTTTTGAAATATATGATTTGGAATGATTCATAGTAATGCTATGAATAATGGAGACATATAGATAAAATATATTTAAAAAAAAGAAAAATTAGAAATTATTTGTCGATCTCGAGATTCGAACAGAAGACCAGCAAAATACAATGACACACCCTGCAGATCTAGCCACCAAGACTCGTACCTCGAGAGCTTCTGAAGGGTCAAAGATTCTCATTACGACTCGGCAATAAGTTTTAAGTATTGTGTAAATCTTGTTTTAAAAGCACACTGCTAAGAATATTAATAGATTCTGCGCATGTGCGGGAACTTCACTCTTAAAATTCCGATAAAATATAGAAATATATTAAATTTATAATATTGTTTTGAAATATATGATTTGGAATGATTGATAGTAACTCTATGAATAATGGAGAAATAAAGATAAAATTTATTTAAAAAAAAGAAAAATTATAAATTATTTGTCGATCTCGAGATTCGAACAGAAGACCAGCAAACTACAATGACACACCCTGCCGATCTAGCCACCAAGACTCGTACCTCGAGAGCTTCTGAATGGTCAAAAACTCTTATTACGACTCGGCAATAAGTTTTAAGTATTGTGTAAATCTGGTTTTAAAAGCATAATGCTAAGAATATTAGTAGATTCTGCGCATGTGCGAGAATTTGACTCTTAAAATTCCGATAAAATATAGAAATATTTTAAATTTATAATATTGTTTTGAAATATATTATTTGGAAGGATTCATAGTAACTCTATGAATAATGGGGAAATAAAGATAAATTTATTTAAAAAAAAAAGAAAAATTATAAATTATTTGTCGATTTTGAGATTCGAACAGAAGACCAGCAAAATACAAAGACACACCCTGCAGATCTAGCCACCAAGACTCGTACCTCGAGAGCTTCTGAAGGGTCAAAGATTCTCATTACGACTCTGCAATAAGTTTTTATTGTGTAAATCTGGTTTTAAAAGCACAATTCTAAGAATATTAATAGATTCTGCGCATGTGCGGGAACTTGACTTTTAAAATTCCGATAAAATATAGAAATATTTTAAATTTATAATATTGTTTTGAAATACGATGGCAATTCAGAAACTAACCTCCGGTTGATTGAAAAAAATACACCAAGTTAAGTAAAAATATTTTAATATATACATCTTACAACTACATCTTTGCACTATTTTTCGACATAGTCTCCATAACGATTGAGGCACTTATCGTATCTCTTCACAAGCTTTGAAATTCCTTCTGCATAAAAATCACCCGCTTGTGCCTTGAGCCAGCCTGTGACCGCATCTTTGAGCTCTTCGTCGTCATCAAACCGCTGGGACCCGAGCCATTTCTTCATACGCATGAAGAGGTGATAATCGCTTGGCGCCAGATCTGGGCTGTAAGGTGGATGGTTGAAAACGTCCCACTTGAAGGACTCAAGAAGGGCTGTTGTTCTGCGAGCAGAGTGAGGACGGGCGTTATCGTGCAAAAAAACGATACCGGAAGTCAGCATACCACGGCGTTTGTTCTGTATAGCCCGTCGTAATGTTTTTAGTGTTTCACAGTACACGCCTTGATTAATGGTCGTCCCACGTTACATGAATTCAACCAACAACACCCCTTTGGCATCCCAAAACACCGTTGCCATCAGTTTTCTGGCAGAAAAATCTTGCCGGGCTTTTTTTGGTTTGGTAGGCGAATCTGAATGTGCCTACATCTTTGATTGTTCTTTTGTCTCAGGGTTCACGTACTTAATCCAGGTTTCGTCACCGGTCACGATTCTGTTTAACAATGGTTCTCCTTCGTCCTCATAACGTGACAGAAAGTCTAATGCAGAGGCCATTCTTTGACTTTTGTGGTGGTCGGTAAGAATTTTGGGCACCCATCGTGCACAGAACTTACGGTAACCCAATCTTGCTGTCACTATCTCGTACAAAAGAGTCTTAGAAATCTGTGGAAAATCAGTAGACAACTCCGCCATTGTGAAACGTCGATTTTCACGAACTTTTGCATCAACTGTCTGAACGAGTTCGTCAGTCACCAAGGATGGTCTACCACTCCTCTCTTCATCATGAACGTTTTCTCGTCCACTTTTAAATAAACGTACCCATTCACGGACAACTCCTTCACTCATAACTTTTGGTCCGTACACGGCACAAAGCTCACGATGAATAGCTGCTACAGAGTATCCTTTGGCTGTAAAAAACCTTATAACAGCACTCACTTCACATTTGGTGGGATTTTCTATTGCAGCACACATTTCAAACTGCCACAAAAACTAAACTAGCGCAGGTACGATGTTCACTCGACTACGGCTTGATGCCGACTGACCTGCTGAGCGTGTGAATGCACAGATGGCGCGCTACTCCCCCCACTACCCGCACTGTGACCAATCGGAGGTTAGTTTCTGAATTGCCCTCGTATATGATTTGGAATGATTCATAGTAACTCTATGAATAATGGAGAAATAAATATAAAATTTATTTAAAAAAAAAGAAAAATTATAAATTATTTCTCGATCTCGAGATTCGAACAGAAGACCAGCAAAATACAATGACACACCATGCAGATCTAGCCACCAAGACTCGTACCTCGAGAGCTTCTGAAGGGTCAAAGATTCTCATTACGACTCCTCAATAAGTTTTAAGTATTGTGTAAATCTGGTTCTAAAAGCACAATGCTAAGAATATTAATAGATTCTGCGCATGTGCGCGAACTTGACTCTTAAAATTCCGGTAAAATATAGAAACATTTTAAATTTATAATATTGTTTTGAAATATATGATTTGGAATGATTCATAGTAACGCTATGAATAATGGAGAAATATAGATAAAATATATTAAAAAAAATGAAAAATTATAAATTATTTGTCGATCTGGAGATTCGAACAGAAGACCAGCAAAATACAATGACACACCCTGCAGATCTAGCCACCAAGACTCGTACCTCGAGAGCTTCTGAAGGGTCAAAGATTCTCATTACGACTCGGCAATAAATTTTTATTGTGTAAATCTGGTTTTAAAAGCACAATTCTGAGAATATTAATAGATTCTGCGCATGTGCGGGAACTTGACTCTTAAAATTCCGATAAAATATAGAAATATTTTAAATTTATAATATTGTTTTGAAATATATGATTTGGAATGATTCATAGTAACTCTAGGAATAATGGAGAAATAAAGATAAAATTTATTTAAAAAAAAGAAAAATTATAGATTATTTGTCGATCTCGAGATTCAAACAGAAGACCAGCAAACTACAATGACACACCCTGCCGATCTAGCCACCAAGACTCGTACCTCGAGAGCTTCTGAATGGTCAAAAACTCTTATTACGACTCGGCAATAAGTTTTAAGTATTGTGTAAATCTGGTTTTAAAAGCATAATGCTAAGAATATTAGTAGATTCTGCGCATGTGCGGGAACTTGACTCTTAAAATTCCGATAAAATATAGAAATATTTTAAATTTATAATATTGTTTTGAAATATAGGAATTGGAATGATTCATAGTAATGCTATGAATAATGGAGAAATAAAGATAAAATTTATTTAAAAAAAAAGAAAAATTATAAATTATTTGTCGATCTCGAGATTCGAACAGAAGACCAGCAAAATACAATGACACACCCTGCCAATCTAGCCACCAAGACTCGTACCTCGAGAGTTTCTGAATGGTCAAAGACTCTTATTACGACTCGGCAATAAGTTTTAAGTATTGTGTAAATCTGGTTTTAAAAGCACAATGCTAAGAATATTAATAGATTCTGCGCATGTGCGGGTACTGGACTCTTAAAATTCCGATAAAATATAGAAATATTTTAAATTTATAATATTGTTTTGAAATATATGATTTGGAATGATTCATTGTAACGCTATGAATAATGGAGAAATATAGATAAAATTTATTTAAAAAAAAGAAAAATTATAAATTATTTGTCGATCTCGAAATTCGAACAGAAGACCAGCAAAATACAATGACACACCCTGCCGATCTAGCCACCAAGACTCGTACCTCGAGAGCTTCTGAAGGGTCAAAGATTCTCATTACGACTCGGCAATAAGTTTTAAGTATTGTGTAAATCTGGTTTTAAAAGCACAATGCTAAGAATATTAATAGATTCTGCGCATGTGCGGGAACTTGACTCTTAAAATTCCGGTAAAATATAGAAATATTTTAAATTTATAATATTGTTTTGAAATATATGATTTGGAATGATTCATAGTAACGCTATGAATAATGGAGAAATAAAGATAAAATTTATTTTAAAAAAAAGAAAAATTATAAATTATTTGTCGATTTTGAGATTCGAACAGAAGACCAGCAAAATACAAAGACACACCCTGCCGATCTAGACACCAAGACTCGTACCTCGAGAGCTTCTGAAGGGTCAAAAATTCTCATTACGACTCGGCAATAAGTATTAAGTGTTATGTAAATCTGGTTTTAAAAGCACAATGCTAAGATAATTAATAGATTCTGCGCATGTGCGGGAACTTGACTTTTAAAATTCCGATAAAATATAGAAATATATTAAATTTATAATATTGTTTTGAAATATATGATTTGGAATGATTCATAGTAACTCTATGAATAATGGAGAAATAAAGATAAAATTTATTTTAAAAAAAGAAAATATATAAATTATTTGTCGATCTCGAGATTCGAACAGAAGACCAGCAAAATATAATGACACACCCTGCCGATCTAGCCACCAAGACTCGCACCTCGAGAGCTTCTGAAGGGTCAAAGATTCTCATTACGACTCGGCAATAAGTTTTAAGTATTGTGTAAATCTGGTTTTAAAAGCACAATGCTAAGTATATTAATAGATTCTGCGCATGTGCGGGAACTTGACTCTTAAAATTCCGATAAAATATAGAAATATTTTAAATTTATAATATTGTTTTGAAATATATGATTTGGAATGATTTATAGTAACTCTATAAATAATAGAGAAATAAAGATAAAATTTATTTAAAAAAAAGAAAAATTATAAATTATTTGTCGATCTCGAGATTCGAACAGAAGACAGCAAAATACAATGACACACCCTGCCGATCTAGCCACCAAGACTCGTACCTCGAGAGCTTCTGAAGGGTCAAAGATTCTCATTACGACTCGGCAATAAGTTTTAAGTATTGTGTAAATCTGGTTTTAAAAGCACAATGCTAAGAATATTAGTAGATTCTGCGCATGTGCGCGAACTTGACTCTTAAAATTCCGATAATATAAAGAAATATTTTAAATTTATAATATTGTTTTGAAATATATGATTTGGAATGTTTCATAGTAACGCTATGAATAATGGAGAAATATAGATAAAATATATTTAAAAAAAAGAAAAATTATAAATTATTTGTCGATCTCGAGATTCGAACAGAAGACCAGCAAAATACAATGACACACCCTGCAGATCTAGCCACCAAGACTCGTACCTCGAGAGCTTCTGAAGGGTCAAAGATTCTCATTACGACTCGGCAATAAGTTTTTATTGTGTAAATCTGGTTTTAAAAGCACAATTCTAAGAATATTAATAGATTCTGCGCATGTGCGGGATTTTGACTCTTAAAATTCCGATAAAATATAGAAATATTTTAAATTTATAATATTGTTTTGAAATATATGATTTGGAATGATTCATAGTAACTCTAGGAATAATGGAGAAATAAAGATAAAATTTATTTAAAAAAAAGAAAAATTAGAAATTATTTGTCGATCTCGAGATTCGAACAGATGACCAGCAAACTACAATGACACACCCTGCCGATCTAGCCACCAAGACTCGTACCTCGAGAGTTTCTGAATGGTCAAAGACTCTTATTACGACTCGGCAGTAAGTTTTAAGTATTGTGTAAATCTGGTTTTAAAAGCATAATGCTAAGAATATTAGTAGATTCTGCGCTTGTGCGAGAATTTGACTCTTAAAATTCCGATAAAATATAGAAATATTTTAAATTTATAATATTGTTTTGAAATATATTATTTGGAAGGATTCATAGTAACTCTATGAATAATGGGGAAATAAAGATAAAATTTATTTAAAAAAAAAGAAAAATTATAAATTATTTGTCGATTTTGAGATTCGAACAGAAGACCAGCAAAATACAAAGACACACCCTGCCGATCTAGACACCAAGACTCGTACCTCGAGAGCTTCTGAAGGGTCAAAAATTCTCATTACGACTCGGCAATAAGTATTAAGTGTTATGTAAATCTGGTTTTAAAAGCACAATGCTAAGATAATTAATAGATTCTGCGCATGTGCGGGAACTTGACTTTTAAAATTCCGATAAAATATAGAAATATATTAAATTTATAATATTGTTTTGAAATATATGATTTGGAATGATTCATAGTAACTCTATGAATAATGGAGAAATAAAGATAAAATTTATTTTAAAAAAAGAAAATATATAAATTATTTGTCGATCTCGAGATTCGAACAGAAGACCAGCAAAATATAATGACACACCCTGCCGATCTAGCCACCAAGACTCGCACCTCGAGAGCTTCTGAAGGGTCAAAGATTCTCATTACGACTCGGCAATAAGTTTTAAGTATTGTGTAAATCTGGTTTTAAAAGCACAATGCTAAGTATATTAATAGATTCTGCGCATGTGCGGGAACTTGACTCTTAAAATTCCGATAAAATATAGAAATATTTTAAATTTATAATATTGTTTTGAAATATATGATTTGGAATGATTTATAGTAACTCTATAAATAATAGAGAAATAAAGATAAAATTTATTTAAAAAAAAGAAAAATTATAAATTATTTGTCGATCTCGAGATTCGAACAGAAGACAGCAAAATACAATGACACACCCTGCCGATCTAGCCACCAAGACTCGTACCTCGAGAGCTTCTGAAGGGTCAAAGATTCTCATTACGACTCGGCAATAAGTTTTAAGTATTGTGTAAATCTGGTTTTAAAAGCACAATGCTAAGAATATTAGTAGATTCTGCGCATGTGCGCGAACTTGACTCTTAAAATTCCGATAATATAAAGAAATATTTTAAATTTATAATATTGTTTTGAAATATATGATTTGGAATGTTTCATAGTAACGCTATGAATAATGGAGAAATATAGATAAAATATATTTAAAAAAAAGAAAAATTATAAATTATTTGTCGATCTCGAGATTCGAACAGAAGACCAGCAAAATACAATGACACACCCTGCAGATCTAGCCACCAAGACTCGTACCTCGAGAGCTTCTGAAGGGTCAAAGATTCTCATTACGACTCGGCAATAAGTTTTTATTGTGTAAATCTGGTTTTAAAAGCACAATTCTAAGAATATTAATAGATTCTGCGCATGTGCGGGATTTTGACTCTTAAAATTCCGATAAAATATAGAAATATTTTAAATTTATAATATTGTTTTGAAATATATGATTTGGAATGATTCATAGTAACTCTAGGAATAATGGAGAAATAAAGATAAAATTTATTTAAAAAAAAGAAAAATTAGAAATTATTTGTCGATCTCGAGATTCGAACAGAAGACCAGCAAACTACAATGACACACCCTGCCGATCTAGCCACCAAGACTCGTACCTCGAGAGTTTCTGAATGGTCAAAGACTCTTATTACGACTCGGCAGTAAGTTTTAAGTATTGTGTAAATCTGGTTTTAAAAGCACAATGCTAAGAATATTAATAGATTCTGCGCATGTGCGGGTACTTGACTATTAAAATTCCGATAAAATATAGAAATATTTTAAATTTATAATATTGTTTTGAAATATATGATTTGGAATGATTCATAGTAACTCTATGAATAATGGAGAAATAAAGATAAAATTTATTTAAAAAAAAGAAAAATTATAAATTATTTGTCGATCTCGAGATTCGAACAGAAGACAGCAAAATACAATGACACACCCTGCCGATCTAGCGACCAAGACTCGTACCTCGAGAGCTTCTGAATGGTCAAAATTCTTATTACGACTCGGCAATAAGTTTTAAGAATTGTGTAAATCTGGTTTTAAAATCACAATGCTAAGAATATTAATAGATTCTGCGCATGTGCGCGAACTTGACTCTTAAAATTCCGATAAAATATAGAAATATTTTAAATTTATAATTTTGTTTTGAAATATATGATTTGGAATGATTCATAGTAAATCTATGAATAATGGAGAAATAAAGATAAAATTTATTTTAAAAAAAGAAAATATATAAATTATTTGTCGATCTCGAGATTCGAACAGAAGACCAGCAAAATACAATGACACGCCCTGCCGATCTAGCCACCAAGACTCGCACCTCGAGAGCTTCTGAAGGGTCAAAGATTCTCATTACGACTCGGCAATAAGTTTTAAGTATTGTGTAAATCTGGTTTTAAAAGCACAATGCTAAGTATATTAATAGATTCTGCGCATGTGCGGGAACTTGACTCTTAAAATTCAGATAAAATATAGAAATATTTTAAATTTATAATATTGTTTTGAAATATATGATTTGGAATGATTCATAGTAACTCAATAAATAATAGAGAAATAAAGATAAAATTTATTTAAAAAAAAGAAAAATTATAAATTATTTGTCGATCTCGAGATTCGAACAGAAGACCAGCAAAATACAATGACACACCCTGCCGATCTAGCCACCAAGACTCGTACATCGAGAGCTTCTGAAGGGTCAAAGATTTTCATTACGACTCGGCAATAAGTTTTAAGTATTGTGTAAATCTGGTTTGAAAAGCACAATGCTAAGAATATTAGTAGATTCTGCGCATGTGCGCGAACTTGACTCTTAAAATTCCGATAAAATATAGAAATATTTTAAATTTATAATATTGTTTTGAAATATATGATTTGGAATGATTCATAGTAACTCTAGGAATAATGGAGAAATAAAGATAAAATTTATTTAAAAAAAAGAAAAATTATAAATTATTTGTCGATCTCGAGATTCGAACAGAAGACCAGCAAACTACAATGACACACCCTGCCGATCTAGCCACCAAGACTCGTACCTCGAGAGTTTCTGAAGGGTCAAAGATTCTCATTACGACTCGGCAATAAGTTTTAAGTATTGTGTAAATCTGGTTTTAAAAGCACAATGCTAAGAATATTAGTAGATTCTGCGCATGTGCGCGAACTTGACTCTTAAAATTCCGATAATATAAAGAAATATTTTAAATTTATAATATTGTTTTGAAATATATGATTTGGAATGTTTCATAGTAACGCTATGAATAATGGAGAAATATAGATAAAATATATTTAAAAAAAAGAAAAATTATAAATTATTTGTCGATCTCGAGATTCGAACAGAAGACCAGCAAAATACAATGACACACCCTGCAGATCTAGCCACCAAGACTCGTACCTCGAGAGCTTCTGAAGGGTCAAAGATTCTCATTACGACTCGGCAATAAGTTTTAAGTATTGTGTAAATCTGGTTTGAAAAGCACAATGCTAAGAATATTAGTAGATTCTGCGCATGTGCGCGAACTTGACTCTTAAAATTCCGATAAAATATAGAAATATTTTAAATTTATAATATTGTTTTGAAATATATGATTTGGAATGATTCATAGTAACTCTAGGAATAATGGAGAAATAAAGATAAAATTTATTTAAAAAAAAGAAAAATTATAAATTATTTGTCGATCTCGAGATTCGAACAGAAGACCAGCAAACTACAATGACACACCCTGCCGATCTAGCCACCAAGACTCGTACCTCGAGAGTTTCTGAATGGTCAAAGACTCTTATTACGACTCGGCAGTAAGTTTTAAGTATTGTGTAAATCTGGTTTTAAAAGCATAATGCTAAGAATATTAGTAGATTCTGCGCTTGTGCGAGAATTTGACTCTTAAAATTCCGATAAAATATAGAAATATTTTAAATTTATAATATTGTTTTGAAATATATTATTTGGAAGGATTCATAGTAACTCTATGAATAATGGGGAAATAAAGATAAAATTTATTTAAAAAAAAAGAAAAATTATAAATTATTTGTCGATTTTGAGATTCGAACAGAAGACCAGCAAAATACAAAGACACACCCTGCCGATCTAGCCACCAAGACTCGCACCTCGAGAGCTTCTGAAGGGTCAAAGATTCTCATTACGACTCGGCAATAAGTATTAAGTATTATGTAAATCTGGTTTTAAAAGCACAATGCTAAGATAATTAATAGATTCTGCGCATGTGCGGGAACTTGACTCTTAAAATTCCGATAAAATATAGAAATATATTAAATTTATAATATTGTTTTGAAATATATGATTTGGAATGATTCATAGTAACGCTATGAAAAATGGAGAAATAAAGATAAAATTTATTTAAAAAAAAAGAAAAATTATAAATTATTTGTCGATCACGAGAATCGAACAGAAGACCATTAAAATACAATGACACACCCTGCCGATCTAGCCACCAAGACTCGTACCTCGAGAGTTTCTGAATGGTCAAAGACTCTTATTACGACTCGGCAGTAAGTTTTAAGTATTGTGTAAATCTGGTTTTAAAAGCACAATGCTAAGAATATTAATAGATTCTGCGCATGTGCGGGTACTTGACTATTAAAATTCCGATAAAATATAGAAATATTTTAAATTTATAATATTGTTTTGAAATATATGATTTGGAATGATTCATTGTAACGCTATGAATAATGGAGAAATATAGATAAAATTTATTTAAAAAAAAGAAAAATTATAAATTATTTGTCGATCTCGAGATTCGAACAGAAGACCAGCAAAATACAATGATATACCCTGCCGATCTAGCCACCAAGACTCGTACCTCGAGAGCTTCTGAAGGGTCAAAGATTCTCATTACGACTCGGCAATAAGTTTTAAGTATTGTGTAAATCTGGTTTTAAAAGCACAATGCTAAGAATATTAATAGATTCTGCGCATGTGCGCGAACTTGACTCTTAAAATTCCGATAAAATATAGAAATATTTTAAATTTATAATATTGTTTTGAAATATATGATTTGGAATGATTCATAGTAACTCTATGAATAATGGAGAAATAAAGATAAAATTTATTTTAAAAAAAGAAAATATATAAATTATTTGTCGATCTCGAGATTCGAACAGAAGACCAGCAAAATACAATGACACGCCCTGCCGATCTAGCCACCAAGACTCGCACCTCGAGAGCTTCTGAAGGGTCAAAGATTCTCATTACGACTCGGCAATAAGTTTTAAGTATTGTGTAAATCTGGTTTTAAAAGCACAATGCTAAGTATATTAATAGATTCTGCGCATGTGCGGGAACTTGACTCTTAAAATTCAGATAAAATATAGAAATATTTTAAATTTATAATATTGTTTTGAAACATATGATTTGGAATGATTCATAGTAACTCAATAAATAATAGAGAAATAAAGATAAAATTTATTTAAAAAAAAGAAAAATTATAAATTATTTGTCGATCTCGAGATTCGAACAGAAGACCAGCAAAATACAATGACACACCCTGCCGATCTAGCCACCAAGACTCGTACATCGAGAGCTTCTGAAGGGTCAAAGATTCTCATTACGACTCGGCAATAAGTTTTAAGTATTGTGTAAATCTGGTTTGAAAAGCACAATGCTAAGAATATTAGTAGATTCTGCGCATGTGCGCGAACTTGACTCTTAAAATTCCGATAAAATATAGAAATATTTTAAATTTATAATATTGTTTTGAAATATATGATTTGGAATGATTCATAGTAACTCTATGAATAATGGAGAAATAAAGATAAAATTTATTTAAAAAAAAGAAAAATTATAAATTATTTGTCTCGATCTCGAGATTCGAACAGAAGACCAGCAAAATACAATGACACGCCCTGCCGATCTAGCCACCAAGACTCGCGCCTCGAGAGCTTCTGAAGGGTCAAAGATTCTCATTACGACTCGGCAATAAGTTTTAAGTATTGTGTAAATCTGGTTTTAAAAGCACAATGCTAAGAATATTAATAGATTCTGCGCATGTGCGCGAACTTTACTCTTAAAATTCCGATAAAATATAGAAATATTTTAAATTTATAATATTGTTTTGAAATATATGATTTGGAATGATTCATAGTAACTCTATGAATAATGGAGAAATAAAGATAAAATTTATTTTAAAAAAAGAAAATATATAAATTATTTGTCGATCTCGAGATTCGAACAGAAGACCAGCAAAATACAATGACACGCCCTGCCGATCTAGCCACCAAGACTCGCGCCTCGAGAGCTTCTGAAGGGTCAAAGATTCTCATTACGACTCGGCAATAAGTTTTAAGTATTGTGTAAATCTGGTTTTAAAAGCACACTGCTAAGAATATTAATAGATTCTGCGCATGTGCGCGAACTTTACTCTTAAAATTCCGATAAATTATAGAAATATTTTAAATTTATAATATTGTTTTGAAATATATGATTTGGAATGATTCATAGTAACTCTATGAATAATGGAGAAATAAAGATAAAATTTATTTTAAAAAAAGAAAATATATAAATTATTTGTCGATCTCGAGATTCGAACAGAAGACCAGCAAAATACAATGACACGCCCTGCCGATCTAGCCACCAAGACTCGCGCCTCGAGAGCTTCTGAAGGGTCAAAGATTCTCATTACGACTCGGCAATAAGTTTTAAGTATTGTGTAAATCTGGTTTTAAAAGCATAATGCTAAGAATATTAATAGATTCTGCGCATGTGCGCGAACTTGACTCTTAAAATTCCGATAAAATATAGAAATATTTTAAATTTATAATATTGTTTTGAAATATATGATTTGGAATGATTCATAGTAATTCTATGAATAATGGAGAAATAAAGATAAAATTTATTTAAAAAAAAGAAAATATATAAATTATTTGTCGATCTCGAGATTCGAACAGAAGACCAGCAAAATACAATGTCACACCCTGTAGATGTAGCCACCAAGACTCGCACCTCGAGAGCTTCTGAAGGGTCAAAGATTCTCATTACGACTCGGCAATAAGTTTTAAGTATTGTGTAAATCTGGTTTTAAAAGCACAATGCTAAGTATATTAATAGATTCTGCGCATGTGCGGGAACTTGACTCTTAAAATTCCGATAAAATATAGAAATATTTTAAATTTATAATATTGTTTTGAAATATATGAATTGGAATGATTCATAGTAATGCTATGAATAATGGAGAAATATAGATAAAATTTATTTAAAAAAAAGAAAAATTATAAATTATTTGTCTCGATCTCGAGATTCGAACAGAAGACCAGCAAAATACAATGTCACACCCTGTAGATGTAGCCACCAAGACTCGCACATCGAGAGCTTCTGAAGGGTCAAAGATTCTCATGACGACCCGGCAATAAGTTTTAAGTATTGTGTAAATCTGGTTTTAAAAGCACAATGCTAAGTATATTAATAGATTCTGCGCATGTGCGCGAACTTGACTCTTAAAATTCCGATAAAATATAGAAATATTTTAAATTTATAATATTGTTTTGAAATATATGATTTGGAATGATTCATAGTAACGCTATGAATAATGGAAAAATAAAGATAAAATTTATTTAAAAAAAAAAGAAAAATTATAAATTATTTTTCGATTTTGAGATTCGAACAGAAGACCAGCAAAATACAAAGACACACCCTGCCGATCTAGCCACCAAGACTCGTACCTCGAGAGCTTCTGAATGGTCAAAGACTCTTATTACGACTCGGCAATAAGTTTTAAGTATTGTGTAAATCTGGTTTTAAAAGCATAATGCTAAGAATATTAATAGATTCTGCGCATGTGCGCGAACTTGACTCTTAAAATTCCGATAAAATATAGAAATATTTTAAATTTATAATATTGTTTTGAAATATATGATTTGGAATGATTCATAGTAACTCTATGAATAATGGAGAAATAAAGATAAAATTTATTTTGAAAAAAGAAAATATATAAATTATTTGTCGATCTCGAGATTCGAACAGAACACCAGCAAAATATAATGACACACCCTGCCAATCTAGCCACCAAGACTCGCACCTCGAGAGCTTCTGAAGGGTCAAAGATTCTCATTACGACTCGGCAATAAGTTTTAAGTATTGTGTAAATCTGGTTTTAAAAGCACAATGCTAAGTATATTAATAGATTCTGCGCATGTGCGGGAATTTGACTCTTAAAATTCCGATGAAATATAGAAATATTTTAAATTTATAATATTGTTTTGAAATATATGATTTGGAATGATTCATAGTAACTCTATGAATAATGATGAAATATAGATAAAATTTATTTAAAAAAAAGAAAAATTATAAATTATTTGTCTCGATCTCGAGATTCGAACAGAAGACCAGCAAAATACAATGTCACACCCTGTAGATGTAGCCACCAAGACTCGCACCTCGAGAGCTTCTGAAGGGTCAAAGATTCTCATTACGACTCGGCAATAAGTTTTAAGTATTGTGTAAATCTGGTTTTAAAAGCACAATGCTAAGTATATTAATAGATTCTGCGCATGTGCGCGAACTTGACTCTTAAAATTCCGATAAAATATAGAAATATTTTAAATTTATAATATTGTTTTGAAATATATGATTTGGAATGATTCATAGTAATTCTATGAATAATGGAGAAATAAAGATAAAATTTATTTTAAAAAAAGAAAATATAAAATTATTTGTCGATCTCGAGATTCGAACAGAAGACCAGCAAAATACAATGTCACACCCTGTAGATGTAGCCACCAAGACTCGCACATCGAGAGCTTCTGAAGGGTCAAAGATTCTCATGACGACTCGGCAATAAGTTTTAAGTATTGTGTAAATCTGGTTTTAAAAGCACAATGCTAAGAATATTAATAGATTCTGCGCATGTGCGCGAACTTTACTCTTAAAATTCCGATAAAATATAGAAATATTTTAAATTTATAATATTGTTTTGAAATATATGATTTGGAATGATTCATAGTAACTCTATGAATAATGGAGAAATAAAGATAAAATTTATTTAAAAAAAAAAGAAAAATTATAAATTATTTTTCGATTTTGAGATTCGAACAGAAGACCAGCAAAATACAAAGACACACCCTGCCGATCTAGCCACCAAGACTCGTACCTCGAGAGCTTCTGAATGGTCAAAGACTCTTATTACGACTCGGCAATAAGTTTTAAGTATTGTGTAAATCTGGTTTTAAAAGCATAATGCTAAGAATATTAATAGATTCTGCGCATGTGCGCGAACTTGACTCTTAAAATTCCGATAAAATATAGAAATATTTTAAATTTATAATATTGTTTTGAAATATATGATTTGGAATGATTCATAGTAACTCTATGAATAATGGAGAAATAAAGATAAAATTTATTTAAAAAAAAGAAAATATATAAATTATTTGTCGATCTCGAGATTCGAACAGAAGACCAGCAAAATACAATGACACGCCCTGCCGATCTAGCCACCAAGACTCGCGCCTCGAGAGCTTCTGAAGGGTCAAAGATTCTCATTACGACTCGGCAATAAGTTTTAAGTATTGTGTAAATCTGGTTTTAAAAGCACAATGCTAAGTATATTAATAGATTCTGCGCATGTGCGCGAACTTGACTCTTAAAATTCCGATAAAATATAGAAATATTTTAAATTTATAATATTGTTTTGAAATATATGATTTGGAATGATTCATAGTAATTCTATGAATAATGGAGAAATAAAGATAAAATTTATTTTAAAAAAAGAAAATATAAAATTATTTGTCGATCTCGAGATTCGAACAGAAGACCAGCAAAATACAATGTCACACCCTGTAGATGTAGCCACCAAGACTCGCACATCGAGAGCTTCTGAAGGGTCAAAGATTCTCATGACGACTCTGCAATAAGTTTTAAGTATTGTGTAAATCTGGTTTTAAAAGCACAATGCTAAGAATATTAATAGATTCTGCGCATGTGCGCGAACTTTACTCTTAAAATTCCGATAAAATATAGAAATATTTTAAATTTATAATATTGTTTTGAAATATATGATTTGGAATGATTCATAGTAACTCTATGAATAATGGAGAAATAAAGATAAAATTTATTTAAAAAAAAAAGAAAAATTATAAATTATTTTTCGATTTTGAGATTCGAACAGAAGACCAGCAAAATACAAAGACACACCCTGCCGATCTAGCCACCAAGACTCGTACCTCGAGAGCTTCTGAATGGTCAAAGACTCTTATTACGACTCGGCAATAAGTTTTAAGTATTGTGTAAATCTGGTTTTAAAAGCATAATGCTAAGAATATTAATAGATTCTGCGCATGTGCGCGAACTTGACTCTTAAAATTCCGATAAAATATAGAAATATTTTAAATTTATAATATTGTTTTGAAATATATGATTTGGAATGATTCATAGTAACTCTATGAATAATGGAGAAATAAAGATAAAATTTATTTTAAAAAAAGAAAATATATAAATTATTTGTCGATCTCGAGATTCGAACAGAAGACCAGCAAAATACAATGACACGCCCTGCCGATCTAGCCACCAAGACTCGCGCCTCGAGAGCTTCTGAAGGGTCAAAGATTCTCATTACGACTCGGCAATAAGTTTTAAGTATTGTGTAAATCTGGTTTTAAAAGCACAATGCTAAGAATATTAATAGATTCTGCGCATGTGCGCGAACTTGACTCTTAAAATTCCGATAAAATATAGAAATATTTTAAATTTATAATATTGTTTTGAAATATATGATTTGGAATGATTCATAGTAACTCTATGAATAATGGAGAAATAAAGATAAAATTTATTTTAAAAAAGAAAATATATAAATTATTTGTCGATCTCGAGATTCGAACAGAACACCAGCAAAATATAATGACACACCCTGCCAATCTAGCCACCAAGACTCGCACCTCGAGAGCTTCTGAAGGGTCAAAGATTCTCATTACGACTCGGCAATAAGTTTTAAGTATTGTGTAAATCTGGTTTTAAAAGCACAATGCTAAGTATATTAATAGATTCTGCGCATGTGCGGGAATTTGACTCTTAAAATTCCGATGAAATATAGAAATATTTTAAATTTATAATATTGTTTTGAAATATATGATTTGGAATGATTCATAGTAACTCTATGAATAATGATGAAATATAGATAAAATTTATTTAAAAAAAAGAAAAATTATAAATTATTTGTCTCGATCTCGAGATTCGAACAGAAGACCAGCAAAATACAATGTCACACCCTGTAGATGTAGCCACCAAGACTCGCACCTCGAGAGCTTCTGAAGGGTCAAAGATTCTCATTACGACTCGGCAATAAGTTTTAAGTATTGTGTAAATCTGGTTTTAAAAGCATAATGCTAAGAATATTAATAGATTCTGCGCATGTGCGCGAACTTGACTCTTAAAATTCCGATAAAATATAGAAATATTTTAAATTTATAATATTGTTTTGAAATATATGATTTGGAATGATTCATAGTAATTCTATGAATAATGGAGAAATAAAGATAAAATTTATTTTAAAAAAAGAAAATATATAAATTATTTGTCGATCTCGAGATTCGAACAGAAGACCAGCAAAATACAATGTCACACCCTGTAGATGTAGCCACCAAGACTCGCACATCGAGAGCTTCTGAAGGGTCAAAGATTCTCATGACGACTCGGCAATAAGTTTTAAGTATTGTGTAAATCTGGTTTTAAAAGCACAATGCTAAGAATATTAATAGATTCTGCGCATGTGCGCGAACTTGACTCTTAAAATTCCGATAAAATATAGAAATATTTTAAATTTATAATATTGTTTTGAAATATATGATTTGGAATGATTCATAGTAACTCTATGAATAATGGAGAAATAAAGATAAAATTTATTTTAAAAAAAGAAAATATATAAATTATTTGTCGATCTCGAGATTCGAACAGAAGACCAGCAAAATACAATGACACGCCCTGCCGATCTAGCCACCAAGACTCGCACCTCGAGAGCTTCTGAAGGGTCAAAGATTCTCATTACGACTCGGCAATAAGTTTTAAGTATTGTGTAATCTGGTCTGGCATAATGCTAAGTATATTAATAGATTCTACGCATGTGCGGGAACTTGACTCTTAAAATTCCGATAAAATATAGAAATATTTTAAATTTATAATATTGTTTTGAAATATATGATTTGGAATGATTCATAGTAACGCTATGAATAATGGAGAAATAAAGATAAAATTTATTTAAAAAAAAAAGAAAAATTATAAATTATTTGTCGATTTTGAGATTCGAACAGAAGACCAGCAAAATACAAAGACACACCCTGCCGATCTAGCCACCAAGACTCGTACCTCGAGAGCTTCTGAAGGGTCAAAGACTCTTATTACGACTCGGCAATAAGTTTTAAGTATTGTGTAAATCTGGTTTTAAAAGCATAATGCTAAGAATATTAATAGATTCTGCGCATGTGCGCGAACTTAACTCTTAAAATTCCGATAAAATATAGAAATATTTTAAATTTATAATATTGTTTTGAAATATATGATTTGGAATGATTCATAGTAACTCTATGAATAATGGAGAAATAAAGATAAAATTTATTTTAAAAAAAGAAAATATATAACTTATTTGTCGATCTCGAGATTCGAACAGAAGACCAGCAAAATATAATGACACACCCTGCCGATCTAGCCACCAAGACTCGCACCTCGAGAGCTTCTGAAGGGTCAAAGATTCTCATTACGACTCGGCAATAAGTTTTAAGTATTGTGTAAATCTGGTTTTAAAAGCACAATGCTAAGTATATTAATAGATTCTGCGCATGTGCGGGAACTTGACTCTTAAAATTCCGATAAAATATAGAAATATTTTAAATTTATAATATTGTTTTGAAATATATGATTTGGAATGATTCATAGTAACGCTATGAATAATGGAGAAATAAAGATAAAATTTATTTAAAAAAAAGAAAAATTATAAATTATTTGTCTCGATCTCGAGATTCGAACAGAAGACCAGCAAAATACAATGTCACACCCTGTAGATGTAGCCACCAAGACTCGCACATCGAGAGCTTCTGAAGGGTCAAAGATTCTCATTACGACCCGGCAATAAGTTTTAAGTATTGTGTAAATCTGGTTTTAAAAGCACAATGCTAAAAATATTAATAGATTCTGCGCATGTGCGCGAACTTGACTCTTAAAATTCCGATAAAATATAGAAATATTTTAAATTTATAATATTGTTTTGAAATATATGATTTGGAATGATTCATAGTAACTCTATGAATAATGGAGAAATAAAGATAAAATTTATTTTAAAAAAAGAAAATATATAAATTATTTGTCGATCTCGAGATTCGAACAGAAGACCAGCAAAATACAATAACACGCCCTGCCGATCTAGCCACCAAGACTCGCACCTCGAGAGCTTCTGAAGGGTCAAAGATTCTCATTACGACTCGGCAATAAGTTTTAAGTATTGTGTAAATCTGGTTTTAAAAGCACAATGCTAAGTATATTAATAGATTGTGCGCATGTGCGGGAACTTGACTCTTAAAATTCCGATAAAATATAGAAATATTTTAAATTTATAATATTGTTTTGAAATATATGATTTGGAATGATTCATAGTAACGCTATGAATAATGGAGAAATAAAGATAAAATTTATTTAAAAAAAAAGAAAAATTATAAATTATTTGTCGATTTTGAAATTTGAACAGAAGACCAGCAAAATACACAGACACACCCTGCCGATCTAGCCACCAAGACTCGTACCTCGAGAGCTTCTGAATGGTCAAAGACTCTTATTACGACTCGGCAATAAGTTTTAAGTATTGTGTAAATCTGGTTTTAAAAGCATAATGCTAAGAATATTAATAGATTCTGCGCATGTGCGCGAACTTAACTCTTAAAATTCCGATAAAATATAGAAATATTTTAAATTTATAATATTGTTTTGAAATATATGATTTGGAATGATTCATAGTAACTCTATGAATAATTGAGAAATAAAGATAAAATTTATTTTAAAAAAAGAAAATATATAAATTATTTGTCGATCTCGAGATTCGAACAGAAGACCAGCAAAATATAATGACACACCCTGCCGATCTAGCTACCAAGACTCGCACCTCGAGAGCTTCTGAAGGGTCAAAGATTCTCATTACGACTCGGCAATAAGTTTTAAGTATTGTGTAAATCTGGTTTTAAAAGCACAATGCTAAGTATATTAATAGATTCTGCGCATGTGCGGGAACTTGACTCTTAAAATTCCGATAAAATATAGAAATATTTTAAATTTATAATATTGTTTTGAAATATATGATTTGGAATGATTCATAGTAACGCTATGAATAATGGAGAAATAAAGATAAAATTTATTTAAAAAAAAGAAAAATTATAAATTATTTGTCTCGATCTCGAGATTCGAACAGAAGACCAGCAAAATACAATGTCACACCCTGTAGATGTAGCCACCAAGACTCGCACATCGAGAGCTTCTGAAGGGTCAAAGATTCTCATGACGACCCGGCAATAAGTTTTAAGTATTGTGTAAATCTGGTTTTAAAAGCACAATGCTAAAAATAATAATAGATTCTGCGCATGTGCGCGAACTTGACTCTTAAAATTCCGATAAAATATAGAAATATTTTAAATTTATAATATTGTTTTGAAATATATGATTTGGAATGATTCATAGTAACTCTATGAATAATGGAGAAATAAAGATAAAATTTATTTTAAAAAAAGAAAATATATAAATTATTTGTCGATCTCGAGATTCGAACAGAAGACCAGCAAAATACAATGACACGCCCTGCCGATCTAGCCACCAAGACTCGCACCTCGAGAGCTTCTGAAGGGTCAAAGATTCTCATTACGACTCGGCAATAAGTTTTAAGTATTGTGTAAATATGGTTTTAAAAGCACAATGCTAAGTATATTAATAGATTCTGCGCATGTGCGGGAACTTGACTCTTAAAATTCCGATAAAATATAGAAATATTTTAAATTTATAATATTGTTTTGAAATATATGATTTGGAATGATTCATAGTAACGCTATGAATAATGGAGAAATAAAGATAAAATTTATTTAAAAAAAAAGAAAAATTATAAATTATTTGTCGATTTTGAAATTCGAACAGAAGACCAGCAAAATACACAGACACACCCTGCCGATCTAGCCACCAAGACTCGTACCTCGAGAGCTTCTGAATGGTCAAAGACTCTTATTACGACTCGGCAATAAGTTTTAAGTATTGTGTAAATCTGGTTTTAAAAGCATAATGCTAAGAATATTAATAGATTCTGCGCATGTGCGCGAACTTAACTCTTAAAATTCCGATAAAATATAGAAATATTTTAAATTTATAATATTGTTTTGAAATATATGATTTGGAATGATTCATAGTAACTCTATGAATAATTGAGAAATAAAGATAAAATTTATTTTAAAAAAAGAAAATATATAAATTATTTGTCGATCTCGAGATTCGAACAGAAGACCAGCAAAATATAATGACACACCCTGCCGATCTAGCCACCAAGACTCGCACCTCGAGAGCTTCTGAAGGGTCAAAGATTCTCATGACGACCCGGCAATAAGTTTTAAGTATTGTGTAAATCTGGTTTTAAAAGCACAATGCTAAAAATATTAATAGATTCTGCGCATGTGCGCGAACTTGACTCTTAAAATTCCGATAAAATATAGAAATATTTTAAATTTATAATATTGTTTTGAAATATATGATTTGGAATGATTCATAGTAACTCTATGAATAATGGAGAAATAAAGATAAAATTTATTTAAAAAAAAAGAAAAATTATAAATTATTTGTCGATTTTGAGATTCGAACAGAAGACCAGCAAAATACAAAGACACACCCTGCCGATCTAGCCACCAAGACTCGTACCTCGAGAGCTTCTGAATGGTCAAAGACTCTTATTACGACTCGGCAATAAGTTATAAGTATTGTGTAAATCTGGTTTTAAAAGCATAATCCTAAGAATATTAATAGATTCTGCGCATGTGCGCGAACTTGACTCTTAAAATTCCGATAAAATATAGAAATATTTTAAATTTATAATATTGTTTTGAAATATACGATTTGGAATGATTCATAGTAACTCTATGAATAATGGAGAAATAAAGATAAAATTTATTTTAAAAAAAGAAAATATATAAATTATTTGTCGATCTCGAGATTCGAACAGAAGACCAGCAAAATACAATGACACGCCCTGCCGATCTAGCCACCAAGACTCGCGCCTCGAGAGCTTCTGAAGGGTCAAAGATTCTCATTACGACTCGGCAATAAGTTTTAAGTATTGTGTAAATCTGGTTTTAAAAGCATAATGCTAAGAATATTAATAGATTCTGCGCATGTGCGCGAACTTGACTCTTAAAATTCCGATAAAATATAGAAATATTTTAAATTTATAATATTGTTTTGAAATATATGATTTGGAATGATTCATAGTAACTCTATGAATAATGGAGAAATAAAGATAAAATTTATTTTAAAAAAAGAAAATATATAAATTATTTGTCGATCTCGAGATTCGAACAAAACACCAGCAAAATATAATGACACACCCTGCCGATCTAGCCACCAAGACTCGCACCTCGAGAGCTTCTGAAGGGTCAAAGATTCTCATTACGACTCGGCAATAAGTTTTAAGTATTGTGTAAATCTGGTTTTAAAAGCACAATGCTAAGTATATTAATAGATTCTGCGCATGTGCGGGAACTTGACTCTTAAAATTCCGATAAAATATAGAAATATTTTAAATTTATAATATTGTTTTGAAATATATGATTTGGAATGATTCATAGTAACGCTATGAATAATGGAGAAATAAAGATAAAATTTATTTAAAAAAAAAGAAAAATTATAAATTATTTGTCGATTTTGAGATTCGAACAGAAGACCAGCAAAATACAAAGAAACACCCTGCCGATCTAGCCACCAAGACTCGTACCTCGAGAGCTTCTGAATGGTCAAAGACTCTTATTACGACTCGGCAATAAGTTTTAAGTATTGTGTAAATCTGGTTTTAAAAGCATAATGCTAAGAATATTAATAGATTCTGCGCATGTGCGCGAACTTGACTCTTAAAATTCCGATAAAATATAGAAATATTTTAAATTTATAATATTGTTTTGAAATATATGATTTGGAATGATTCATAGTAACTCTATGAATAATGGAGAAATAAAGATAAAATTTATTTTAAAAAAAGAAAATATATAAATTATTTGTCGATCTCGAGATTCGACAGAACACCAGCAAAATATAATGACACACCCTGCCGATCTAGCCACCAAGACTCGCACCTCGAGAGCTTCTGAAGGGTCAAAGATTCTCATTACGACTCGGCAATAAGTTTTAAGTATTGTGTAAATCTGGTTTTAAAAGCACAATGCTAAGTATATTAATAGATTCTGCGCATGTGCGGGAACTTGACTCTTAAAATTCCGATAAAATATAGAAATATTTTAAATTTATAGTATTGTTTTGAAATATATGAATTGGAATGATTCATAGTAACGCTATGAATAATGGAGAAATAAAGATAAAATTTATTTAAAAAAAAAGAAAAATTATAAATTATTTGTCGATTTTGAGATTCGAACAGAAGACCAGCAAAATACAAAGACACACCCTGCCGATCTAGCCACCAAGACTCGTACCTCGAGAGCTTCTGAATGGTCAAAGACTCTTATTACGACTCGGCAATAAGTTTTAAGTATTGTGTAAATCTGGTTTTAAAAGCATAATGCTAAGAATATTAATAGATTCTGCGCATGTGCGCGAACTCGACTCTTAAAATTCCGATAAAATATAGAAATATTTTAAATTTATAATATTGTTTTGAAATATATGATTTGGAATGATTCATAGTAACTCTATGAATAATGGAGAAATAAAGATAAAATTTATTTTAAAAAAAGAAAATATATAAATTATTTGTCGATCTCGAGATTCGAACAGAAGACCAGCAAAATATAATGACACAACCTGCCGATCTAGCCACCAAGACTCGCACCTCGAGAGCTTCTGAAGGGTAAAAGATTCTCATTACGACTCGGCAATAAGTTTTAAGTATTGTGTAAATCTGGTTTTAAAAGCATAATTCTAAGAATATTAATAGATTCTGCGCATGTGCGCGAACTTGACTCTTAAAACGATAAAATATAGAAATATTTTAAATTTATAATATTGTTTTGAAATATATGATTTGGAATGATTCATAGTAACTCTATGAATAATGGAGAAATAAAGATAAAATTTATTTTAAAAAAAGAAAATATATAAATTATTTGTCGATCTCGAGATTCGAACAGAACACCAGCAAAATATAATGACACACCCTGCCGATCTAGCCACCAAGACTCGCACCTCGAGAGCTTCTGAAGGGTCAAAGATTCTCATTACGACTCGGCAATAAGTTTTAAGTATTGTGTAAATCTGGTTTTAAAAGCACAATGCTAAGTATATTAATAGATTCTGCGCATGTGCGGGAACTTGACTCTTAAAATTCCGATAAAATATAGAAATATTTTAAATTTATAATATTGTTTTGAAATATATGATTTGGAATGATTCATAGTAACGCTATGAATAATGAAGAAATAAAGATAAAATTTATTTAAAAAAAAAGAAAAATTATAAATTATTTGTCGATTTTGAGATTCGAACAGAAGACCAGCAAAATACAAAGACACACCCTGCCGATCTAGCCACCAAGACTCGTACCTCGAGAGCTTCTGAATGGTCAAAGACTCTTATTACGACTCGGCAATAAGTTTTAAGTATTGTGTAAATCTGGTTTTAAAAGCATAATGCTAAGAATATTAATAGATTCTGCGCATGTGCGCGAACTTGACTCTTAAAATTCCGATAAAATATAGAAATATTTTAAATTTATAATATTGTTTTGAAATATATGATTTTGGAATGATTCATAGTAACTCTATGAATAATGGAGAAATAAAGATAAAATTTATTTTAAAAAAAGAAAATATATAAATTATTTGTCGATCTCGAGATTCGAACAGAAGACCAGCAAAATATAATGACACAACCTGCCGATCTAGCCACCAAGACTCGCACCTCGAGAGCTTCTGAAGGGTCAAAGATTCTCATTACGACTCGGCAATAAGTTTTAAGTATTGTGTAAATCTGGTTTTTAAAAGCACAATGCTAAGTATATTAATAGATTCTGCGCATGTGCGGGAACTTGACTCTTAAAATTCCGATAAAATATAGAAATATTTTAAATTTATAATATTGTTTTGAAATATATGATTTGGAATGATTCATAGTAACGCTATGAATAATGGAGAAATAAAGATAAAATTTATTTAAAAAAAAAGAAAAATTATAAATTATTTGTCGATTTTGAGATTCGAACAGAAGACCAGCAAAATACAAAGACACACCCTGCCGATCTAGCCACCAAGACTCGTACCTCGAGAGCTTCTGAATGGTCAAAGACTCTTATTACGACTCGGCAATAAGTTTTAAGTATTGTGTAAATCTGGTTTTAAAAGCATAATGCTAAGAATATTAATAGATTCTGCGCATGTGCGCGAACTTGACTCTTAAAATTCCGATAAAATATAGAAATATTTTAAATTTATAATATTGTTTTGAAATATATGATTTGGAATGATTCATAGTAACTCTATGAATAATGGAGAAATAAAGATAAAATTTATTTTAAAAAAAGAAAATATATAAATTATTTGTCGATCTCGAGATTCGAACAGAAGACCAGCAAAATACAATGACACGCCCTGCCGATCTAGCCACCAAGACTCGCGCCTCGAGAGCTTCTGAAGGGTCAAAGATTCTCATTACGACTCGGCAATAAGTTTTAAGTATTGTGTAAATCTGGTTTTAAAAGCATAATGCTAAGAATATTAATAGATTCTGCGCATGTGCGCGAACTTGACTCTTAAAATTCCGATAAAATATAGAAATATTTTAAATTTATAATATTGTTTTGAAATATATGATTTGGAATGATTCATAGTAACGCTATGAATAATGGAGAAATAAAGATAAAATTTATTTAAAAAAAAGAAAAATTATAAATTATTTGTCGATCTCGAGATTCGAACAGAACACCAGCAAAATACAATGACACACCCTGCCGATCTAGCCACCAAGACTCGCACCTCGAGAGCTTCTGAAGGGTCAAAGATTCTCATTACGACTCGGCAATAAGTTTTAAGTATTGTGTAAATCTGGTTTTAAAAGCACAATGCTAAGTATATTAATAGATTCTGCGCATGTGCGGGAACTTGACTCTTAAAATTCCGATAAAATATAGAAATATTTTAAATTTATAATATTGTTTTGAAATATATGATTTGGAATGATTCATAGTAACGCTATGAATAATGGAGAAATAAAGATAAAATTTATTTAAAAAAAAAAGAAAAATTATAAATTATTTGTCGATTTTGAGATTCGAACAGAAGACCAGCAAAATACAAAGACACACCCTGGCGATCTAGCCACCAAGACTCGTACCTCGAGAGCTTCTGAATGGTCAAAGACTCTTATTACGACTCGGCAATAAGTTTTAAGTATTGTGTAAATCTGGTTTTAAAAGCATAATGCTAAGAATATTAATAGATTCTGCGCATGTGCGCGAACTTGACTCTTAAAATTCCGATAAAATATAGAAATATTTTAAATTTATAATATTGTTTTGAAATATATGATTTGGAATGATTCATAGTAACTCTATGAATAATGGAGAAATAAAGATAAAATTTATTTTAAAAAAAGAAAATATATAAATTATTTGTCGATCTCGAGATTCGAACAGAAGACCAGCAAAATACAATGACACGCCCTGCCGATCTAGCCACCAAGACTCGCGCCTCGAGAGCTTCTGAAGGGTCAAAGATTCTCATTACGACTCGGCAATAAGTTTTAAGTATTGTGTAAATCTGGTTTTAAAAGCATAATGCTAAGAATATTAATAGATTCTGCGCATGTGCGCGAACTTGACTCTTAAAATTCCGATAAAATATAGAAATATTTTAAATTTATAATATTGTTTTGAAATATATGATTTGGAATGATTCATAGTAACGCTATGAATAATGAAGAAATAAAGATAAAATTTATTTAAAAAAAAAGAAAAATTATAAATTATTTGTCGATTTTGAGATTCGAACAGAAGACCAGCAAAATACAAAGACACACCCTGCCGATCTAGCCACCAAGACTCGTACCTCGAGAGCTTCTGAATGGTCAAAGACTCTTATTACGACTCGGCAATAAGTTTTAAGTATTGTGTAAATCTGGTTTTAAAAGCATAATGCTAAGAATATTAATAGATTCTGCGCATGTGCGCGAACTTGACTCTTAAAATTCCGATAAAATATAGAAATATTTTAAATTTATAATATTGTTTTGAAATATATGATTTGGAATGATTCATAGTAACTCTATGAATAATGGAGAAATAAAGATAAAATTTATTTTAAAAAAAGAAAATATATAAATTATTTGTCGATCTCGAGATTCGAACAGAAGACCAGCAAAATACAATGACACACCCTGCCGATCTAGCCACCAAGACTCGCACCTCGAGAGCTTCTGAAGGGTCAAAGATTCTCATTACGACTCGGCAATAAGTTTTAAGTATTGTGTAAATCTGGTTTTAAAAGCACAATGCTAAGTATATTAATAGATTCTGCGCATGTGCGGGAACTTGACTCTTAAAATTCCGATAAAATATAGAAATATTTTAAATTTATAATATTGTTTTGAAATATATGATTTGGAATGATTCATAGTAACGCTATGAATAATGGAGAAATAAAGATAAAATTTATTTAAAAAAAAAAGAAAAATTATAAATTATTTGTCGATTTTGAGATTCGAACAGAAGACCAGCAAAATACAAAGACACACCCTGGCGATCTAGCCACCAAGACTCGTACCTCGAGAGCTTCTGAATGGTCAAAGACTCTTATTACGACTCGGCAATAAGTTTTAAGTATTGTGTAAATCTGGTTTTAAAAGCATAATGCTAAGAATATTAATAGATTCTGCGCATGTGCGCGAACTTGACTCTTAAAATTCCGATAAAATATAGAAATATTTTAAATTTATAATATTGTTTTGAAATATATGATTTGGAATGATTCATAGTAACTCTATGAATAATGGAGAAATAAAGATAAAATTTATTTTAAAAAAAGAAAATATATAAATTATTTGTCGATCTCGAGATTCGAACAGAAGACCAGCAAAATACAATGACACGCCCTGCCGATCTAGCCACCAAGACTCGCGCCTCGAGAGCTTCTGAAGGGTCAAAGATTCTCATTACGACTCGGCAATAAGTTTTAAGTATTGTGTAAATCTGGTTTTAAAAGCATAATGCTAAGAATATTAATAGATTCTGCGCATGTGCGCGAACTTGACTCTTAAAATTCCGATAAAATATAGAAATATTTTAAATTTATAATATTGTTTTGAAATATATGATTTGGAATGATTCATAGTAACGCTATGAATAATGAAGAAATAAAGATAAAATTTATTTAAAAAAAAAGAAAAATTATAAATTATTTGTCGATTTTGAGATTCGAACAGAAGACCAGCAAAATACAAAGACACACCCTGCCGATCTAGCCACCAAGACTCGTACCTCGAGAGCTTCTGAATGGTCAAAGACTCTTATTACGACTCGGCAATAAGTTTTAAGTATTGTGTAAATCTGGTTTTAAAAGCATAATGCTAAGAATATTAATAGATTCTGCGCATGTGCGCGAACTTGACTCTTAAAATTCCGATAAAATATAGAAATATTTTAAATTTATAATATTGTTTTGAAATATATGATTTGGAATGATTCATAGTAACTCTATGAATAATGGAGAAATAAAGATAAAATTTATTTTAAAAAAAGAAAATATATAAATTATTTGTCGATCTCGAGATTCGAACAGAAGACCAGCAAAATATAATGACACAACCTGCCGATCTAGCCACCAAGACTCGCACCTCGAGAGCTTCTGAAGGGTCAAAGATTCTCATTACGACTCGGCAATAAGTTTTAAGTATTGTGTAAATCTGGTTTTAAAAGCACAATGCTAAGTATATTAATAGATTCTGCGCATGTGCGGGAACTTGACTCTTAAAATTCCGATAAAATATAGAAATATTTTAAATTTATAATATTGTTTTGAAATATATGATTTGGAATGATTCATAGTAACGCTATGAATAATGGAGAAATAAAGATAAAATTTATTTAAAAAAAAAGAAAAATTATAAATTATTTGTCGATTTTGAGATTCGAACAGAAGACCAGCAAAATACAAAGACACACCCTGCCGATCTAGCCACCAAGACTCGTACCTCGAGAGCTTCTGAATGGTCAAAGACTCTTATTACGACTCGGCAATAAGTTTTAAGTATTGTGTAAATCTGGTTTTAAAAGCATAATGCTAAGAATATTAATAGATTCTGCGCATGTGCGCGAACTTGACTCTTAAAATTCCGATAAAATATAGAAATATTTTAAATTTATAATATTGTTTTGAAATATATGATTTGGAATGATTCATAGTAACTCTATGAATAATGGAGAAATAAAGATAAAATTTATTTTAAAAAAAGAAAATATATAAATTATTTGTCGATCTCGAGATTCGAACAGAAGACCAGCAAAATACAATGACACGCCCTGCCGATCTAGCCACCAAGACTCGCGCCTCGAGAGCTTCTGAAGGGTCAAAGATTCTCATTACGACTCGGCAATAAGTTTTAAGTATTGTGTAAATCTGGTTTTAAAAGCATAATGCTAAGAATATTAATAGATTCTGCGCATGTGCGCGAACTTGACTCTTAAAATTCCGATAAAATATAGAAATATTTTAAATTTATAATATTGTTTTGAAATATATGATTTGGAATGATTCATAGTAACGCTATGAATAATGGAGAAATAAAGATAAAATTTATTTAAAAAAAAGAAAAATTATAAATTATTTGTCGATCTCGAGATTCGAACAGAACACCAGCAAAATACAATGACACACCCTGCCGATCTAGCCACCAAGACTCGCACCTCGAGAGCTTCTGAAGGGTCAAAGATTCTCATTACGACTCGGCAATAAGTTTTAAGTATTGTGTAAATCTGGTTTTAAAAGCACAATGCTAAGTATATTAATAGATTCTGCGCATGTGCGGGAACTTGACTCTTAAAATTCCGATAAAATATAGAAATATTTTAAATTTATAATATTGTTTTGAAATATATGATTTGGAATGATTCATAGTAACGCTATGAATAATGGAGAAATAAAGATAAAATTTATTTAAAAAAAAAAGAAAAATTATAAATTATTTGTCGATTTTGAGATTCGAACAGAAGACCAGCAAAATACAAAGACACACCCTGGCGATCTAGCCACCAAGACTCGTACCTCGAGAGCTTCTGAATGGTCAAAGACTCTTATTACGACTCGGCAATAAGTTTTAAGTATTGTGTAAATCTGGTTTTAAAAGCATAATGCTAAGAATATTAATAGATTCTGCGCATGTGCGCGAACTTGACTCTTAAAATTCCGATAAAATATAGAAATATTTTAAATTTATAATATTGTTTTGAAATATATGATTTGGAATGATTCATAGTAACTCTATGAATAATGGAGAAATAAAGATAAAATTTATTTTAAAAAAAGAAAATATATAAATTATTTGTCGATCTCGAGATTCGAACAGAAGACCAGCAAAATACAATGACACGCCCTGCCGATCTAGCCACCAAGACTCGCGCCTCGAGAGCTTCTGAAGGGTCAAAGATTCTCATTACGACTCGGCAATAAGTTTTAAGTATTGTGTAAATCTGGTTTTAAAAGCATAATGCTAAGAATATTAATAGATTCTGCGCATGTGCGCGAACTTGACTCTTAAAATTCCGATAAAATATAGAAATATTTTAAATTTATAATATTGTTTTGAAATATATGATTTGGAATGATTCATAGTAACGCTATGAATAATGGAGAAATAAAGATAAAATTTATTTAAAAAAAAGAAAAATTATAAATTATTTGTCGATCTCGAGATTCGAACAGAACACCAGCAAAATACAATGACACACCCTGCCGATCTAGCCACCAAGACTCGCACCTCGAGAGCTTCTGAAGGGTCAAAGATTCTCATTACGACTCGGCAATAAGTTTTAAGTATTGTGTAAATCTGGTTTTAAAAGCACAATGCTAAGTATATTAATAGATTCTGCGCATGTGCGGGAACTTGACTCTTAAAATTCCGATAAAATATAGAAATATTTTAAATTTATAATATTGTTTTGAAATATATGATTTGGAATGATTCATAGTAACGCTATGAATAATGGAGAAATAAAGATAAAATTTATTTTAAAAAAAAAGAAAAATTATAAATTATTTGTCGATTTTGAGATTCGAACAGAAGACCAGCAAAATACAAAGACACACCCTGGCGATCTAGCCACCAAGACTCGTACCTCGAGAGCTTCTGAATGGTCAAAGACTCTTATTACGACTCGGCAATAAGTTTTAAGTATTGTGTAAATCTGGTTTTAAAAGCATAATGCTAAGAATATTAATAGATTCTGCGCATGTGCGCGAACTTGACTCTTAAAATTCCGATAAAATATAGAAATATTTTAAATTTATAATATTGTTTTGAAATATATGATTTGGAATGATTCATAGTAACTCTATGAATAATGGAGAAATAAAGATAAAATTTATTTTAAAAAAAGAAAATATATAAATTATTTGTCGATCTCGAGATTCGAACAGAAGACCAGCAAAATACAATGACACGCCCTGCCGATCTAGCCACCAAGACTCGCGCCTCGAGAGCTTCTGAAGGGTCAAAGATTCTCATTACGACTCGGCAATAAGTTTTAAGTATTGTGTAAATCTGGTTTTAAAAGCATAATTCTAAGAATATTAATAGATTCTGCGCATGTGCGCGAACTTGACTCTTAAAATTCCGATAAAATATAGAAATATTTTAAATTTATAATATTGTTTTGAAATATATGATTTGGAATGATTCATAGTAACTCTATGAATAATGGAGAAATAAAGATAAAATTTATTTTAAAAAAAGAAAATATATAAATTATTTGTCGATCTCGAGATTCGAACAGAACACCAGCAAAATATAATGACACACCCTGCCGATCTAGCCACCAAGACTCGCACCTCGAGAGCTTCTGAAGGGTCAAAGATTCTCATTACGACTCGGCAATAAGTTTTAAGTATTGTGTAAATCTGGTTTTAAAAGCACAATGCTAAGTATATTAATAGATTCTGCGCATGTGCGGGAACTTGACTCTTAAAATTCCGATAAAATATAGAAATATTTTAAATTTATAATATTGTTTTGAAATATATGATTTGGAATGATTCATAGTAACGCTATGAATAATGAAGAAATAAAGATAAAATTTATTTAAAAAAAAAGAAAAATTATAAATTATTTGTCGATTTTGAGATTCGAACAGAAGACCAGCAAAATACAAAGACACACCCTGCCGATCTAGCCACCAAGACTCGTACCTCGAGAGCTTCTGAATGGTCAAAGACTCTTATTACGACTCGGCAATAAGTTTTAAGTATTGTGTAAATCTGGTTTTAAAAGCATAATGCTAAGAATATTAATAGATTCTGCGCATGTGCGCGAACTTGACTCTTAAAATTCCGATAAAATATAGAAATATTTTAAATTTATAATATTGTTTTGAAATATATGATTTGGAATGATTCATAGTAACTCTATGAATAATGGAGAAATAAAGATAAAATTTATTTTAAAAAAAGAAAATATATAAATTATTTGTCGATCTCGAGATTCGAACAGAAGACCAGCAAAATATAATGACACAACCTGCCGATCTAGCCACCAAGACTCGCACCTCGAGAGCTTCTGAAGGGTCAAAGATTCTCATTACGACTCGGCAATAAGTTTTAAGTATTGTGTAAATCTGGTTTTAAAAGCACAATGCTAAGTATATTAATAGATTCTGCGCATGTGCGCGAACTTGACTCTTAAAATTCCGATAAAATATAGAAATATTTTAAATTTATAATATTGTTTTGAAATATATGATTTGGAATGATTCATAGTAACTCTATGAATAATGGAGAAATAAAGATAAAATTTATTTTAAAAAAAGAAAATATATAAATTATTTGTCGATCTCGAGATTCGAACAGAAGACCAGCAAAATACAATGACACGCCCTGCCGATCTAGCCACCAAGACTCGCGCCTCGAGAGCTTCTGAAGGGTCAAAGATTCTCATTACGACTCGGCAATAAGTTTTAAGTATTGTGTAAATCTGGTTTTAAAAGCATAATGCTAAGAATATTAATAGATTCTGCGCATGTGCGCGAACTTGACTCTTAAAATTCCGATAAAATATAGAAATATTTTAAATTTATAATATTGTTTTGAAATATATGATTTGGAATGATTCATAGTAACTCTATGAATAATGAAGAAATAAAGATAAAATTTATTTTAAAAAAAGAAAATATATAAATTATTTGTCGATCTCGAGATTCGAACAGAACACCAGCAGAATATAATGACACACCCTGCCGATCTAGCCACCAAGACTCGCACCTCGAGAGCTTCTGAAGGGTCAAAGATTCTCATTACGACTCGGCAATAAGTTTTAAGTATTGTGTAAATCTGGTTTTAAAAGCACAATGCTAAGTATATTAATAGATTCTGCGCATGTGCGGGAACTTGACTCTTAAAATTCCGATAAAGTATAGAAATATTTTAAATTTATAATATTGTTTTGAAATATATGATTTGGAATGATTCATAGTAACGCTATGAATAATGGAGAAATAAAGATAAAATTTATTTAAAAAAAAAGAAAAATTATAAATTATTTGTCGATTTTGAGATTCGAACAGAAGACCAGCAAAATATAAAGATACACCCTGCCGCTCTAGCCACCAAGACTCGTACCTCGAGAGCTTCTGAATGGTCAAAGACTGTTATTACGACTCGGCAATAAGTTTTAAGTATTGTGTAAATCTGGTTTTAAAAGCACAATGCTAAGTATATTAATAGATTCTGCGCATGTGCGGGAACTTGACTCTTAAAATTCCGATAAAATATAGAAATATTTTAAATTTATAATATTGTTTTGAAATATATGATTTGGAATGATTCATAGTAACGCTATGAATAATGGAGAAATAAAGATAAAATTTATTTAAAAAAAAGAAAAATTATAAATTATTTGTCGATCTCGAGATTCGAACAGAACACCAGCAAAATATAATGACACACCCTGCCGATCTAGCCACCAAGACTCGCACCTCGAGAGCTTCTGAAGGGTCAAAGATTCTCATTACGACTCGGCAATAAGTTTTAAGTATTGTGTAAATCTGGTTTTAAAAGCACAATGCTAAGAATATTAATAGATTCTGCGCATGTGCGCGAACTTGACTCTTAAAATTCCGATAAAATATAGAAATATTTTAAATTTATAATATTGTTTTGAAATATATGATTTGGAATGATTCATAGTAACTCTATGAATAATGGAGAAATAAAGATAAAATTTATTTTAAAAAAAGAAAATATATAAATTATTTGTCGATCTCGAGATTCGAACAGAAGACCAGCAAAATACAATGACACGCCCTGCCGATCTAGCCACCAAGACTCGCACCTCGAGAGCTTCTGAAGGGTCAAAGATTCTCATCACGACCCGGCAATAAGTTTTAAGTATTGTGTAAATCTGGTTTTAAAAGCACAATGCTAAGAATATTAATAGATTCTGCGCATGTGCGCGAACTTGACTCTTAAAATTCCGATAAAATATAGAAATATTTTAAATTTATAATATTGTTTTGAAATATATGATTTGGAATGATTCATAGTAACTCTATGAATAATGGAGAAATAAAGATAAAATTTATTTTAAAAAAAGAAAATATATAAATTATTTGTCGATCTCGAGATTCGAACAGAACACCAGCAAAATATAATGACACACCCTGCCGATCTAGCCACCAAGACTTGCACCTCGAGAGCTTCTGAAGGGTCAAAGATTCTCATTACGACTCGGCAATAAGTTTTAAGTATTGTGTAAATCTGGTTTTAAAAGCACAATGCTAAGAATATTAATAGATTCTGCGCATGTGCGCGAACTTGACTCTTAAAATTCCGATAAAATATAGAAATATTTTAAATTTATAATATTGTTTTGAAATATATGATTTGGAATGATTCATAGTAACTCTATGAATAATGGAGAAATAAAGATAAAATTTATTTTAAAAAAAGAAAATATATAAATTATTTGTCGATCTCGAGATTCGAACAGAAGACCAGCAAAATACAATGACACGCCCTGCCGATCTAGCCACCAAGACTCGCACCTCGAGAGCTTCTGAAGGGTCAAAGATTCTCATTACGACTCGGCAATAAGTTTTAAGTATTGTGTAAATCTGGTTTTAAAAGCACAATGCTAAGTATATTAATAGATTCTGCGCATGTGCGCGAACTTGACTCTTAAAATTCCGATAAAATATAGAAATATTTTAAATTTATAATATTGTTTTGAAATATATGATTTGGAATGATTCATAGTAACTCTATGAATAATGGAGAAATAAAGATAAAATTTATTTTAAAAAAAGAAAATATATAAATTATTTGTCGATCTCGAGATTCGAACAGAACACCAGCAAAATATAATGACACACCCTGCCGATCTAGCCACCAAGACTCGCACCTCGAGAGCTTCTGAAGGGTCAAAGATTCTCATTACGACTCGGCAATAAGTTTTAAGTATTGTGTAAATCTGGTTTTAAAAGCACAATGCTAAGTATATTAATAGATTCTGCGCATGTGCGGGAACTTGACTCTTAAAATTCCGATAAAATATAGAAATATTTTAAATTTATAATATTGTTTTGAAATATATGATTTGGAATGATTCATAGTAACGCTATGAATAATGGAGAAATAAAGATAAAATTTATTTAAAAAAAAAGAAAAATTATAAATTATTTGTCGATTTTGAGATTCGAACAGAAGACCAGCAAAATATAAAGATACACCCTGCCGCTCTAGCCACCAAGACTCGTACCTCGAGAGCTTCTGAATGGTCAAAGACTGTTATTACGACTCGGCAATAAGTTTTAAGTATTGTGTAAATCTGGTTTTAAAAGCACAATGCTAAGTATATTAATAGATTCTGCGCATGTGCGGGAACTTGTCTCTTAAAATTCCGATAAAATATAGAAATATTTTAAATTTATAATATTGTTTTGAAATATATGATTTGGAATGATTCATAGTAACGCTATGAATAATGGAGAAATAAAGATAAAATTTATTTAAAAAAAAGAAAAATTATAAATTATTTGTCGATCTCGAGATTCGAACAGAACACCAGCAAAATATAATGACACACCCTGCCGATCTAGCCACCAAGACTCGCACCTCGAGAGCTTCTGAAGGGTCAAAGATTCTCATTACGACTCGGCAATAAGTTTTAAGTATTGTGTAAATCTGGTTTTAAAAGCACAATGCTAAGAATATTAATAGATTCTGCGCATGTGCGCGAACTTGACTCTTAAAATTCCGATAAAATATAGAAATATTTTAAATTTATAATATTGTTTTGAAATATATGATTTGGAATGATTCATAGTAACTCTATGAATAATGGAGAAATAAAGATAAAATTTATTTTAAAAAAAGAAAATATATAAATTATTTGTCGATCTCGAGATTCGAACAGAAGACCAGCAAAATACAATGACACGCCCTGCCGATCTAGCCACCAAGACTCGCACCTCGAGAGCTTCTGAAGGGTCAAAGATTCTCATCACGACCCGGCAATAAGTTTTAAGTATTGTGTAAATCTGGTTTTAAAAGCACAATGCTAAGAATATTAATAGATTCTGCGCATGTGCGCGAACTTGACTCTTAAAATTCCGATAAAATATAGAAATATTTTAAATTTATAATATTGTTTTGAAATATATGATTTGGAATGATTCATAGTAACTCTATGAATAATGGAGAAATAAAGATAAAATTTATTTTAAAAAAAGAAAATATATAAATTATTTGTCGATCTCGAGATTCGAACAGAACACCAGCAAAATATAATGACACACCCTGCCGATCTAGCCACCAAGACTTGCACCTCGAGAGCTTCTGAAGGGTCAAAGATTCTCATTACGACTCGGCAATAAGTTTTAAGTATTGTGTAAATCTGGTTTTAAAAGCACAATGCTAAGAATATTAATAGATTCTGCGCATGTGCGCGAACTTGACTCTTAAAATTCCGATAAAATATAGAAATATTTTAAATTTATAATATTGTTTTGAAATATATGATTTGGAATGATTCATAGTAACTCTATGAATAATGGAGAAATAAAGATAAAATTTATTTTAAAAAAAGAAAATATATAAATTATTTGTCGATCTCGAGATTCGAACAGAAGACCAGCAAAATACAATGACACGCCCTGCCGATCTAGCCACCAAGACTCGCACCTCGAGAGCTTCTGAAGGGTCAAAGATTCTCATTACGACTCGGCAATAAGTTTTAAGTATTGTGTAAATCTGGTTTTAAAAGCACAATGCTAAGTATATTAATAGATTCTGCGCATGTGCGCGAACTTGACTCTTAAAATTCCGATAAAATATAGAAATATTTTAAATTTATAATATTGTTTTGAAATATATGATTTGGAATGATTCATAGTAACTCTATGAATAATGGAGAAATAAAGATAAAATTTATTTTAAAAAAAGAAAATATATAAATTATTTGTCGATCTCGAGATTCGAACAGAACACCAGCAAAATATAATGACACACCCTGCCGATCTAGCCACCAAGACTCGCACCTCGAGAGCTTCTGAAGGGTCAAAGATTCTCATTACGACTCGGCAATAAGTTTTAAGTATTGTGTAAATCTGGTTTTAAAAGCACAATGCTAAGTATATTAATAGATTCTGCGCATGTGCGGGAACTTGACTCTTAAAATTCCGATAAAATATAGAAATATTTTAAATTTATAATATTGTTTTGAAATATATGATTTGGAATGATTCATAGTAACGCTATGAATAATGGAGAAATAAAGATAAAATTTATTTAAAAAAAAGAAAAATTATAAATTATTTGTCGATCTCGAGATTCGAACAGAACACCAGCAAAATATAATGACACACCCTGCCGATCTAGCCACCAAGACTCGCACCTCGAGAGCTTCTGAAGGGTCAAAGATTCTCATTACGACTCGGCAATAAGTTTTAAGTATTGTGTAAATCTGGTTTTAAAAGCACAATGCTAAGAATATTAATAGATTCTGCGCATGTGCGCGAACTTGACTCTTAAAATTCCGATAAAATATAGAAATATTTTAAATTTATAATATTGTTTTGAAATATATGATTTGGAATGATTCATAGTAACTCTATGAATAATGGAGAAATAAAGATAAAATTTATTTTAAAAAAAGAAAATATATAAATTATTTGTCGATCTCGAGATTCGAACAGAAGACCAGCAAAATACAATGACACGCCCTGCCGATCTAGCCACCAAGACTCGCACCTCGAGAGCTTCTGAAGGGTCAAAGATTCTCATCACGACCCGGCAATAAGTTTTAAGTATTGTGTAAATCTGGTTTTAAAAGCACAATGCTAAGAATATTAATAGATTCTGCGCATGTGCGCGAACTTGACTCTTAAAATTCCGATAAAATATAGAAATATTTTAAATTTATAATATTGTTTTGAAATATATGATTTGGAATGATTCATAGTAACTCTATGAATAATGGAGAAATAAAGATAAAATTTATTTTAAAAAAAGAAAATATATAAATTATTTGTCGATCTCGAGATTCGAACAGAACACCAGCAAAATATAATGACACACCCTGCCGATCTAGCCACCAAGACTTGCACCTCGAGAGCTTCTGAAGGGTCAAAGATTCTCATTACGACTCGGCAATAAGTTTTAAGTATTGTGTAAATCTGGTTTTAAAAGCACAATGCTAAGAATATTAATAGATTCTGCGCATGTGCGCGAACTTGACTCTTAAAATTCCGATAAAATATAGAAATATTTTAAATTTATAATATTGTTTTGAAATATATGATTTGGAATGATTCATAGTAACTCTATGAATAATGGAGAAATAAAGATAAAATTTATTTTAAAAAAAGAAAATATATAAATTATTTGTCGATCTCGAGATTCGAACAGAAGACCAGCAAAATACAATGACACGCCCTGCCGATCTAGCCACCAAGACTCGCACCTCGAGAGCTTCTGAAGGGTCAAAGATTCTCATTACGACTCGGCAATAAGTTTTAAGTATTGTGTAAATCTGGTTTTAAAAGCACAATGCTAAGTATATTAATAGATTCTGCGCATGTGCGCGAACTTGACTCTTAAAATTCCGATAAAATATAGAAATATTTTAAATTTATAATATTGTTTTGAAATATATGATTTGGAATGATTCATAGTAACTCTATGAATAATGGAGAAATAAAGATAAAATTTATTTTAAAAAAAGAAAATATATAAATTATTTGTCGATCTCGAGATTCGAACAGAACACCAGCAAAATATAATGACACACCCTGCCGATCTAGCCACCAAGACTCGCACCTCGAGAGCTTCTGAAGGGTCAAAGATTCTCATTACGACTCGGCAATAAGTTTTAAGTATTGTGTAAATCTGGTTTTAAAAGCACAATGCTAAGTATATTAATAGATTCTGCGCATGTGCGGGAACTTGACTCTTAAAATTCCGATAAAATATAGAAATATTTTAAATTTATAATATTGTTTTGAAATATATGAATTGGAATGATTCATAGTAATGCTATGAATAATGGAGAAATATAGATAAAATTTATTTAAAAAAAAGAAAAATTATAAATTATTTGTCTCGATCTCGAGATTCGAACAGAAGACCAGCAAAATACAATGTCACACCCTGTAGATGTAGCCACCAAGACTCGCACATCGAGAGCTTCTGAAGGGTCAAAGATTCTCATGACGACCCGGCAATAAGTTTTAAGTATTGTGTAAATCTGGTTTTAAAAGCACAATGCTAAAAATATTAATAGATTCTGCGCATGAGCGCGGACTTGACTCTTAAAATTCCGATAAAATATAGAAATATTTTAAATTTATAATATTGTTTTGAAATATATGATTTGGAATGATTCATAATAACTCTATGAATAATGGAGAAATAAAGATAAAATTTATTTTAAAAAAAGAAAATATATAAATTATTTGTCGATCTCGAGATTCGAACAGAAGACCAGCAAAATACAATGACACGCCCTGCCGATCTAGCCACCAAGACTCGCACCTCGAGAGCTTCTGAAGGGTCAAAGATTCTCATTACGACTCGGCAATAAGTTTTAAGTATTGTGTAAATCTGGTTTTAAAAGCACAATGCTAAGTATATTAATAGATTCTGCGCATGTGCGCGAACTTGACTCTTAAAATTCCGATAAAATATAGAAATATTTTAAATTTATAATATTGTTTTGAAATATATGATTTGGAATGATTCATAGTAACTCTATGAATAATGGAGAAATAAAGATAAAATTTATTTTAAAAAAAGAAAATATATAAATTATTTGTCGATCTCGAGATTCGAACAGAACACCAGCAAAATATAATGACACACCCTGCCGATCTAGCCACCAAGACTCGCACCTCGAGAGCTTCTGAAGGGTCAAAGATTCTCATTACGACTCGGCAATAAGTTTTAAGTATTGTGTAAATCTGGTTTTAAAAGCACAATGCTAAGTATATTAATAGATTCTGCGCATGTGCGGGAACTTGACTCTTAAAATTCCGATAAAATATAGAAATATTTTAAATTTATAATATTGTTTTGAAATATATGAATTGGAATGATTCATAGTAATGCTATGAATAATGGAGAAATATAGATAAAATTTATTTAAAAAAAAGAAAAATTATAAATTATTTGTCTCGATCTCGAGATTCGAACAGAAGACCAGCAAAATACAATGTCACACCCTGTAGATGTAGCCACCAAGACTCGCACATCGAGAGCTTCTGAAGGGTCAAAGATTCTCATGACGACCCGGCAATAAGTTTTAAGTATTGTGTAAATCTGGTTTTAAAAGCACAATGCTAAAAATATTAATAGATTCTGCGCATGAGCGCGGACTTGACTCTTAAAATTCCGATAAAATATAGAAATATTTTAAATTTATAATATTGTTTTGAAATATATGATTTGGAATGATTCATAATAACTCTATGAATAATGGAGAAATAAAGATAAAATTTATTTTAAAAAAAGAAAATATATAAATTATTTGTCGATCTCGAGATTCGAACAGAAGACCAGCAAAATACAATGACACGCCCTGCCGATCTAGCCACCAAGACTCGCACCTCGAGAGCTTCTGAAGGGTCAAAGATTCTCATCACGACCCGGCAATAAGTTTTAAGTATTGTGTAAATCTGGTTTTAAAAGCACAATGCTAAGAATATTAATAGATTCTGCGCATGTGCGCGAACTTGACTCTTAAAATTCCGATAAAATATAGAAATATTTTAAATTTATAATATTGTTTTGAAATATATGATTTGGAATGATTCATAGTAACTCTATGAATAATGGAGAAATAAAGATAAAATTTATTTTAAAAAAAGAAAATATATAAATTATTTGTCGATCTCGAGATTCGAACAGAACACCAGCAAAATATAATGACACACCCTGCCGATCTAGCCACCAAGACTCGCACCTCGAGAGCTTCTGAAGGGTCAAAGATTCTCATTACGACTCGGCAATAAGTTTTAAGTATTGTGTAAATCTGGTTTTAAAAGCACAATGCTAAGTATATTAATAGATTCTGCGCATGTGCGGGAACTTGACTCTTAAAATTCCGATAAAATATAGAAATATTTTAAATTTATAATATTGTTTTGAAATATATGATTTGGAATGATTCATAGTAACGCTATGAATAATGGAGAAATAAAGATAAAATTTATTTAAAAAAAAGAAAAATTATAAATTATTTGTCGATCTCGAGATTCGAACAGAACACCAGCAAAATATAATGACACACCCTGCCGATCTAGCCACCAAGACTCGCACCTCGAGAGCTTCTGAAGGGTCAAAGATTCTCATTACGACTCGGCAATAAGTTTTAAGTATTGTGTAAATCTGGTTTTAAAAGCACAATGCTAAGAATATTAATAGATTCTGCGCATGTGCGCGAACTTGACTCTTAAAATTCCGATAAAATATAGAAATATTTTAAATTTATAATATTGTTTTGAAATATATGATTTGGAATGATTCATAGTAACTCTATGAATAATGGAGAAATAAAGATAAAATTTATTTTAAAAAAAGAAAATATATAAATTATTTGTCGATCTCGAGATTCGAACAGAAGACCAGCAAAATACAATGACACGCCCTGCCGATCTAGCCACCAAGACTCGCACCTCGAGAGCTTCTGAAGGGTCAAAGATTCTCATCACGACCCGGCAATAAGTTTTAAGTATTGTGTAAATCTGGTTTTAAAAGCACAATGCTAAGAATATTAATAGATTCTGCGCATGTGCGCGAACTTGACTCTTAAAATTCCGATAAAATATAGAAATATTTTAAATTTATAATATTGTTTTGAAATATATGATTTGGAATGATTCATAGTAACTCTATGAATAATGGAGAAATAAAGATAAAATTTATTTTAAAAAAAGAAAATATATAAATTATTTGTCGATCTCGAGATTCGAACAGAACACCAGCAAAATATAATGACACACCCTGCCGATCTAGCCACCAAGACTTGCACCTCGAGAGCTTCTGAAGGGTCAAAGATTCTCATTACGACTCGGCAATAAGTTTTAAGTATTGTGTAAATCTGGTTTTAAAAGCACAATGCTAAGAATATTAATAGATTCTGCGCATGTGCGCGAACTTGACTCTTAAAATTCCGATAAAATATAGAAATATTTTAAATTTATAATATTGTTTTGAAATATATGATTTGGAATGATTCATAGTAACTCTATGAATAATGGAGAAATAAAGATAAAATTTATTTTAAAAAAAGAAAATATATAAATTATTTGTCGATCTCGAGATTCGAACAGAAGACCAGCAAAATACAATGACACGCCCTGCCGATCTAGCCACCAAGACTCGCACCTCGAGAGCTTCTGAAGGGTCAAAGATTCTCATTACGACTCGGCAATAAGTTTTAAGTATTGTGTAAATCTGGTTTTAAAAGCACAATGCTAAGTATATTAATAGATTCTGCGCATGTGCGCGAACTTGACTCTTAAAATTCCGATAAAATATAGAAATATTTTAAATTTATAATATTGTTTTGAAATATATGATTTGGAATGATTCATAGTAACTCTATGAATAATGGAGAAATAAAGATAAAATTTATTTTAAAAAAAGAAAATATATAAATTATTTGTCGATCTCGAGATTCGAACAGAACACCAGCAAAATATAATGACACACCCTGCCGATCTAGCCACCAAGACTCGCACCTCGAGAGCTTCTGAAGGGTCAAAGATTCTCATTACGACTCGGCAATAAGTTTTAAGTATTGTGTAAATCTGGTTTTAAAAGCACAATGCTAAGTATATTAATAGATTCTGCGCATGTGCGGGAACTTGACTCTTAAAATTCCGATAAAATATAGAAATATTTTAAATTTATAATATTGTTTTGAAATATATGAATTGGAATGATTCATAGTAATGCTATGAATAATGGAGAAATATAGATAAAATTTATTTAAAAAAAAGAAAAATTATAAATTATTTGTCTCGATCTCGAGATTCGAACAGAAGACCAGCAAAATACAATGTCACACCCTGTAGATGTAGCCACCAAGACTCGCACATCGAGAGCTTCTGAAGGGTCAAAGATTCTCATGACGACCCGGCAATAAGTTTTAAGTATTGTGTAAATCTGGTTTTAAAAGCACAATGCTAAAAATATTAATAGATTCTGCGCATGAGCGCGGACTTGACTCTTAAAATTCCGATAAAATATAGAAATATTTTAAATTTATAATATTGTTTTGAAATATATGATTTGGAATGATTCATAATAACTCTATGAATAATGGAGAAATAAAGATAAAATTTATTTTAAAAAAAGAAAATATATAAATTATTTGTCGATCTCGAGATTCGAACAGAAGACCAGCAAAATACAATGACACGCCCTGCCGATCTAGCCACCAAGACTCGCACCTCGAGAGCTTCTGAAGGGTCAAAGATTCTCATCACGACCCGGCAATAAGTTTTAAGTATTGTGTAAATCTGGTTTTAAAAGCACAATGCTAAGAATATTAATAGATTCTGCGCATGTGCGCGAACTTGACTCTTAAAATTCCGATAAAATATAGAAATATTTTAAATTTATAATATTGTTTTGAAATATATGATTTGGAATGATTCATAGTAACTCTATGAATAATGGAGAAATAAAGATAAAATTTATTTTAAAAAAAGAAAATATATAAATTATTTGTCGATCTCGAGATTCGAACAGAACACCAGCAAAATATAATGACACACCCTGCCGATCTAGCCACCAAGACTTGCACCTCGAGAGCTTCTGAAGGGTCAAAGATTCTCATTACGACTCGGCAATAAGTTTTAAGTATTGTGTAAATCTGGTTTTAAAAGCACAATGCTAAGTATATTAATAGATTCTGCGCATGTGCGGGAACTTGACTCTTAAAATTCCGATAAAATATAGAAATATTTTAAATTTATAATATTGTTTTGAAATATATGAATTGGAATGATTCATAGTAATGCTATGAATAATGGAGAAATATAGATAAAATTTATTTAAAAAAAAGAAAAATTATAAATTATTTGTCTCGATCTCGAGATTCGAACAGAAGACCAGCAAAATACAATGTCACACCCTGTAGATGTAGCCACCAAGACTCGCACATCGAGAGCTTCTGAAGGGTCAAAGATTCTCATCACGACCCGGCAATAAGTTTTAAGTATTGTGTAAATCTGGTTTTAAAAGCACAATGCTAAGTATATTAATAGATTCTGCGCATGTGCGCGAACTTGACTCTTAAAATTCCGATAAAATATAGAAATATTTTAAATTTATAATATTGTTTTGAAATATATGATTTGGAATGATTCATAGTAACTCTATGAATAATGGAGAAATAAAGATAAAATTTATTTTAAAAAAAGAAAATATATAAATTATTTGTCGATCTCGAGATTCGAACAGAACACCAGCAAAATATAATGACACACCCTGCCGATCTAGCCACCAAGACTCGCACCTCGAGAGCTTCTGAAGGGTCAAAGATTCTCATTACGACTCGGCAATAAGTTTTAAGTATTGTGTAAATCTGGTTTTAAAAGCACAATGCTAAGTATATTAATAGATTCTGCGCATGTGCGGGAACTTGACTCTTAAAATTCCGATAAAATATAGAAATATTTTAAATTTATAATATTGTTTTGAAATATATGAATTGGAATGATTCATAGTAATGCTATGAATAATGGAGAAATATAGATAAAATTTATTTAAAAAAAAGAAAAATTATAAATTATTTGTCTCGATCTCGAGATTCGAACAGAAGACCAGCAAAATACAATGTCACACCCTGTAGATGTAGCCACCAAGACTCGCACATCGAGAGCTTCTGAAGGGTCAAAGATTCTCATGACGACCCGGCAATAAGTTTTAAGTATTGTGTAAATCTGGTTTTAAAAGCACAATGCTAAAAATATTAATAGATTCTGCGCATGAGCGCGGACTTGACTCTTAAAATTCCGATAAAATATAGAAATATTTTAAATTTATAATATTGTTTTGAAATATATGATTTGGAATGATTCATAATAACTCTATGAATAATGGAGAAATAAAGATAAAATTTATTTTAAAAAAAGAAAATATATAAATTATTTGTCGATCTCGAGATTCGAACAGAAGACCAGCAAAATACAATGACACGCCCTGCCGATCTAGCCACCAAGACTCGCACCTCGAGAGCTTCTGAAGGGTCAAAGATTCTCATTACGACTCGGCAATAAGTTTTAAGTATTGTGTAAATCTGGTTTTAAAAGCACAATGCTAAGTATATTAATAGATTCTGCGCATGTGCGGGAACTTGACTCTTAAAATTCCGATAAAATATAGAAATATTTTAAATTTATAATATTGTTTTGAAATATATGATTTGGAATGATTCATAGTAACGCTATGAATAATGGAGAAATAAAGATAAAATTTATTTAAAAAAAAAAGAAAAATTATAAATTATTAGTCTATTTTGAGATTCGAACAGAAGACCAGCAAAATACAAAGACACACCCTGCCGATCTAGCCACCAAGACTCGTACCTCGAGAGCTTCTGAATGGTCAAAGACTCTTATTACGACTCGGCAATAAGTTTTAAGTATTGTGTAAATCTGGTTTTAAAAGCATAATGCTAAGAATATTAATAGATTCTGCGCATGTGCGCGAACTTGACTCTTAAAATTCCGATAAAATATAGAAATATTTTAAATTTATAATATTGTTTTGAAACATATGATTTGGAATGATTCATAGTAACTCTATGAATAATGGAGAAATAAAGATAAAATTTATTTTAAAAAAAGAAAATATATAAATTATTTGTCGATCTCGAGATTCGAACAGAAGACCAGCAAAATACAATGTCACACCCTGTAGATGTAGCCACCAAGACTCGCACATCGAGAGCTTCTGAAGGGTCAAAGATTCTCATGACGACCCGGCAATAAGTTTTAAGTATTGTGTAAATCTGGTTTTAAAAGCACAATGCTAAGAATATTAATAGATTCTGCGCATGTGCGCGAACTTGACTCTTAAAATTCCGATAAAATATAGAAATATTTTAAATTTATAATATTGTTTTGAAATATATGATTTGGAATGATTCATAGTAACTCTATGAATAATGGAGAAATAAAGATAAAATTTATTTTAAAAAAAGAAAATATATAAATTATTTGTCGATCTCGAGATTCGAACAGAACACCAGCAAAATATAATGACACACCCTGCCGATCTAGCCACCAAGACTCGCACCTCGAGAGCTTCTGAAGGGTCAAAGATTCTCATTACGACTCGGCAATAAGTTTTAAGTATTGTGTAAATCTGGTTTTAAAAGCACAATGCTAAGTATATTAATAGATTCTGCGCATGTGCGGGAACTTGACTCTTAAAATTCCGATAAAATATAGAAATATTTTAAATTTATAATATTGTTTTGAAATATATGAATTGGAATGATTCATAGTAATGCTATGAATAATGGAGAAATATAGATAAAATTTATTTAAAAAAAAGAAAAATTATAAATTATTTGTCTCGATCTCGAGATTCGAACAGAAGACCAGCAAAATACAATGTCACACCCTGTAGATGTAGCCACCAAGACTCGCACATCGAGAGCTTCTGAAGGGTCAAAGATTCTCATCACGACCCGGCAATAAGTTTTAAGTATTGTGTAAATCTGGTTTTAAAAGCACAATGCTAAGAATATTAATAGATTCTGCGCATGTGCGCGAACTTGACTCTTAAAATTCCGATAAAATATAGAAATATTTTAAATTTATAATATTGTTTTGAAATATATGATTTGGAATGATTCATAGTAACTCTATGAATAATGGAGAAATAAAGATAAAATTTATTTTAAAAAAAGAAAATATATAAATTATTTGTCGATCTCGAGATTCGAACAGAAGACCAGCAAAATACAATGACACGCCCTGCCGATCTAGCCACCAAGACTCGCACCTCGAGAGCTTCTGAAGGGTCAAAGATTCTCATTACGACTCGGCAATAAGTTTTAAGTATTGTGTAAATCTGGTTTTAAAAGCACAATGCTAAGTATATTAATAGATTCTGCGCATGTGCGGGAACTTGACTCTTAAAATTCCGATAAAATATAGAAATATTTTAAATTTATAATATTGTTTTGAAATATATGATTTGGAATGATTCATAGTAACTCTATGAATAATGGAGAAATAAAGATAAAATTTATTTTAAAAAAAGAAAATATATAAATTATTTGTCGATCTCGAGATTCGAACAGAACACCAGCAAAATATAATGTCACACCCTGCCGATCTAGCCACCAAGACTCGCACCTCGAGAGCTTCTGAAGGGTCAAAGATTCTCATCATGACCCGGCAATAAGTTTTAAGTATAGTGTAAATCTGGTTTTAAAAGCACAATGCTAAGAATATTAATAGATTCTGCGCATGTGCGCGAACTTGACTCTTAAAATTCCGATAAAATATAGAAATATTTTAAATTTATAATATTGTTTTGAAATATATGATTTGGAATGATTCATAGTAACTCTATGAATAATGGAGAAATAAAGATAAAATTTATTTTAAAAAAAGAAAATATATAAATTATTTGTCGATCTCGAGATTCGAACAGAAGACCAGCAAAATACAATGACACGCCCTGCCGATCTAGCCACCAAGACTCGCACCTCGAGAGCTTCTGAAGGGTCAAAGATTCTCATTACGACTCGGCAATAAGTTTTAAGTATTGTGTAAATCTGGTTTTAAAAGCACAATGCTAAGTATATTAATAGATTCTGCGCATGTGCGGGAACTTGACTCTTAAAATTCCGATAAAATATAGAAATATTTTAAATTTATAATATTGTTTTGAAATATATGAATTGGAATGATTCATAGTAATGCTATGAATAATGGAGAAATATAGATAAAATTTATTTAAAAAAAAGAAAAATTATAAATTATTTGTCTCGATCTCGAGATTCGAACAGAAGACCAGCAAAATACAATGTCACACCCTGTAGATGTAGCCACCAAGACTCGCACATCGAGAGCTTCTGAAGGGTCAAAGATTCTCATCACGACCCGGCAATAAGTTTTAAGTATTGTGTAAATCTGGTTTTAAAAGCACAATGCTAAGAATATTAATAGATTCTGCGCATGTGCGCGAACTTGACTCTTAAAATTCCGATAAAATATAGAAATATTTTAAATTTATAATATTGTTTTGAAATATATGATTTGGAATGATTCATAGTAACTCTATGAATAATGGAGAAATAAAGATAAAATTTATTTTAAAAAAAGAAATTATATAAAATATTTGTCGATCTCGAGATTCGAACAGAAGACCAGCAAAATACAATGACACGCCCTGCCGATCTTGCCACCAAGACTCGCACCTCGAGAGCTTCTGAAGGGTCAAAGATTCTCATTACGACTCGGCAATAAGTTTTAAGTATTGTGTAAATCTGGTTTTAAAAGTACAATGCTAAGTATATTAATAGATTCTGCGCATGTGCGGGAACTTGACTCTTAAAATTCCGATAAAATATAGAAATATTTTAAATTTATAATATTGTTTTGAAATATATGATTTGGAATGATTCATAGTAACGCTATGAATAATGGAGAAATAAAGATAAAATTTATTTAAAAAAAAGAAAAATTATAAATTATTTGTCGATCTCGAGATTCGAACAGAACACCAGCAAAATATAATGACACACCCTGCCGATCTAGCCACCAAGACTCGCACCTCGAGAGCTTCTGAAGGGTCAAAGATTCTCATTACGACTCGGCAATAAGTTTTAAGTATTGTGTAAATCTGGTTTTAAAAGCACAATGCTAAGTATATTAATAGATTCTGCGCATGTGCGGGAACTTGACTCTTAAAATTCCGATAAAATATAGAAATATTTTAAATTTATAATATTGTTTTGAAATATATGAATTGGAATGATTCGTAGTAATGCTATGAATAATGGAGAAATATAGATAAAATTTATTTAAAAAAAAGAAAAATTATAAATTATTTGTCTCGATCTCGAGATTCGAACAGAAGACCAGCAAAATACAATGTCACACCCTGTAGATGTAGCCACCAAGACTCGCACATCGAGAGCTTCTGAAGGGTCAAAGATTCTCATCACGACCCGGCAATAAGTTTTAAGTATTGTGTAAATCTGGTTTTAAAAGCACAATGCTAAGAATATTAATAGATTCTGCGCATGTGCGCGAACTTGACTCTTAAAATTCCGATAAAATATAGAAATATTTTAAATTTATAATATTGTTTTGAAATATATGATTTGGAATGATTCATAGTAACGCTATGAATAATGGAGAAATAAAGATAAAATTTATTTTAAAAAAAGAAAATATATAAATTATTTGTCGATCTCGAGATTCGAACAGAAGACCAGCAAAATACAATGACACGCCCTGCCGATCTAGCCACCAAGACTCGCACCTCGAGAGCTTCTGAAGGGTCAAAGATTCTCATTACGACTCGGAAATAAGTTTTAAGTATTGTGTAAATCTGGTTTTAAAAGCACAATGCTAAGTATATTAATAGATTCTGCGCATGTGCGGGAACTTGACTCTTAAAATTCCGATAAAATATAGAAATATTTTAAATTTATAATATTGTTTTGAAATATATGAATTGGAATGATTCATAGTAATGCTATGAATAATGGAGAAATATAGATAAAATTTATTTAAAAAAAAGAAAAATTATAAATTATTTGTCTCGATCTCGAGATTCGAACAGAAGACCAGCAAAATACAATGTCACACCCTGTAGATGTAGCCACCAAGACTCGCACATCGAGAGCTTCTGAAGGGTCAAAGATTCTCATCACGACCCGGCAATAAGTTTTAAGTATTGTGGAAATCTGGTTTTAAAAGCACAATGCTAAGAATATTAATAGATTCTGCGCATGTGCGCGAACTTGACTCTTAAAATTCCGATAAAATATAGAAATATTTTAAATTTATAATATTGTTTTGAAATATATGATTTGGAATGATTCATAGTAACTCTATGAATAAAAGGAGAAATAAAGATAAAATTTATTTTAAAAAAAGAAAATATATAAATTATTTGTCGATCTCGAGATTCGAACAGAAGACCAGCAAAATACAATAACACGCCCTGCCGATCTAGCCACCAAGACTCGCACCTCGAGAGCTTCTGAAGGGTCAAAGATTCTCATTACGACTCGGCAATAAGTTTTAAGTATTGTGTAAATCTGGTTTTAAAAGTACAATGCTAAGTATATTAATAGATTCTGCGCATGTGCGCGAACTTGACTCTTAAAATTCCGATAAAATATAGAAATATTTTAAATTTATAATATTGTTTTGAAATATATGATTTGGAATGATTCATAGTAACTCTATGAATAATGGAGAAATAAAGATAAAATTTATTTTAAAAAAAGAAAATATATAAATTATTTGTCGATCTCGAGATTCGAACAGAAGACCAGCAAAATACAATGACACGCCCTGCCGATCTAGCCACCAAGACTCGCACCCCGAGAGCTTCTGAAGGGTCAAAGATTCTCATTACGACTCGGCAATAAGTTTTAAGTATTGTGTAAATCTGGTTTTAAAAGCACAATGCTAAGTATATTAATAGATTCTGCGCATGTGCGGGAACTTGACTCTTAAAATTCCGATAAAATATAGAAATATTTTAAATTTATAATATTGTTTTGAAATATAGGAATTGGAATGATTCATAGTAATGCTATGAATAATGGAGAAATATAGATAAAATTTATTTAAAAAAAAGAAAAATTATAAATTATTTGTCTCGATCTCGAGATTCGAACAGAAGACCAGCAAAATACAATGTCACACCCTGTAGATGTAGCCACCAAGACTCGCACATCGAGAGCTTCTGAAGGGTCAAAGATTCTCATCACGACCCGGCAATAAGTTTTAAGTATTGTGTAAATCTGGTTTTAAAAGCACAATGCTAAGAATATTAATAGATTTTGCGCATGTGCGCGAACTTGACTCTTAAAATTCCGATAAAATATAGAAATATTTTAAATTTATAATATTGTTTTGAAATATATGATTTGGAATGATTCATAGTAACTCTATGAATAATGGAGAAATAAAGATAAAATTTATTTTAAAAAAAGAAAATATATAAATTATTTGTCGATCTCGAGATTCGAACAGAAGACCAGCAAAATACAATGACACGCCCTGCCGATCTAGCCACCAAGACTCGCACCTCGAGAGCTTCTGAAGGGTCAAAGATTCTCATTACGACTCGGCAATAAGTTTTAAGTATTGTGTAAATCTGGTTTTAAAAGCACAATGCTAAGTATATTAATAGATTCTGCGCATGTGCGGGAACTTGACTCTTAAAATTCCGATAAAATATAGAAATAATTTAAATTTATAATATTGTTTTGAAACATATGATTTGGAATGATTCATAGTAACGCTATGAATAATGGAGAAATAAAGATAAAATTTATTTAAAAGAAAGAAAAATTATAAATTATTTCTCGATCTCGAGATTCGAACAGAACACCAGCAAAATACAATGACACACCCTGCCGATCTAGCCACCAAGACTCGTACCTCGAGAGCTTCTGAAGGGTCAAAGATTCTCATTACGACTCGGCAATAAGTTTTAAGTATTGTGTAAATCTGGTTTTAAAAGCATAATGCTAAGAATATTTATAGATTCTGCGCATGTGCGCGAACTTGACTCTTAAAATTGCGATAAAATATAGAAATATTTCAAATTTATAATATTGTTTTGAAATATATGATTTGGAATGATTCATAGTAACTCTATGAATAATGGAGAAATAAAGATAAAATTTATTTTAAAAAAAGAAAATATATAAATTATTTGTCGATCTCGAGATTCGAACAGAAGACCAGCAAAATACAATGACACGCCCTGCCGATCTAGCCACCAAGACTCGCGCCTCGAGAGCTTCTGAAGGGTCAAAGATTCTCATTACGACTCGGCAATAAGTTTTAAGTATTGTGTAAATCTGGTTTTAAAAGCATAATGCTAAGAATATTAATAGATTCTGCGCATGTGCGCGAACTTGACTCTTAAAATTCCGATAAAATATAGAAATATTTTAAATTTATAATATTGTTTTGAAATATAGGAATTGGAATGATTCATAGTAATGCTATGAATAATGGAGAAATATAGATAAAATTTATTTAAAAAAAAGAAAAATTATAAATTATTTGTCTCGATCTCGAGATTCGAACAGAAGACCAGCAAAATACAATGTCACACCCTGTAGATGTAGCCACCAAGACTCGCACATCGAGAGCTTCTGAAGGGTCAAAGATTCTCATCACGACCCGGCAATAAGTTTTAAGTATTGTGTAAATCTGGTTTTAAAAGCACAATGCTAAGAATATTAATAGATTTTGCGCATGTGCGCGAACTTGACTCTTAAAATTCCGATAAAATATAGAAATATTTTAAATTTATAATATTGTTTTGAAATATATGATTTGGAATGATTCATAGTAACTCTATGAATAATGGAGAAATAAAGATAAAATTTATTTTAAAAAAAGAAAATATATAAATTATTTGTCGATCTCGAGATTCGAACAGAAGACCAGCAAAATACAATGACACGCCCTGCCGATCTAGCCACCAAGACTCGCACCTCGAGAGCTTCTGAAGGGTCAAAGATTCTCATTACGACTCGGCAATAAGTTTTAAGTATTGTGTAAATCTGGTTTTAAAAGCACAATGCTAAGTATATTAATAGATTCTGCGCATGTGCGGGAACTTGACTCTTAAAATTCCGATAAAATATAGAAATATTTTAAATTTATAATATTGTTTTGAAACATATGATTTGGAATGATTCATAGTAACGCTATGAATAATGGAGAAATAAAGATAAAATTTATTTAAAAGAAAGAAAAATTATAAATTATTTCTCGATCTCGAGATTCGAACAGAACACCAGCAAAATACAATGACACACCCTGCCGATCTAGCCACCAAGACTCGTACCTCGAGAGCTTCTGAAGGGTCAAAGATTCTCATTACGACTCGGCAATAAGTTTTAAGTATTGTGTAAATCTGGTTTTAAAAGCATAATGCTAAGAATATTTATAGATTCTGCGCATGTGCGCGAACTTGACTCTTAAAATTGCGATAAAATATAGAAATATTTTAAATTTATAATATTGTTTTGAAATATAGGAATTGGAATGATTCATAGTAATGCTATGAATAATGGAGAAATATAGATAAAATTTATTTAAAAAAAAGAAAAATTATAAATTATTTGTCTCGATCTCGAGATTCGAACAGAAGACCAGCAAAATACAATGTCACACCCTGTAGATGTAGCCACCAAGACTCGCACATCGAGAGCTTCTGAAGGGTCAAAGATTCTCATCACGACCCGGCAATAAGTTTTAAGTATTGTGTAAATCTGGTTTTAAAAGCACAATGCTAAGAATATTAATAGATTCTGCGCATGTGCGCGAACTTGACTCTTAAAATTCCGATAAAATATAGAAATATTTTAAATTTATAATATTGTTTTGAAATATATGATTTGGAATGATTCATAGTAACTCTATGAATAATGGAGAAATAAAGATAAAATTTATTTTAAAAAAAGAAAATATATAAATTATTTGTCGATCTCGAGATTCGAACAGAAGACCAGCAAAATACAATGACACGCCCTGCCGATCTAGCCACCAAGACTCGCACCTCGAGAGCTTCTGAAGGGTCAAAGATTCTCATTACGACTCGGCAATAAGTTTTAAGTATTGTGTAAATCTGGTTTTAAAAGCACAATGCTAAGTATATTAATAGATTCTGCGCATGTGCGGGAACTTGACTCTTAAAATTCCGATAAAATATAGAAATATTTTAAATTTATAATATTGTTTTGAAATATAGGAATTGGAATGATTCATAGTAATGCTATGAATAATGGAGAAATAAAGATAAAATTTATTTTAAAAAAAGAAAATATATAAATTATTTGTCGATCTCGAGATTCGAACAGAAGACCAGCAAAATACAATGACACGCCCTGCCGATCTAGCCACCAAGACTCGCACCTCGAGAGCTTCTGAAGGGTCAAAGATTCTCATTACGACTCGGCAATAAGTTTTAAGTATTGTGTAAATCTGGTTTTAAAAGCACAATGCTAAGTATATTAATAGATTCTGCGCATGTGCGGGAACTTGACTCTTAAAATTCCGATAAAATATAGAAATATTTTAAATTTATAATATTGTTTTGAAACATATGATTTGGAATGATTCATAGTAACGCTATGAATAATGGAGAAATAAAGATAAAATTTATTTAAAAGAAAGAAAAATTATAAATTATTTCTCGATCTCGAGATTCGAACAGAACACCAGCAAAATACAATGACACACCCTGCCGATCTAGCCACCAAGACTCGTACCTCGAGAGCTTCTGAAGGGTCAAAGATTCTCATTACGACTCGGCAATAAGTTTTAAGTATTGTGTAAATCTGGTTTTAAAAGCATAATGCTAAGAATATTTATAGATTCTGCGCATGTGCGCGAACTTGACTCTTAAAATTGCGATAAAATATAGAAATATTTCAAATTTATAATATTGTTTTGAAATATATGATTTGGAATGATTCATAGTAACTCTATGAATAATGGAGAAATAAAGATAAAATTTATTTTAAAAAAAGAAAATATATAAATTATTTGTCGATTTTGAGATTCGAACAGAAGACCAGCAAAATACAATGACACGCCCTGCCGATCTAGCCACCAAGACTCGCGCCTCGAGAGCTTCTGAAGGGTCAAAGATTCTCATTACGACTCGGCAATAAGTTTTAAGTATTGTGTAAATCTGGTTTTAAAAGCATAATGCTAAGAATATTAATAGATTCTGCGCATGTGCGCGAACTTGACTCTTAAAATTCCGATAAAATATAGAAATATTTTAAATTTATAATATTGTTTTGAAATATAGGAATTGGAATGATTCATAGTAATGCTATGAATAATGGAGAAATATAGATAAAATTTATTTAAAAAAAAGAAAAATTATAAATTATTTGTCTCGATCTCGAGATTCGAACAGAAGACCAGCAAAATACAATGTCACACCCTGTAGATGTAGCCACCAAGACTCGCACATCGAGAGCTTCTGAAGGGTCAAAGATTCTCATCACGACCCGGCAATAAGTTTTAAGTATTGTGTAAATCTGGTTTTAAAAGCACAATGCTAAGAATATTAATAGATTTTGCGCATGTGCGCGAACTTGACTCTTAAAATTCCGATAAAATATAGAAATATTTTAAATTTATAATATTGTTTTGAAATATATGATTTGGAATGATTCATAGTAACTCTATGAATAATGGAGAAATAAAGATAAAATTTATTTTAAAAAAAGAAAATATATAAATTATTTGTCGATCTCGAGATTCGAACAGAAGACCAGCAAAATACAATGACACGCCCTGCCGATCTAGCCACCAAGACTCGCACCTCGAGAGCTTCTGAAGGGTCAAAGATTCTCATTACGACTCGGCAATAAGTTTTAAGTATTGTGTAAATCTGGTTTTAAAAGCACAATGCTAAGTATATTAATAGATTCTGCGCATGTGCGGGAACTTGACTCTTAAAATTCCGATAAAATATAGAAATATTTTAAATTTATAATATTGTTTTGAAACATATGATTTGGAATGATTCATAGTAACGCTATGAATAATGGAGAAATAAAGATAAAATTTATTTAAAAGAAAGAAAAATTATAAATTATTTCTCGATCTCGAGATTCGAACAGAACACCAGCAAAATACAATGACACACCCTGCCGATCTAGCCACCAAGACTCGCACCTCGAGAGCTTCTGAAGGGTCAAAGATTCTCATTACGACTCGGCAATAAGTTTTAAGTATTGTGTAAATCTGGTTTTAAAAGAACAATGCTAAGTATATTAATAGATTCTGCGCATGTGCGGGAACTTGACTCTTAAAATTCCGATAAAATATAGAAATATTTTAAATTTATAATATTGTTTTGAAATATATGAATTGGAATGATTCATAGTAATGCTATGAATAATGGAGAAATATAGATAAAATTTATTTAAAAAAAAGAAAAATTATAAATTATTTGTCTCGATCTCGAGATTCGAACAGAAGACCAGCAAAATACAATGACACGCCCTGCCGATCTAGCCACCAAGACTCGCACCTCGAGAGCTTCTGAAGGGTCAAAGATTCTCATTACGACTCGGCAATAAGTTTTAAGTATTGTGTAAATCTGGTTTTAAAAGCACAATGCTAAGTATATTAATAGATTCTGCGCATGTGCGGGAACTTGACTCTTAAAATTCCGATAAAATATAGAAATATTTTAAATTTATAATATTGTTTTGAAATATATGATTTGGAATGATTCATAGTAACGCTATGAATAATGGAGAAATAAAGATAAAATTTATTTAAAAAAAAGAAAAATTATAAATTATTTGTCGATCTCGAGATTCGAACAGAACACCAGCAAAATACAATGACACACCCTGCCGATCTAGCCACCAAGACTCGTACCTCGAGAGCTTCTGAAGGGTCAAAGATTCTCATTACGACTCGGCAATAAGTTTTAAGTACTGTGTAAATCTGGTTTTAACTCTTTAACATCCAAGCACTTTTCAAGTGGCACTCCCTTTAACATCCAGACTTTTTCAGCGTGTCTCTGAAAGACATGGACTCTTCCTAGCTGAGGGGCAGTTACCCACCCGCACTCTGAAGTAATAAAACTGTCGACGCTCTACCTTGAATAATTGCCTTGCGGTTATCGACATCGAGATTCATTTTCCCTCAGCTTAAGAGTTTTATTCTAATGTATTTATATTTTTTAGTGTGAAGTGTTTCGCTCATCATCTTTGTGGGGTATTTTTTTTTTTACAAAAAATTTGAAATTTATTCTATAATTTAGAAAATAGGTTTCTTTTTTTGTAAGTTTTATGTTAGGCTTACAAACTATTTAAATAAAAACTTGCTTTACTAGCAATTTCAAAAACATTTTTATGTTTCATTTAATTCTCAATAGGCTTTTACCTTTTTTTGTTGCCAAAATTAAATAATATGTCATATATTACCATGTAAAATTTTTTTACATAGCAATATCAATGCAATTAATTCATTTTTTAACATAGTATAGATGTGAATGCTTTTCAGTGATTAACAAGATAATGTATTAAATCTTCATTTAATACCAAAATAAAAACATTCGTTGGATAAAAAAAAATGTTATTGCTCTTTTTGAAAGATGTTTAGAGAATAATATGTTCTTTCAACACTCAGCTAAGATTTTTTTTATTGTCTTTAGCCTTTTTTTTTTTCAGTATAAACGATTATCTTTATTGAATTTTTAAATATAAAATATTATTTTGCATTTACGATAGTGATACTAAGAGAAAAGTTTTAGAACTTTAATTAAATTTTTAAAGAAGTTTTCACATTTTTTTTCCCTAAAACCTTACGAATTCTTGCTTTTACATTAAATAATCAAAAAAGAATGTAGGGTAAATATAAATTCCAAAAATATCTTTATTTTGCCACTCATTTTTACTAATCTTTTAAAATATAACTATTAAAATTTTTTTCTAATCAAAGGAATATATTACGTCAAACCTTATATATCTCATCTATCGAATTGTTTCGATAGATGAGTTAACATATTTTTAAAACTTCATTTAATAATGAAATACAAACATTTATGAAATAAAATTCGGGGGAAAAATTACTCAGCGAAATATATTTCGAAAATACATTCCTTCAGTTTTCAGCCTGAACATTTTACTAAAACATTACATTCTTCATAAACTAAATATGAAGATTTAACACATTTAAAATTACATTAATCATAAATATTACTTTTTTAGTATGAACTGTCATGTTGAATTTTTCAAGCTGAATTTCTGATTTTAAAATGTTATGTGAAGTTTTCTATAGTATTGTTAAAACAAGATAAATTTTTTAAACGAAAGCTTCATGTTAAATTTCCCCAAATTTACACACTAGGGAATAATTTGCAAATTTTTGATAATATGTACATTATATAACATTTTTTGACTCCTCATCTCTCTCTCTCTCGTTCATCTGACCGACGTTAGTTTCATCTCCTGCTTCTTTGCTTAGAATAAACGAGAGATCAGCTAAAGTATCATTTTTTGACCAACCATCATCTGATAGATCACTGTCACTTTCATCAGAATCAAGTAAAATTGCTTTAATTTCTTCTTCAGTGTGTTCACGATTTCTTTTACTCATAATGAAGAAATAATAAGCGTTTCAATAGAAAAATTACTCTGATAATCCAAACACCCGATTCACAGTACATAAAATAAAGAGTAGCAATTCACAACTGAAGAGAAATTTTCAGAATGGCATTCTAAAAAGGAACTCAGTATTTATATAACTCTTTGAAGAGGGCGATAAAAAATACTCTCAATCTTTTTTTTTTTTTTTTTTTTTTTTGTCTTTTAATTTTATTTTAAAAGCGGTAGTTTGTACACAGCCTCAGAATTTCCGACAGTCCTTTGGTGAAAGAATAAGATGCTTGGAGTATAAAACGACTTCCTTCCATAGTAACAACTGTTACCCATTTTGTCGCTACCCATTTTGTGAGAAAACTGCTATGTGAATAGGCCGCAGTGTCAATGCAATGGTTTGTCTTTATATCATTACAATAGTCTTACTACTGAAAAGGGCTTCTGATGCTTGTCCGAAAAATAAACAACGTGTCGGTATCCTTATATATCATTCATCGTTACCAGAGAGCTTCAGTGGAAAATTTCTTTTATAAATGGCCATAAAATCTTTCCAATTTTGAGCTAACAACACGCGAAAATAGAAACTAAAACCCTTTCAAAATACAAAATGTACGCCAACAACCTATTTACTGAATCTCTCCTCAACCCCTACCGCCCTAAGGCACAGGGGAAACTACAGTGAAAAAGCCGCGATTGTCGAAGATAACGAGGACCTCCTGGAGTGTTCAGTAGAGCAGCCTCTTTTAATACCCATCTCCCCTAAAACGGCTAGCAGCTGCCCCAAACCGCCCCACGTGGATATTATAGGGTAAATTCTCAAACCGCCCCAAACCGCCCCGCTGGAATCGAGAGGGTAAAAAGCACAATGCTAAGAATATTAATAGATTCTGCGCATGTGCGCGAACTTGACTCTTAAAATTCCGATAAAATATAGAAATATTTTAAATTTATAATATTGTTTTGAAATATATGATTTGGAATGATTCATAGTAACTCTATGAATAATGGAGAAATAAAGATAAAATTTATTTTAAAAAAAGAAAATATATAAATTATTTGTCGATTTTGAGATTCGAACAGAAGACCAGCAAAATACAAAGACACACCCTGCCGATCTAGCCACCAAGACTCGTACCTCGAGAGCTTCTGAATGGTCAAAGACTCTTATTACGACTCGGCAATAAGTTTTAAGTATTGTGTAAATCTGGTTTTAAAAGCACAATGCTAAGTATATTAATAGATTCTGCGCATGTGCGGGAACTTGACTCTTAAAATTCCGATAAAATATAGAAATATTTTAAATTTATAATATTGTTTTGAAATATATGATTTGGAATGATTCATAGTAACGCTATGAATAATGGAGAAATAAAGATAAAATTTATTTAAAAAAAAAAAGAAAAATTATAAATTATTTGTCGATTTTGAGATTCGAACAGAAGACCAGCAAAATACAAAGACACACCCTGCCGATCTAGCCACCAAGACTCGTACCTCGAGAGCTTCTGAATGGTCAAAGACTCTTATTACGACTCGGCAATACGTTTTAAGTATTGTGTAAATCTGGTTTTAAAAGCATAATGCTAAGAATATTAATAGATTCTGCGCATGTGCGGGAACTTGACTCTTAAAATTCCGATAAAATATAGAAATATTTTAAATTTATAATATTGTTTTGAAATATAGGAATTGGAATGATTCATAGTAATGCTATGAATAATGGAGAAATATAGATAAAATTTATTTAAAAAAAAGAAAAATTATAAATTATTTGTCTCGATCTCGAGATTCGAACAGAAGACCAGCAAAATATAATGACACACCCTGCCGATCTAGCCACCAAGACTCGCACCTCGAGAGCTTCTGAAGGGTCAAAGATTCTCATTACGACTCGGCAATAAGTTTTAAGTATTGTGTAAATCTGGTTTTAAAAGCACAATGCTAAGTATATTAATAGATTCTGCGCATGTGCGGGAACTTGACTCTTAAAATTCCGATAAAATATAGAAATATTTTAAATTTATAATATTGTTTTGAAATATATGATTTGGAATGATTCATAGTAACGCTATGAATAATTGAGAAATAAAGATAAAATTTATTTAAAAAAAAAAGAAAAATTATAAATTATTTGTCGATTTTGAGATTCGAACAGAAGACCAGCAAAATACAAAGACACACCCTGCCGATCTAGCCACCAAGACTCGTACCTCGAGAGCTTCTGAATGGTCAAAGACTCTTATTACGACTCGGCAATAAGTTTTAAGTATTGTGTAAATCTGGTTTTAAAAGCACAATGCTAAGTATATTAATAGATTCTGCGCATGTGCGGGAACTTGACTCTTAAAATTCCGATAAAATATAGAAATATTTTAAATTTATAATATTGTTTTGAAATATATGATTTGGAATGATTCATAGTAACGCTATGAATAATGGAGAAATAAAGATAAAATTTATTTAAAAAAAAAAAGAAAAATTATAAATTATTTGTCGATTTTGAGATTCGAACAGAAGACCAGCAAAATACAAAGACACACCCTGCCGATCTAGCCACCAAGACTCGTACCTCGAGAGCTTCTGAATGGTCAAAGACTCTTATTACGACTCGGCAATACGTTTTAAGTATTGTGTAAATCTGGTTTTAAAAGCATAATGCTAAGAATATTAATAGATTCTGCGCATGTGCGGGAACTTGACTCTTAAAATTCCGATAAAATATAGAAATATTTTAAATTTATAATATTGTTTTGAAATATAGGAATTGGAATGATTCATAGTAATGCTATGAATAATGGAGAAATATAGATAAAATTTATTTAAAAAAAAGAAAAATTATAAATTATTTGTCTCGATCTCGAGATTCGAACAGAAGACCAGCAAAATATAATGACACACCCTGCCGATCTAGCCACCAAGACTCGCACCTCGAGAGCTTCTGAAGGGTCAAAGATTCTCATTACGACTCGGCAATAAGTTTTAAGTATTGTGTAAATCTGGTTTTAAAAGCACAATGCTAAGTATATTAATAGATTCTGCGCATGTGCGGGAACTTGACTCTTAAAATTCCGATAAAATATAGAAATATTTTAAATTTATAATATTGTTTTGAAATATATGATTTGGAATGATTCATAGTAACGCTATGAATAATTGAGAAATAAAGATAAAATTTATTTAAAAAAAAAAGAAAAATTATAAATTATTTGTCGATTTTGAGATTCGAACAGAAGACCAGCAAAATACAAAGACACACCCTGCCGATCCAAGCCACCAAGACTCGTACCTCGAGAGCTTCTGAAGGGTCAAAGATTCTCATTACGACTCGGCAATAAGTTTTAAGTATTGTGTAAATCTGGTTTTAAAAGCATAATGCTAAGTATATTAATAGATTCTGCGCATGTGCGGGAACTTGACTCTTTAAATTCCGATAAAATATAGAAATATTTTAAATTTATAATATTGTTTTGAAATATATGAATTGGAATGATTCATAGTAATGCTATGAATAATGGAGAAATATAGATAAAATTTATTTAAAAAAAAGAAAAATTATAAATTATTTGTCTCGATCTCGAGATTCGAACAGAAGACCAGCAAAATACAATGTCACACCCTGTAGATGTAGCCACCAAGACTCGCACATCGAGAGCTTCTGAAGGGTCAAAGATTCTCATCACGACCCGGCAATAAGTTTTAAGTATTGTGTAAATCTGGTTTTAAAAGCACAATGCTAAGAATATTAATAGATTCTGCGCATGTGCGCGAACTTGACTCTTAAAATTCCGATAAAATATAGAAATATTTTAAATTTATAATATTGTTTTGAAATATATGATTTGGAATGATTCATAGTAACTCTATGAATAATGGAGAAATAAAGATAAAATTTATTTTAAAAAAAGAAAATATATAAATTATTTGTCGATCTCGAGATTCGAACAGAAGACCAGCAAAATACAATGACACGCCCTGCCGATCTAGCCACCAAGACTCGCACCTCGAGAGCTTCTGAAGGGTCAAAGATTCTCATTACGACTCGGCAATAAGTTTTAAGTATTGTGTAAATCTGGTTTTAAAAGCACAATGCTAAGTATATTAATAGATTCTGCGCATGTGCGGGAACTTGACTCTTAAAATTCCGATAAAATATAGAAATATTTTAAATTTATAATATTGTTTTGAAATATATGATTTGGAATGATTCATAGTAACGCTATGAATAATGGAGAAATAAAGATAAAATTTATTTTAAAAAAAGAAAATATATAAATTATTTGTCGATCTCGAGATTCGAACAGAAGACCAGCAAAATACAATGACACGCCCTGCCGATCTAGCCACCAAGACTCGCGCCTCGAGAGCTTCTGAAAGGTCAAAGATTCTCATTACGACTCAGCAATAAGTTTTAAGTATTGTGTAAATCTGGTTTTAAAAGCATAATGCTAAGAATATTAATAGATTCTGCGCATGTGCGCGAACTTGACTCTTAAAATTCCCATAAAATATAGAAATATTTTAAATTTATAATATTGTTTTGAAATATATGATTTGGAATGATTCATAGTAACTCTATGAATAATGGAGAAATAAAGATAAAATTTATTTTAAAAAAAGAAAATATATAAATTATTTGTCGATCTCGAGATTCGAACAGAACACCAGCAAAATATAATGACACACCCTGCCGATCTAGCCACCAAGACTCGCACCTCGAGAGCTTCTGAAGGGTCAAAGATTCTCATTACGACTCGGCAATAAGTTTTAAGTATTGTGTAAATCTGGTTTTAAAAGCACAATGCTAAGTATATTAATAGATTCTGCGCATGTGCGGGAACTTGACTCTTTAAATTCCGATAAAATATAGAAATATTTTAAATTTATAATATTGTTTTGAAATATATGAATTGGAATGATTCATAGTAATGCTATGAATAATGGAGAAATATAGATAAAATTTATTTAAAAAAAAGAAAAATTATAAATTATTTGTCTCGATCTCGAGATTCGAACAGAAGACCAGCAAAATACAATGTCACACCCTGTAGATGTAGCCACCAAGACTCGCACATCGAGAGCTTCTGAAGGGTCAAAGATTCTCATCACGACCCGGCAATAAGTTTTAAGTATTGTGTAAATCTGGTTTTAAAAGCACAATGCTAAGAATATTAATAGATTCTGCGCATGTGCGCGAACTTGACTCTTAAAATTCCGATAAAATATAGAAATATTTTAAATTTATAATATTGTTTTGAAATATATGATTTGGAATGATTCATAGTAACTCTATGAATAATGGAGAAATAAAGATAAAATTTATTTTAAAAAAAGAAAATATATAAATTATTTGTCGATCTCGAGATTCGAACAGAAGACCAGCAAAATACAATGACACGCCCTGCCGATCTAGCCACCAAGACTCGCGCCTCGAGAGCTTCTGAAGGGTCAAAGATTCTCATTACGACTCGGCAATAAGTTTTAAGTATTGTGTAAATCTGGTTTTAAAAGCATAATGCTAAGAATATTAATAGATTCTGCGCATGTGCGCGAACTTGACTCTTAAAATTCCCATAAAATATAGAAATATTTTAAATTTATAATATTGTTTTGAAATATATGATTTGGAATGATTCATAGTAACTCTATGAATAATGGAGAAATAAAGATAAAATTTATTTTAAAAAAAGAAAATATATAAATTATTTGTCGATCTCGAGATTCGAACAGAACACCAGCAAAATATAATGACACACCCTGCCGATCTAGCCACCAAGACTCGCACCTCGAGAGCTTCTGAAGGGTCAAAGATTCTCATTACGACTCGGCAATAAGTTTTAAGTATTGTGTAAATCTGGTTTTAAAAGCACAATGCTAAGTATATTAATAGATTCTGCGCATGTGCGGGAACTTGACTCTTTAAATTCCGATAAAATATAGAAATATTTTAAATTTATAATATTGTTTTGAAATATATGAATTGGAATGATTCATAGTAATGCTATGAATAATGGAGAAATATAGATAAAATTTATTTAAAAAAAAGAAAAATTATAAATTATTTGTCTCGATCTCGAGATTCGAACAGAAGACCAGCAAAATACAATGTCACACCCTGTAGATGTAGCCACCAAGACTCGCTCATCGAGAGCTTCTGAAGGGTCAAAGATTCTCATCACGACCCGGCAATAAGTTTTAAGTATTGTGTAAATCTGGTTTTAAAAGCACAATGCTAAGAATATTAATAGATTCTGCGCATGTGCGCGAACTTGACTCTTAAAATTCCGATAAAATATAGAAATATTTTAAATTTATAATATTGTTTTGAAATATATGATTTGGAATGATTCATAGTAACTCTATGAATAATGGAGAAATAAAGATAAAATTTATTTTAAAAAAAGAAAATATATAAATTATTTGTCGATCTCGAGATTCGAACAGAAGACCAGCAAAATACAATGACACGCCCTGCCGATCTAGCCACCAAGACTCGCGCCTCGAGAGCTTCTGAAGGGTCAAAGATTCTCATTACGACTCGGCAATAAGTTTTAAGTATTGTGTAAATCTGGTTTTAAAAGCATAATGCTAAGAATATTAATAGATTCTGCGCATGTGCGCGAACTTGACTCTTAAAATTCCCATAAAATATAGAAATATTTTAAATTTATAATATTGTTTTGAAATATATGATTTGGAATGATTCATAGTAACTCTATGAATAATGGAGAAATAAAGATAAAATTTATTTTAAAAAAAGAAAATATATAAATTATTTGTCGATCTCGAGATTCGAACAGAACACCAGCAAAATATAATGACACACCCTGCCGATCTAGCCACCAAGACTCGCACCTCGAGAGCTTCTGAAGGGTCAAAGATTCTCATTACGACTCGGCAATAAGTTTTAAGTATTGTGTAAATCTGGTTTTAAAAGCACAATGCTAAGTATATTAATAGATTCTGCGCATGTGCGGGAACTTGACTCTTTAAATTCCGATAAAATATAGAAATATTTTAAATTTATAATATTGTTTTGAAATATATGAATTGGAATGATTCATAGTAATGCTATGAATAATGGAGAAATATAGATAAAATTTATTTAAAAAAAAGAAAAATTATAAATTATTTGTCTCGATCTCGAGATTCGAACAGAAGACCAGCAAAATACAATGTCACACCCTGTAGATGTAGCCACCAAGACTCGCTCATCGAGAGCTTCTGAAGGGTCAAAGATTCTCATCACGACACGGCAATAAGTTTTAAGTATTGTGTAAATCTGGTTTTAAAAGCACAATGCTAAGAATATTAATAGATTCTGCGCATGTGCGCGAACTTGACTCTTAAAATTCCGATAAAATATAGAAATATTTTAAATTTATAATATTGTTTTGAAATATATGATTTGGAATGATTCATAGTAACTCTATGAATAATGGAGAAATAAAGATAAAATTTATTTAAAAAAAAGAAAATATATAAATTATTTGTCGATCTCGAGATTCGAACAGAAGACCAGCAAAATACAATGACACGCCCTGCCGATCTAGCCACCAAGACTCGCGCCTCGAGAGCTTCTGAAGGGTCAAAGATTCTCATTACGACTCGGCAATAAGTTTTAAGTATTGTGTAAATCTGGTTTTAAAAGCATAATGCTAAGAATATTAATAGATTCTGCGCATGTGCGCGAACTTGACTCTTAAAATTCCGATAAAATATAGAAATATTTTAAATTTATAATATTGTTTTGAAATATATGATTTGGAATGATTCATAGTAACTCTATGAATAATGGAGAAATAAAGATAAAATTTATTTTAAAAAAAGAAAATATATAAATTATTTGTCGATCTCGAGATTCGAACAGAAGACCAGCAAAATACAATGACACGCCCTGCCGATCTAGCCACCAAGACTCGCACCTCGAGAGCTTCTGAAGGGTCAAAGATTCTCATTACGACTCGGCAATAAGTTTTAAGTATTGTGTAAATCTGGTTTTAAAAGCACAATGGTAAGAATATTAATAGATTCTGCGCATGTGCGCGAACTTGACTCTTAAAATTCCGATAAAATATAGAAATATTTTAAATTTATAATATTGTTTTGAAATATATGATTTGGAATGATTCATAGTAACGCTATGAATAATGGAGAAATAAAGATAAAATTTATTTAAAAAAAAAAGAAAAATTATAAATTATTTGTCGATTTTGAGATTCGAACAGAAGACCAGCAAAATACAAAGACACACCCTGCCGATCTAGCCACCAAGACTCGTACCTCGAGAGCTTCTGAATGGTCAAAGACTCTTATTACGACTCGGCAATACGTTTTAAGTATTGTGTAAATCTGGTTTTAAAAGCATAATGCTAAGAATATTAATAGATTCTGCGCATGTGCGGGAACTTGACGCTTAAAATTCCGATAAAATATAGAAATATTTTAAATTTATAATATTGTTTTGAAATATAGGAATTGGAATGATTCATAGTAATGCTATGAATAATGGAGAAATATAGATAAAATTTATTTAAAAAAAAGAAAAATTATAAATTATTTGTCTCGATCTCGAGATTCGAACAGAAGACCAGCAAAATACAATGTCACACCCTGTAGATGTAGCCACCAAGACTCGCACATCGAGAGCTTCTGAAGGGTCAAAGACTCTTATTACGACTCGGCAATAAGTTTTAAGTATTGTGTAAATCTGGTTTTAAAAGCACAATGCTAAGTATATTAATAGATTCTGCGCATGTGCGCGAACTTGACTCTTAAAATTCCGATAAAATATAGAAATATTTTAAATTTATAATATTGTTTTGAAATATATGATTTGGAATGATTCATAGTAACTCTATGAATAATGGAGAAATAAAGATAAAATTTATTTTAAAAAAAGAAAATATATAAATTATTTGTCGATCTCGAGATTCGAACAGAAGACCAGCAAAATACAATGACACGCCCTGCCGATCTAGCCACCAAGACTCGCACATCGAGAGCTTCTGAATGGTCAAAGACTCTTATTACGACTCGGCAATAAGTTTTAAGTATTGTGTAAATCTGGTTTTAAAAGCACAATGCTAAGTATATTAATAGATTCTGCGCATGTGCGCGAACTTGACTCTTAAAATTCCGATAAAATATAGAAATATTTTAAATTTATAATATTGTTTTGAAATATATGATTTGGAATGATTCATAGTAACGCTATGAATAATTGAGAAATAAAGATAAAATTTATTTAAAAAAAAAGAAAAATTATAAATTATTTGTCGATTTTGAGATTCGAACAGAAGACCAGCAAAATACTAAGACACACCCTGCCGATCTAGCCACCAAGACTCGTACCTCGAGAGCTTCTGAAGGGTCAAAGATTCTCATTACGACTCGGCAATAAGTTTTAAGTATTGTGTAAATCTGGTTTTAAAAGCATAATGCTAAGAATATTAATAGATTCTGCGCATGTGCGCGAACTTGACTCTTAAAATTCCGATAAAATATAGAAATATTTTAAATTTATAATATTGTTTTGAAATATATGATTTGGAATGATTCATAGTAACTCTATGAATAATGGAGAAATAAAGATAAAATTTATTTTAAAAAAAGAAAATATATAAATTATTTGTCGATCTCGAGATTCGAACAGAACACCAGCAAAATATAATGACACACCCTGCCGATCTAGCCACCAAGACTCGCACCTCGAGAGCTTCTGAAGGGTCAAAGATTCTCATCACGACACGGCAATAAGTTTTAAGTATTGTGTAAATCTGGTTTTAAAAGCACAATGCTAAGAATATTAATAGATTCTGCGCATGTGCGCGAACTTGACTCTTAAAATTCCGATAAAATATAGAAATATTTTAAATTTATAATATTGTTTTGAAATATATGATTTGGAATGATTCATAGTAACGCTATGAATAATTGAGAAATAAAGATAAAATTTATTTAAAAAAAAAGAAAAATTATAAATTATTTGTCGATTTTGAGATTCGAACAGAAGACCAGCAAAATACTAAGACACACCCTGCCGATCTAGCCACCAAGACTCGTACCTCGAGAGCTTCTGAAGGGTCAAAGATTCTCATTACGACTCGGCAATAAGTTTTAAGTATTGTGTAAATCTGGTTTTAAAAGCATAATGCTAAGAATATTAATAGATTCTGCGCATGTGCGCGAACTTGACTCTTAAAATTCCGATAAAATATAGAAATATTTTAAATTTATAATATTGTTTTGAAATATATGATTTGGAATGATTCATAGTAACTCTATGAATAATGGAGAAATAAAGATAAAATTTATTTTAAAAAAAGAAAATATATAAATTATTTGTCGATCTCGAGATTCGAACAGAACACCAGCAAAATATAATGACACACCCTGCCGATCTAGCCACCAAGACTCGCACCTCGAGAGCTTCTGAAGGGTCAAAGATTCTCATCACGACACGGCAATAAGTTTTAAGTATTGTGTAAATCTGGTTTTAAAAGCACAATGCTAAGAATATTAATAGATTCTGCGCATGTGCGCGAACTTGACTCTTAAAATTCCGATAAAATATAGAAATATTTTAAATTTATAATATTGTTTTGAAATATATGATTTGGAATGATTCATAGTAACTCTATGAATAATGGAGAAATAAAGATAAAATTTATTTAAAAAAAAGAAAATATATAAATTATTTGTCGATCTCGAGATTCGAACAGAAGACCAGCAAAATACAATGACACGCCCTGCCGATCTAGCCACCAAGACTCGCGCCTCGAGAGCTTCTGAAGGGTCAAAGATTCTCATTACGACTCGGCAATAAGTTTTAAGTATTGTGTAAATCTGGTTTTAAAAGCACAATGGTAAGAATATTAATAGATTCTGCGCATGTGCGCGAACTTGACTCTTAAAATTCCGATAAAATATAGAAATATTTTAAATTTATAATATTGTTTTGAAATATATGATTTGGAATGATTCATAGTAACGCTATGAATAATGGAGAAATAAAGATAAAATTTATTTAAAAAAAAAAGAAAAATTATAAATTATTTGTCGATTTTGAGATTCGAACAGAAGACCAGCAAAATACAAAGACACACCCTGCCGATCTAGCCACCAAGACTCGTACCTCGAGAGCTTCTGAATGGTCAAAGACTCTTATTACGACTCGGCAATACGTTTTAAGTATTGTGTAAATCTGGTTTTAAAAGCATAATGCTAAGAATATTAATAGATTCTGCGCATGTGCGGGAACTTGACGCTTAAAATTCCGATAAAATATAGAAATATTTTAAATTTATAATATTGTTTTGAAATATAGGAATTGGAATGATTCATAGTAATGCTATGAATAATGGAGAAATATAGATAAAATTTATTTAAAAAAAAGAAAAATTATAAATTATTTGTCTCGATCTCGAGATTCGAACAGAAGACCAGCAAAATACAATGTCACACCCTGTAGATGTAGCCACCAAGACTCGCACATCGAGAGCTTCTGAAGGGTCAAAGACTCTTATTACGACTCGGCAATAAGTTTTAAGTATTGTGTAAATCTGGTTTTAAAAGCACAATGCTAAGTATATTAATAGATTCTGCGCATGTGCGCGAACTTGACTCTTAAAATTCCGATAAAATATAGAAATATTTTAAATTTATAATATTGTTTTGAAATATATGATTTGGAATGATTCATAGTAACTCTATGAATAATGGAGAAATAAAGATAAAATTTATTTTAAAAAAAGAAAATATATAAATTATTTTTCGATCTCGAGATTCGAACAGAAGACCAGCAAAATACAATGACACGCCCTGCCGATCTAGCCACCAAGACTCGCACATCGAGAGCTTCTGAATGGTCAAAGACTCTTATTACGACTCGGCAATAAGTTTTAAGTATTGTGTAAATCTGGTTTTAAAAGCACAATGCTAAGTATATTAATAGATTCTGCGCATGTGCGCGAACTTGACTCTTAAAATTCCGATAAAATATAGAAATATTTTAAATTTATAATATTGTTTTGAAATATATGATTTGGAATGATTCATAGTAACGCTATGAATAATTGAGAAATAAAGATAAAATTTATTTAAAAAAAAAGAAAAATTATAAATTATTTGTCGATTTTGAGATTCGAACAGAAGACCAGCAAAATACTAAGACACACCCTGCCGATCTAGCCACCAAGACTCGTACCTCGAGAGCTTCTGAAGGGTCAAAGATTCTCATTACGACTCGGCAATAAGTTTTAAGTATTGTGTAAATCTGGTTTTAAAAGCATAATGCTAAGAATATTAATAGATTCTGCGCATGTGCGCGAACTTGACTCTTAAAATTCCGATAAAATATAGAAATATTTTAAATTTATAATATTGTTTTGAAATATATGATTTGGAATGATTCATAGTAACTCTATGAATAATGGAGAAATAAAGATAAAATTTATTTTAAAAAAAGAAAATATATAAATTATTTGTCGATCTCGAGATTCGAACAGAACACCAGCAAAATATAATGACACACCCTGCCGATCTAGCCACCAAGACTCGCACCTCGAGAGCTTCTGAAGGGTCAAAGATTCTCATTACGACTCGGCAATAAGTTTTAAGTATTGTGTAAATCTGGTTTTAAAAGCACAATGCTAAGTATATTAATAGATTCTGCGCATGTGCGGGAACTTAACTCTTTAAATTCCGATAAAATATAGAAATATTTTAAATTTATAATATTGTTTTGAAATATATGAATTGGAATGATTCATAGTAATGCTATGAATAATGGAGAAATATAGATAAAATTTATTTAAAAAAAAGAAAAATTATAAATTATTTGTCTCGATCTCGAGATTCGAACAGAAGACCAGCAAAATACAATGTCACACCCTGTAGATGTAGCCACCAAGACTCGCACATCGAGAGCTTCTGAAGGGTCAAAGATTCTCATCACGACCCGGCAATAAGTTTTAAGTATTGTGTAAATCTGGTTTTAAAAGCACAATGCTAAGAATATTAATAGATTCTGCGCATGTGCGCGAACTTGACTCTTAAAATTCCGATAAAATATAGAAATATTTTAAATTTATAATATTGTTTTGAAATATATGATTTGGAATGATTCATAGTAACTCTATGAATAATGGAGAAATAAAGATAAAATTTATTTTAAAAAAAGAAAATATATAAATTATTTGTCGATCTCGAGATTCGAACAGAAGACCAGCAAAATACAATGACACGCCCTGCCGATCTAGCCACCAAGACTCGCGCCTCGAGAGCTTCTGAAGGGTCAAAGATTCTCATTACGACTCGGCAATAAGTTTTAAGTATTGTGTAAATCTGGTTTTAAAAGCATAATGCTAAGAATATTAATAGATTCTGCGCATGTGCGCGAACTTGACTCTTAAAATTCCGATAAAATATAGAAATATTTTAAATTTATAATATTGTTTTGAAATATATGATTTGGAATGATTCATAGTAACTCTATGAATAATGGAGAAATAAAGATAAAATTTATTTTAAAAAAAGAAAATATATAAATTATTTGTCGATCTCGAGATTCGAACAGAAGACCAGCAAAATACAATGACACGCCCTGCCGATCTAGCAACCAAGACTCGCACCTCGAGAGCTTCTGAAGGGTCAAAGATTCTCATTACGACTCGGCAATAAGTTTTAAGTATTGTGTAAATCTGGTTTTAAAAGCACAATGCTAAGAATATTAATAGATTCTGCGCATGTGCGCGAACTTGACTCTTAAAATTCCGATTAAATATAGAAATATTTTAAATTTATAATATTGTTTTGAAATATATGATTTGGAATGATTCATAGTAACGCTATGAATAATGGAGAAATAAAGATAAAATTTATTTAAAAAAAAAAAGAAAAATTATAAATTATTTGTCGATTTTGAGATTCGAACAGAAGACCAGCAAAATACAAAGACACACCCTGCCGATCTAGCCACCAAGACTCGTACCTCGAGAGCTTCTGAATGGTCAAAGACTCTTATTACGACTCGGCAATACGTTTTAAGTATTGTGTAAATCTGGTTTTAAAAGCATAATGCTAAGAATATTAATAGATTCTGCGCATGTGCGGGAACTTGACGCTTAAAATTCCGATAAAATATAGAAATATTTTAAATTTATAATATTGTTTTGAAATATAGGAATTGGAATGATTCATAGTAATGCTATGAATAATGGAGAAATATAGATAAAATTTATTTAAAAAAAAGAAAAATTATAAATTATTTGTCTCGATCTCGAGATTCGAACAGAAGACCAGCAAAATACAATGTCACACCCTGTAGATGTAGCCACCAAGACTCGCACATCGAGAGCTTCTGAATGGTCAAAGACTCTTATTACGACTCGGCAATAAGTTTTAAGTATTGTGTAAATCTGGTTTTAAAAGCACAATGCTAAGTATATTAATAGATTCTGCGCATGTGCGCGAACTTGACTCTTAAAATTCCGATAAAATATAGAAATATTTTAAATTTATAATATTGTTTTGAAATATATGATTTGGAATGATTCATAGTAACTCTATGAATAATGGAGAAATAAAGATAAAATTTATATTAAAAAAAGAAAATATATAAATTATTTGTCGATCTCGAGATTCGAACAGAAGACCAGCAAAATACAATGACACGCCCTGCCGATCTAGCCACCAAGACTCGCGCCTCGAGAGCTTCTGAAGGGTCAAAGATTCTCATTACGACTCGGCAATAAGTTTTAAGTATTGTGTAAATCTGGTTTTAAAAGCATAATGCTAAGAATATTAATAGATTCTGCGCATGTGCGCGAACTTGACTCTTAAAATTCCGATAAAATATAGAAATATTTTAAATTTATAATATTGTTTTGAAATATATGATTTGGAATGATTCATAGTAACTCTATGAATAATGGAGAAATAAAGATAAAATTTATTTTAAAAAAAGAAAATATATAAATTATTTGTCGATCTCGAGATTCGAACAGAACACCAGCAAAATATAATGACACACCCTGCCGATCTAGCCACCAAGACTCGCACCTCGAGAGCTTCTGAAGGGTCAAAGATTCTCATTACGACTCGGCAATAAGTTTTAAGTATTGTGTAAATCTGGTTTTAAAAGCACAATGCTAAGTATATTAATAGATTCTGCGCATGTGCAGGAACTTGACTCTTAAAATTCCGATAAAATATAGAAATATTTTAAATTTATAATATTGTTTTGAAATATATGATTTGGAAAGATTCATAGTAACGCTATGAATAATGGAGAAATAAAGATAAAATTTATTTAAAAAAAAAAGAAAAATTATAAATTATTTGTCGATTTTGAGATTCGAACAGAAGACCAGCAAAATACAAAGACACACCTTGCCGATCTAGCCACCAAGACTCGTACCTCGAGAGCTTCTGAATGGTCAAAGACTCTTATTACGACTCGGCAATAAGTTTTAAGTATTGTGTAAATCTGGTTTTAAAAGCATAATGCTAAGAATATTAATAGATTCTGCGCATGTGCGCGAACTTGACTCTTAAAATTCCCATAAAATATAGAAATATTTTAAATTTATAATATTGTTTTGAAATATATGATTTGGAATGATTCATAGTAACTCTATGAATAATGGAGAAATAAAGATAAAATTTATTTTAAAAAAAGAAAATATATAAATTATTTGTCGATCTCGAGATTCGAACAGAAGACCAGCAAAATATAATGACACACCCTGCCGATCTAGCCACCAAGACTCGCACCTCGAGAGCTTCTGAAGGGTCAAAGATTCTCATTACGACTCGGCAATAAGTTTTAAGTATTGTGTAAATCTGGTTTTAAAAGCACAATGCTAATTATATTAATAGATTCTGCGCATGTGCGGGAACTTGACTCTTAAAATTAAGATAAAATATAGAAATATTTTAAATTTATAATATTGTTTTGAAATATATGATTTGGAATGATTCATAGTAACGCTATGAATAATGGAGAAATAAAGATAAAATTTATTTAAAAAAAAAACAAAAATTATAAATTATTTGTCGATTTTGAGATTCGAACAGAAGACCAGCAAAATACAAAGACACACCCTGCCGATCTAGCCACCAAGACTCGTACCTCGAGAGCTTCTGAATGGTCAAAGACTCTTATTACGACTCGGCAATAAGTTTTAAGTATTGTGTAAATCTGGTTTTAAAAGCACAATGCTAAGTATATTAATAGATTCTGCGCATGTGCGCGAACTTGACTCTTAAAATTCCGATAAAATATAGAAATATTTTAAATTTATAATATTGTTTTGAAATATATGATTTGGAATGATTCATAGTAACTCTATGAATAATGGAGAAATAAAGATAAAATTTATTTTAAAAAAAGAAAATATATAAATTATTTGTCGATCTCGAGATTCGAACAGAAGACCAGCAAAATACAATGACACGCCCTGCCGATCTAGCCACCAAGACTCGCGCCTCGAGAGCTTCTGAATGGTCAAAGACTCTTATTACGACTCGGCAATAAGTTTTAAGTATTGTGTAAATCTGGTTTTAAAAGCACAATGCTAAGTATATTAATAGATTCTGCGCATGTGCGGGAACTTGACTCTTAAAATTCCGATAAAATATAGAAATATTTTAAATTTATAATATTGTTTTGAAATATATGATTTGGAATGATTCATAGTAACGCTATGAATAATGGAGAAATAAAGATAAAATTTAATTTAAAAAAAAAAAGAAAAATTATAAATTATTTGTCGATTTTGAGATTCGAACAGAAGACCAGCAAAATACAAAGACACACCCTGCCGATCTAGCCACCAAGACTCGTACCTCGAGAGCTTCTGAATGGTCAAAGACTCTTATTACGACTCGGCAATAAGTTTTAAGTATTGTGTAAATCTGGTTTTAAAAGCATAATGCTAAGAATATTAATAGATTCTGCGCATGTGCGGGAACTTGACTCTTAAAATTCCGATAAAATATAGAAATATTTTAAATTTATAATATTGTTTTGAAATATATGATTTGGAATGATTCATAGTAACGCTATGAATAATGGAAAAATAAAGATAAAATTTATTTAAAAAAAAAAGAAAAATTATAAATTATTTGTCGATTTTGAGATTCGAACAGAAGACCAGCAAAATACAAAGACACACCCTGCCGATCTAGCCACCAAGACTCGTACCTCGAGAGCTTCTGAATGGTCAAAGACTCTTATTACGACTCGGCAATAAGTTTTAAGTATTGTGTAAATCTGGTTTTAAAAGCACAATGCCAAGTATATTAATAGATTCTGCGCATGTGCGCGAACTTGACTCTTAAAATTCCGATAAAATATAGAAATATTTTAAATTTATAATATTGTTTTGAAATATATGATTTGGAATGATTCATAGTAACTCTATGAATAATGGAGAAATAAAGATAAAATTTATTTTAAAAAAAGAAAATATATAAATTATTTGTCGATCTCGAGATTCGAACAGAAGACCAGCAAAATACAATGACACGCCCTGCCGATCTAGCCACCAAGACTCGCGCCTCGAGAGCTTCTGAAGGGTCAAAGATTCTCATTACGACTCGGCAATAAGTTTTAAGTATTGTGTAAATCTGGTTTTAAAAGCATAATGCTAAGAATATTAATAGATTCTGCGCATGTGCGCGAACTTGACTCTTAAAATTCCGATAAAATATAGAAATATTTTAAATTTATAATATTGTTTTGAAATATATGATTTGGAATGATTCATAGTAACTCTATGAATAATGGAGAAATAAAGATAAAATTTATTTTAAAAAAAGAAAATATATAAATTATTTGTCGATCTCGAGATTCGAACAGAACACCAGCAAAATATAATGACACACCCTGCCGATCTAGCCACCAAGACTCGCACCTCGAGAGCTTCTGAAGGGTCAAAGATTCTCATTACGACTCGGCAATAAGTTTTAAGTATTGTGTAAATCTGGTTTTAAAAGCACAATGCTAATTATATTAATAGATTCTGCGCATGTGCGGGAACTTGACTCTTAAAATTAAGATAAAATATAGAAATATTTTAAATTTATAATATTGTTTTGAAATATATGATTTGGAATGATTCATAGTAACTCTATGAATAATGGAGAAATAAAGATAAAATTTATTTTAAAAAAAGAAAATATATAAATTATTTGTCGATCTCGAGATTCGAACAGAAGACCAGCAAAATACAATGACACGCCCTGCCGATCTAGCCACCAAGACTCGCGCCTCGAGAGCTTCTGAAGGGTCAAAGATTCTCATTACGACTCGGCAATAAGTTTTAAGTATTGTGTAAATCTGGTTTTAAAAGCATAATGCTAAGAATATTAATAGATTCTGCGCATGTGCGCGAACTTGACTCTTAAAATTCCGATAAAATATAGAAATATTTTAAATTTATAATATTGTTTTGAAATATATGATTTGGAATGATTCATAGTAACTCTATGAATAATGGAGAAATAAAGATAAAATTTATTTTAAAAAAAGAAAATATATAAATTATTTGTCGATCTCGAGATTCGAACAGAACACCAGCAAAATATAATGACACACCCTGCCGATCTAGCCACCAAGACTCGCACCTCGAGAGCTTCTGAAGGGTCAAAGATTCTCATTACGACTCGGCAATAAGTTTTAAGTATTGTGTAAATCTGGTTTTAAAAGCACAATGCTAAGTATATTAATAGATTCTGCGCATGTGCGGGAACTTGACTCTTAAAATTCCATAAAATATAGAAATATTTTAAATTTATAATATTGTTTTGAAATATATGATTTGGAATGATTCATAGTAACGCTATGAATAATGGAGAAATAAAGATAAAATTTATTTAAAAAAAAAGAAAAATTATAAATTATTTGTCGATTTTGAGATTCGAACAGAAGACCAGCAAAATACAAAGACACACCCTGCCGATCTAGCCACCAAGACTCGTACCTCGAGAGCTTCTGAATGGTCAAAGACTCTTATTACGACTCGGCAATAAGTTTTAAGTATTGTGTAAATCTGGTTTTAAAAGCATAATGCTAAGAATATTAATAGATTCTGCGCATGTGCGCGAACTTGACTCTTAAAATTCCCATAAAATATAGAAATATTTTAAATTTATAATATTGTTTTGAAATATATGATTTGGAATGATTCATAGTAACTCTATGAATAATGGAAAAATAAAGATAAAATTTTTTTTAAAAAAAGAAAATATATAAATTATTTGTTGATCTCGAGATTCGAACAGAAGACCAGCAAAATATAATGACACACCCTGCCGATCTAGCCACCAAGACTCGCACCTCGAGAGCTTCTGAAGGGTCAAAGATTCTCATTACGACTCGGCAATAAGTTTTAAGTATTGTGTAAATCTGGTTTTAAAAGCACAATGCTAAGTATATTAATAGATTCTGCGCATGTGCGGGAACTTGACTCTTAAAATTCCGATAAAATATAGAAATATTTTAAATTTATAATATTGTTTTGAAATATATGATTTGGAATGATTCATAGTAACGCTATGAATAATGGAGAAATAAAGATAAAATTTATTTAAAAAAAAAAAAAAATTATAAATTATTTGTCGATTTTGAGATTCGAACAGAAGACCAGCAAAATACAAAGACACACCCTGCCGATCTAGCCACCAAGACTCGTACCTCGAGAGCTTCTGAATGGTCAAAGACTCTTATTACGACTCGGCAATAAGTTTTAAGTATTGTGTAAATCTGGTTTTAAAAGCATAATGCTAAGAATATTAATAGATTCTGCGCATGTGCGGGAACTTGACTCTTAAAATTCCGATAAAATATAGAAATATTTTAAATTTATAATATTGTTTTGAAATATATGATTTGGAATGATTCATAGTAACGCTATGAATAATGGAGAAATAAAGATAAAATTTATTTAAAAAAAAAGAAAAATTATAAATTATTTGTCGATTTTGAGATTCGAACAGAAGACCAGCAAAATACAAAGACACACCCTGCCGATCTAGCCACCAAGACTCGTACCTCGAGAGCTTCTGAATGGTCAAAGACTCTTATTACGACTCGGCAATAAGTTTTAAGTATTGTGTAAATCTGGTTTTAAAAGCATAATGCTAAGAATATTAATAGATTCTGCGCATGTGCGCGAACTTGACTCTTAAAATTCCCATAAAATATAGAAATATTTTAAATTTATAATATTGTTTTGAAATATATGATTTGGAATGATTCATAGTAACTCTATGAATAATGGAGAAATAAAGATAAAATTTATTTTAAAAAAAGAAAATATATAAATTATTTGTCGATCTCGAGATTCGAACAGAACACCAGCAAAATATAATGACACACCCTGCCGATCTAGCCACCAAGACTCGCACCTCGAGAGCTTCTGAAGGGTCAAAGATTCTCATTACGACTCGGCAATAAGTTTTAAGTATTGTGTAAATCTGGTTTTAAAAGCACAATGCTAAGTATATTAATAGATTCTGCGCATGTGCGGGAACTTGACTCTTAAAATTCCGATAAAATATAGAAATATTTTAAATTTATAATATTGTTTTGAAATATATGATTTGGAATGATTCATAGTAACGCTATGAATAATGGAGAAATAAAGATAAAATTTATTTAAAAAAAAAGAAAAATTATAAATTATTTGTCGATTTTGAGATTCGAACAGAAGACCAGCAAAATACAATGACACGCCCTGCCGATCTAGCCACCAAGACTCGCGCCTCGAGAGCTTCTGAAGGGTCAAAGATTCTCATTACGACTCGGCAATAAGTTTTAATTATTGTGTAAATCTGGTTTTAAAAGCATAATGCTAAGAATATTAATAGATTCTGCGCATGTGCGCGAACTTGACTCTTAAAATTCCGATAAAATATAGAAATATTTTAAATTTATAATATTGTTTTGAAATATATGATTTGGAATGATTCATAGTAACGCTATGAATAATGGAGAAATAAAGATAAAATTTATTTTAAAAAAAGAAAATATATAAATTATTTGTCGATCTCGAGATTCGAACAGAACACCAGCAAAATATAATGACACACCCTGCCGATCTAGCCACCAAGACTCGCACCTCGAGAGCTTCTGAAGGGTCAAAGATTCTCATTACGACTCGGCAATAAGTTTTAAGTATTGTGTAAATCTGGTTTTAAAAGCACAATGCTAAGTATATTAATAGATTCTGCGCATGTGCGGGAACTTGACTCTTAAAATTAAGATAAAATATAGAAATATTTTAAATTTATAATATTGTTTTGAAATATATGATTTGGAATGATTCATAGTAACGCTATGAATAATGGAGAAATAAAGATAAAATTTATTTTAAAAAAAAGAAAAATTATAAATTATTTGTCGATTTTGAGATTCGAACAGAAGACCAGCAAAATACAAAGACACACCCTGCCGATCTAGCCACCAAGACTCATACCTCGAGAGCTTCTGAATGGTCAAAGACTCTTATTACGACTCGGCAATAAGTTTTAAGTATTGTGTAAATCTGGTTTTAAAAGCATAATGCTAAGAATATTAATAGATTCTGCGCATGTGCGCGAACTTGACTCTTAAAATTCCCATAAAATATAGAAATATTTTAAATTTATAATATTGTTTTGAAATATATGATTTGGAATGATTCATAGTAACTCTATGAATAATGGAGAAATAAAGATAAAATTTTTTTTAAAAAAAGAAAATATATAAATTATTTGTTGATCTCGAGATTCGAACAGAAGACCAGCAAAATATAATGACACACCCTGCCGATCTAGCCACCAAGACTCGCACCTCGAGAGCTTCTGAAGGGTCAAAGATTCTCATTACGACTCGGCAATAAGTTTTAAGTATTGTGTAAATCTGGTTTTAAAAGCACAATGCTAATTATATTAATAGATTCTGCGCATGTGCGGGAACTTGACTCTTAAAATTAAGATAAAATATAGAAATATTTTAAATTTATAATATTGTTTTGAAATATATGATTTGGAATGATTCATAGTAACTCTATGAATAATGGAGAAATAAAGATAAAATTTATTTTAAAAAAAGAAAATATATAAATTATTTGTCGATCTCGAGATTCGAACAGAAGACCAGCAAAATACAAAGACACACCCTGCCGATCTAGCCACCAAGACTCGTACCTCGAGAGCTTCTGAATGGTCAAAGATTCTTATTACGACTCGGCAATAAGTTTTAAGTATTGTGTAAATCTGGTTTTAAAAGCACAATGCTAAGTATATTAATAGATTCTGCGCATGTGCGCGAACTTGACTCTTAAAATTCCGATAAAATATAGAAATATTTTAAATTTATAATATTGTTTTGAAATATATGATTTGGAATGATTCATAGTAACTCTATGAATAATGGAGAAATAAAGATAAAATTTATTTTAAAAAAAGTAAATATATAAATTATTTGTCGATCTCGAGATTCGAACAGAAGACCAGCAAAATACAATGACACGCCCTGCCGATCTAGCCACCAAGACTCGCGTCTCGAGAGCTTCTGAAGGGTCAAAGATTCTCATTACGACTCGGCAATAAGTTTTAAGTATTGTGTAAATCTGGTTTTAAAAGCATAATGCTAAGAATATTAATAGATTCTGCGCATGTGCGCGAACTTGACTCTTAAAATTCCGATAAAATATAGAAATATTTTAAATTTATAATATTGTTTTGAAATATATGATTTGGAATGATTCATAGTAACTCTATGAATAATGGAGAAATAAAGATAAAATTTATTTTAAAAAAAGAAAATATATAAATTATTTGTCGATCTCGAGATTCGAACAGAACACCAGCAGAATATAATGACACACCCTGCCGATCTAGCCACCAAGACTCGCACCTCGAGAGCTTCTGAAGGGTCAAAGATTCTCATTACGACTCGGCAATGAGTTTTAAGTATTGTGTAAATCTGGTTTTAAAAGCACAATGCTAAGTATATTAATAGATTCTGCGCATGTGCGGGAACTTGACTCTTAAAATTCCGATAAAATATAGAAATATTTTAAATTTATAATATTGTTTTGAAATACATGATTTGGAATGATTCATAGTAACTCTATGAATAATGGAGAAATAAAGATAAAATTTATTTTAAAAAAAGTAAATATATAAATTATTTGTCGATCTCGAGATTCGAACAGAAGACCAGCAAAATACAATGACACGCCCTGCCGATCTAGCCACCAAGACTCGCGCCTCGAGAGCTTCTGAAGGGTCAAAGATTCTCATTACGACTCGGCAATAAGTTTTAAGTATTGTGTAAATCTGGTTTTAAAAGCATAATGCTAAGAATATTAATAGATTCTGCGCATGTGCGCGAACTTGACTCTTAAAATTCCGATAAAATATAGAAATATTTTAAATTTATAATATTGTTTTGAAATATATGATTTGGAATGATTCATAGTAACTCTATGAATAATGGAGAAATAAAGATAAAATTTATTTTAAAAAAAGAAAATATATAAATTATTTGTCGTTCTCGAGATTCGAACAGAAGACCAGCAAAATATAATGACACACCCTGCCCATCTAGCCACCAAGACTCGCACCTCGAGAGCTTCTGAAGGGTCAAAGATTCTCATTACGACTCGGCAATACGTTTTAAGTATTGTGTAAATCTGGTTTTAAAAGCACAATGCTAAGTATATTAATAGATTCTGCGCATGTGCGGGAACTTGACTCTTAAAATTTCGATAAAATATAGAAATATTTTAAATTTATAATATTGTTTTGAAATATATGATTTGGAATGATTCATAGTAACGCTATGAATAATGGAGAAATAAAGATAAAATTTATTTAAAAAAAAAAGAAAAATTATAAATTATTTGTCGATTTTGAGATTCGAACAGAAGACCAGCAAAATACAAAGACACACCCTGCCGATCTAGCCACCAAGACTCGTTCCTCGAGAGCTTCTGAATGGTCAAAGACTCTTATTACGACTCGGCAATAAGTTTTAAGTATTGTGTAAATCTGGTTTTAAAAGCATAATGCTAAGAATATTAATAGATTCTGCGCATGTGCGCGAACTTGACTCTTAAAATTCCGATAAAATATAGAAATATTTTAAATTTATAATATTGTTTTGAAATATATGATTTGGAATGATTCATAGTAACTCTATGAATAATGGAGAAATAAAGATAAAATTTATTTTAAAAAAAGAAAATATATAAATTATTTGTCGATCTCGAGATTCGAACAGAAGACCAGCAAAATACAATGACACGCCCTGCCGATCTAGCCACCAAGACTCGCGCCTCGAGAGCTTCTGAAGGGTCAAAGATTCTCATTACGACTCGGCAATAAGTTTTAAGTATTGTGTAAATCTGGTTTTAAAAGCATAATGCTAAGAATATTAATAGATTCTGCGCATGTGCGCGAACTTGACTCTTAAAATTCCGATAAAATATAGAAATATTTTAAATTTATAATATTGTTTTGAAATATATGATTTGGAATGATTCATAGTAACTCTATGAATAATGGAGAAATAAAGATAAAATTTATTTTAAAAAAAGAAAATATATAAATTATTTGTCGTTCTCGAGATTCGAACAGAAGACCAGCAAAATATAATGACACACCCTGCCCATCTAGCCACCAAGACTCGCACCTCGAGAGCTTCTGAAGGGTCAAAGATTCTCATTACGACTCGGCAATACGTTTTAAGTATTGTGTAAATCTGGTTTTAAAAGCACAATGCTAAGTATATTAATAGATTCTGCGCATGTGCGGGAACTTGACTCTTAAAATTCCGATAAAATATAGAAATATTTTAAATTTATAATATTGTTTTGAAATATATGATTTGGAATGATTCATAGTAACGCTATGAATAATGGAGAAATAAAGATAAAATTTATTTAAAAAAAAAAGAAAAATTATAAATTATTTGTCGATTTTGAGATTCGAACAGAAGACCAGCAAAATACAAAGACACACCCTGCCGATCTAGCCACCAAGACTCGTTCCTCGAGAGCTTCTGAATGGTCAAAGACTCTTATTACGACTCGGCAATAAGTTTTAAGTATTGTGTAAATCTGGTTTTAAAAGCATAATGCTAAGAATATTAATAGATTCTGCGCATGTGCGCGAACTTGACTCTTAAAATTCCGATAAAATATAGAAATATTTTAAATTTATAATATTGTTTTGAAATATATGATTTGGAATGATTCATAGTAACTCTATGAATAATGGAGAAATAAAGATAAAATTTATTTTAAAAAAAGAAAATATATAAATTATTTGTCGATCTCGAGATTCGAACAGAAGACCAGCAAAATACAATGACACGCCCTGCCGATCTAGCCACCAAGACTCGCGCCTCGAGAGCTTCTGAAGGGTCAAAGATTCTCATTACGACTCGGCAATAAGTTTTAAGTATTGTGTAAATCTGGTTTTAAAAGCATAATGCTAAGAATATTAATAGATTCTGCGCATGTGCGCGAACTTGACTCTTAAAATTCCGATAAAATATAGAAATATTTTAAATTTATAATATTGTTTTGAAATATATGATTTGGAATGATTCATAGTAACTCTATGAATAATGGAGAAATAAAGATAAAATTTATTTTAAAAAAAGAAAATATATAAATTATTTGTCTCGATCTCGAGATTCGAACAGAAGACCAGCAAAATGCAATGTCACACCCTGTAGATTTAGCCACCAAGACTCGCACATCGAGAGCTTCTGAAGGGTCAAAGATTCTCATTACGACTCGGCAATAAGTTTTAAGTATTGTGTAAATCTGGTTTTAAAAGCCCAATGCTAAGTATATTAATAGATTCTGCGCATGTGCGGGAACTTGACTCTTAAAATTCCGATAAAATATAGAAATATTTTAAATTTATAATATTGTTTTGAAATATATGATTTGGAATGATTCATAGTAACTCTATGAATAATGGAGAAATAAAGATAAAATTTATTTTAAAAAAAGAAAATATATAAATTATTTGTCGATCTCGAGATTCGAACAGAAGACCAGCAAAATACAATTACACGCCCTGCCGATCTAGCCACCAAGACTCGCACCTCGAGAGCTTCTGAAGGGTCAAAGATTCTCATTACGACTCGGCAATAAGTTTTAAGTATTGTGTAAATCTGGTTTTAAAAGCACAATGCTAAGTATATTAATAGATTCTGCGCATGTGCGGGAACTTGACTCTTAAAATTCCGATAAAATATAGAAATATTTTAAATTTATAATATTGTTTTGAAATATATGATTTGGAATGATTCATAGTAACGCTATGAATAATGGAGAAATAAAGATAAAATTTATTTAAAAAAAAAGAAAAATTATAAATTATTTGTCGATTTCGAGATTCGAACAGAAGACCAGCAAAACACAAAGACACACCCTGCCGATCTAGCCACCAAGACTCGTACCTCGAGAGCTTCTGAATGGTCAAAGACTCTTATTACGACTCGGCAATAAGTTTTAAGTATTGTGTAAATCTGGTTTTAAAAGCATAATGCTAAGAATATTAATAGATTCTGCGCATGTGCGCGAACTTGACTCTTAAAATTCCGATAAAATATAGAAATATTTTAAATTTATAATATTGTTTTGAAATATATGATTTGGAATGATTCATAGTAAATCTATGAATAATGGAGAAATAAAGATAAAATTTATTTTAAAAAAAGAAAATATATAAATTATTTGTCGATCTCGAGATTCGAACAGAAGACCAGCAAAATATAATGACACACCCTGCCGATCCAGCCACCAAGACTCGCACCACGAGAGCTTCTGAAGGGTCAAAGATTCTCATTACGACTCGGCAATAAGTTTTAAGTATTGTGTAAATCTGGTTTTAAAAGCACAATGCTAAGTATATTAATAGATTCTGCGCATGTGCGCGAACTTTACTCTTAAAATTCCGATAAAATATAGAAATATTTTAAATTTATAATATTGTTTTGAAATATATGATTTGGAATGATTCATAGTAACTCTATGAATAATGGAGAAATAAAGATAAAATTTATTTTAAAAAAAGAAAATATATAAATTATTTGTCGATCTCGAGATTCGAACAGAAGACCAGCAAAATACAATGACACGCCCTGCCGATCTAGCCACCAAGACTCGCACCTCGAGAGCTTCTGAAGGGTCAAAGATTCTCATTACGACTCGGCAATAAGTTTTAAGTATTGTGTAAATCTGGTTTTAAAAGCACAATGCTAAGTATATTAATAGATTCTGCGCATGTGCGGGAACTTGACTCTTAAAATTCCGATAAAATATAGAAATATTTTAAATTTATAATATTGTTTTGAAATATATGATTTGGAATGATTCATAGTAACGCTATGAATAATGGAGAAATAAAGATAAAATTTATTTAAAAAAAAAAAAATTATAAATTATTTGTCGATTTTGAGATTCGAACAGAAGACCAGCAAAATACAAAGACACACCCTGCCGATCTAGCCACCAAGACTCGTTCCTCGAGAGCTTCTGAATGGTCAAAGACTCTTATTACGACTCGGCAATAAGTTTTAAGTATTGTGTAAATCTGGTTTTAAAAGCATAATGCTAAGAATATTAATAGATTCTGCGCATGTGCGCGAACTTGACTCTTAAAATTCCGATAAAATATAGAAATATTTTAAATTTATAATATTGTTTTGAAATATATGATTTGGAATGATTCATAGTAACTCTATGAATAATGGAGAAATAAAGATAAAATTTATTTTAAAAAAAGAAAATATATAAATTATTTGTCGATCTCGAGATTCGAACAGAAGACCAGCAAAATACAATGACACGCCCTGCTGATCTAGCCACCAAGACTCGCGCCTCGAGAGCTTCTGAAGGGTCAAAGATTCTCATTACGACTCGGCAATAAGTTTTAAGTATTGTGTAAATCTGGTTTTAAAAGCATAATGCTAAGAATATTAATAGATTCTGCGCATGTGCGCGAACTTGACTCTTAAAATTCCGATAAAATATAGAAATATTTTAAATTTATATTATTGTTTTGAAATATATGATTTGGAATAATTCATAGTAACTCTATGAATAATGGAGAAATAAAGATAAAATTTATTTTAAAAAAAGAAAATATATAAATTATTTGTCGATCTCGAGATTCGAACAGAAGACCAGCAAAATATAATGACACACCCTGCCGATCTAGCCACCAAGACTCGCACCTCGAGAGCTTCTGAAGGGTCAAAGATTCTCATTACGACTCGGCAATAAGTTTTAAGTATTGTGTAAATCTGGTTTTAAAAGCACAATGCTAAGTATATAAATAGATTCTGCGCATGTGCGGGAACTTGACTCTTAAAATTCCGATAAAATATAGAAATATTTTAAATTTATAATATTGTTTTGAAATATATGAATTGGAATGATTCATAGTAATGCTATGAATAATGGAGAAATATAGATAAAATTTATTTAAAAAAAGAAAAATTATAAATTATTTGTCTCGATCTCGAGATTCGAACAGAAGACCAGCAAAATACAATGTCACACCCTGTAGATGTAGCCACCAAGACTCGCACATCGAGAGCTTCTGAAGGGTCAAAGATTCTCATGACGACCCGGCAATAAGTTTTAAGTATTGTGTAAATCTGGTTTTAAAAGCACAATGCTAAAAAAATTAATAGATTCTGCGCATGTGCGCGAACTTGACTCTTAAAATTCCGATAAAATATAGAAATATTTTAAATTTATAATATTGTTTTGAAATATATGATTTGGAATGATTCATAGTAACTCTATGAATAATGGAGAAATAAAGATAAAATTTATTTTAAAAAAAGAAAATATATAAATTATTTGTCGATCTCGAGATTCGAACAGAAGACCAGCAAAATACAATGACACGCCCTGCCGATCTAGCCACCAAGACTCGCACCTCGAGAGCTTCTGAAGGGTCAAAGATTCTCATTACGACTCGGCAATAAGTTTTAAGTATTGTGTAAATCTGGTTTTAAAAGCACAATGCTAAGTATATTAATAGATTCTGCGCATGTGCGGGAACTTGACTCTTAAAATTCCGATAAAATATAGAAATATTTTAAATTTATAATATTGTTTTGAAATATATGATTTGGAATGATTCATAGTAACGCTATGAATAATGGAGAAATAAAGATAAAATTTATTTAAAAAAAAAGAAAAATTATAAATTATTTGTCGATTTCGAGATTCGAACAGAAGACCAGCAAAACACAAAGACACACCCTGCCGATCTAGCCACCAAGACTCGTACCTCGAGAGCTTCTGAATGGTCAAAGACTCTTATTACGACTCGGCAATAAGTTTTAAGTATTGTGTAAATCTGGTTTTAAAAGCATAATGCTAAGAATATTAATAGATTCTGCGCATGTGCGCGAACTTGACTCTTAAAATTCCGATAAAATATAGAAATATTTTAAATTTATAATATTGTTTTGAAATATATGATTTGGAATGATTCATAGTAACTCTATGAATAATGGAGAAATAAAGATAAAATTTATTTTAAAAAAAGAAAATATATAAATTATTTGTCGATCTCGAGATTCGAACAGAAGACCAGCAAAATACAATGACACGCCCTGCCGATCTAGCCACCAAGACTCGCGCCTCGAAAGCTTCTGAAGGGTCAAAGATTCTCATTACGACTCGGCAATAAGTTTTAAGTATTGTGTAAATCTGGTTTTAAAAGCATAATGCTAAGAATATTAATAGATTCTGCGCATGTGCGCGAACTTGACTCTTAAAATTCCGATAAAATATAGAAATATTTTAAATTTATAATATTGTTTTGAAATATATGATTTGGAATGATTCATAGTAACTCTATGAATAATGGAGAAATAAAGATAAAATTTATTTTAAAAAAAGAAAATATATAAATTATTTGTCGATCTCGAGATTCGAACAGAAGACCAGCAAAATACAATGACACGCCCTGCTGATCTAGCCACCAAGACTCGCGCCTCGAGAGCTTCTGAAGGGTCAAAGATTCTCATTAAGACTCGGCAATAAGTTTTAAGTATTGTGTAAATCTGGTTTTAAAAGCATAATGCTAAGAATATTAATAGATTCTGCGCATGTGCGCGAACTTGACTCTTAAAATTCCGATAAAATATAGAAATATTTTAAATTTATATTATTGTTTTGAAATATATGATTTGGAATAATTCATAGTAACTCTATGAATAATGGAGAAATAAAGATAAAATTTATTTTAAAAAAAGAAAATATATAAATTATTTGTCGATCTCGAGATTCGAACAGAAGACCAGCAAAATATAATGACACACCCTGCCGATCTAGCCACCAAGACTCGCACCTCGAGAGCTTCTGAAGGGTCAAAGATTCTCATTACGACTCGGCAATAAGTTTTAAGTATTGTGTAAATCTGGTTTTAAAAGCACAATGCTAAGTATATTAATAGATTCTGCGCATGTGCGGGAACTTGACTCTTAAAATTCCGATAAAATATAGAAATATTTTAAATTTATAATATTGTTTTGAAATATATGAATTGGAATGATTCATAGTAATGCTATGAATAATGGAGAAATATAGATAAAATTTATTTAAAAAAAGAAAAATTATAAATTATTTGTCTCGATCTCGAGATTCGAACAGAAGACCAGCAAAATACAATGTCACACCCTGTAGATGTAGCCACCAAGACTCGCACATCGAGAGCTTCTGAAGGGTCAAAGATTCTCATGACGACCCGGCAATAAGTTTTAAGTATTGTGTAAATCTGGTTTTAAAAGCACAATGCTAAAAAAATTAATAGATTCTGCGCATGTGCGCGAACTTGACTCTTAAAATTCCGATAAAATATAGAAATATTTTAAATTTATAATATTGTTTTGAAATATATGATTTGGAATGATTCATAGTAACTCTATGAATAATGGAGAAATAAAGATAAAATTTATTTTAAAAAAGAAAATATATAAATTATTTGTCGATCTCGAGATTCGAACAGAAGACCAGCAAAATACAATGACACGCCCTGCCGATCTAGCCACCAAGACTCGCACCTCGAGAGCTTCTGAAGGGTCAAAGATTCTCATTACGACTCGGCAATAAGTTTTAAGTATTGTGTAAATCTGGTTTTAAAAGCATAATGCTAAGAATATTAATAGATTCTGCGCATGTGCGCGAACTTGACTCTTAAAATTCCGATAAAATATAGAAATATTTTAAATTTATAATATTGTTTTGAAATATATGATTTGGAATGATTCATAGTAACTCTATGAATAATGGAGAAATAAAGATAAAATTTATTTTAAAAAAAGAAAATATATAAATTATTTGTCGATCTCGAGATTCGAACAGAAGACCAGCAAAATATAATGACACACCCTGCCGATCTAGCCACCAAGACTCGCACCTCGAGAGCTTCTGAAGGGTCAAAGATTCTCATTACGACTCGGCAATAAGTTTTAAGTATTGTGTAAATCTGGTTTTAAAAGCACAATGCTAAGTATATTAATAGATTCTGCGCATGTGCGGGAACTTGACTCTTAAAATTCCGATAAAATATAGAAATATTTTAAATTTATAATATTGTTTTGAAATATATGATTTGGAATGATTCATAGTAACGCTATGAATAATGGAGAAATAAAGATAAAATTTATTTAAAAAAAAAAAAAGAAAATTATAAATTATTTGTCGATTTTGAGATTCGAACAGAAGACCAGCAAAATACAAAGACACACCCTGCCGATCTAGTTACCAAGACTCGTTCCTCGAGAGCTTCTGAATGGCCAAAGACTCTTATTACGACTCGGCAATAAGTTTTAAGTATTGTGTAAATCTGGTTTTAAAAGCATAATGCTAAGAATATTAATAGATTCTGCGCATGTGCGCGAACTTGACTCTTAAAATTCCGATAAAATATAGAAATATTTTAAATTTATAATATTGTTTTGAAATATATGATTTGGAATGATTCATAGTAACTCTATGAATAATGGAGAAATAAAGATAAAATTTATTTTAAAAAAAGAAAATATATAAATTATTTGTCGATCTCGAGATTCGAACAGAAGACCAGCAAAATACAATGACACGCCCTGCCGATCTAGCCACCAAGACTCGCGCCTCGAGAGCTTCTGAAGGGTCAAAGATTCTCATTACGACTCGGCAATAAGTTTTAAGTATTGTGTAAATCTGGTTTTAAAAGCATAATGCTAAGAATATTAATAGATTCTGCGCATGTGCGCGAACTTGACTCTTAAAATTCCGATAAAATATAGAAATATTTTAAATTTATAATATTGTTTTGAAATATATGATTTGGAATGATTCATAGTAACTCTATGAATAATGGAGAAATAAAGATAAAATTTATTTTAAAAAAAGAAAATATATAAATTATTTGTCGATCTCGAGATTCGAACAGAAGACCAGCAAAATATAATGACACACCCTGCCGATCTAGCCACCAAGACTCGCGCCTCGAGAGCTTCTGAAGGGTCAAAGATTCCATTACGACTCGGCAATAAGTTTTAAGTATTGTGTAAATCTGGTTTTAAAAGCATAATGCTAAGAATATTAATAGATTCTGCGCATGTGCGCGAACTTGACTCTTAAAATTCCGATAAAATATAGAAATATTTTAAATTTATAATATTGTTTTGAAATATATGATTTGGAATGATTCATAGTAACTCTATGAATAATGGAGAAATAAAGATAAAATTTATTTTAAAAAAAGAAAATATATAAATTATTTGTCGATCTCGAGATTCGAACAGAAGACCAGCAAAATATAATGACACACCCTGCCGATCTAGCCACCAAGACTCGCACCTCGAGAGCTTCTGAAGGGTCAAAGATTCTCATTACGACTCCGCAATAAGTTTTAAGTATTGTGTAAATCTGGTTTTAAAAGCACAATGCTAAGTATATTAATAGATTCTGCGCATGTGCGGGAACTTGACTCTTAAAATTCAGATAAAATATAGAAATATTTTAAATTTATAATATTGTTTTGAAATATATGATTTGGAATGATTCATAGTAACGCTATGAATAATGGAGAAATAAAGATAAAATTTATTTAAAAAAAAAAAGAAAAATTATAAATTATTTGTCGATTTTGAGATTCGAACAGAAGACCAGCAAAATACAAAGACACACCCTGCCGATCTAGCCACCAAGACTCGTTCCTCAAGAGCTTCTGAATGGTCAAAGACTCTTATTACGACTCGGCAATAAGTTTTAAGTATTGTGTAAATCTGGTTTTAAAAGCATAATGCTAAGAATATTAATAGATTCTGCGCATGTGCGCGAACTTGACTCTTAAAATTCCTATAAAATATAGAAATATTTTAAATTTATAATATTGTTTTGAAATATATGATTTGGAATGATTCATAGTAACTCTATGAATAATGGAGAAATAAAGATAAAGTTTATTTTAAAAAAAGAAAATATATAAGTTATTTGTCGATCTCGAGATTCGAACAGAAGACCAGCAAAATACAATGACACGCCCTGCTGATCTAGCCACCAAGACTCGCGCCTCGAGAGCTTCTGAAGGGTCAAAGATTCTCATTACGACTCGGCAATAAGTTTTAAGTATTGTGTAAATCTGGTTTTAAAAGCATAATGCTAAGAATATTAATAGATTCTGCGCATGTGCGCGAACTTGACTCTTAAAATTCCGATAAAATATAGAAATATTTTAAATTTATAATATTGTTTTGAAATATATGATTTGGAATGATTCATAGTAACTCTATGAATAATGGAGAAATAAAGATAAAATTTATTTTAAAAAAAGAAAATATATAAATTATTTGTCGATCTCGAGATTCGAACAGAAGACCAGCAAAATATAATGACACACCCTGCCGATCTAGCCACCAAGACTCGCACCTCGAGAGCTTCTGAAGGGTCAAAGATTCTCATTACGACTCGGCAATAAGTTTTAAGTATTGTGTAAATCTGGTTTTAAAAGCACAACGCTAAGTATATTAATAGATTCTGCGCATGTGCGGGAACTTGACTCTTAAAATTCCGATAAAATATAGAAATATTTTAAATTTATAATATTGTTTTGAAATATATGAATTGGAATGATTCATAGTAATGCTATGAATAATGGAGAAATATAGATAAAATTTATTTAAAAAAAGAAAAATTATAAATTATTTGTCTCGATCTCGAGATTCGAACAGAAGACCAGTAAAATACAATGTCACACCCTGTAGATGTAGCCACCAAGACTCGCACCTCGAGAGCTTCTGAAGGGTCAAAGATTCTCATTACGACTCGGCAATAAGTTTTAAGTATTGTGTAAATCTGGTTTTAAAAGCACAATGCTAAGTATATTAATAGATTCTGCGCATGTGCGGGAACTTGACTCTTAAAATTCCGATAAAATATAGAAATATTTTAAATTTATAATATTGTTTTGAAATATATGATTTGGAATGATTCATAGTAACGCTATGAATAATGGAGAAATAAAGATAAAATTTATTTAAAAAAAAAAAAAAGAAAAATTATAAATTATTTGTCGATTTTGAGATTCGAACAGAAGACCAGCAAAATACAAAGACACACCCTGCCGATCTAGCCACCAAGACTCGTTCCTCGAGAGCTTCTGAATGGTCAAAGACTCTTATTACGACTCGGCAATAAGTTTTAAGTATTGTGTAAATCTGGTTTTAAAAGCATAATGCTAAGAATATTAATAGATTCTGCGCATGTGCGCGAACTTGACTCTTAAAATTCCGATAAAATATAGAAATATTTTAAATTTATAATATTGTTTTGAAATATATGATTTGGAATGATTCATAGTAACTCTATGAATCATGGAGAAATAAAGATAAAATTTATTTTAAAAAAAGAAAATATATAAATTATTTGTCGATCTCGAGATTCGAACAGAAGACCAGCAAAATACAATGACACGCCCTGCTGATCTAGCCACCAAGACTCGCGCCTTGAGAGCTTCTGAAGGGTCAAAGATTCTCATTACGACTCGGCAATAAGTTTTAAGTATTGTGTAAATCTGGTTTTAAAAGCATAATGCTAAGAATATTAATAGATTCTGCGCATGTGCGCGAACTTGACTCTTAAAATTCCGATAAAATATAGAAATATTTTAAATTTATAATATTGTTTTGAAATATATGATTTGGAATGATTCATAGTAACTCTATGAATAATGGAGAAATAAAGATAAAATTTATTTAAAAAAAAGAAAAATTATAAATTATTTGTCGATCTCGAGATTCGAACAGAAGACCAGCAAAATACAATGACACACCTTGCAGATCTAGCCACCAAGACTCGTACCTCGACAGCTTCTGAAGGGTCAAAGATTCTCATTACGACTCGGCAATAAGTTTTAAGTATTGTGTAAATCTGGTTTTAAAAGCACAATGCTAAGAATATTAATAGATTCTGCGCATGTGCGGGTACTTGACTCTTAAAATTCCGATAAAATATAGAAATATTTTAAATTTATAATATTGTTTTGAAATATATGGTTTGGAATGTTTCATAGTAACTCTATAAAAAATGGAGAAATAAAGAAAAAATTTATTTAAAAAAAAGAAAAATTATAAATTATTTGTCGATCTCGAGATTCGAACAGAAGACCAGCAAAATACAATGACACGCCCTGCCGATCTAGCCACCAAGACTCGCACCTCGAGAGCTTCTGAAGGGTCAAAGATTCTCATTACGACTCGGCAATAAGTTTTAAGTATTGTGTAAATCTGGTTTTAAAAGCACAATGCTAAGTATATTAATAGATTCTGCGCATTTGCGGGAACTTGACTCTTAAAATTCCGATAAAATATAGAAATATTTTAAATTTATAATATTGTTTTGAAATATATGATTTGGAATGATTCATAGTAACGCTATGAATAATGGAGAAATAAAGATAAAATTTATTTAAAAAAAAAAGAAAAATCATAAATTATTTGTCGATTTTGAGATTCGAACAGAAGACCAGCAAAATACAAAGACACACCCTGCCGATCTAGCCACCAAGACTCGTTCCTCGAGAGCTTCTGAATGGTCAAAGACTCTTATTACGACTCGGCAATAAATTTTAAGTATTGTGTAAATCTGGTTTTAAAAGCATAATGCTAAGAATATTAATAGATTCTGCGCATGTGCGCGAACTTGACTCTTAAAATTCCGATAAAATATAGAAATATTTTAAATTTATAATATTGTTTTGAAATATATGATTTGGAATGATTCATAGTAACTCTATGAATAATGGAGAAATAAAGATAAAGTTTATTTTAAAAAAAGAAAATATATAAGTTATTTGTCGATCTCGAGATTCGAACAGAAGACCAGCAAAATACAATGACACGCCCTGCTGATCTAGCCACCAAGACTCGCGCCTCGAGAGCTTCTGAAGGGTCAAAGATTCTCATTACGACTCGGCAATAAGTTTTAAGTATTGTGTAAATCTGGTTTTAAAAGCATAATGCTAAGAATATTAATAGATTCTGCGCATGTGCGCGAACTTGACTCTTAAAATTCCGATAAAATATAGAAATATTTTAAATTTATAATATTGTTTTGAAATATATGATTTGGAATGATTCATAGTAACTCTATGAATAATGGAGAAATAAAGATAAAATTTATTTTAAAAAAAGAAAATATATAAATTATTTGTCGATCTCGAGATTCGAACAGAAGACCAGCAAAATATAATGACACACCCTGCCGATCTAGCCACCAAGACTCGCACCTCGAGAGCTTCTGAAGGGTCAAAGATTCTCATTACGACTCGGCAATAAGTTTTAAGTATTGTGTAAATCTGGTTTTAAAAGCACAACGCTAAGTATATTAATAGATTCTGCGCATGTGCGGGAACTTGACTCTTAAAATTCCGATAAAATATAGAAATATTTTAAATTTATAATATTGTTTTGAAATATATGAATTGGAATGATTCATAGTAATGCTATGAATAATGGAGAAATATAGATAAAATTTATTTAAAAAAAGAAAAATTATAAATTATTTGTCTCGATCTCGAGATTCGAACAGAAGACCAGTAAAATACAATGTCACACCCTGTAGATGTAGCCACCAAGACTCGCACCTCGAGAGCTTCTGAAGGGTCAAAGATTCTCATTACGACTCGGCAATAAGTTTTAAGTATTGTGTAAATCTGGTTTTAAAAGCACAATGCTAAGTATATTAATAGATTCTGCGCATGTGCGGGAACTTGACTCTTAAAATTCCGATAAAATATAGAAATATTTTAAATTTATAATATTGTTTTGAAATATATGATTTGGAATGATTCATAGTAACGCTATGAATAATGGAGAAATAAAGATAAAATTTATTTAAAAAAAAAAAAAAGAAAAATTATAAATTATTTGTCGATTTTGAGATTCGAACAGAAGACCAGCAAAATACAAAGACACACCCTGCCGATCTAGCCACCAAGACTCGTTCCTCGAGAGCTTCTGAATGGTCAAAGACTCTTATTACGACTCGGCAATAAGTTTTAAGTATTGTGTAAATCTGGTTTTAAAAGCATAATGCTAAGAATATTAATAGATTCTGCGCATGTGCGCGAACTTGACTCTTAAAATTCCGATAAAATATAGAAATATTTTAAATTTATAATATTGTTTTGAAATATATGATTTGGAATGATTCATAGTAACTCTATGAATAATGGAGAAATAAAGATAAAATTTATTTTAAAAAAAGAAAATATATAAATTATTTGTCGATCTCGAGATTCGAACAGAAGACCAGCAAAATACAATGACACGCCCTGCTGATCTAGCCACCAAGACTCGCGCCTTGAGAGCTTCTGAAGGGTCAAAGATTCTCATTACGACTCGGCAATAAGTTTTAAGTATTGTGTAAATCTGGTTTTAAAAGCATAATGCTAAGAATATTAATAGATTCTGCGCATGTGCGCGAACTTGACTCTTAAAATTCCGATAAAATATAGAAATATTTTAAATTTATAATATTGTTTTGAAATATATGATTTGGAATGATTCATAGTAACTCTATGAATAATGGAGAAATAAAGATAAAATTTATTTAAAAAAAAGAAAAATTATAAATTATTTGTCGATCTCGAGATTCGAACAGAAGACCAGCAAAATACAATGACACACCTTGCAGATCTAGCCACCAAGACTCGTACCTCGACAGCTTCTGAAGGGTCAAAGATTCTCATTACGACTCGGCAATAAGTTTTAAGTATTGTGTAAATCTGGTTTTAAAAGCACAATGCTAAGAATATTAATAGATTCTGCGCATGTGCGGGTACTTGACTCTTAAAATTCCGATAAAATATAGAAATATTTTAAATTTATAATATTGTTTTGAAATATATGGTTTGGAATGTTTCATAGTAACTCTATAAAAAATGGAGAAATAAAGAAAAAATTTATTTAAAAAAAAGAAAAATTATAAATTATTTGTCGATCTCGAGATTCGAACAGAAGACCAGCAAAATACAATGACACGCCCTGCCGATCTAGCCACCAAGACTCGCACCTCGAGAGCTTCTGAAGGGTCAAAGATTCTCATTACGACTCGGCAATAAGTTTTAAGTATTGTGTAAATCTGGTTTTAAAAGCACAATGCTAAGTATATTAATAGATTCTGCGCATTTGCGGGAACTTGACTCTTAAAATTCCGATAAAATATAGAAATATTTTAAATTTATAATATTGTTTTGAAATATATGATTTGGAATGATTCATAGTAACGCTATGAATAATGGAGAAATAAAGATAAAATTTATTTAAAAAAAAAAGAAAAATCATAAATTATTTGTCGATTTTGAGATTCGAACAGAAGACCAGCAAAATACAAAGACACACCCTGCCGATCTAGCCACCAAGACTCGTTCCTCGAGAGCTTCTGAATGGTCAAAGACTCTTATTACGACTCGGCAATAAATTTTAAGTATTGTGTAAATCTGGTTTTAAAAGCATAATGCTAAGAATATTAATAGATTCTGCGCATGTGCGCGAACTTGACTCTTAAAATTCCGATAAAATATAGAAATATTTTAAATTTATAATATTGTTTTGAAATATATGATTTGGAATGATTCATAGTAACTCTATGAATAATGGAGAAATAAAGATAAAATTTATTTTAAAAAAAGAAAATATATAAATTATTTGTCGATCTCGAGATTCGAACAGAAGACCAGCAAAATACAATGACACGCCCTGCCGATCTAGCCACCAAGACTCGCGCCTCGAGAGCTTCTGAAGGGTCAAAGATTCTCATTACGACTCGGCAATAAGTTTTAAGTATTGTGTAAATCTGGTTTTAAAAGCATAATGCTAAGAATATTAATAGATTTTGCGCATGTGCGCGAACTTGACTCTTATAATTCCGATAAAATATAGAAATATTTTAAATTTATAATATTGTTTTGAAATATATGATTTGGAATGATTCATAGTAACTCTATGAATAATGGAGAAATAAAGATAAAATTTATTTTAAAAAAAGAAAATATATAAATTATTTGTCGATCTCGAGATTCGAACAGAAGACCAGCAAAATATAATGACACACCCTGCCGATCTAGCCACCAAAACTCGCACCTCGAGAGCTTCTGAAGGGTCAAAGATTCTCATTACGACTCGGCAATAAGTTTTAAGTATTGTGTAAATCTGGTTTTAAAAGCACAATGCTAAGTATATTAATAGATTCTGCGCATGTGCGGGAACTTGACTCTTAAAATTCCGATAAAATATAGAAATATTTTAAATTTATAATATTGTTTTGAAATATATGAATTGGAATGATTCATAGTAATGCTATGAATAATGGAGAAATATAGATAAAATTTATTTAAAAAAAGAAAAATTATAAATTATTTGTCTCGATCTCGAGATTCGAACAGAAGACCAGCAAAATACAATGTCACACCCTGTAGATGTAGCCACCAAGACTCGCACATCGAGAGCTTCTGAAGGGTCAAAGATTCTCATGACGACCCGGCAATAAGTTTTAAGTATTGTGTAAATCTGGTTTTAAAAGCACAATGCTAAAAATATTAATAGATTCTGCGCATGTGCGCGAACTTGACTCTTAAAATTCCGATAAAATATAGAAATATTTTAAATTTATAATATTGTTTTGAAATATATGATTTGGAATGATTCATAGTAACTCTATGAATAATGGAGAAATAAAGATAAAATTTATTTAAAAAAAAGAAAATATATAAATTATTTGTCGATCTCGAGATTCGAACAGAAGACCAGCAAAATACAATGACACGCCCTGCCGATCTAGCCACCAAGACTCGCACCTCGAGAGCTTCTGAAGGGTCAAAGATTCTCATTACGACTCGGCAATAAGTTTTAAGTATTGTGTAAATCTGGTTTTAAAAGCACAATGCTAAGTATATTAATAGATTCTGCGCATGTGCGGGAACTTGACTCTTAAAATTCCGATAAAATATAGAGATATTTTAAATTTATAATATTGTTTTGAAATATATGATTTGGAATGATTCATAGTAACGCTATGAATAATGGAGAAATAAAGATAAAATTTATTTAAAAAAAAAAGAAAAATTATAAATTATTTGTCGATTTTGAGATTCGAACAGAAGACCAGTAAAATACAAAGACACACCCTGCCGATCTAGCCACCAAGACTCGTTCCTCGAGAGCTTCTGAATGCTCAAAGACTCTTATGACGACTCGGCTATAAGTTTTAAGTATTGTGTAAATCTGGTTTTAAAAGCATAATGCTAAGAATATTAATAGATTCTGCGCATGTGCGCGAACTTGACTCTTAAAATTCCGATAAAATATAGAAATATTTTAAATTTATAATATTGTTTTGAAATATATGATTTGGAATGATTCATAGTAACTCTATGAATAATGGAGAAATAAAGATAAAATTTATTTTAAAAAAAGAAAATATATAAATTATTTGTCGATCTCGAGATTCGAACAGAAGACCAGCAAAATACAATGACACGCCCTGCCGATCTAGCCACCAAGACTCGCGCCTCGAGAGCTTCTGAAGGGTCAAAGATTCTCATTACGACTCGGCAATACGTTTTAAGTATTGTGTAAATCTGGTTTTAAAAGCATAATGCTAATAATATTAATAGATTCTGCGCATGTGCGCGAACTTGACTCTTAAAATTCCGATAAAATATAGAAATATTTTAAATTTATAATATTGTTTTGAAATATATGAATTGGAATAATTCATAGTAATGCTATGAATAATGGAGAAATAAAGATAAAATTTATTTTAAAAAAAGAAAATATATAAATTATTTGTCTCGATCTCGAGATTCGAACAGAAGACCAGCAAAATACAATGTCACACCCTGTAGATTTAGCCACCAAGACTCGCACCTCGAGAGCTTCTGAAGGGTCAAAGATTCTCATTACGACTCGGCAATAAGTTTTAAGTATTGTGTAAATCTGGTTTTAAAAGCACAATGCTAAGTATATTAATAGATTCTGCGCATGTGCGGGAACTTGACTCTTAAAATTCCGATAAAATATAGAAATATTTTAAATTTATAATATTGTTTTGAAATATATGAATTGGAATGATTCATAGTAATGCTATGAATAATGGAGAAATATAGATAAAATTTATTTAAAAAAAGAAAAATTATAAATTATTTGTCTCGATCTCGAGATTCGAACAGAAGACCAGCAAAATACAATGTCACACCCTGTAGATGTAGCCACCAAGACTCGCACATCGAGAGCTTCTGAAGGGTCAAAGATTCTCATGACGACCCGGCAATAAGTTTTAAGTATTGTGTAAATCTGGTTTTAAAAGCACAATGCTAAAAATATTAATAGATTCTGCGCATGTGCGCGAACTTGACTCTTAAAATTCCGATAAAATATAGAAATATTTTAAATTTATAATATTGTTTTGAAATATATGATTTGGAATGATTCATAGTAACGCTATGAATAATGGAGAAATAAAGATAAAATTTATTTAAAAAAAAAAGAAAAATTATAAATTATTTGTCGATTTTGAGATTCGAACAGAAGACCAGCAAAATACAAAGACACACCCTGCCGATCTAGCCACCAAGACTCGTTCCTCGAGAGCTTCTGAATGGTCAAAGACTCTTATTACGACTCGGCAATAAATTTTAAGTATTGTGTAAATCTGGTTTTAAAAGCATAATGCTAAGAATATTAATAGATTCTGCGCATGTGCGCGAACTTGACTCTTAAAATTCCGATAAAATATAGAAATATTTTAAATTTATAATATTGTTTTGAAATATATGATTTGGAATGATTCATAGTAACTCTATGAATAATGGAGAAATAAAGATAAAATTTATTTTAAAAAAAGAAAATATATAAATTATTTGTCGATCTCGAGATTCGAACAGAAGACCAGCAAAATATAATGACACAACCTGAAGATCTAGCCACCAAGACTCGCACCTCGAGAGCTTCTGAAGGGTCAAAGATTCTCATTACGACTCGGCAATAAGTTTTAAGTATTGTGTAAATCTGGTTTTAAAAGCACAATGCTAAGTATATTAATAGATTCTGCGCATGTGCGGGAACTTGACTCTTAAAATTCCGATAAAATATAGAAATATTTTAAATTTATAATATTGTTTTGAAATATATGAATTGGAATGATTCATAGTAATGCTATGAATAATGGAGAAATATAGATAAAATTTATTTAAAAAAAGAAAAATTATAAATTATTTGTCTCGATCTCGAGATTCGAACAGAAGACCAGCAAAATACAATGTCACACCCTGTAGATGTAGCCACCAAGACTCGCACATCGAGAGCTTCTGAAGGGTCAAAGATTCTCATGACGACCCGGCAATAAGTTTTAAGTATTGTGTAAATCTGGTTTTAAAAGCACAATGCTAAAAATATTAATAGATTCTGCGCATGTGCGCGAACTTGACTCTTAAAATTCCGATAAAATATAGAAATATTTTAAATTTATAATATTGTTTTGAAATATATGATTTGGAATGATTCATAGTAACTCTATGAATAATGGAGAAATAAAGATAAAATTTATTTTAAAAAAAGAAAATATATAAATTATTTGTCGATCTCGAGATTCGAACAGAAGACCAGCAAAATACAATGACACGCCCTGCCGATCTAGCCACCAAGACTAGCACCTCGAGAGCTTCTGAAGGGTCAAAGATTCTCATTACGACTCGGCAATAAGTTTTAAGTATTGTGTAAATCTGGTTTTAAAAGCACAATGCTAAGTATATTAATAGATTCTGCGCATGTGCGGGAACTTGACTCTTAAAATTCCGATAAAATATAGAGATATTTTAAATTTATAATATTGTTTTGAAATATATGATTTGGAATGATTCATAGTAACGCTATGAATAATGGAGAAATAAAGATAAAATTTATTTAAAAAAAAAAGAAAAATTATAAATTATTTGTCGATTTTGAGATTCGAACAGAAGACCAGCAAAATACAAAGACACACCCTGCCGATCTAGCCACCAAGACTCGTTCCTCGAGAGCTTCTGAATGCTCAAAGACTCTTATTACGACTCGGCAATAAGTTTTAAGTATTGTGTAAATCTGGTTTTAAAAGCATAATGCTAAGAATATTAATAGATTCTGCGCATGTGCGCGAACTTGACTCTTAAAATTCCGATAAAATATAGAAATATTTTAAATTTATAATATTGTTTTGAAATATATGATTTGGAATGATTCATAGTAACTCTATGAATAATGGAGAAATAAAGATAAAATTTATTTTAAAAAAAGAAAATATATAAATTATTTGTCTCGATCTCGAGATTCGAACAGAAGACCAGCAAAATAAAATGTCACACCCTGTAGATTTAGCCACCAAGACTCGCACATCGAGAGCTTCTGAAGGGTCAAAGATTCTCATTACGACTCGGCAATAAGTTTTAAGTATTGTGTAAATCTGGTTTTAAAAGCACAATGCTAAGTATATTAATAGATTCTGCGCATGTGCGGGAACTTGACTCTTAAAATTCCGATAAAATATAGAAATATTTTAAATTTATAATATTGTTTTGAAATATATGATTTGGAATAATTCATAGTAACTCTATGAATAATGGAGAAATAAAGATAAAATTTATTTTAAAAAAAGAAAATATATAAATTATTTGTCGATCTCGAGATTCGAACAGAAGACCAGCAAAATACAATGACACGCCCTGCCGATCTAGCCACCAAGACTCGCACCTCGAGAGCTTCTGAAGGGTCAAAGATTCTCATTACGACTCGGCAATAAGTTTTAAGTATTGTGTAAATCTGGTTTTAAAAGCACAATGCTAAGTATATTAATAGATTCTGCGCATGTGCGGGAACTTGACTCTTAAAATTCCGATAAAATATAGAAATATTTTAAATTTATAATATTGTTTTGAAATATATGATTTGGAATGATTCATAGTAACGCTATGAATAATGGAGAAATAAAGATAAAATTTATTTAAAAAAAAAGAAAAATTATAAATTATTTGTCGATTTCGAGATTCGAACAGAAGACCAGCAAAACACAAAGACACACCCTGCCGATCTAGCCACCAAGACTCGTACCTCGAGAGCTTCTGAATGGTCAAAGATTCTCATTAAGACTCGGCAATAAGTTTTAAGTATTGTGTAAATCTGGTTTTAAAAGCACAATGCTAAGTATATTAATAGATTCTGCGCATGTGCGCGAACTTGACTCTTAAAATTCCGATAAAATATAGAAATATTTTAAATTTATAACATTGTTTTGAAATATATGATTTGGAATGATTCATAGTAACTCTATGAATAATGGAGAAATAAAGATAAAATTTATTTTAAAAAAAGAAAATATATAAATTATTTGTCGATCTCGAGATTCGAACAGAAGACCAGCAAAATACAATGACACGCCCTGCCGATCTAGCCACCAAGACTCGCGCCTCGAGAGCTTCTGAAGGGTCAAAGATTCTCATTACGACTCGGCAATAAGTTTTAAGTATTGTGTAAATCTGGTTTTAAAAGCACAATGCTAAGTATATTAATAGATTCTGCGCATGTGCGGGAACTTGACTCTTAAAATTCCGATAAAATATAGAAATATTTTAAATTTATAATATTGTTTTGAAATATATGAATTGGAATGATTCATAGTAATGCTATGAATAATGGAGAAATATAGATAAAATTTATTTAAAAAAAGAAAAATTATAAATTATTTGTCTCGATCTCGAGATTCGAACAGAAGACCAGCAAAATACAATGTCACACCCTGTAGATTTAGCCACCAAGACTCGCACATCGACAGCTTCTGAAGGGTCAAAGATTCTCATGACGACCCGGCAATAAGTTTTAAGTATTGTGTAAATCTGGTTTTAAAAGCACAATGCTAAAAATATTAATAGATTCTGCGCATGTGCGCGAACTTGACTCTTAAAATTCCGATAAAATATAGAAATATTTTAAATTTATAATATTGTTTTGAAATATATGATTTGGAATGATTCATAGTAACTCTATGAATAATGGAGAAATAAAGATAAAATTTATTTTAAAAAAAGAAAATATATAAATTATTTGTCGATCTCGAGATTCGAACAGAAGACCAGCAAAATACAATGCCACGCCCTGCCGATCTAGCCACCAAGACTCGCACCTCGAGAGCTTCTGAAGGGTCAAAGATTCTCATTACGACTCGGCAATAAGTTTTAAGTATTGTGTAAATCTGGCTTTAAAAGCACAATGCTAAGTATATTAATAGATTCTGCGCATGTACGGGAACTTGACTCTTAAAATTCCGATAAAATATAGAAATATTTTAAATTTATAATATTGTTTTGAAATATATGATTTGGAATAATTCATAGTAACTCTATGAATAATGGAGAAATAAAGATAAAATTTATTTTAAAAAAAGAAAATATATAAATTATTTTTCGATCTCGAGATTCGAACAGAAGACCAGCAAAATACAATGACACGCCCTGCCGATCTAGCCACCAAGACTCGCACCTCGAGAGCTTCTGAAGGGTCAAAGATTCTCATTACGACTCGGCAATAAGTTTTAAGTATTGTGTAAATCTGGTTTTAAAAGCACAATGCTAAGTATATTAATAGATTCTGCGCATGTGCGGGAACTTGACTCTTAAAATTCCGATAAAATATAGAAATATTTTAAATTTATAATATTGTTTTGAAATATATGATTTGGAATGATTCATAGTAACGCTATGAATAATGGAGAAATAAAGATAAAATTTATTTTAAAAAAAGAAAATATATAAATTATTTGTCGATCTCGAGATTCGAACAGAAGACCAGCAAAATATAATGACACAACCTGAAGATCTAGCCACCAAGACTCGCACCTCGAGAGCTTCTGAAGGGTCAAAGATTCTCATTACGACTCGGCAATAAGTTTTAAGTATTGTGTAAATCTGGTTTTAAAAGCACAATGCTAAGTATATTAATAGATTCTGCGCATGTGCGGGAACTTGACTCTTAAAATTCCGATAAAATATAGAAATATTTTAAATTTATAATATTGTTTTGAAATATATGAATTGGAATGATTCATAGTAATGCTATGAATAATGGAGAAATATAGATAAAATTTATTTAAAAAAAGAAAAATTATAAATTATTTGTCTCGATCTCGAGATTCGAACAGAAGACCAGCAAAATACAATGTCACACCCTGTAGATGTAGCCACCAAGACTCGCACATCGAGAGCTTCTGAAGGGTCAAAGATTCTCATGACGACCCGGCAATAAGTTTTAAGTATTGTGTAAATCTGGTTTTAAAAGCACAATGCTAAAAATATTAATAGATTCTGCGCATGTGCGCGAACTTGACTCTTAAAATTCCGATAAAATATAGAAATATTTTAAATTTATAATATTGTTTTGAAATATATGATTTGGAATGATTCATAGTAACTCTATGAATAATGGAGAAATAAAGATAAAATTTATTTTAAAAAAAGAAAATATATAAATTATTTGTCGATCTCGAGATTCGAACAGAAGACCAGCAAAATACAATGACACGCCCTGCCGATCTAGCCGCCAAGACTAGCACCTCGAGAGCTTCTGAAGGGTCAAAGATTCTCATTACGACTCGGCAATAAGTTTTAAGTATTGTGTAAATCTGGTTTTAAAAGCACAATGCTAAGTATATTAATAGATTCTGCGCATGTGCGGGAACTTGACTCTTAAAATTCCGATAAAATATAGAGATATTTTAAATTTATAATATTGTTTTGAAATATATGATTTGGAATGATTCATAGTAACGCTATGAATAATGGAGAAATAAAGATAAAATTTATTTAAAAAAAAAAGAAAAATTATAAATTATTTGTCGATTTTGAGATTCGAACAGAAGACCAGCAAAATACAAAGACACACCCTGCCGATCTAGCCACCAAGACTCGTTCCTCGAGAGCTTCTGAATGCTCAAAGACTCTTATTACGACTCGGCAATAAGTTTTAAGTATTGTGTAAATCTGGTTTTAAAAGCATAATGCTAAGAATATTAATAGATTCTGCGCATGTGCGCGAACTTGACTCTTAAAATTCCGATAAAATATAGAAATATTTTAAATTTATAATATTGTTTTGAAATATATGATTTGGAATGATTCATAGTAACGCTATGAATAATGGAGAAATAAAGATAAAATTTATTTAAAAAAAAAGAAAAATTATAAATTATTTGTCGATTTCGAGATTCGAACAGAAGACCAGCAAAACACAAAGACACACCCTGCCGATCTAGCCACCAAGACTCGTACCTCGAGAGCTTCTGAATGGTCAAAGATTCTCATTAAGACTCGGCAATAAGTTTTAAGTATTGTGTAAATCTGGTTTTAAAAGCACAATGCTAAGTATATTAATAGATTCTGCGCATGTGCGCGAACTTGACTCTTAAAATTCCGATAAAATATAGAAATATTTTAAATTTATAACATTGTTTTGAAATATATGATTTGGAATGATTCATAGTAACTCTATGAATAATGGAGAAATAAAGATAAAATTTATTTTAAAAAAAGAAAATATATAAATTATTTGTCGATCTCGAGATTCGAACAGAAGACCAGCAAAATACAATGACACGCCCTGCCGATCTAGCCACCAAGACTCGCGCCTCGAGAGCTTCTGAAGGGTCAAAGATTCTCATTACGACTCGGCAATAAGTTTTAAGTATTGTGTAAATCTGGTTTTAAAAGCACAATGCTAAGTATATTAATAGATTCTGCGCATGTGCGGGAACTTGACTCTTAAAATTCCGATAAAATATAGAAATATTTTAAATTTATAATATTGTTTTGAAATATATGAATTGGAATGATTCATAGTAATGCTATGAATAATGGAGAAATATAGATAAAATTTATTTAAAAAAAGAAAAATTATAAATTATTTGTCTCGATCTCGAGATTCGAACAGAAGACCAGCAAAATACAATGTCACACCCTGTAGATTTAGCCACCAAGACTCGCACATCGACAGCTTCTGAAGGGTCAAAGATTCTCATGACGACCCGGCAATAAGTTTTAAGTATTGTGTAAATCTGGTTTTAAAAGCACAATGCTAAAAATATTAATAGATTCTGCGCATGTGCGCGAACTTGACTCTTAAAATTCCGATAAAATATAGAAATATTTTAAATTTATAATATTGTTTTGAAATATATGATTTGGAATGATTCATAGTAACTCTATGAATAATGGAGAAATAAAGATAAAATTTATTTTAAAAAAAGAAAATATATAAATTATTTGTCGATCTCGAGATTCGAACAGAAGACCAGCAAAATACAATGCCACGCCCTGCCGATCTAGCCACCAAGACTCGCACCTCGAGAGCTTCTGAAGGGTCAAAGATTCTCATTACGACTCGGCAATAAGTTTTAAGTATTGTGTAAATCTGGCTTTAAAAGCACAATGCTAAGTATATTAATAGATTCTGCGCATGTACGGGAACTTGACTCTTAAAATTCCGATAAAATATAGAAATATTTTAAATTTATAATATTGTTTTGAAATATATGATTTGGAATAATTCATAGTAACTCTATGAATAATGGAGAAATAAAGATAAAATTTATTTTAAAAAAAGAAAATATATAAATTATTTTTCGATCTCGAGATTCGAACAGAAGACCAGCAAAATACAATGACACGCCCTGCCGATCTAGCCACCAAGACTCGCACCTCGAGAGCTTCTGAAGGGTCAAAGATTCTCATTACGACTCGGCAATAAGTTTTAAGTATTGTGTAAATCTGGTTTTAAAAGCACAATGCTAAGTATATTAATAGATTCTGCGCATGTGCGGGAACTTGACTCTTAAAATTCCGATAAAATATAGAAATATTTTAAATTTATAATATTGTTTTGAAATATATGATTTGGAATGATTCATAGTAACGCTATGAATAATGGAGAAATAAAGATAAAATTTATTTAAAAAAAAAGAAAAATTATAAATTATTTGTCGATTTCGAGATTCGAACAGAAGACCAGCAAAACACAAAGACACACCCTGCCGATCTAGCCACCAAGACTCGTACCTCGAGAGCTTCTGAATGGTCAAAGATTCTCATTTAAGACTCGGCAATAAGTTTTAAGTATTGTGTAAATCTGGTTTTAAAAGCACAATGCTAAGTATATTAATAGATTCTGCGCATGTGCGCGAACTTGACTCTTAAAATTCCGATAAAATATAGAAATATTTTAAATTTATAACATTGTTTTGAAATATATGATTTGGAATGATTCATAGTAACTCTATGAATAATGGAGAAATAAAGATAAAATTTATTTTAAAAAAAGAAAATATATAAATTATTTGTCGATCTCGAGATTCGAACAGAAGACCAGCAAAATACAATGACACGCCCTGCCGATCTAGCCACCAAGACTCGCGCCTCGAGAGCTTCTGAAGGGTCAAAGATTCTCATTACGACTCGGCAATAAGTTTTAAGTATTGTGTAAATCTGGTTTTAAAAGCACAATGCTAAGTATATTAATAGATTCTGCGCATGTGCGGGAACTTGACTCTTAAAATTCCGATAAAATATAGAAATATTTTAAATTTATAATATTGTTTTGAAATATATGAATTGGAATGATTCATAGTAATACTATGAATAATGGAGAAATATAGATAAAATTTATTTAAAAAAAGAAAAATTATAAATTATTTGTCTCGATCTCGAGATTCGAACAGAAGACCAGCAAAATACAATGTCACACCCTGTAGATTTAGCCACCAAGACTCGCACATCGAGAGCTACTGAAGGGTCAAAGATTCTCATGACGACCCGGCAATAAGTTTTAAGTATTGTGTAAATCTGGTTTTAAAAGCACAATGCTAAAAATATTAATAGATTCTGCGCATGTGCGCAAACTTGACTCTTAAAATTCCGATAAAATATAGAAATATTTTAAATTTATAATATTGTTTTGAAATATATGATTTGGAATGATTCATAGTAACTCTATGAATAATGGAGAAATAAAGATAAAATTTATTTTAAAAAAAGAAAATATATAAATTATTTGTCGATCTCGAGATTCGAACAGAAGACCAGCAAAATACAATGACACGCCCTGCCGATCTAGCCACCAAGACTCGCACCTCGAGAGCTTCTGAAGGGTCAAAGATTCTCATTACGACTCGGCAATAAGTTTTAAGTATTGTGTAAATCTGGTTTTAAAAGCACAATGCTAAGTATATTAATAGATTCTGCGCATGTGCGGGAACTTGACTCTTGAAATTCCGATAAAATATAGAAATATTTTAAATTTATAATACTGTTTTGAAATATATGATTTGGAATGATTCATAGTAACGCTATGAATAATGGAGAAATAAAGATAAAATTTATTTAAAAAAAAAGAAAAATTATAAATTATTTGTCGATTTTGAGATTCGAACAGAAGACCAGCAAAATACAAAGACACACCCTGCCGATCTAGCCACCAAGACTCGTACCTCGAGAGCTTCTGAATGGTCAAAGACTCTTATTACGACTCGGCAATAAGTTTTAAGTATTGTGTAAATCTGGTTTTAAAAGCATAATGCTAAGAATATTAATAGATTCTGCGCATGTGCGCGAACTTGACTCTTAAAATTCCGATAAAATATAGAAATATTTTAAATTTATAATATTGTTTTGAAATATATGATTTGGAATGATTCATAGTAACTCTATGAATAATGGAGAAATAAAGATAAAATTTATTTTAAAAAAAGAAAATATATAAATTATTTGTCGATCTCGAGATTCGAACAGAACACCAGCAAAATATAATGACACACCCTGTCGATCTAGCCACCAAGACTCGCACCTCGAGAGCTTCTGAAGGGTCAAAGATTCTCATTACGACTCGGCAATAAGTTTTAAGTATTGTGTAAATCTGGTTTTAAAAGCACAATGCTAAGTATATTAATAGATTCTGCGCATGTGCGCGAACTTGACTCTTAAAATTCCGATAAAATATAGAAATATTTTAAATTTATAATATTGTTTTGAAATATATGATTTGGAATGATTCATAGTAACTCTATGAATAATGGAGAAATAAAGATAAAATTTATTTTAAAAAAAGAAAATATATAAATTATTTGTTGATCTCGAGATTCGAACAGAAGACCAGCAAAATACAATGACACGCCCTGCCGATCTAGCCACCAAGACTCGCACCTCGAGAGCTTTTGAAGGGTCAAAGATTCTCATTACGACTCGGCAATAAGTTTTAAGTATTGTGTAAATCTGGTTTTAAAAGCACAATGCTAAGTATATTAATAGATTCTGCGCATGTGCAGGAACTTGACTCTTAAAATTCCGATAAAATATAGAAATATTTTAAATTTATAATATTGTTTTGAAATATATGATTTGGAATGATTCATAGTAACGCTATGAATAATGGAGAAATAAAGATAAAATTTATTTAAAAAAAAAAGAAAAATTATAAATTATTTGTCGATTTTGAGATTCGAACAGAAGACCAGCAAAATACAAAGACACACCCTGCCGATCTAGCCACCAAGACTCGTTCCTCGAGAGCTTCTGAATGCTCAAAGACTCTTATTACGACTCGGCAATAAGTTTTAAGTATTGTGTAAATCTGGTTTTAAAAGCATAATGCTAAGAATATTAATAGATTCTGCGCATGTGCGCGAACTTGACTCTTAAAATTCCGATAAAATATAGAAATATTTTAAATTTATAATATTGTTTTGAAATATATGATTTGGAATAATTCATAGTAACTCTATGAATAATGGAGAAATAAAGATAAAATTTATTTTAAAAAAAGAAAATATATAAATTATTTGTCGATCTCGAGATTCGAACAGAAGACCAGCAAAATACAATGACACGCCCTGCCGATCTAGCCACCAAGACTCGCACCTCGAGAGCTTCTGAAGGGTCAAAGATTCTCATTACGACTCGGCAATAAGTTTTAAGTATTGTGTAAATCTGGTTTTAAAAGCACAATGCTAAGTATATTAATAGATTCTGCGCATGTGCGGGAACTTGACTCTTAAAATTCCGATAAAATATAGAGATATTTTAAATTTATAATATTGTTTTGAAATATATGATTTGGAATGATTCATAGTAACGCTATGAATAATGGAGAAATAAAGATAAAATTTATTTAAAAAAAAAAGAAAAATTATAAATTATTTGTCGATTTTGAGATTCGAACAGAAGACCAGCAAAATACAAAGACACACCCTGCCGATCTAGCCACCAAGACTCGTTCCTCGAGAGCTTCTGAATGCTCAAAGACTCTTATTACGACTCGGCAATAAGTTTTAAGTATTGTGTAAATCTGGTTTTAAAAGCATAATGCTAAGAATATTAATAGATTCTGCGCATGTGCGCGAACTTGACTCTTAAAATTCCGATAAAATATAGAAATATTTTAAATTTATAATATTGTTTTGAAATATATGATTTGGAATGATTCATAGTAACGCTATGAATAATGGAGAAATAAAGATAAAATTTATTTAAAAAAAAAGAAAAATTATAAATTATTTGTCGATTTCGAGATTCGAACAGAAGACCAGCAAAACACAAAGACACACCCTGCCGATCTAGCCACCAAGACTCGTACCTCGAGAGCTTCTGAATGGTCAAAGATTCTCATTAAGACTCGGCAATAAGTTTTAAGTATTGTGTAAATCTGGTTTTAAAAGCACAATGCTAAGTATATTAATAGATTCTGCGCATGTGCGCGAACTTGACTCTTAAAATTCCGATAAAATATAGAAATATTTTAAATTTATAACATTGTTTTGAAATATATGATTTGGAATGATTCATAGTAACTCTATGAATAATGGAGAAATAAAGATAAAATTTATTTTAAAAAAAGAAAATATATAAATTATTTGTCGATCTCGAGATTCGAACAGAAGACCAGCAAAATACAATGACACGCCCTGCCGATCTAGCCACCAAGACTCGCGCCTCGAGAGCTTCTGAAGGGTCAAAGATTCTCATTACGACTCGGCAATAAGTTTTAAGTATTGTGTAAATCTGGTTTTAAAAGCACAATGCTAAGTATATTAATAGATTCTGCGCATGTGCGGGAACTTGACTCTTAAAATTCCGATAAAATATAGAAATATTTTAAATTTATAATATTGTTTTGAAATATATGAATTGGAATGATTCATAGTAATGCTATGAATAATGGAGAAATATAGATAAAATTTATTTAAAAAAAGAAAAATTATAAATTATTTGTCTCGATCTCGAGATTCGAACAGAAGACCAGCAAAATACAATGTCACACCCTGTAGATTTAGCCACCAAGACTCGCACATCGACAGCTTCTGAAGGGTCAAAGATTCTCATGACGACCCGGCAATAAGTTTTAAGTATTGTGTAAATCTGGTTTTAAAAGCACAATGCTAAAAATATTAATAGATTCTGCGCATGTGCGCGAACTTGACTCTTAAAATTCCGATAAAATATAGAAATATTTTAAATTTATAATATTGTTTTGAAATATATGATTTGGAATGATTCATAGTAACTCTATGAATAATGGAGAAATAAAGATAAAATTTATTTTAAAAAAAGAAAATATATAAATTATTTGTCGATCTCGAGATTCGAACAGAAGACCAGCAAAATACAATGCCACGCCCTGCCGATCTAGCCACCAAGACTCGCACCTCGAGAGCTTCTGAAGGGTCAAAGATTCTCATTACGACTCGGCAATAAGTTTTAAGTATTGTGTAAATCTGGCTTTAAAAGCACAATGCTAAGTATATTAATAGATTCTGCGCATGTACGGGAACTTGACTCTTAAAATTCCGATAAAATATAGAAATATTTTAAATTTATAATATTGTTTTGAAATATATGATTTGGAATAATTCATAGTAACTCTATGAATAATGGAGAAATAAAGATAAAATTTATTTTAAAAAAAGAAAATATATAAATTATTTTTCGATCTCGAGATTCGAACAGAAGACCAGCAAAATACAATGACACGCCCTGCCGATCTAGCCACCAAGACTCGCACCTCGAGAGCTTCTGAAGGGTCAAAGATTCTCATTACGACTCGGCAATAAGTTTTAAGTATTGTGTAAATCTGGTTTTAAAAGCACAATGCTAAGTATATTAATAGATTCTGCGCATGTGCGGGAACTTGACTCTTAAAATTCCGATAAAATATAGAAATATTTTAAATTTATAATATTGTTTTGAAATATATGATTTGGAATGATTCATAGTAACGCTATGAATAATGGAGAAATAAAGATAAAATTTATTTAAAAAAAAAGAAAAATTATAAATTATTTGTCGATTTCGAGATTCGAACAGAAGACCAGCAAAACACAAAGACACACCCTGCCGATCTAGCCACCAAGACTCGTACCTCGAGAGCTTCTGAATGGTCAAAGATTCTCATTTAAGACTCGGCAATAAGTTTTAAGTATTGTGTAAATCTGGTTTTAAAAGCACAATGCTAAGTATATTAATAGATTCTGCGCATGTGCGCGAACTTGACTCTTAAAATTCCGATAAAATATAGAAATATTTTAAATTTATAACATTGTTTTGAAATATATGATTTGGAATGATTCATAGTAACTCTATGAATAATGGAGAAATAAAGATAAAATTTATTTTAAAAAAAGAAAATATATAAATTATTTGTCGATCTCGAGATTCGAACAGAAGACCAGCAAAATACAATGACACGCCCTGCCGATCTAGCCACCAAGACTCGCGCCTCGAGAGCTTCTGAAGGGTCAAAGATTCTCATTACGACTCGGCAATAAGTTTTAAGTATTGTGTAAATCTGGTTTTAAAAGCACAATGCTAAGTATATTAATAGATTCTGCGCATGTGCGGGAACTTGACTCTTAAAATTCCGATAAAATATAGAAATATTTTAAATTTATAATATTGTTTTGAAATATATGAATTGGAATGATTCATAGTAATACTATGAATAATGGAGAAATATAGATAAAATTTATTTAAAAAAAGAAAAATTATAAATTATTTGTCTCGATCTCGAGATTCGAACAGAAGACCAGCAAAATACAATGTCACACCCTGTAGATTTAGCCACCAAGACTCGCACATCGAGAGCTACTGAAGGGTCAAAGATTCTCATGACGACCCGGCAATAAGTTTTAAGTATTGTGTAAATCTGGTTTTAAAAGCACAATGCTAAAAATATTAATAGATTCTGCGCATGTGCGCAAACTTGACTCTTAAAATTCCGATAAAATATAGAAATATTTTAAATTTATAATATTGTTTTGAAATATATGATTTGGAATGATTCATAGTAACTCTATGAATAATGGAGAAATAAAGATAAAATTTATTTTAAAAAAAGAAAATATATAAATTATTTGTCGATCTCGAGATTCGAACAGAAGACCAGCAAAATACAATGACACGCCCTGCCGATCTAGCCACCAAGACTCGCACCTCGAGAGCTTCTGAAGGGTCAAAGATTCTCATTACGACTCGGCAATAAGTTTTAAGTATTGTGTAAATCTGGTTTTAAAAGCACAATGCTAAGTATATTAATAGATTCTGCGCATGTGCGGGAACTTGACTCTTGAAATTCCGATAAAATATAGAAATATTTTAAATTTATAATACTGTTTTGAAATATATGATTTGGAATGATTCATAGTAACGCTATGAATAATGGAGAAATAAAGATAAAATTTATTTAAAAAAAAAGAAAAATTATAAATTATTTGTCGATTTTGAGATTCGAACAGAAGACCAGCAAAATACAAAGACACACCCTGCCGATCTAGCCACCAAGACTCGTACCTCGAGAGCTTCTGAATGGTCAAAGACTCTTATTACGACTCGGCAATAAGTTTTAAGTATTGTGTAAATCTGGTTTTAAAAGCATAATGCTAAGAATATTAATAGATTCTGCGCATGTGCGCGAACTTGACTCTTAAAATTCCGATAAAATATAGAAATATTTTAAATTTATAATATTGTTTTGAAATATATGATTTGGAATGATTCATAGTAACTCTATGAATAATGGAGAAATAAAGATAAAATTTATTTTAAAAAAAGAAAATATATAAATTATTTGTCGATCTCGAGATTCGAACAGAACACCAGCAAAATATAATGACACACCCTGTCGATCTAGCCACCAAGACTCGCACCTCGAGAGCTTCTGAAGGGTCAAAGATTCTCATTACGACTCGGCAATAAGTTTTAAGTATTGTGTAAATCTGGTTTTAAAAGCACAATGCTAAGTATATTAATAGATTCTGCGCATGTGCGCGAACTTGACTCTTAAAATTCCGATAAAATATAGAAATATTTTAAATTTATAATATTGTTTTGAAATATATGATTTGGAATGATTCATAGTAACTCTATGAATAATGGAGAAATAAAGATAAAATTTATTTTAAAAAAAGAAAATATATAAATTATTTGTTGATCTCGAGATTCGAACAGAAGACCAGCAAAATACAATGACACGCCCTGCCGATCTAGCCACCAAGACTCGCACCTCGAGAGCTTTTGAAGGGTCAAAGATTCTCATTACGACTCGGCAATAAGTTTTAAGTATTGTGTAAATCTGGTTTTAAAAGCACAATGCTAAGTATATTAATAGATTCTGCGCATGTGCAGGAACTTGACTCTTAAAATTCCGATAAAATATAGAAATATTTTAAATTTATAATATTGTTTTGAAATATATGATTTGGAATGATTCATAGTAACGCTATGAATAATGGAGAAATAAAGATAAAATTTATTTAAAAAAAAAAGAAAAATTATAAATTATTTGTCGATTTTGAGATTCGAACAGAAGACCAGCAAAATACAAAGACACACCCTGCCGATCTAGCCACCAAGACTCGTTCCTCGAGAGCTTCTGAATGCTCAAAGACTCTTATTACGACTCGGCAATAAGTTTTAAGTATTGTGTAAATCTGGTTTTAAAAGCATAATGCTAAGAATATTAATAGATTCTGCGCATGTGCGCGAACTTGACTCTTAAAATTCCGATAAAATATAGAAATATTTTAAATTTATAATATTGTTTTGAAATATATGATTTGGAATAATTCATAGTAACTCTATGAATAATGGAGAAATAAAGATAAAATTTATTTTAAAAAAAGAAAATATATAAATTATTTGTCGATCTCGAGATTCGAACAGAAGACCAGCAAAATACAATGACACGCCCTGCCGATCTAGCCACCAAGACTCGCACCTCGAGAGCTTCTGAAGGGTCAAAGATTCTCATTACGACTCGGCAATAAGTTTTAAGTATTGTGTAAATCTGGTTTTAAAAGCACAATGCTAAGTATATTAATAGATTCTGCGCATGTGCGGGAACTTGACTCTTAAAATTCCGATAAAATATAGAAATATTTTAAATTTATAACATTGTTTTGAAATATATGATTTGGAATGATTCATAGTAACTCTATGAATAATGGAGAAATAAAGATAAAATTTATTTTAAAAAAAGAAAATATATAAATTATTTGTCGATCTCGAGATTCGAACAGAAGACCAGCAAAATACAATGACACGCCCTGCCGATCTAGCCACCAAGACTCGCGCCTCGAGAGCTTCTGAAGGGTCAAAGATTCTCATTACGACTCGGCAATAAGTTTTAAGTATTGTGTAAATCTGGTTTTAAAAGCACAATGCTAAGTATATTAATAGATTCTGCGCATGTGCGGGAACTTGACTCTTAAAATTCCGATAAAATATAGAAATATTTTAAATTTATAATATTGTTTTGAAATATATGAATTGGAATGATTCATAGTAATGCTATGAATAATGGAGAAATATAGATAAAATTTATTTAAAAAAAGAAAAATTATAAATTATTTGTCTCGATCTCGAGATTCGAACAGAAGACCAGCAAAATACAATGTCACACCCTGTAGATTTAGCCACCAAGACTCGCACATCGACAGCTTCTGAAGGGTCAAAGATTCTCATGACGACCCGGCAATAAGTTTTAAGTATTGTGTAAATCTGGTTTTAAAAGCACAATGCTAAAAATATTAATAGATTCTGCGCATGTGCGCGAACTTGACTCTTAAAATTCCGATAAAATATAGAAATATTTTAAATTTATAATATTGTTTTGAAATATATGATTTGGAATGATTCATAGTAACTCTATGAATAATGGAGAAATAAAGATAATATTTATTTTAAAAAAAGAAAATATATAAATTATTTGTCTTTCTCGAGATTCGAACAGAAGACCAGCAAAATACAATGACACGCCCTGCCGATCTAGCCACCAAGACTCGCACCTCGAGAGCTTCTGAAGGGTCAAAGATTCTCATTACGACTCGGCAATAAGTTTTAAGTATTGTGTAAATCTGGTTTTAAAAGCACAATGCTAAGTATATTAATAGATTCTGCGCATGTACGGGAACTTGACTCTTAAAATTCCGATAAAATATAGAAATATTTTAAATTTATAATATTGTTTTGAAATATATGATTTGGAATAATTCATAGTAACTCTATGAATAATGGAGAAATAAAGATAAAATTTATTTTAAAAAAAGAAAATATATAAATTATTTTTCGATCTCGAGATTCGAACAGAAGACCAGCAAAATACAATGACACGCCCTGCCGATCTAGCCACCAAGACTCGCACCTCGAGAGCTTCTGAAGGGTCAAAGATTCTCATTACGACTCGGCAATAAGTTTTAAGTATTGTGTAAATCTGGTTTTAAAAGCACAATGCTAAGTATATTAATAGATTCTGCGCATGTACGGGAACTTGACTCTTAAAATTCCGATAAAATATAGAAATATTTTAAATTTATAATATTGTTTTGAAATATATGATTTGGAATGATTCATAGTAACGCTATGAATAATGGAGAAATAAAGATAAAATTTATTTAAAAAAAAAGAAAAATTATAAATTATTTGTCGATTTCGAGATTCGAACAGAAGACCAGCAAAACACAAAGACACACCCTGCCGATCTAGCCACCAAGACTCGTACCTCGAGAGCTTCTGAATGGTCAAAGATTCTCATTAAGACTCGGCAATAAGTTTTAAGTATTGTGTAAATCTGGTTTTAAAAGCACAATGCTAAGTATATTAATAGATTCTGCGCATGTGCGCGAACTTGACTCTTAAAATTCCGATAAAATATAGAAATATTTTAAATTTATAACATTGTTTTGAAATATATGATTTGGAATGATTCATAGTAACTCTATGAATAATGGAGAAATAAAGATAAATATTATTTTAAAAAAAGAAAATATATAAATTATTTGTCGATCTCGAGATTCGAACAGAAGACCAGCAAAATACAATGACACGCCCTGCCGATCTAGCCACCAAGACTCGCGCCTCGAGAGCTTCTGAAGGGTCAAAGATTCTCATTACGACTCGGCCATAAGTTTTAAGTATTGTGTAAATCTGGTTTTAAAAGCACAATGCTAAGTATATTAATAGATTCTGCGCATGTGCGGGAACTTGACTCTTAAAATTCCGATAAAATATAGAAATATTTTAAATTTATAATATTGTTTTGAAATATATGAATTGGAATGATTCATAGTAATGCTATGAATAATGGAGAAATATAGATAAAATTTATTTAAAAAAAGAAAAATTATAAATTATTTGTCTCGATCTCGAGATTCGAACAGAAGACCAGCAAAATACAATGTCACACCCTGTAGATTTAGCCACCAAGACTCGCACATCGAGAGCTTCTGAAGGGTCAAAGATTCTCATGACGACCCGGCAATAAGTTTTAAGTATTGTGTAAATCTGGTTTTAAAAGCACAATGCTAAAAATATTAATAGATTCTGCGCATGTGCGCGAACTTGACTCTTAAAATTCCGATAAAATATAGAAATATTTTAAATTTATAATATTGTTTTGAAATATATGATTTGGAATGATTCATAGTAACTCTATGAATAATGGAGAAATAAAGATAAAATTTATTTTAAAAAAAGAAAATATATAAATTATTTGTCGATCTCGAGATTCGAACAGAAGACCAGCAAAATACAATGACACGCCCTGCCGATCTAGCCACCAAGACTCGCACCTCGAGAGCTTCTGAAGGGTCAAAGATTCTCATTACGACTCGGCAATAAGTTTTAAGTATTGTGTAAATCTGGTTTTAAAAGCACAATGCTAAGTATATTAATAGATTCTGCGCATGTGCGCGAACTTGACTCTTAAAATTCCGATAAAATATAGAAATATTTTAAATTTATAATATTGTTTTGAAATATATGATTTGGAATGATTCATAGTAACTCTATGAATAATGGAGAAATAAAGATAAAATTTATTTTAAAAAAAGAAAATATATAAATTATTTGTCGATCTCGAGATTCGAACAGAAGACCAGCAAAATACAATGACACGCCCTGCCGATCTAGCCACCAAGACTCGCACCTCGAGAGCTTTTGAAGGGTCAAAGATTCTCATTACGACTCGGCAATAAGTTTTAAGTATTGTCTAAATCTGGTTTTAAAAGCACAATGCTAAGTATATTAATAGATTCTGCGCATGTGCAGGAACTTGACTCTTAAAATTCCGATAAAATATAGAAATATTTTAAATTTATAATATTGTTTTGAAATATATGATTTGGAATGATTCATAGTAACGCTATGAATAATGGAGAAATAAAGATAAAATTTATTTAAAAAAAAAAGAAAAATTATAAATTATTTGTCGATTTTGAGATTTGAACAGAAGACCAGCGAAATACAATGTCACACCCAGTAGATGTAGCCACCAAGACTCGCGCCTCGAGAGCTTCTGAAGGGTCAAAGATTCTCATCACGACCCGGCAATAAGTTTTATGTATTGTGTAAATCTGGTTTTAAAAGCACAATGCTAAGAATATTAATAGATTCTGCGCATGTGCGCGAACTTGACTCTTAAAATTCCGATAAAATATAGAAATATATTAAATTTATAATATTGTTTTGAAATATATGATTTGGAATGATTCATAGTAACTCTATGAATAATGGAGAAATAAAGATAAAATTTATTTTAAAAAAAGAAAATATATAAATTATTTGTCGATCTCGAGATTCGAACAGAAGACCAGCAAAATACAATGACACGCCCTGCCGATCTAGCCACCAAGACTCGCACCTCGAGAGCTTCTGAAGGGTCAAAGATTCTCATTACGACTCGGCAATAAGTTTTAAGTATTGTGTAAATCTGGTTTTAAAAGCACAATGCTAAGTATATTAATAGATTCTGCGCATGTGCGGGAACTTGACTCTTAAAATTCCTATAAAATATAGAAATATTTTAAATTTATAATATTGTTTTGAAATATATGATTTGGAATGATTCATAGTAACGCTATGAATAATGGAGAAATAAAGATAAAATTTATTTAAAAGAAAGAAAAATTATAAATTATTTGTCGATCTCGAGATTCGAACAGAACACCAGCAAAATACAATGACACACCCTGCCGATCTAGCCACCAAGACTCGTACCTCGAGAGCTTCTGAAGGGTCAAAGATACTCATTACGACTCGGCAATAAGTTTTAAGTATTGTGTAAATCTGGTTTTAAAAGCATAATGCTAAGAATATTAATAGATTCTGCGCATGTGCGCGAACTTGACTCTTAAAATTCCGATAAAATATAGAAATATTTTAAATTTATAATATTGTTTTGAAATATATGATTTGGAATGATTCATAGTAACTCTATGAATAATGGAGAAATAAAGATAAAATTTATTTTAAAAAAAGAAAATATATAAATTATTTGTCGATCTCGAGATTCGAACAGAACACCAGCAAAATATAATGACACACCCTGCCGATCTAGCCACCAAGACTCGCACCTCGAGAGCTTCTGAAGGGTCAAAGATTCTCATTACGACTCGGCAATAAGTTTTAAGTATTGTGTAAATCTGGTTTTAAAAGCACAATGCTAAGTATATTAATAGATTCTGCGCATGTGCGGGAACTTGACTCTTAAAATTCCGATAAAATATAGAAATATTTTAAATTTATAATATTGTTTTGAAATATATGAATTGGAATAATTCATAGTAATGCTATGAATAATGGAGAAATATAGATAAAATTTATTTAAAAAAAAGAAAAATTATAAATTATTTGTCTCGATCTCGAGATTCGAACAGAAGACCAGCAAAATACAATGTCACACCCTGTAGATGTAGCCACCAAGACTCGCACATCGAGAGCTTCTGAAGGGTCAAAGATTCTCATCACGACCCGGCAATAAGTTTTAAGTATTGTGTAAATCTGGTTTTAAAAGCACAATGCTAAGAATATTAATAGATTCTGCGCATGTGCGCGAACTTGACTCTTAAAATTCCGATAAAATATAGAAATATTTTAAATTTATAATATTGTTTTTAAATATATGATTTGGAATGATTCATAGTAACTCTATGAATAATGGAGAAATAAAGATAAAATTTATTTTAAAAAAAGAAAATATATAAATTATTTGTCGATCTCGAGATTCGAACAGAAGACCAGCAAAATACAATGACACGCCCTGCCGATCTAGCCACCAAGACTCGCACCTCGAGAGCTTCTGAAGGGTCAACGATTCTCATTACGACTCGGCAATAAGTTTTAAGTATTGTGTAAATCTGGTTTTAAAAGCAGAATGCTAAGTATATTAATAGATTCTGCGCATGTGCGGGAACTTGACTCTTAAAATTCCGATAAAATATAGAAATATTTTAAATTTATAATATTGTTTTGAAATATATGATTTGGAATGATTCATAGTAACGCTATGAATAATGGAGAAATAAAGATAAAATTTATTTAAAAGAAAGAAAAATTATAAATTATTTGTCGATCTCGAGATTCGAACAGAACACCATCAAAATACAATGACACACCCTGCCGATCTAGCCACCAAGACTCGTACCTCGAGAGCTTCTGAAGGGTCAAAGATTCTCATTACGACTCGGCAATAAGTTTTAAGTATTGTGTAAATCTGGTTTTAAAAGCATAATGCTAAGAATATTAATAGATTCTGCGCATGTGCGCGAACTTGACTCTTAAAATTCCGATAAAATATAGAAATATTTTTAATTTATAATATTGTTTTGAAATATATGATTTGGAATGATTCATAGTAACTCTATGAATAATGGAGAAATAAAGATAAAATTTATTTTAAAAAAAGAAAATATATAAATTATTTGTCGATCTCGAGATTCGAACAGAATACCAGCAAAATATAATGACACACCCTGCCGATCTAGCCACCAAGACTCGCACCTCGAGAGCTTCTGAAGGGTCAAAGATTCTCATTACGACTCGGCAATAAGTTTTAAGTATTGTGTAAATCTGGTTTTAAAAGCACAATGCTAAGTATATTAATAGATTCTGCGCATGTGCGGGAACTTGACTCTTAAAATTCCGATAAAATATAGAAATATTTTAAATTTATAATATTGTTTTGAAATATATGAATTGGAATGATTCATAGTAATGCTATGAATAATGGAGAAATATAGATAAAATTTATTTAAAAAAAAGAAAAATTATAAATTATTTGTCTCGATCTCGAGATTCGAACAGAAGACCAGCAAAATACAATGTCATACCCTGTAGATGTAGCCACCAAGACTCGCACATCGAGAGCTTCTGAAGGGTCAAAGATTCTCATCACGACCCGGCAATAAGTTTTAAGTATTGTGTAAATCTGGTTTTAAAAGCACAATGCTAAGAATATTAATAGATTCTGCGCATGTGCGCGAACTTGACTCTTAAAATTCCGATAAAATATAGAAATATTTTAAATTTATAATATTGTTTTGAAATATATGATTTGGAATGATTCATAGTAACTCTATGAATAATGGAGAAATAAAGATAAAATTTATTTTAAAAAAAGAAAATATATAAATTATTTGTCGATCTCGAGATTCGAACAGAAGACCAGCAAAATACAATGACACGCCCTTCCGATCTAGCCACCAAGACTCGCACCTCGAGAGCTTCTGAAGGGTCAAAGATTCTCATTACGACTCGGCAATAAGTTTTAAGTATTGTGTAAATCTGGTTTTAAAAGCACAATGCTAAGTATATTAATAGATTCTGCGCATGTGCGGGAACTTGACTCTTAAAATTCCGATAAAATATAGAAATATTTTAAATTTATAATATTGTTTTGAAATATATGATTTGGAATGATTCATAGTAACGCTATGAATAATGGAGAAATAAAGATAAAATTTATTTAAAAGAAAGAAAAATTATAAATTATTTGTCGATCTCGAGATTCGAACAGAACACCAGCAAATTACAATGACACACCCTGCCGATCCAGCCACCAAGACTCGTACCTCGAGAGCTTCTGAAGGGTCAAAGATTCTCATTACGACTCGGCAATAAGTTTTAAGTATTGTGTAAATCTGGTTTTAAAAGCACAATGCTAAGTATATTAATAGATTCTGCTCATGTGCGGGAACTTGACTCTTAAAATTCCGATAAAATATAGAAATATTTTAAATTTATATTATTGTTTTGAAATATATGATTTGGAATGATTCATAGTAACTCTATGAATAATGGAGAAATAAAGATAAAATTTATTTTAAAAAAAGAAAATATATAAATTATTTGTCGATCTCGAGATTCGAACAGAAGACCAGCAAAATATAATGACACACCCTGCCGATCTAGCCACCAAGACTCGCACCTCGAGAGCTTCTGAAGGGTCAAAGATTCTCATTACGACTCGGCAATAAGTTTTAAGTATTGTGTAAATCTGGTTTTAAAAGCACAATGCTAAGTATATTAATAGATTCTGCGCATGTGCGGGAACTTGACTCTTAAAATTCCGATAAAATATAGAAATATTTTAAATTTATAATATTGTTTTGAAATATATGAATTGGAATGATTCATAGTAATGCTATGAATAATGGAGAAATATAGATAAAATTTATTTAAAAAAAAAGAAAAATTATAAATTATTTGTCTCGATCTCGAGATTCGAACAGAAGACCAGCAAAATACAATGTCACACCCTGTAGATGTAGCCACCAAGACTCGCACATCGAGAGCTTCTGAAGGGTCAAAGATTCTCATGACGACCCGGCAATAAGTTTTAAGTATTGTGTAAATCTGGTTTTAAAAGCACAATGCTAAAAATATTAATAGATTCTGCGCATGTGCGCGAACTTGACTCTTAAAATTCCGATAAAATATAGAAATATTTTAAATTTATAATATTGTTTTGAAATATATGATTTGGAATGATTCATAGTAACTCTATGAATAATGGAGAAATAAAGATAAAATTTATTTTAAAAAAAGAAAATATATAAATTATTTGTTGATCTCGAGATTCGAACAGAAGACCAGCAAAATACAATGACACGCCCTGCCGATCTAGCCACCAAGACTCGCACCTCGAGAGCTTCTGAAGGGTCAAAGATTCTCATTACGACTCGGCAATAAGTTTTAAGTATTGTGTAAATCTGGTTTTAAAAGCACAATGCTAAGTATATTAATAGATTCTGCGCATGTGCGGGAACTTGACTCTTAAAATTCCGATAAAATATAGAAATATTTTAAATTTATAATATTGTTTTGAAATATATGAATTGGAATGATTCATAGTAATGCTATGAATAATGGAGAAATATAGATAAAATTTATTTAAAAAAAAGAAAAATTATAAATTATTTGTCTCGATCTCGAGATTCGAACAGAAGACCAGCAAAATACAATGTCACACCCTGTAGATGTAGCCACCAAGACTCGCACATCGAGAGCTTCTGAAGGGTCAAAGATTCTCATGACGACCCGGCAATAAGTTTTAAGTATTGTGTAAATCTGGTTTTAAAAGCACAATGCTAAAAATATTAATAGATTCTGCGCATGTGCGCGAACTTGACTCTTAAAATTCCGATAAAATATAGAAATATTTTAAATTTATAATATTGTTTTGAAATATATGAATTGGAATGATTCATAGTAATGCTATGAATAATGGAGAAATATAGATAAAATTTATTTAAAAAAAAGAAAAATTATAAATTATTTGTCTCGATCTCGAGATTCGAACAGAAGACCAGCAAAATACAATGTCACACCCTGTAGATGTAGCCACCAAGACTCGCACATCGAGAGCTTCTGAAGGGTCAAAGATTCTCATGACGACCCGGCAATAAGTTTTAAGTATTGTGTAAATCTGGTTTTAAAAGCACAATGCTAAAAATATTAATAGATTCTGCGCATGTGCGCGAACTTGACTCTTAAAATTCCGATAAAATATAGAAATATTTTAAATTTATAATATTGTTTTGAAATATATGATTTGGAATGATTCATAGTAACTCTATGAATAATGGAGAAATAAAGATAAAATTTATTTTAAAAAAAGAAAATATATAAATTATTTGTTGATCTCGAGATTCGAACAGAAGACCAGCAAAATACAATGACACGCCCTGCCGATCTAGCCACCAAGACTCGCACCTCGAGAGCTTCTGAAGGGTCAAAGATTCTCATTACGACTCGGCAATAAGTTTTAAGTATTGTGTAAATCTGGTTTTAAAAGCACAATGCTAAGTATATTAATAGATTCTGCGCATGTGCGGGAACTTGACTCTTAAAATTCCGATAAAATATAGAAATATTTTAAATTTATAATATTGTTTTGAAATATATGAATTGGAATGATTCATAGTAATGCTATGAATAATGGAGAAATATAGATAAAATTTATTTAAAAAAAAGAAAAATTATAAATTATTTGTCTCGATCTCGAGATTCGAACAGAAGACCAGCAAAATACAATGTCACACCCTGTAGATGTAGCCACCAAGACTCGCACATCGAGAGCTTCTGAAGGGTCAAAGATTCTCATGACGACCCGGCAATAAGTTTTAAGTATTGTGTAAATCTGGTTTTAAAAGCACAATGCTAAAAATATTAATAGATTCTGCGCATGTGCGCGAACTTGACTCTTAAAATTCCGATAAAATATAGAAATATTTTAAATTTATAATATTGTTTTGAAATATATGAATTGGAATGATTCATAGTAATGCTATGAATAATGGAGAAATATAGATAAAATTTATTTAAAAAAAAAGAAAAATTATAAATTATTTGTCGATTTTGAGATTCGAACAGAAGACCAGCAAAATACAATGACACGCCCTGCCGATCTAGCCACCAAGACTCGCACCTCGAGAGCTTCTGAAGGGTCAAAGATTCTCATTACGACTCGGCAATAAGTTTTAAGTATTGTGTAAATCTGGTTTTAAAAGCACAATGCTAAGTATATTAATAGATTCTGCGCATGTGCGGGAACTTGACTCTTAAAATTCCGATAAAATATAGAAATATTTTAAATTTATAATATTGTTTTGAAATATATGATTTGGAATGATTCATAGTAACGCTATGAATAATGGAGAAATAAAGATAAAATTTATTTAAAAAAAAAAAGAAAAATTATAAATTATTTGTCGATTTTGAGATTCGAACAGAAGACCAGCAAAATACAAAGACACACCCTGCCGATCTAGCCACCAAGACTCGTACCTCGAGAGCTTCTGAATGGTCAAAGACTCTTATTACGACTCGGCAATAAGTTTTAAGTATTGTGTAAATCTGGTTTTAAAAGCAAAATGCTAAGAATATTAATAGATTCTGCGCATGTGCGCGAACTTGACTCTTAAAATTCCGATAAAATATAGAAATATTTTAAATTTATAATATGGTTTTGAAATATATGATTTGGAATAATTCATAGTAACTCTATGAATAATGGAGAAATAAAGATAAAATTTATTTTAAAAAAAGAAAATATATAAATTATTTGTCGATCTCGAGATTCGAACAGAAGACCAGCAAAATACAATGACACGGGCTGCCGATCTAGCCACCAAGACTCGCGCCTCGAGAGCTTCTGAAGGGTCAAAGATTCTCATTACGACTCGGCAATAAGTTTTAAGTATTGTGTAAATCTGGTTTTAAAAGCATAATGCTAAGAATATTAATAGATTCTGCGCATGTGCGCGAACGTGACTCTTAAAATTCCGATAAAATATAGAAATATTTTAAATTTATAATATTGTTTTGAAATATATGATTTGGAATGATTCATAGTAACTCTATGAATAATGGAGAAATAAAGATAAAATTTATTTTAAAAAAAGAAAATATATAAATTATTTGTCGATCTCGAGATTCGAACAGAACACCAGCAAAATATAATGACACACCCTGCCGATCTAGCCACCAAGACTCGCACCTCGAGAGCTTCTGAAGGGTCAAAGATTCTCATTACGACTCGGCAATAAGTTTTAAGTATTGTGTAAATCTGGTTTTAAAAGCACAATGCTAAGTATATTAATAGATTCTGCGCATGTGCGGGAACTTGACTCTTAAAATTCCGATAAAATATAGAAATATTTTAAATTTATAATATTGATTTGAAATATATGAATTGGAATGATTCATAGTAATGCTATGAATAATGGAGAAATATAGATAAAATTTATTTAAAAAAAAGAAAAATTATAAATTATTTGTCTCGATCTCGAGATTCGAACAGAAGACCAGCAAAATACAATGACACGCCCTGCCGATCTAGCCACCAAGACTCGCACCTCGAGAGCTTCTGAAGGGTCAAAGATTCTCATTACGACTCGGCAATAAGTTTTAAGTATTGTGTAAATCTGGTTTTAAAAGCACAATGCTAAGTATATTAATAGATTCTGCGCATGTGCGGGAACTTGACTCTTAAAATTCCGATAAAATATAGAAATATTTTAAATTTATAATATTGTTTTGAAATATATGATTTGGAATGATTCATAGTAACGCTATGAATAATGGAGAAATAAAGATAAAATTTATTTAAAAAAAAGAAAAATTATAAATTATTTGTCGATCTCGAGATTCGAACAGAACACCAGCAAAATACAATGACACACCCTGCCGATCTAGCCACCAAGACTCGTACCTCGAGAGCTTCTGAAGGGTCAAAGATTCTCATTACGACTCGGCAATAAGTTTTAAGTATTGTGTAAATCTGGTTTTAAAAGCACAATGCTAAGTATATTAATAGATTCTGCGCATGTGCGGGAACTTGACTCTTAAAATTCCGATAAAATATAGAAATATTTTAAATTTATAATATTGATTTGAAATATATGAATTGGAATGATTCATAGTAATGCTATGAATAATGGAGAAATATAGATAAAATTTATTTAAAAAAAAGAAAAATTATAAATTATTTGTCTCGATCTCGAGATTCGAACAGAAGACCAGCAAAATACAATGACACGCCCTGCCGATCTAGCCACCAAGACTCGCACCTCGAGAGCTTCTGAAGGGTCAAAGATTCTCATTACGACTCGGCAATAAGTTTTAAGTATTGTGTAAATCTGGTTTTAAAAGCACAATGCTAAGTATATTAATAGATTCTGCGCATGTGCGGGAACTTGACTCTTAAAATTCCGATAAAATATAGAAATATTTTAAATTTATAATATTGTTTTGAAATATATGATTTGGAATGATTTATAGTAACGCTATGAATAATGGAGAAATAAAGATAAAATTTATTTAAAAAAAAGAAAAATTATAAATTATTTGTCGATCTCGAGATTCGAACAGAACACCAGCAAAATACAATGACACACCCTGCCGATCTAGCCACCAAGACTCGTACCTCGAGAGCTTCTGAAGGGTCAAAGATTCTCATTACGACTCGGCAATAAGTTTTAAGTATTGTGTAAATCTGGTTTTAAAAACACAATGCTAAGTATATTAATAGATTCTGCGCATGTGCGAGAACTTGACTCTTAAAATTCCGATAAAATATAGAAATATTTTAAATTTATAATATTGTTTTGAAATATATGATTTGGAATGATTCATAGTAACGCTATGAATAATGGAGAAATAAAGATAAAATTTATTTAAAAAAAAAGAAAAATTATAAATTATTTGTCGATTTTGAGATTCGAACAGAAGACCAGCAAAATACAAAGACACACCCTGCCGATCTAGCCACCAAGACTCGTACCTCGAGAGCTTCTGAATGGTCAAAGACTCTTATTACGACTCGGCAATAAGTTTTAAGTATTGTGTAAATCTGGTTTTAAAAGCATAATGCTAAGAATATTAATAGATTCTGCGCATGTGCGCGAGCTTGACTCTTAAAATTCCGATAAAATATAGAAATATTTTAAATTTATAATATTGTTTTGAAATATATGATTTGGAATGATTCATAGTAACTCTATGAATAATGGAGAAATAAAGATAAAATTTATTTTAAAAAAAGAAAATATATAAATTATTTGTCGATCTCGAGATTCGAAAAGAAGACCAGCAAAATATAATGACACACCCTGCCGATCTAGCCACCAAAACTCGCACCTCGAGAGCTTCTGAAGGGTCAAAGATTCTCATTACGACTCGGCAATAAGTTTTAAGTATTGTGTAAATCTGGTTTTAAAAGCACAATGCTAAGTATATTAATAGATTCTGCGCATGTGCGGGAACTTGACTCTTAAAATTCCGATAAAATATAGAAATATTTTAAATTTATAATATTGTTTTGAAATATATGAATTGGAATGATTCATAGTAATGCTATGAATAATGGAGAAATATAGATAAAATTTATTTAAAAAAAAGAAAAATTATAAATTATTTGTCTCGATCTCGAGATTCGAACAGAAGACCAGCAAAATACAATGTCACACCCTGTAGATGTAGCCACCAAGACTCGCACATCGAGAGCTTCTGAAGGGTCAAAGATTCTCATGACGACCCGGCAATAAGTTTTAAGTATTGTGTAAATCTGGTTTTAAAAGCACAATGCTAAAAATATTAATAGATTCTGCGCATGTGCGCGAACTTGACTCTTAAAATTCCGATAAAATATAGAAATATTTTAAATTTATAATATTGTTTTGAAATATATGATTTGGAATGATTCATAGTAACTCTATGAATAATGGAGAAATAAAGATAAAATTTATTTTAAAAAAAGAAAATATATAAATTATTTGTTGATCTCGAGATTCGAACAGAAGACCAGCAAAATACAATGACACGCCCTGCCGATCTAGCCACCAAGACTCGCACCTCGAGAGCTTCTGAAGGGTCAAAGATTCTCATTACGACTCGGCAATAAGTTTTAAGTATTGTGTAAATCTGGTTTTAAAAGCACAATGCTAAGTATATTAATAGATTCTGCGCATGTGCGGGAACTTGACTCTAAAAATTCCGATAAAATATAGAAATATTTTAAATTTATAATATTGTTTTGAAATATATGATTTGGAATGATTCATAGTAACGCTATGAATAATGGAGAAATAAAGATAAAATTTATTTAAAAAAAAAAAGAAAAATTATAAATTATTTGTCGATTTTGAGATTCGAACAGAAGACCAGCAAAATACAAAGACACACCCTGCCGATCTAGCCACCAAGACTCGTACCTCGAGAGCTTCTGAATGGTCAAAGACTCTTATTACGACTCGGCAATAAGTTTTAAGTATTGTGTAAATCTGGTTTTAAAAGCAAAATGCTAAGAATATTAATAGATTCTGCGCATGTGCGCGAACTTGACTCTTAAAATTCCGATAAAATATAGAAATATTTTAAATTTATAATATGGTTTTGAAATATATGATTTGGAATAATTCATAGTAACTCTATGAATAATGGAGAAATAAAGATAAAATTTATTTTAAAAAAAGAAAATATATAAATTATTTGTCGATCTCGAGATTCGAACAGAAGACCAGCAAAATACAATGACACGGGCTGCCGATCTAGCCACCAAGACTCGCGCCTCGAGAGCTTCTGAAGGGTCAAAGATTCTCATTACGACTCGGCAATAAGTTTTAAGTATTGTGTAAATCTGGTTTTAAAAGCATAATGCTAAGAATATTAATAGATTCTGCGCATGTGCGCGAACGTGACTCTTAAAATTCCGATAAAATATAGAAATATTTTAAATTTATAATATTGTTTTGAAATATATGATTTGGAATGATTCATAGTAACTCTATGAATAATGGAGAAATAAAGATAAAATTTATTTTAAAAAAAGAAAATATATAAATTATTTTTCGATCTCGAGATTCGAACAGAACACCAGCAAAATATAATGACACACCCTGCCGATCTAGCCACCAAGACTCGCACCTCGAGAGCTTCTGAAGGGTCAAAGATTCTCATTACGACTCGGCAATAAGTTTTAAGTATTGTGTAAATCTGGTTTTAAAAGCACAATGCTAAGTATATTAATAGATTCTGCGCATGTGCGGGAACTTGACTCTTAAAATTCCGATAAAATATAGAAATATTTTAAATTTATAATATTGATTTGAAATATATGAATTGGAATGATTCATAGTAATGCTATGAATAATGGAGAAATATAGATAAAATTTATTTAAAAAAAAGAAAAATTATAAATTATTTGTCTCGATCTCGAGATTCGAACAGAAGACCAGCAAAATACAATGACACGCCCTGCCGATCTAGCCACCAAGACTCGCACCTCGAGAGCTTCTGAAGGGTCAAAGATTCTCATTACGACTCGGCAATAAGTTTTAAGTATTGTGTAAATCTGGTTTTAAAAGCACAATGCTAAGTATATTAATAGATTCTGCGCATGTGCGGGAACTTGACTCTTAAAATTCCGATAAAATATAGAAATATTTTAAATTTATAATATTGTTTTGAAATATATGATTTGGAATGATTCATAGTAACGCTATGAATAATGGAGAAATAAAGATAAAATTTATTTAAAAAAAAGAAAATTTATAAATTATTTGTCGATCTCGAGATTCGAACAGAACACCAGCAAAATACAATGACACACCCTGCCGATCTAGCCACCAAGACTCGTACCTCGAGAGCTTCTGAAGGGTCAAAGATTCTCATTACGACTCGGCAATAAGTTTTAAGTATTGTGTAAATCTGGTTTTAAAAGCACAATGCTAAGTATATTAATAGATTCTGCGCATGTGCGGGAACTTGACTCTTAAAATTCCGATAAAATATAGAAATATTTTAAATTTATAATATTGATTTGAAATATATGAATTGGAATGATTCATAGTAATGCTATGAATAATGGAGAAATATAGATAAAATTTATTTAAAAAAAAGAAAAATTATAAATTATTTGTCTCGATCTCGAGATTCGAACAGAAGACCAGCAAAATACAATGACACGCCCTGCCGATCTAGCCACCAAGACTCGTACCTCGAGAGCTTCTGAATGGTCAAAGACTCTTATTACGACTCGGCAATAAGTTTTAAGTATTGTGTAAATCTGGTTTTAAAAGCATAATGCTAAGAATATTAATAGATTCTGCGCATGTGCGCGAACTTGACTCTTAAAATTCCGATAAAATATAGAAATATTTTAAATTTATAATATTGTTTTGAAATATATGATTTGGAATGATTCATAGTAACTCTATGAATAATGGAGAAATAAAGATAAAATTTATTTTAAAAAAAGAAAATATATAAATTATTTGTCGATCTCGAGATTCGAACAGAACACCAGCAAAATATAATGACACACCCTGTCGATCTAGCCACCAAGACTCGCACCTCGAGAGCTTCTGAAGGGTCAAAGATTCTCATTACGACTCGGCAATAAGTTTTAAGTATTGTGTAAATCTGGTTTTAAAAGCACAATGCTAAGTATATTAATAGATTCTGCGCATGTGCGCGAACTTGACTCTTAAAATTCCGATAAAATATAGAAATATTTTAAATTTATAATATTGTTTTGAAATATATGATTTGGAATGATTCATAGTAACTCTATGAATAATGGAGAAATAAAGATAAAATTTATTTTAAAAAAAGAAAATATATAAATTATTTGTTGATCTCGAGATTCGAACAGAAGACCAGCAAAATACAATGACACGCCCTGCCGATCTAGCCACCAAGACTCGCACCTCGAGAGCTTTTGAAGGGTCAAAGATTCTCATTACGACTCGGCAATAAGTTTTAAGTATTGTGTAAATCTGGTTTTAAAAGCACAATGCTGAGTATATTAATAGATTCTGCGCATGTGCAGGAACTTGACTCTTAAAATTCCGATAAAATATAGAAATATTTTAAATTTATAATATTGTTTTGAAATATATGATTTGGAATGATTCATAGTAACGCTATGAATAATGGAGAAATAAAGATAAAATTTATTTAAAAAAAAAAGAAAAATTATAAATTATTTGTCGATTTTGAGATTCGAACAGAAGACCAGCAAAATACAAAGACACACCCTGCCGATCTAGCCACCAAGACTCGTTCCTCGAGAGCTTCTGAATGCTCAAAGACTCTTATTACGACTCGGCAATAAGTTTTAAGTATTGTGTAAATCTGGTTTTAAAAGCATAATGCTAAGAATATTAATAGATTCTGCGCATGTGCGCGAACTTGACTCTTAAAATTCCGATAAAATATAGAAATATTTTAAATTTATAATATTGTTTTGAAATATATGATTTGGAATAATTCATAGTAACTCTATGAATAATGGAGAAATAAAGATAAAATTTATTTTAAAAAAAGAAAATATATAAATTATTTGTCGATCTCGAGATTCGAACAGAAGACCAGCAAAATACAATGACACGCCCTGCCGATCTAGCCACCAAGACTCGCACCTCGAGAGCTTCTGAAGGGTCAAAGATTCTCATTACGACTCGGCAATAAGTTTTAAGTATTGTGTAAATCTGGTTTTAAAAGCACAATGCTAAGTATATTAATAGATTCTGCGCATGTGCGGGAACTTGACTCTTAAAATTCCGATAAAATATAGAAATATTTTAAATTTATAATATTGTTTTGAAATATATGAATTGGAATGATTCATAGTAATGCTATGAATAATGGAGAAATATAGATAAAATTTATTTAAAAAAAGAAAAATTATAAATTATTTGTCTCGATCTCGAGATTCGAACAGAAGACCAGCAAAATACAATGTCACACCCTGTAGATTTAGCCACCAAGACTCGCACATCGACAGCTTCTGAAGGGTCAAAGATTCTCATGACGACCCGGCAATAAGTTTTAAGTATTGTGTAAATCTGGTTTTAAAAGCACAATGCTAAAAATATTAATAGATTCTGCGCATGTGCGCGAACTTGACTCTTAAAATTCCGATAAAATATAGAAATATTTTAAATTTATAATATTGTTTTGAAATATATGATTTGGAATGATTCATAGTAACTCTATGAATAATGGAGAAATAAAGATAATATTTATTTTAAAAAAAGAAAATATATAAATTATTTGTCTTTCTCGAGATTCGAACAGAAGACCAGCAAAATACAATGACACGCCCTGCCGATCTAGCCACCAAGACTCGCACCTCGAGAGCTTCTGAAGGGTCAAAGATTCTCATTACGACTCGGCAATAAGTTTTAAGTATTGTGTAAATCTGGTTTTAAAAGCACAATGCTAAGTATATTAATAGATTCTGCGCATGTACGGGAACTTGACTCTTAAAATTCCGATAAAATATAGAAATATTTTAAATTTATAATATTGTTTTGAAATATATGATTTGGAATAATTCATAGTAACTCTATGAATAATGGAGAAATAAAGATAAAATTTATTTTAAAAAAAGAAAATATATAAATTATTTTTCGATCTCGAGATTCGAACAGAAGACCAGCAAAATACAATGACACGCCCTGCCGATCTAGCCACCAAGACTCGCACCTCGAGAGCTTCTGAAGGGTCAAAGATTCTCATTACGACTCGGCAATAAGTTTTAAGTATTGTGTAAATCTGGTTTTAAAAGCACAATGCTAAGTATATTAATAGATTCTGCGCATGTACGGGAACTTGACTCTTAAAATTCCGATAAAATATAGAAATATTTTAAATTTATAATATTGTTTTGAAATATATGATTTGGAATGATTCATAGTAACGCTATGAATAATGGAGAAATAAAGATAAAATTTATTTAAAAAAAAAGAAAAATTATAAATTATTTGTCGATTTCGAGATTCGAACAGAAGACCAGCAAAACACAAAGACACACCCTGCCGATCTAGCCACCAAGACTCGTACCTCGAGAGCTTCTGAATGGTCAAAGATTCTCATTAAGACTCGGCAATAAGTTTTAAGTATTGTGTAAATCTGGTTTTAAAAGCACAATGCTAAGTATATTAATAGATTCTGCGCATGTGCGCGAACTTGACTCTTAAAATTCCGATAAAATATAGAAATATTTTAAATTTATAACATTGTTTTGAAATATATGATTTGGAATGATTCATAGTAACTCTATGAATAATGGAGAAATAAAGATAAATATTATTTTAAAAAAAGAAAATATATAAATTATTTGTCGATCTCGAGATTCGAACAGAAGACCAGCAAAATACAATGACACGCCCTGCCGATCTAGCCACCAAGACTCGCGCCTCGAGAGCTTCTGAAGGGTCAAAGATTCTCATTACGACTCGGCCATAAGTTTTAAGTATTGTGTAAATCTGGTTTTAAAAGCACAATGCTAAGTATATTAATAGATTCTGCGCATGTGCGGGAACTTGACTCTTAAAATTCCGATAAAATATAGAAATATTTTAAATTTATAATATTGTTTTGAAATATATGAATTGGAATGATTCATAGTAATGCTATGAATAATGGAGAAATATAGATAAAATTTATTTAAAAAAAGAAAAATTATAAATTATTTGTCTCGATCTCGAGATTCGAACAGAAGACCAGCAAAATACAATGTCACACCCTGTAGATTTAGCCACCAAGACTCGCACATCGAGAGCTTCTGAAGGGTCAAAGATTCTCATGACGACCCGGCAATAAGTTTTAAGTATTGTGTAAATCTGGTTTTAAAAGCACAATGCTAAAAATATTAATAGATTCTGCGCATGTGCGCGAACTTGACTCTTAAAATTCCGATAAAATATAGAAATATTTTAAATTTATAATATTGTTTTGAAATATATGATTTGGAATGATTCATAGTAACTCTATGAATAATGGAGAAATAAAGATAAAATTTATTTTAAAAAAAGAAAATATATAAATTATTTGTCGATCTCGAGATTCGAACAGAAGACCAGCAAAATACAATGACACGCCCTGCCGATCTAGCCACCAAGACTCGCACCTCGAGAGCTTCTGAAGGGTCAAAGATTCTCATTACGACTCGGCAATAAGTTTTAAGTATTGTGTAAATCTGGTTTTAAAAGCACAATGCTAAGTATATTAATAGATTCTGCGCATGTGCGCGAACTTGACTCTTAAAATTCCGATAAAATATAGAAATATTTTAAATTTATAATATTGTTTTGAAATATATGATTTGGAATGATTCATAGTAACTCTATGAATAATGGAGAAATAAAGATAAAATTTATTTTAAAAAAAGAAAATATATAAATTATTTGTCGATCTCGAGATTCGAACAGAAGACCAGCAAAATACAATGACACGCCCTGCCGATCTAGCCACCAAGACTCGCACCTCGAGAGCTTTTGAAGGGTCAAAGATTCTCATTACGACTCGGCAATAAGTTTTAAGTATTGTCTAAATCTGGTTTTAAAAGCACAATGCTAAGTATATTAATAGATTCTGCGCATGTGCAGGAACTTGACTCTTAAAATTCCGATAAAATATAGAAATATTTTAAATTTATAATATTGTTTTGAAATATATGATTTGGAATGATTCATAGTAACTCTATGAATAATGGAGAAATAAAGATAAAATTTATTTTAAAAAAAGAAAATATATAAATTATTTGTCGATCTCGAGATTCGAACAGAAGACCAGCAAAATACAAAGACACACCCTGCCGATCTAGCCACCAAGACTCGTACCTCGAGAGCTTCTGAATGGTCAAAGATTCTCATGACGACCCGGCAATAAGTTTTAAGTATTGTGTAAATCTGGTTTTAAAAGCATAATGCTAAGAATATTTATAGATTCTGCGCATGTGCGCGAACTTGACTCTTAAAATTCCGATAAAATATAGAAATATTTTAAATTTATAATATTGTTTTGAAATATATGATTTGGAATGATTCATAGTAACTCTATGAATAATGGAGAAATAAAGATAAAATTTATTTTAAAAAAAGAAAATATATAAATTATTTGTCGATCTCGAGATTCGAACAGAAGACCAGCAAAATACAATGACACGCCCTGCCGATCTAGCCACCAAGACTCGCACCTCGAGAGCTTCTGAAGGGTCAAAGATTCTCATTACGACTCGGCAATAAGTTTTAAGTATTGTGTAAATCTGGTTTTAAAAGCACAATGCTAAGTATATTAATAGATTCTGCGCATGTGCGGGAACTTGACTCTTAAAATTCCGATAAAATATAGAAATATTTTAAATTTATAATATTGTTTTGAAATATATGAATTGGAATGATTCATAGTAATGCTATGAATAATGGAGAAATATAGATAAAATTTATTTAAAAAAAAGAAAAATTATAAATTATTTGTCTCGATCTCGAGATTCGAACAGAAGACCAGCAAAATACAATGTCATACCCTGTAGATGTAGCCACCAAGACTCGCACATCGAGAGCTTCTGAAGGGTCAAAGATTCTCATCACGACCCGGCAATAAGTTTTAAGTATTGTGTAAATCTGGTTTTAAAAGCACAATGCTAAGAATATTAATAGATTCTGCGCATGTGCGCGAACTTGACTCTTAAAATTCCGATAAAATATAGAAATATTTTAAATTTATAATATTGTTTTGAAATATATGATTTGGAATGATTCATAGTAACTCTATGAATAATGGAGAAATAAAGATAAAATTTATTTTAAAAAAAGAAAATATATAAATTATTTGTCGATCTCGAGATTCGAACAGAAGACCAGCAAAATACAATGACACGCCCTGCCGATCTAGCCACCAAGACTCGCACCTCGAGAGCTTCTGAAGGGTCAAAGATTCTCATTACGACTCGGCAATAAGTTTTAAGTATTGTGTAAATCTGGTTTTAAAAGCACAATGCTAAGTATATTAATAGATTCTGCGCATGTGCGGGAACTTGACTCTTAAAATTCCGATAAAATATAGAAATATTTTAAATTTATAATATTGTTTTGAAATATATGATTTGGAATGATTCATAGTAACGCTATGAATAATGGAGAAATAAAGATAAAATTTATTTAAAAGAAAGAAAAATTATAAATTATTTGTCGATCTCGAGATTCGAACAGAACACCAGCAAATTACAATGACACACCCTGCCGATCTAGCCACCAAGACTCGTACCTCGAGAGCTTCTGAAGGGTCAAAGATTCTCATTACGACTCGGCAATAAGTTTTAAGTATTGTGTAAATCTGGTTTTAAAAGCACAATGCTAAGTATATTAATAGATTCTGCTCATGTGCGGGAACTTGACTCTTAAAATTCCGATAAAATATAGAAATATTTTAAATTTATATTATTGTTTTGAAATATATGATTTGGAATGATTCATAGTAACGCTATGAATAATGGAGAAATAAAGATAAAATTTATTTAAAAAAAAAGAAAAATTATAAATTATTTGTCGATTTCGAGATTCGAACAGAAGACCAGCAAAATACAAAGACACACCCTGCCGATCTAGCCACCAAGACTCGTACCTCGAGAGCTTCTGAATGGTCAAAGACTCTTATTACGACTCGGCAATAAGTTTTAAGTATTGTGTAAATCTGGTTTTAAAAGCATAATGCTAAGAATATTAATAGATTCTGCGCATGTGCGCGAACTTGACTCTTAAAATTCCGATAAAATATAGAAATATTTTAAATTTATAATATTGTTTTGAAATATATGATTTGGAATGATTCATAGTAACGCTATGAATAATGGAGAAATAAAGATAAAATTTATTTAAAAGAAAGAAAAATTATAAATTATTTGTCGATCTCGAGATTCGAACAGAACACCAGCAAATTACAATGACACACCCTGCCGATCTAGCCACCAAGACTCGTACCTCGAGAGCTTCTGAAGGGTCAAAGATTCTCATTACGACTCGGCAATAAGTTTTAAGTATTGTGTAAATCTGGTTTTAAAAGCACAATGCTAAGTATATTAATAGATTCTGCGCATGTGCGGGAACTTGACTCTTAAAATTCCGATAAAATATAGAAATATTTTAAATTTATAATATTGTTTTGAAATATATGATTTGGAATGATTCATAGTAACTCTATGAATAATGGAGAAATAAAGATAAAATTTATTTTAAAAAAAGAAAATATATAAATTATTTGTCGATCTCGAGATTCGAACAGAAGACCAGCAAAATATAATGACACACCCTGCCGATCTAGCCACCAAGACTCGCACCTCGAGAGCTTCTGAAGGGTCAAAGATTCTCATTACGACTCGGCAATAAGTTTTAAGTATTGTGTAAATCTGGTTTTAAAAGCAGAATGCTAAGTATATTAATAGATTCTGCGCATGTGCGGGAACTTGACTCTTAAAATTCCGATAAAATATAGAAATATTTTAAATTTATAATATTGTTTTGAAATATATGAATTGGAATGATTCATAGTAATGCTATGAATAATGGAGAAATATAGATAAAATTTATTTAAAAAAAAAGAAAAATTATAAATTATTTGTCGATTTTGAGATTCGAACAGAAGACCAGCAAAATACAAAGACACACCCTGCCGATCTAGCCACCAAGACTCGTACCTCGAGAGCTTCTGAATGGTCAAAGATTCTCATGACGACCCGGCAATAAGTTTTAAGTATTGTGTAAATCTGGTTTTAAAAGCATAATGCTAAGAATATTTATAGATTCTGCGCATGTGCGCGAACTTGACTCTTAAAATTCCGATAAAATATAGAAATATTTTAAATTTATAATATTGTTTTGAAATATATGATTTGGAATGATTCATAGTAACTCTATGAATAATGGAGAAATAAAGATAAAATTTATTTTAAAAAAAGAAAATATATAAATTATTTGTCGATCTCGAGATTCGAACAGAAGACCAGCAAAATACAATGACACGCCCTTCCGATCTAGCCACCAAGACTCGCACCTCGAGAGCTTCTGAAGGGTCAAAGATTCTCATTACGACTCGGCAATAAGTTTTAAGTATTGTGTAAATCTGGTTTTAAAAGCACAATGCTAAGTATATTAATAGATTCTGCGCATGTGCGGGAACTTGACTCTTAAAATTCCGATAAAATATAGAAATATTTTAAATTTATAATATTGTTTTGAAATATATGAATTGGAATGATTCATAGTAATGCTATGAATAATGGAGAAATATAGATAAAATTTATTTAAAAAAAAGAAAAATTATAAATTATTTGTCTCGATCTCGAGATTCGAACAGAAGACCAGCAAAATACAATGTCATACCCTGTAGATGTAGCCACCAAGACTCGCACATCGAGAGCTTCTGAAGGGTCAAAGATTCTCATCACGACCCGGCAATAAGTTTTAAGTATTGTGTAAATCTGGTTTTAAAAGCACAATGCTAAGAATATTAATAGATTCTGCGCATGTGCGCGAACTTGACTCTTAAAATTCCGATAAAATATAGAAATATTTTAAATTTATAATATTGTTTTGAAATATATGATTTGGAATGATTCATAGTAACTCTATGAATAATGGAGAAATAAAGATAAAATTTATTTTAAAAAAAGAAAATATATAAATTATTTGTCGATCTCGAGATTCGAACAGAAGACCAGCAAAATACAATGACACGCCCTTCCGATCTAGCCACCAAGACTCGCACCTCGAGAGCTTCTGAAGGGTCAAAGATTCTCATTACGACTCGGCAATAAGTTTTAAGTATTGTGTAAATCTGGTTTTAAAAGCACAATGCTAAGTATATTAATAGATTCTGCGCATGTGCGGGAACTTGACTCTTAAAATTCCGATAAAATATAGAAATATTTTAAATTTATAATATTGTTTTGAAATATATGATTTGGAATGATTCATAGTAACGCTATGAATAATGGAGAAATAAAGATAAAATTTATTTAAAAGAAAGAAAAATTATAAATTATTTGTCGATCTCGAGATTCGAACAGAACACCAGCAAATTACAATGACACACCCTGCCGATCTAGCCACCAAGACTCGTACCTCGAGAGCTTCTGAAGGGTCAAAGATTCTCATTACGACTCGGCAATAAGTTTTAAGTATTGTGTAAATCTGGTTTTAAAAGCACAATGCTAAGTATATTAATAGATTCTGCTCATGTGCGGGAACTTGACTCTTAAAATTCCGATAAAATATAGAAATATTTTAAATTTATATTATTGTTTTGAAATATATGATTTGGAATGATTCATAGTAACGCTATGAATAATGGAGAAATAAAGATAAAATTTATTTAAAAAAAAAGAAAAATTATAAATTAGTTGTCGATTTCGAGATTCGAACAGAAGACAAGCAAAATACAAAGACACACCCTGCCGATCTAGCCACCAAGACTCGTACCTCGAGAGCTTCTGAATGGTCAAAGACTCTTATTACGACTCGGCAATAAGTTTTAAGTATTGTGTAAATCTGGTTTTAAAAGCATAATGCTAAGAATATTAATAGATTCTGCGCATGTGCGCGAACTTGACTCTTAAAATTCCGATAAAATATAGAAATATTTTAAATTTATAATATTGTTTTGAAATATATGATTTGGAATGATTCATAGTAACGCTATGAATAATGGAGAAATAAAGATAAAATTTATTTAAAAGAAAGAAAAATTATAAATTATTTGTCGATCTCGAGATTCGAACAGAACACCAGCAAATTACAATGACACACCCTGCCGATCTAGCCACCAAGACTCGTACCTCGAGAGCTTCTGAAGGGTCAAAGATTCTCATTACGACTCGGCAATAAGTTTTAAGTATTGTGTAAATCTGGTTTTAAAAGCACAATGCTAAGTATATTAATAGATTCTGCGCATGTGCGGGAACTTGACTCTTAAAATTCCGATAAAATATAGAAATATTTTAAATTTATAATATTGTTTTGAAATATATGATTTGGAATGATTCATAGTAACTCTATGAATAATGGAGAAATAAAGATAAAATTTATTTTAAAAAAAGAAAATATATAAATTATTTGTCGATCTCGAGATTCGAACAGAAGACCAGCAAAATATAATGACACACCCTGCCGATCTAGCCACCAAGACTCGCACCTCGAGAGCTTCTGAAGGGTCAAAGATTCTCATTACGACTCGGCAATAAGTTTTAAGTATTGTGTAAATCTGGTTTTAAAAGCACAATGCTAAGTATATTAATAGATTCTGCGCATGTGCGGGAACTTGACTCTTAAAATTCCGATAAAATATAGAAATATTTTAAATTTATAATATTGTTTTGAAATATATGAATTGGAATGATTCATAGTAATGCTATGAATAATGGAGAAATATAGATAAAATTTATTTAAAAAAAAAGAAAAATTATAAATTATTTGTCGATTTTGAGATTCGAACAGAAGACCAGCAAAATACAAAGACACACCCTGCCGATCTAGCCACCAAGACTCGTACCTCGAGAGCTTCTGAATGGTCAAAGATTCTCATGACGACCCGGCAATAAGTTTTAAGTATTGTGTAAATCTGGTTTTAAAAGCATAATGCTAAGAATATTTATAGATTCTGCGCATGTGCGCGAACTTGACTCTTAAAATTCCGATAAAATATAGAAATATTTTAAATTTATAATATTGTTTTGAAATATATGATTTGGAATGATTCATAGTAACTCTATGAATAATGGAGAAATAAAGATAAAATTTATTTTAAAAAAAGAAAATATATAAATTATTTGTTGATCTCGAGATTCGAACAGAAGACCAGCAAAATATAATGACACACCCTGCCGATCTAGCCACCAAGACTCGCACCTCGAGAGCTTCTGAAGGGTCAAAGATTCTCATTACGACTCGGCAATAAGTTTTAAGTATTGTGTAAATCTGGTTTTAAAAGCACAATGCTAAGTATATTAATAGATTCTGCGCATGTGCGCGAACTTGACTCTTAAAATTCCGATAAAATATAGAAATATTTTAAATTTATAATATTGTTTTGAAATATATGAATTGGAATTATTCATAGTAATGCTATGAATAATGGAGAAATATAGATAAAATTTATTTAAAAAAAAGAAAAATTATAAATTATTTGTCTCGATCTCGAGATTCGAACAGAAGACCAGCAAAATACAATGTCACACCCTGTAGATGTAGCCACCAAGACTCGCACATCGAGAGCTTCAGAAGGGTCAAAGATTCTCATGACGACCCGGCAATAAGTTTTAAGTATTGTGTAAATCTGGTTTTAAAAGCACAATGCTAAAAATATTAATAGATTCTGCGCATGTGCGCGAACTTGACTCTTAAAATTCCGATAAAATATAGAAATATTTTAAATTTATAATATTGTTTTGAAATATATGATTTGGAATGATTCATAGTAACTCTATGAATAATGGAGAAATAAAGATAAAATTTATTTTAAAAAAAGAAAATATATAAATTATTTGTTGATCTCGAGATTCGAACAGAAGACCAGCAAAATACAATGACACGCCCTGCCGATCTAGCCACCAAGACTCGCACCTCGAGAGCTTCTGAAGGGTCAAAGATTCTCATTACGACTCGGCAATAAGTTTTAAGTATTGTGTAAATCTGGTTTTAAAAGCACAATGCTAAGTATATTAATAGATTCTGCGCATGTGCGGGAACTTGACTCTTAAAATTCCGATAAAATATAGAAATATTTTAAATTTATAATATTGTTTTGAAATATATGAATTGGAATGATTCATAGTAATGCTATGAATAATGGAGAAATATAGATAAAATTTATTTAAAAAAAAGAAAAATTATAAATTATTTGTCTCGATCTCGAGATTCGAACAGAAGACCAGCAAAATACAATGTCACACCCTGTAGATGTAGCCACCAAGACTCGCACATCGAGAGCTTCTGAAGGGTCAAAGATTCTCATGACGACCCGGCAATAAGTTTTAAGTATTGTGTAAATCTGGTTTTAAAAGCACAATGCTAAAAATATTAATAGATTCTGCGCATGTGCGCGAACTTGACTCTTAAAATTCCGATAAAATATAGAAATATTTTAAATTTATAATATTGTTTTGAAATATATGATTTGGAATGATTCATAGTAACTCTATGAATAATGGAGAAATAAAGATAAAATTTATTTTAAAAAAAGAAAATATATAAATTATTTGTTGATCTCGAGATTCGAACAGAAGACCAGCAAAATACAATGACACGCCCTGCCGATCTAGCCACCAAGACTCGCACCTCGAGAGCTTCTGAAGGGTCAAAGATTCTCATTACGACTCGGCAATAAGTTTTAAGTATTGTGTAAATCTGGTTTTAAAAGCACAATGCTAAGTATATTAATAGATTCTGCGCATGTGCGGGAACTTGACTCTTAAAATTCCGATAAAATATAGAAATATTTTAAATTTATAATATTGTTTTGAAATATATGATTTGGAATGATTCATAGTAACGCTATGAATAATGGAGAAATAAAGATAAAATTTATTTAAAAAAAAAAAGAAAAATTATAAATTATTTGTCGATTTTGAGATTCGAACAGAAGACCAGCAAAATACAAAGACACACCCTGCCGATCTAGCCACCAAGACTCGTACCTCGAGAGCTTCTGAATGGTCAAAGACTCTTATTACGACTCGGCAATAAGTTTTAAGTATTGTGTAAATCTGGTTTTAAAAGCAAAATGCTAAGAATATTAATAGATTCTGCGCATGTGCGCGAACTTGACTCTTAAAATTCCGATAAAATATAGAAATATTTTAAATTTATAATATGGTTTTGAAATATATGATTTGGAATAATTCATAGTAACTCTATGAATAATGGAGAAATAAAGATAAAATTTATTTTAAAAAAAGAAAATATATAAATTATTTGTCGATCTCGAGATTCGAACAGAAGACCAGCAAAATACAATGACACGGGCTGCCGATCTAGCCACCAAGACTCGCGCCTCGAGAGCTTCTGAAGGGTCAAAGATTCTCATTACGACTCGGCAATAAGTTTTAAGTATTGTGTAAATCTGGTTTTAAAAGCATAATGCTAAGAATATTAATAGATTCTGCGCATGTGCGCGAACGTGACTCTTAAAATTCCGATAAAATATAGAAATATTTTAAATTTATAATATTGTTTTGAAATATATGATTTGGAATGATTCATAGTAACTCTATGAATAATGGAGAAATAAAGATAAAATTTATTTTAAAAAAAGAAAATATATAAATTATTTGTCGATCTCGAGATTCGAACAGAACACCAGCAAAATATAATGACACACCCTGCCGATCTAGCCACCAAGACTCGCACCTCGAGAGCTTCTGAAGGGTCAAAGATTCTCATTACGACTCGGCAATAAGTTTTAAGTATTGTGTAAATCTGGTTTTAAAAGCACAATGCTAAGTATATTAATAGATTCTGCGCATGTGCGGGAACTTGACTCTTAAAATTCCGATAAAATATAGAAATATTTTAAATTTATAATATTGATTTGAAATATATGAATTGGAATGATTCATAGTAATGCTATGAATAATGGAGAAATATAGATAAAATTTATTTAAAAAAAAGAAAAATTATAAATTATTTGTCTCGATCTCGAGATTCGAACAGAAGACCAGCAAAATACAATGACACGCCCTGCCGATCTAGCCACCAAGACTCGCACCTCGAGAGCTTCTGAAGGGTCAAAGATTCTCATTACGACTCGGCAATAAGTTTTAAGTATTGTGTAAATCTGGTTTTAAAAGCACAATGCTAAGTATATTAATAGATTCTGCGCATGTGCGGGAACTTGACTCTTAAAATTCCGATAAAATATAGAAATATTTTAAATTTATAATATTGTTTTGAAATATATGATTTGGAATGATTCATAGTAACGCTATGAATAATGGAGAAATAAAGATAAAATTTATTTAAAAAAAAGAAAAATTATAAATTATTTGTCGATCTCGAGATTCGAACAGAACACCAGCAAAATACAATGACACACCCTGCCGATCTAGCCACCAAGACTCGTACCTCGAGAGCTTCTGAAGGGTCAAAGATTCTCATTACGACTCGGCAATAAGTTTTAAGTATTGTGTAAATCTGGTTTTAAAAGCACAATGCTAAGTATATTAATAGATTCTGCGCATGTGCGGGAACTTGACTCTTAAAATTCCGATAAAATATAGAAATATTTTAAATTTATAATATTGATTTGAAATATATGAATTGGAATGATTCATAGTAATGCTATGAATAATGGAGAAATATAGATAAAATTTATTTAAAAAAAAGAAAAATTATAAATTATTTGTCTCGATCTCGAGATTCGAACAGAAGACCAGCAAAATACAATGACACGCCCTGCCGATCTAGCCACCAAGACTCGCACCTCGAGAGCTTCTGAAGGGTCAAAGATTCTCATTACGACTCGGCAATAAGTTTTAAGTATTGTGTAAATCTGGTTTTAAAAGCACAATGCTAAGTATATTAATAGATTCTGCGCATGTGCGGGAACTTGACTCTTAAAATTCCGATAAAATATAGAAATATTTTAAATTTATAATATTGTTTTGAAATATATGATTTGGAATGATTCATAGTAACGCTATGAATAATGGAGAAATAAAGATAAAATTTATTTAAAAAAAAGAAAAATTATAAATTATTTGTCGATCTCGAGATTCGAACAGAACACCAGCAAAATACAATGACACACCCTGCCGATCTAGCCACCAAGACTCGTACCTCGAGAGCTTCTGAAGGGTCAAAGATTCTCATTACGACTCGGCAATAAGTTTTAAGTATTGTGTAAATCTGGTTTTAAAAACACAATGCTAAGTATATTAATAGATTCTGCGCATGTGCGAGAACTTGACTCTTAAAATTCCGATAAAATATAGAAATATTTTAAATTTATAATATTGTTTTGAAATATATGATTTGGAATGATTCATAGTAACGCTATGAATAATGGAGAAATAAAGATAAAATTTATTTAAAAAAAAAGAAAAATTATAAATTATTTGTCGATTTTGAGATTCGAACAGAAGACCAGCAAAATACAAAGACACACCCTGCCGATCTAGCCACCAAGACTCGTACCTCGAGAGCTTCTGAATGGTCAAAGACTCTTATTACGACTCGGCAATAAGTTTTAAGTATTGTGTAAATCTGGTTTTAAAAGCATAATGCTAAGAATATTAATAGATTCTGCGCATGTGCGCGAGCTTGACTCTTAAAATTCCGATAAAATATAGAAATATTTTAAATTTATAATATTGTTTTGAAATATATGATTTGGAATGATTCATAGTAACTCTATGAATAATGGAGAAATAAAGATAAAATTTATTTTAAAAAAAGAAAATATATAAATTATTTGTCTCGATCTCGAGATTCGAACAGAAGACCAGCAAAATACAATGACACGCCCTGCCGATCTAGCCACCAAGACTCGCACCTCGAGAGCTTCTGAAGGGTCAAAGATTCTCATTACGACTCGGCAATAAGTTTTAAGTATTGTGTAAATCTGGTTTTAAAAGCACAATGCTAAGTATATTAATAGATTCTGCGCATGTGCGGGAACTTGACTCTTAAAATTCCGATAAAATATAGAAATATTTTAAATTTATAATATTGTTTTGAAATATATGATTTGGAATGATTCATAGTAACGCTATGAATAATGGAGAAATAAAGATAAAATTTATTTAAAAAAAAGAAAAATTATAAATTATTTGTCGATCTCGAGATTCGAACAGAACACCAGCAAAATACAATGACACACCCTGCCGATCTAGCCACCAAGACTCGTACCTCGAGAGCTTCTGAAGGGTCAAAGATTCTCATTACGACTCGGCAATAAGTTTTAAGTATTGTGTAAATCTGGTTTTAAAAGCACAATGCTAAGTATATTAATAGATTCTGCGCATGTGCGGGAACTTGACTCTTAAAATTCCGATAAAATATAGAAATATTTTAAATTTATAATATTGATTTGAAATATATGAATTGGAATGATTCATAGTAATGCTATGAATAATGGAGAAATATAGATAAAATTTATTTAAAAAAAAGAAAAATTATAAATTATTTGTCTCGATCTCGAGATTCGAACAGAAGACCAGCAAAATACAATGACACACCCTGCCGATCTAGCCACCAAGACTCGTACCTCGAGAGCTTCTGAAGGGTCAAAGATTCTCATTACGACTCGGCAATAAGTTTTAAGTATTGTGTAAATCTGGTTTTAAAAACACAATGCTAAGTATATTAATAGATTCTGCGCATGTGCGAGAACTTGACTCTTAAAATTCCGATAAAATATAGAAATATTTTAAATTTATAATATTGTTTTGAAATATATGATTTGGAATGATTCATAGTAACGCTATGAATAATGGAGAAATAAAGATAAAATTTATTTAAAAAAAAAGAAAAATTATAAATTATTTGTCGATTTTGAGATTCGAACAGAAGACCAGCAAAATACAAAGACACACCCTGCCGATCTAGCCACCAAGACTCGTACCTCGAGAGCTTCTGAATGGTCAAAGACTCTTATTACGACTCGGCAATAAGTTTTAAGTATTGTGTAAATCTGGTTTTAAAAGCATAATGCTAAGAATATTAATAGATTCTGCGCATGTGCGCGAGCTTGACTCTTAAAATTCCGATAAAATATAGAAATATTTTAAATTTATAATATTGTTTTGAAATATATGATTTGGAATGATTCATAGTAACTCTATGAATAATGGAGAAATAAAGATAAAATTTATTTTAAAAAAAGAAAATATATAAATTATTTGTCGATCTCGAGATTCGAAAAGAAGACCAGCAAAATATAATGACACACCCTGCCGATCTAGCCACCAAAACTCGCACCTCGAGAGCTTCTGAAGGGTCAAAGATTCTCATTACGACTCGGCAATAAGTTTTAAGTATTGTGTAAATCTGGTTTTAAAAGCACAATGCTAAGTATATTAATAGATTCTGCGCATGTGCGGGAACTTGACTCTTAAAATTCCGATAAAATATAGAAATATTTTAAATTTATAATATTGTTTTGAAATATATGAATTGGAATGATTCATAGTAATGCTATGAATAATGGAGAAATATAGATAAAATTTATTTAAAAAAAAGAAAAATTATAAATTATTTGTCTCGATCTCGAGATTCGAACAGAAGACCAGCAAAATACAATGTCACACCCTGTAGATGTAGCCACCAAGACTCGCACATCGAGAGCTTCTGAAGGGTCAAAGATTCTCATGACGACCCGGCAATAAGTTTTAAGTATTGTGTAAATCTGGTTTTAAAAGCACAATGCTAAAAATATTAATAGATTCTGCGCATGTGCGCGAACTTGACTCTTAAAATTCCGATAAAATATAGAAATATTTTAAATTTATAATATTGTTTTGAAATATATGATTTGGAATGATTCATAGTAACTCTATGAATAATGGAGAAATAAAGATAAAATTTATTTTAAAAAAAGAAAATATATAAATTATTTGTTGATCTCGAGATTCGAACAGAAGACCAGCAAAATACAATGACACGCCCTGCCGATCTAGCCACCAAGACTCGCACCTCGAGAGCTTCTGAAGGGTCAAAGATTCTCATTACGACTCGGCAATAAGTTTTAAGTATTGTGTAAATCTGGTTTTAAAAGCACAATGCTAAGTATATTAATAGATTCTGCGCATGTGCGGGAACTTGACTCTTAAAATTCCGATAAAATATAGAAATATTTTAAATTTATAATATTGTTTTGAAATATATGATTTGGAATGATTCATAGTAACGCTATGAATAATGGAGAAATAAAGATAAAATTTATTTAAAAAAAAAAGAAAAATTATAAATTATTTGTCGATTTTGAGATTCGAACAGAAGACCAGCAAAATACAAAGACACACCCTGCCGATCTAGCCACCAAGACTCGTACCTCGAGAGCTTCTGAATGGTCAAAGACTCTTATTACGACTCGGCAATAAGTTTTAAGTATTGTGTAAATCTGGTTTTAAAAGCAAAATGCTAAGAATATTAATAGATTCTGCGCATGTGCGCGAACTTGACTCTTAAAATTCCGATAAAATATAGAAATATTTTAAATTTATAATATGGTTTTGAAATATATGATTTGGAATAATTCATAGTAACTCTATGAATAATGGAGAAATAAAGATAAAATTTATTTTAAAAAAAGAAAATATATAAATTATTTGTCGATCTCGAGATTCGAACAGAAGACCAGCAAAATACAATGACACGGGCTGCCGATCTAGCCACCAAGACTCGCGCCTCGAGAGCTTCTGAAGGGTCAAAGATTCTCATTACGACTCGGCAATAAGTTTTAAGTATTGTGTAAATCTGGTTTTAAAAGCATAATGCTAAGAATATTAATAGATTCTGCGCATGTGCGCGAACGTGACTCTTAAAATTCCGATAAAATATAGAAATATTTTAAATTTATAATATTGTTTTGAAATATATGATTTGGAATGATTCATAGTAACTCTATGAATAATGGAGAAATAAAGATAAAATTTATTTTAAAAAAAGAAAATATATAAATTATTTGTCGGTCTCGAGATTCGAACAGAACACCAGCAAAATATAATGACACACCCTGCCGATCTAGCCACCAAGACTCGCACCTCGAGAGCTTCTGAAGGGTCAAAGATTCTCATTACGACTCGGCAATAAGTTTTAAGTATTGTGTAAATCTGGTTTTAAAAGCACAATGCTAAGTATATTAATAGATTCTGCGCATGTGCGGGAACTTGACTCTTAAAATTCCGATAAAATATAGAAATATTTTAAATTTATAATATTGATTTGAAATATATGAATTGGAATGATTCATAGTAATGCTATGAATAATGGAGAAATATAGATAAAATTTATTTAAAAAAAAGAAAAATTATAAATTATTTGTCTCGATCTCGAGATTCGAACAGAAGACCAGCAAAATACAATGACACGCCCTGCCGATCTAGCCACCAAGACTCGCACCTCGAGAGCTTCTGAAGGGTCAAAGATTCTCATTACGACTCGGCAATAAGTTTTAAGTATTGTGTAAATCTGGTTTTAAAAGCACAATGCTAAGTATATTAATAGATTCTGCGCATGTGCGGGAACTTGACTCTTAAAATTCCGATAAAATATAGAAATATTTTAAATTTATAATATTGTTTTGAAATATATGATTTGGAATGATTCATAGTAACGCTATGAATAATGGAGAAATAAAGATAAAATTTATTTAAAAAAAGAAAAATTATAAATTATTTGTCGATCTCGAGATTCGAACAGAACACCAGCAAAATACAATGACACACCCTGCCGATCTAGCCACCAAGACTCGTACCTCGAGAGCTTCTGAAGGGTCAAAGATTCTCATTACGACTCGGCAATAAGTTTTAAGTATTGTGTAAATCTGGTTTTAAAAGCACAATGCTAAGTATATTAATAGATTCTGCGCATGTGCGGGAACTTGACTCTTAAAATTCCGATAAAATATAGAAATATTTTAAATTTATAATATTGATTTGAAATATATGAATTGGAATGATTCATAGTAATGCTATGAATAATGGAGAAATATAGATAAAATTTATTTAAAAAAAAGAAAAATTATAAATTATTTGTCTCGATCTCGAGATTCGAACAGAAGACCAGCAAAATACAATGACACGCCCTGCCGATCTAGCCACCAAGACTCGCACCTCGAGAGCTTCTGAAGGGTCAAAGATTCTCATTACGACTCGGCAATAAGTTTTAAGTATTGTGTAAATCTGGTTTTAAAAGCACAATGCTAAGTATATTAATAGATTCTGCGCATGTGCGGGAACTTGACTCTTAAAATTCCGATAAAATATAGAAATATTTTAAATTTATAATATTGTTTTGAAATATATGATTTGGAATGATTCATAGTAACGCTATGAATAATGGAGAAATAAAGATAAAATTTATTTAAAAAAAAGAAAAATTATAAATTATTTGTCGATCTCGAGATTCGAACAGAACACCAGCAAAATACAATGACACACCCTGCCGATCTAGCCACCAAGACTCGTACCTCGAGAGCTTCTGAAGGGTCAAAGATTCTCATTACGACTCGGCAATAAGTTTTAAGTATTGTGTAAATCTGGTTTTAAAAACACAATGCTAAGTATATTAATAGATTCTGCGCATGTGCGAGAACTTGACTCTTAAAATTCCGATAAAATATAGAAATATTTTAAATTTATAATATTGTTTTGAAATATATGATTTGGAATGATTCATAGTAACGCTATGAATAATGGAGAAATAAAGATAAAATTTATTTAAAAAAAAAGAAAAATTATAAATTATTTGTCGATTTTGAGATTCGAACAGAAGACCAGCAAAATACAAAGACACACCCTGCCGATCTAGCCACCAAGACTCGTACCTCGAGAGCTTCTGAATGGTCAAAGACTCTTATTACGACTCGGCAATAAGTTTTAAGTATTGTGTAAATCTGGTTTTAAAAGCATAATGCTAAGAATATTAATAGATTCTGCGCATGTGCGCGAGCTTGACTCTTAAAATTCCGATAAAATATAGAAATATTTTAAATTTATAATATTGTTTTGAAATATATGATTTGGAATGATTCATAGTAACTCTATGAATAATGGAGAAATAAAGATAAAATTTATTTTAAAAAAAGAAAATATATAAATTATTTGTCGATCTCGAGATTCGAAAAGAAGACCAGCAAAATATAATGACACACCCTGCCGATCTAGCCACCAAAACTCGCACCTCGAGAGCTTCTGAAGGGTCAAAGATTCTCATTACGACTCGGCAATAAGTTTTAAGTATTGTGTAAATCTGGTTTTAAAAGCACAATGCTAAGTATATTAATAGATTCTGCGCATGTGCGGGAACTTGACTCTTAAAATTAAGATAAAATATAGAAATATTTTAAATTTATAATATTGTTTTGAAATATATGATTTGGAATGATTCATAGTAACGCTATGAATAATGGAGAAATAAAGATAAAATTTATTTAAAAAAAAGAAAAATTATAAATTATTTGTCGATTTTGAGATTCGAACAGAAGACCAGCAAAATACAAAGACACACCCTGCCGATCTAGCCACCAAGACTCGTACCTCGAGAGCTTCTGAATGGTCAAAGACTCTTATTACGACTCGGCAATAAGTTTTAAGTATTGTGTAAATCTGGTTTTAAAAGCATAAGGCTAAGAATATTAATAGATTCTGCGCATGTGCGCGAACTTGACTCTTAAAATTCCGATAAAATATAGAAATATTTTAAATTTATAATATTGTTTTGAAATACATGATTTGGAATGATTCATAGTAACTCTATGAATAATTGAGAAATAAAGATAAAATTTATTTTAAAAAAAGAAAATATATAAATTATTTGTCGATCTCGAGATTCGAACAGAAGACCAGCAAAATATAATGACACACCCTGCCGATCTAGCCACCAAGACTCGCACCTCGAGAGCTTCTGAAGGGTCAAAGATTCTCATTACGACTCGGCAATAAGTTTTAAGTATTGTGTAAATCTGGTTTTAAAAGCATAATGCTAAGAATATTAATAGATTCTGACATGTGCGCGAACTTGACTCTTAAAATTCCGATAAAATATAGAAATATTTTAAATTTATAATATTGTTTTGAAATATATGATTTGGAATGATTCATAGTAACTCTATGAATAATGGAGAAATAAAGATAAAATTTATTTTAAAAAAAGAAAATATATAAATTATTTGTCGATCTCGAGATTCGAACAGAAGACCAGCAAAATATAATGACACACCCTGCCGATCTAGCCACCAAGACTCGCACCTCGAGAGCTTCTGAAGGGTCAAAGATTCTAATTACGACTCGGCAATAAGTTTTAAGTATTGTGTAAATCTGGTTTTAAAAGCATAATGCTAAGAATATTAATAGATTCTGACATATGCGCGAACTTGACTCTTAAAATTCCGATAAAATATAGAAATATTTTAAATTTATAATATATTTTTGAAATATATGATTTGGAATGATTCATAGTAACTCTATGAATAATGGAGAAATAAAGATAAAATTTATTTTAAAAAAAGAAAAATTATAAATTATTTGTCGATCTCGAGATTCGAACAGAAGACCAGCAAAATACAATGACACACCCTGTAGATGTAGCCACCAAGACTCGCACATCGAGAGCTTCTGAAGGGTCAAAGATTCTCATGACGACTCGGCAATAAGTTTTAAGTATTGTGTAAATCTGGTTTTAAAAGCACAATGCTAATAATATTAATAGATTCTGCGCATGTGCGCGAACTTGACTCTTAAAATTCCTATAAAATATAGAAATATTTTAAATTTATAATATTGTTTTGAAATATATGATTTGGAATGATTCATAGTAACGCTATGAATAATTTAGAAATATAGATAAAATTTATTTAAAAAAAAGAAAAATTATAAATTATTTGTCTCGATCTCGAGATTCGAACAGAAGACCAGCAAAATACAATGACACACCCTGTAGATGTAGCCACCAAGACTCGCACATCGAGAGCTTCTGAAGGGTCAAAGATTCTCATGACGACTCGGCAATAAGTTTTAAGTATTGTGTAAATCTGGTTTTAAAAGCACAATGCTAAGAATATTAATAGATTCTGCGCATGTGCGCGAACATGACTCTTAAAATTCCGATAAAATATAGAAATATTTTAAATTTATAATATTGTTTTGAAATATATGATTTGGAATGATTCATAGTAACGCTATGAATAATTTAGAAATATAGATAAAATTTATTTAAAAAAAAGAAAAATTATAAATTATTTGTCTCGATCTCGAGATTCGAACAGAAGACCAGCAAAATACAATGTCACACCCTGTAGATGTAGCCACCAAGACTCGCACATCGAGAGCTTCTGAAGGGTCAAAGATTCTCATGACGACTCGGCAATAAGTTTTAAGTATTGTGTAAATCTGGTTTTAAAAGCACAATGCTAAGAATATTAATAGATTCTGCGCATGTGCGCGAACTTGACTCTTAAAATTCCGATAAAATATAGAAATATTTTAAATTTATAATATTGTTTTGAAATATATGATTTGGAATGATTCATAGTAACTCTATAAATAATAGAGAAATAAAGATAAAATTTATTTAAAAAAAAGAAAAATTATAAATTATTTGTCGATCTCGAGATTCGAACAGAAGACCAGCAAAATACAATGACACACCCTGCCGATCTAGCCACCAAGACTCGTACATCGAGAGCTTCTGAAGGGTCAAAGATTCTCATTACGACTCGGCAATAAGTTTTAAGTATTGTGTAAATCTGGTTTTAAAAGCACAATGCTAAGTATATTAATAGATTCTGCGCATGTGCGGGAACTAGACTCTTAAAATTCCGATAAAATATAGAAATATTTTAAATTTATAATATTGTTTTGAAATATATGATTTGGAATGATTCATAGTAACTCTATAAATAATAGAGAAATAAAGATAAAATTTATTTAAAAAAAAGTAAAATTATAAATTATTTGTCGATCTCGAGATTCGAACAGAAGACCAGCAAAATACAATGACACACCTTGCAGATCTAGCCACCAAGACTCGTACCTCGAGAGCTTCTGAAGGGTCAAAGATTCTCATTACGACTCGGCAATAAGTTTTAAGTATTGTGTAAATCTTATTTTAAAAGCACAATGCTAAGAATATTAATAGATTCTGCGCATGTGCGGGTACTTGACTCTTAAAATTCCGATAAAATATAGAAATATTTTAAATTTATAATATTGTTTTGAAATATATGATTTGGAATGATTCATAGTAACTCTATGAATAATGGAGAAATATAGATAAAATTTATTTAAAAAAAAGAAAAATTATAAATTATTTGTCGATCTCGAGATTCGAACAGAAGACCAGCAAAATACAATGACACACCCTGTAGATGTAGCCACCAAAACTCGTACATCGAGAGCTTCTGAAGGGTCAAAGATTCTCATGACGACTCGGCAATAAGTTTTAAGTATTGTGTAAATCTGGTTTTAAAAGCACAATGCTAAGAATTTTAATAGATTCTGCGCATGTGCGCGAACTTGACTCTTAAAATTCCGATAAAATATAGAAATATTTTAAATTTATAATATTGTTTTGAAATATATGATTTGGAATGATTCATAGTAACTCTATGAATAATGGAGAAATATAGATAAAATTTATTTAAAAAAAAGAAAAATTATAAATTATTTGTCGATCTCGAGATTCGAACAGAAGACCAGCAAAATACAATGACACACCCTGTCGATGTAGCCACCAAGCCTCGTAGGTCGAGAGCTTCTGAACGGTCAAAGATTCTCATTACGACTCGGCAATAAGTTTTAAGTATTGTGTAAATCTGGTTTTAAAAGCACAATGCTAAGAATATTAGTAGAATCAGCGCATGTGCGCGAACTTGACTCTTAAATTTCCGATAAAATATAGAAATATTTTAAATTTATAATATTGTTTTGAAATATATGATTTGGAATGATTCATAGTAACTCTATGAATAATGGAGAAATAAAGATAAAATTTATTTAAAAAAAAGAAAAATTATAAATTATTTGTCGATCTCGAGATTCGAACAGAAGACCAGCAAAATATAATGACACACAATGCCGATCTAGCCACCAAGACTCGTAGATGGAGAGCTTCTGAAGGGTCAAAGATTCTCATTACGACTCGGCAATAAGTTTTAAGTATTGTGTAAATCTGGTTTGAAAAGCACAATGCTAAGAATAGTAGTAGATTCTGCGCATGTGCGCGAACTTGACTCTTAAAATTCCGATAAAATATAGAAATATTTTAAATTTATAATATTGTTTTGAAATATATGATTTGGAATGATTCATAGTAACTCTATGAATAATGGAGAAATAAAGATAAAATTTATTTAAAAAAAAGAAAAATTATAAATTATTTGTCGATTTCGAGATTCGAACAGAAGACCAGCAAAATATAATGAAACACCCTGCCGATCTAGCCACCAAGACTCGCCCCTCGAGAGCTTCTGAAGGGTCAAAGATTCTCATTACGACTCGGCAATAAGTTTTAAGTATTGTGTAAATCTGGTTTGAAAAGCACAATGCTAAGAATAGTAGTAGATTCTGCGCATGTGCGCGAACTTGACTCTTAAAATTCCGATAAAATATAGAAATATTTTAAATTTATAATATTGTTTTGAAATATATGATTTGGAATGATTCATAGTAACTCTATGAATAATGGAGAAATAAAGATAAAATTTATTTAAAAAAAAGAAAATATATAAATTATTTGTCGATCTCGAGATTCGACCAGAAGACCAGCAAAATATAATGACACACCCTGCCGATCTAGCCACCAAGACTCGCAACTCGAGAGCTTCTGAAGGGTCAAAGATTCTCATTACGACTCGGCAATAAGTTTTAAGTATTGTGTAAATCTTGTTTTAAAAGCACAATGCTAAGTATATTAATAGATTCTGCGCATGTGCGGGAACTTGACTCTTAAAATTCCGATAAAATATAGAAATATTTTAAATTTATAATATTGTTTTGAAATATATGATTTGGAATGATTCATAGTAACTCTATGAATAATGGAGAAATAAAGATAAAATTTATTTAAAAAAAGAAAAATTATAAATTATTTGTCGATCTCGAGATTCGAACAGAAGACCAGCAAAATACAATGACACACCTTGCTGATCTAGCCACCAAGACTCGTACCTCGAGAGCTTCTGAAGGGTCAAAGATTCTCATTACGACTCGGCAATAAGTTTTAAGTATTGTGTAAATCTGGTTTTAAAAGCACAATGCTAAGAATATTAATAGATTCTGCGCATGTGCGGGTACTTACTCTTAAAATTCCGATAAAATATAGAAATATTTTAAATTTATAATATTGTTTTGAAATATATGATTTGGAATGATTCATAGTAACTCTATGAATAATGGAGAAATATAGATAAAATTTATTTAAAAAAAAGAAAAATTATAAATTATTTGTCGATCTCGAGATTCGAACAGAAGACCAGCAAAATACAATGACACACCCTGTAGATGTAGCCACCAAGACTCGTACATCGAGAGCTTCTGAAGGGTCAAAGATTCTCATGACGACTTGGCAATAAGTTTTAAGTATTGTGTAAATCTGGTTTTAAAAGCACAATGCTAAGAATAGTAGTAGATTCTGCGCATGTGCGCGAACTTGACTCTTAAAATTCCGATAAAATATAGAAATATTTTAAATTTATAATATTGTTTTGAAATATATGAATTGGAATGATTCATAGTAATGCTATGAATAATGGAGAAATAAAGATAAAATTTATTTAAAAAAAGAAAAATTATAAATTATTTGTCGATCTCGAGATTCGAACAGAAGACCAGCAAAATATAATAACACACCCTGCCGATCTAGCCACCAAGACTCGCACCTCGAAAGCTTCTGAAGGGTCAAAGATTCTCATTACGACTCGGCAATAAGTTTTAAGTATTGTGTAAATCTGGTTTTAAAAGCACAATGCTAATTATATTAATAGATTCTGCGCATGTGCGGGAACTAGACTCTTAAAATTCCGATAAAATATAGAAATATTTTAAATTTATAATATTGTTTTGAAATATATGATTTGGAATGATTCATAGTAACTCTATGAATAATAGAGAAATAAAGATAAAATTTATTTAAAAAAAAGAAAAATTATAAATTATTTGTCGATCTCGAGATTCGAACAGAAGACCAGCAAAATACAATGACACACCCTGCCGATCTAGCCACCAAGACTCGTACCTCGAGAGCTTCTGAAGGGTCAAAGATTCTCATTACGACTCGGCAATAAGTTTTAAGTATTGTGTAAATCTGGTTTTAAAAGCACAATGCTAAGTATATTAATAGATTCTGCGCATGTGCGGGAACTAGACTCTTAAAATTCCGATAAAATATAGAAATATTTTAAATTTATAATATTGTTTTGAAATATATGATTTGGAATGATTCATAGTAACTCTATAAATAATAGAGAAATAAAGATAAAATTTATTTAAAAAAAGAAAAATTATAAATTATTTGTCGATCTCGAGATTCGAACAGAAGACCAGCAAAATACAATGACACACCCTGCCGATCTAGCCACCAAGACTCGTACATCGAGAGCTTCTGAAGGGTCAAAGATTCTCATTACGACTCGGCAATAAGTTTTAAGTATTGTGTAAATCTGGTTTTAAAAGCACAATGCTAAGTATATTAATAGATTCTGCGCATGTGCGGGAACTAGACTCTTAAAATTCCGATAAAATATAGAAATATTTTAAATTTATAATATTGTTTTGAAATATATGATTTGGAATGATTCATAGTAACTCTATAAATAATAGAGAAATAAAGATAAAATTTATTTAAAAAAAAGAAAAATTATAAATTATTTGTCGATCTCGAGATTCGAACAGAAGACCAGCAAAATACAATGACACACCTTGCAGATCTAGCCACCAAGACTCGTACCTCGAGAGCTTCTGAAGGGTCAAAGATTCTCATTACGACTCGGCAATAAGTTTTAAGTATTGTGTAAATCTTATTTTAAAAGCACAATGCTAAGAATATTAATAGATTCTGCGCATGTGCGGGTACTTGACTCTTAAAATTCCGATAAAATATAGAAATATTTTAAATTTATAATATTGTTTTGAAATATATGATTTGGAATGATTCATAGTAACTCTATGAATAATGGAGAAATATAGATAAAATTTATTTAAAAAAAAGAAAAATTATAAATTATTTGTCGATCTCGAGATTCGAACAGAAGACCAGCAAAATACAATGACACACCCTGTCGATGTAGCCACCAAGACTCGTAGGTCGAGAGCTTCTGAAGGGTCAAAGATTCTCATTACGACTCGGCAATAAGTTTTAAGTATTGTGTAAATCTGGTTTTAAAAGCACAATGCTAAGAATATTAGTAGAATCAGCGCATGTGCGCGAACTTGACTCTTAAATTTCCGATAACATATAGAAATATTTTAAATTTATAATATTGTTTTGAAATATATGATTTGGAATGATTCATAGTAACTCTATGAATAATGGAGAAATAAAGATAAAATTTATTTAAAAAAAAGAAAAATTATAAATTATTTGTCGATCTCGAGATTCGAACATAAGACCAGCAAAATATAATGACACACAATGCCGATCTAGCCACCAAGACTCGTAGATGGAGAGCTTCTGAAGGGTCAAAGATTCTCATTACGACTCGGCAATAAGTTTTAAGTATTGTGTAAATCTGGTTTGAAAAGCACAATGCTAAGAATAGTAGTAGATTCTGCGCATGTGCGCGAACTTGACTCTTAAAATTCCGATAAAATATAGAAATATTTTAAATTTATAATATTGTTTTGAAATATATGATTTGGAATGATTCATAGTAACTCTATGAAGAATGGAGAAATAAAGATAAAATTTATTTAAAAAAAAGAAAATATATAAATTATTTGTCGATCTCGAGATTCGAACAGAAGACCAGCAAAATACAATGACACACCTTGCAGATCTAGCCACCAAGACTCGTACCTCGAGAGCTTCTGAAGGGTCAAAGATTCTCATTACGACTCGGCAATAAGTTTTAAGTATTGTGTAAATCTGGTTTTAAAAGCACAATGCTAAGAATATTAATAGATTCTGCGCATGTGCGGGTACTTACTCTTAAAATTCCGATAAAATATAGAAATATTTTAAATTTATAATATTGTTTTGAAATATATGATTTGGAATGATTCATAGTAACTCTATGAATAATGGAGAAATAAAGATAAAATTTATTTAAAAAAAAGAAAATATATAAATTATTTGTCGATCTCGAGATTCGAACAGAAGACCAGCAAAATACAATGACACACCCTGCCGATCTAGCGACCAAGACTTGCACCTCGAGAGCTTCTGAAGGGTCAAAGATTCTCATTACGACTCGGCAATAAGTTTTAAGTATTGTGTAAATCTGGTTTTAAAAGCACAATGCTAAGTATATTAATAGATTCTGCGCATGTGCGGGAACTTGACTCTTAAAATTCCGATAATATATAGAAATATTTCAAATTTATAATATTGTTTTGAAATATATGATTTGGAATGATTCATAGTAACTCGATGAATAATGGAGAAATAAAGATAAATTTATTTAAAAAAAAGAAAAATTATAAATTATTTGTCGATCTCGAGATTCGAACAGAAGACCAGCAAAATATAATGACACACCCAACCGATCTAGCCACCAAGACTCGTAGATCGAGAGCTTCTGAAGGGTCAAAGATTCTCATTACGACTCGGCAATAAGTTTTAAGTATTGTGTAAATCTGGTTTGAAAAGCACAATGCTAAGAATAGTAGTAGATTCTGCGCATGTGCGCGAACTTGACTCTTAAAATTCCGATAAAATATAGAAATATTTTAAATTTATAATATTGTTTTGAAATATATGATTTGGAATGATTCATAGTAACTCTATGAATAATGGAGAAATAAAGATAAAATTTATTTAAAAAAAAGAAAATATATAAATTATTTGTCGATCTCGAGATTCGAACAGAAGACCAGCAAAATATAATGACACACCCTGCCGATCTAGCCACCAAGACTCGCACCTCGAGAGCTTCTGAAGGGTCAAAGATTCTCATTACGACTCGGCAATAAGTTTTAAGTATTGTGTAAATCTGGTTTTAAAAGCACAATGCTAAGTATATTAATAGATTCTGCGCATGTGCGGGAACTTGACTCTTAAAATTCCGATAAAATATAGAAATATTTTAAATTTATAATATTGTTTTGAAATATATGATTTGGAATGATTCATAGTAACTCTATGAATAATGGAGAAATAAAGATAAAATTTATTTAAAAAAAGAAAAATTATAAATTATTTGTCGATCTCGAGATTCGAACAGAAGACCAGCAAAATATAATGACACACCCTGCCGATCTAGCCACCAAGACTCGCACCTCGAAAGCTTCTGAAGGGTCAAAGATTCTCATTACGACTCGGCAATAAGTTTTAAGTATTGTGTAAATCTGGTTTTAAAAGCACAATGCTAAGTATATTAATAGATTCTGCGCATGTGCGGGAACTAGACTCTTAAAATTCCGATAAAATATAGAAATATTTTAAATTTATAATATTGTTTTGAAATATATGATTTGGAATGATTCATAGTAACTCTATGAATAATGGAGAAATAAAGATAAAATTTATTTAAAAAAAAGAAAATATATAAATTATTTGTCGATCTCGAGATTCGAACAGAAGACCAGCAAAATATAATGACACACCCTGCCGATCTAGCCACCAAGACTCGCACCTCGAGAGCTTCTGAAGGGTCAAAGATTCTCATTACGACTCGGCAATAAGTTTTAAGTATTGTGTAAATCTGGTTTTAAAAGCACAATGCTAAGTATATTAATAGATTCTGCGCATGTGCGGGAACTTGACTCTTAAAATTCCGATAAAATATAGAAATATTTTAAATTTATAATATTGTTTTGAAATATATGATTTGGAATGATTCATAGTAACTCTATGAATAATGGAGAAATAAAGATAAAATTTATTTAAAAAAAGAAAAATTATAAATTATTTGTCGATCTCGAGATTCGAACAGAAGACCAGCAAAATATAATGACACACCCTGCCGATCTAGCCACCAAGACTCGCACCTCGAAAGCTTCTGAAGGGTCAAAGATTCTCATTACGACTCGGCAATAAGTTTTAAGTATTGTGTAAATCTGGTTTTAAAAGCACAATGCTAAGTATATTAATAGATTCTGCGCATGTGCGGGAACTAGACTCTTAAAATTCCGATAAAATATAGAAATATTTTAAATTTATAATATTGTTTTGAAATATATGATTTGGAATGATTCATAGTAACTCTATAAATAATAGAGAAATAAAGATAAAATTTATTTAAAAAAAAGAAAAATTATAAATTATTTGTCGATCTCGAGATTCGAACAGAAGACCAGCAAAATATAATGACACACCCTGCCGATCTAGCCACCAAGCCTCGCACCTCGAAAGCTTCTGAAGGGTCAAAGATTCTCATTACGACTCGGCAATAAGTTTTAAGTATTGTGTAAATCTGGTTTTAAAAGCACAATGCTAAGTATATTAATAGATTCTGCGCATGTGCGGGAACTAGACTCTTAAAATTCCGATAAAATATAGAAATATTTTAAATTTATAATATTGTTTTGAAATATATGATTTGGAATGATTCATAGTAACTCTATAAATAATAGAGAAATAAAGATAAAATTTATTTAAAAAAAAGAAATTTATAAATTATTTGTCGATCTCGAGATTCGAACAGAAGACCAGCAAAATACAATGACACACCTTGCAGATCTTGCCACCAAGACTCGTACCTCGAGAGCTTCTGAAGGGTCAAAGATTCTCATTACGACTCGGCAATAAGTTTTAAGTATTGTGTAAATCTGGTTTTAAAAGCACAATGCTAAGAATATTAATAGATTCTGCGCATGTGCGCGAACTTGACTCTTAAAATTTCGATAAAATATAGAAATATTTTAAATTTATAATATTGTTTTGAAATATATGATTTGGAATGATTCATAGTAACTCTATGAATAATGGAGAAATAAAGATAAAATTTATTTAAAAAAAAGAAAATATATAAATTATTTGTCGATCTCGAGATTCGAACAGAAGACCAGCAAAATATAATGACACACCCAACCGATCTAGCCACCAAGACTCGTAGATCGAGAGCTTCTGAAGGGTCAAAGATTCTCATTACGACTCGGCAATAAGTTTTAAGTATTGTGTAAATCTGGTTTGAAAAGCACAATGCTAAGAATAGTAGTAGATTCTGCGCATGTGCGCGAACTTGACTCTTAAAATTCCGATAAAATATAGAAATATTTTAAATTTATAATATTGTTTTGAAATATATGATTTGGAATGATTCATAGTAACTCTATGAATAATGGAGAAATAAAGATAAAATTTATTTAAAAAAAAGAAAATATATAAATTATTTGTCGATCTCGAGATTCGAACAGAAGACCAGCAAAATATAATGACACACCCTGCCGATCTAGCCACCAAGACTCGCACCTCGAGAGCTTCTGAAGGGTCAAAGATTCTCATTACGACTCGGCAATAAGTTTTAAGTATTGTGTAAATCTGGTTTTAAAAGCACAATGCTAAGTATATTAATAGATTCTGCGCATGTGCGGGAACTTGACTCTTAAAATTCCGATAAAATATAGAAATATTTTAAATTTATAATATTGTTTTGAAATATATGATTTGGAATGATTCATAGTAACTCTATGAATAATGGAGAAATAAAGATAAAATTTATTTAAAAAAAGAAAAATTATAAATTATTTGTCGATCTCGAGATTCGAACAGAAGACCAGCAAAATATAATGACACACCCTGCCGATCTAGCCACCAAGACTCGCACCTCGAAAGCTTCTGAAGGGTCAAAGATTCTCATTACGACTCGGCAATAAGTTTTAAGTATTGTGTAAATCTGGTTTTAAAAGCACAATGCTAAGTATATTAATAGATTCTGCGCATGTGCGGGAACTAGACTCTTAAAATTCCGATAAAATATAGAAATATTTTAAATTTATAATATTGTTTTGAAATATATGATTTGGAATGATTCATAGTAACTCTATGAATAATGGAGAAATAAAGATAAAATTTATTTTAAAAAAAGAAAATATATAAATTATTTGTCGATCTCGAGATTCGAACAGAAGACCAGCAAAATACAATGACACACCCTGCCGATCTAGCCACCAAGAATCGTACCGCGAGAGCTTCTGAATGGTCAAAGACTCTTATTACGACTCGGCAATAAGTTTTAAGTATTGTTTAAATCTGGTTTTAAAAGCACAATGCTAAGAATATTAATAGATTCTGCGCATGTGCGGGTACTTGACTCTTAAAATTCCGATAAAATATAGAAATATTTTAAATTTATAATATTGTTTTGAAATATATGATTTGGAATGATTCATAGTAACTCTATGAATAATGGAGAAATATAGATAAAATTTATTTAAAAAAAAGAAAAATTATAAATTATTTGTCGATCTCGAGATTCGAACAGAAGACCAGCAAAATACAATGACACACCTTGCAGATCTAGCCACCAAGACTCGTACCTCGAGAGCTTCTGAAGGGTCAAAGATTCTCATTACGACTCGGCAATAAGTTTTAAGTATTGTGTAAATCTGGTTTTAAAAGCACAATGCTGAGAATATTAATAGATTCTGCGCATGTGCGCGAACTTGACTCTTAAAATTCCGATAAAATATAGAAATATTTTAAATTTATAATATTGTTTTGAAATATATGATTTGGAATGATTCATAGTAACGCTATGAATAATGGAGAAATATATATAAAAGTTATTTAAAAAAATGAAAAATTAGAAATTATTTGTCGATCCCAAGATTCGAACAGAAGACCAGCAAAATACAATGACACACCTTGCAGATCTAGCAACCAAGAATCGTACCGCGAGAGCTTCTGAATGGTCAAAGACTCTTATTACGACTCGGCAATAAGTTTTAAGTATTGTTTAAATCTGGTTTTAAAAGCACAATGCTAAGAATATTAATAGATTCTGCGCATGTGCGGGTACTTGACTCTTAAAATTCCGATAAAATATAGAAATATTTTAAATTTATAATATTGTTTTGAAATATATGCTTTGGAATGTTTCATAGTAACTCTATAAAAAAATGGAGAAATAAAGATAAAATTTATTTAAAAAAAAGAAAAATTATAAATTATTTGTCGATTTCGAGATTCGAACAGAAGACCAGCAAAATACAATGACACACCTTGCAGATCTAGCCACCAAGATTCGTACCTCGAGAGCTTCTGAAGGGTCAAAGATTCTCATTACGACTCGGCAATAAGTTTTAAGTATTGTGTAAATCTGGTTTTAAAAGCACAATGCTAAGAATATTAATAGATTCTGCGCATGTGCGGGTACTTGACTCTTAAAATTCCGATAAAATATCGAAATATTTTAAATTTATAATATTGTTTTGAAATATATGATTTGGAATGATTCATAGTAACTCTATGAATAATGGAGAAATATAGATAAAATTTATTTAAAAAAAAGAAAAATTATAAATTATTTGTCGATCTCGAGATTCGAACAGAAGACCAGCAAAATACAATAACACACCTTGCAGATCTAGCCACCAAAACTCGTGCCTCGAGAGCTTCTGAAGGGTCAAAGATTCTCATTACGACTCGGCAATAAGTTTTAAGTATTGTGTAAATCTGGTTTTAAAAGCACAATGCTAAGAATATTAATAGATTCTGCGCATGTGCGGGTACTTGACTCTTAAAATTCCGATAAAATATAGAAATATTTCAAATTTATAATATTGTTTTGAAATATATGATTTGGAATGATTCATAGTAACTCTATGAATAATGGAGAAATATAGATAAATTTATTTAAAAAAAAGAAAAATTATAAATTATTTGTCTCGATCTCGAGATTCGAACAGAAGACCAGCAAAATACAATGACACACCTTGCAGATCTAGCCACCAAGACTCGTACATCGAGAGCTTCTGAAGGGTCAAAGATTCTCATTACGACTCGGCAATAAGTTTTAAGAATTGTGTAAATCTGGTTTTAAAGGCACATTGCTAAGAATATTAATAGATTCTGCGCATGTGCGCGAACTTGACTCTTTAAATTCCGATAAAATATAGAAATATTTTAAATTTATAATATTGTTTTGAAATATATGCTTTGGAATGTTTCATAGTAACTCTATAAAAAATGGAGAAATAAAGATACAATTTATTTTAAAAAAAGAAAATATATAAATTATTTGTCGATCTCGAGATTCGAACAGAAGACCAGCAAAATACAATGACACACCTTGCAGATCTAGCCACCAAGACTCGTACCTCGAGAGCTTCTGAAGGGTCAAAGATTCTCATTACGACTCGGCAATAAGTTTTAAGTATTGTGTAAATCTGGTTTTAAAAGCACAATGCTAAGAATATTAATAGATTCTGCGCATGTGCGGGTACTTGACTCTTAAAATTCCGATAAAATATAGAAATATTTTAAATTTATAATATTGTTTTGAAATATATGATTTGGAAGGATTCATAGTAACGCTATGAATAATGGAGAAATATATATAAAATTTATCTAAGAAAAAGAAAAATTATAAATTATTTGTCGATCTCGAGATTCGAACAGAAGACCAGCAAAATACAATGACACACCTTGCAGATCTAGCCACCAAGACTCGTACTTCGAGAGCTTCTGAAGGGTCAAAGATTCTCATTACGACTCGGCAATAAGTTTTAAGTATTGAGTAAATCTGGTTTTAAAAGCACAATGCTAAGAATATTAATAGATTCTGCGCATGTGCGCGAATTTGACTCTTAAAATTCCGATAAAATATAGAAATATTTTAAATTTATAATATTGTTTTGAAATATATGATTTGGAAGGATTCATAGAAACGCTATGAATAATGGAGAAATATAGATAAAATTTATTTAAAAAAAAGAAAAATTATAAATTATTAGTCGATCTTGAGATTCGAACAGAAGACCAGCAAAATACAATGACACACCTTGCAGATCTAGCCACCAAGACTCGTACCTCGAGAGCTTCTGAAGGGTCAAAGATTCTCATTACGACTCGGCAATAAGTTTTAAGTATTGTGTAAATCTGGTTTTAAAAGCACAATGCTAAGAATATTAATAGCTTCTGCGCATGTGCGGGTACTTGACTCTTAAAATTCCGATAAAATATAGAAATATTTTAAATTTATAATATTGTTTTGAAATATATGATTTGGAATGATTCATAGTAACTCTATGAATAATGGAGAAATATAGATAAAATTTATTTAAAAAAAAGAAAAATTATAAATTATTTGTCGATCTCGAGATTCGAACAGAAGACCAGCAAAATACAATGACACACCTTGCAGATGTAGCCACCAACACTCGTACATCGAGAGCTTCTGAAGGGTCAAAGATTCTCATTACGACTCGGCAATAAGTTTTAAGAATTGTGTAAATCTGGTTTTAAAGGCACATTGCTAAGAATATTAATAGATTCTGCGCATGTGCGCGAACTTGACTCTTTAAATTCCGATAAAATATAGAAATATTTTAAATTTATTATATTGTTTTGAAATATATGATTTGGAAGGATTCATAGTAACGCTATGAATAATGGAGAAATATATATAAAATTTATCTAAGAAAAAGAAAAATTATAAATTATTTGTCGATCTCGAAATTCGAACAGAAGACCAGCAAAATACAATGACACACCTTGCAGATCTAGCCACCAAGACTCGTACCTCGAGAGCTTCTGAAGGGTCAAAGATTCTCATTACGACTCGGCAATAAATTTTAAGTATTGTGTAAATCTGCTTTTAAAAGCACAATGCTAAGAATATTAATAGATTCTGCGCATGTGCGCGAACTTGACTCTTAAAATTCCGATAAAATATAGAAATATTTTAAATTTATAATATTGTTTTGAAATATATGATTTGGAATGATTCATAGTAACTCGATGAATAATGGAGAAATATAGATAAAATTTATTTAAAAAAAAGAAAAATTATAAATTATTTGCCGATCTCGAGATTCGAACAGAAGACCAGCAAAATACAATGGCACACCCTGCCGATCTAGCCACCAAGACTCGTACCTCGAGAGCTTCTGAATGGTCAAAATTCTTATTATGCCTCGGCAATAAATTTTAAGAATTGTGTAAATCTGGTTTTAAAAGCACAATGCTAAGAATATTAATAGATTCTGCGCATGTGCGCGAACTTGACTCTTAAAATTCCGATAAAATATAGAAATATTTTAAATTTATAATATTGTTTTGAAATATATGATTTGGAATGATTCATAGTAACTCGATGAATAATGGAGAAATATAGATAAAATTTATTTAAAAAAAAGAAAAATTATAAATTATTTGCCGATCTCGAGATTCGAACAGAAGACCAGCAAAATACAATGGCACACCCTGCCGATCTAGCCACCAAGACTCGTACCTCGAGAGCTTCTGAATGGTCAAAATTCTTATTATGCCTCGGCAATAAATTTTAAGAATTGTGTAAATCTGGTTTTAAAAGCACATTGCTAAAAATATTAATAGATTCTGCGCATGTGCGCGAACTTGACTCTTAAAATTCCGATAAAATATAGAAATATTTTAAATTTATAATATTGTTTTGAAATATATGATTTGGAATGTTTCATAGTAACTCTATAAAAAATGGAGAAATAAAGATAAAATTTATTTAAAAAAAAGAAAAATTATAAATTATTTGCCGATCTCGAGATTCGAACAGAAGACCAGCAAAATACAATGGCACACCCTGCCGATCTAGCCACCAAGACTCGTACCTCGAGAGCTTCTGAATGGTCAAAATTCTTATTATGCCTCGGCAATAAATTTTAAGAATTGTGTAAATCTGGTTTTAAAAGCACAATGCTAAAAATATTAATAGATTCTGCGCATGTGCGCGAACTTGACTCTTAAAATTCCGATAAAATATAGAAATATTTTAAATTTATAATATTGTTTTGAAATATATGATTTGGAATGTTTCATAGTAACTCTATAAAAAATGGAGAAATAAAGATAAAATTTATTTAGAAAAAAGAAAAATTATAAATTATTTGTCGATCTCGAGATTCGAACAGAAGACCAGCAAAATACAATGACACACCTTGCAGATCTAGCCACCAAGACTCGTACCTCGAGAGCTTCTGAAGGGTCAAAGATTCTCATTACGACTCGGCAATAAGTTTTAAGTATTGTGTAAATCTGGTTTTAAAAGCACAATGCTAAGAATATTAATAGATTCTGCGCATGTGCGGGTACTTGACTCTTAAAATTCCGATAAAATATAGAAATATTTTAAATTTATAATATTGTTTTGAAATATATGATTTGGAATGATTCATAGTAACTCTATGAATAATGGAGAAATATAGATAAAATTTATTTAAAAAAAAGAAAAATTATAAATTATTTGTCGATCTCGAGATTCGAACAGAAGACCAGCAAAATACAATGACATACCTTGCAGATCTAGCCACCAAGACTCGTACCTCGAGAGCTTCTGAAGGGTCAAAGATTCTCATTACGACTCGGCAATAAGTTTTAAGTATTGTGTAAATCTGGTTTTAAAAGCACAATGCTAAGAATATTAATAGATTCTGCGCATGTGCGCGAACGTGACTCTTAAAATTCCGATAAAATATAGAAATATTTTAAATTTATAATATTGTTTTGAAATATATGATTTGGAATGATTCATAGTAACGCTATGAATAATGGAGAAATATATATAAAAGTTATTTAAAAAAATGAAAAATTATAAATTATTTGTCGATCCCAAGATTCGAACAGAAGACCAGCAAAATACAATGACACACCTTGCAGATTTAGCAACCAAGAATCGTACCTCGAGAGCTTCTGAATGGTCAAAGACTCTTATTACGACTCGGCAATAAGTTTTAAGTATTGTGTAAATCTGGTTTTAAAAGCACAATGCTAAGAATATTAATAGATTCTGCGCATGTGCGGGTACTTGACTCTTAAAATTCCGATAAAATATAGAAATATTTTAAATTTATAATATTGTTTTGAAATATATGCTTTGGAATGTTTCATAGTAACTCTATAAAAAATGGAGAAATAAAGATAAAATTTATTTAAAAAAAAGAAAAATTATAAATTATTTGTCGATCTCGAGATTCGAACAGAAGACCAGCAAAATACAATGACACACCTTGCAGATCTAGCCACCAAGACTCGTACCTCGAGAGCTTCTGAAGGGTCAAAGATTCTCATTACGACTCGGCAATAAGTTTTAAGTATTGTGTAAATCTGGTTTTAAAAGCACAATGCTAAGAATATTAATAGATTCTGCGCATGTGCGCGAACGTGACTCTTAAAATTCCGATAAAATATAGAAATATTTTAAATTTATAATATTGTTTTGAAATATATGATTTGGAATGATTCACAGTAACGCTATGAATAATGGAGAAATATATATAAAAGTTATTTAAAAAAATGAAAAATTATAAATTATTTGTCGATCCCAAGATTCGAACAGAAGACCAGCAAAATACAATGACACACCTTGCAGATTTAGCAACCAAGAATCGTACCTCGAGAGCTTCTGAATGGTCAAAGACTCTTATTACGACTCGGCAATAAGTTTTAAGTATTGTGTAAATCTGGTTTTAAAAGCACAATGCTAAGAATATTAATAGATTCTGCGCATGTGCGGGTACTTGACTCTTAAAATTCCGATAAAATATAGAAATATTTTAAATTTATAATATTGTTTTGAAATATATGCTTTGGAATGTTTCATAGTAACTCTATAAAAAATGGAGAAATAAAGATAAAATTTATTTAAAAAAAAGAAAAATTATAAATTATTTGCCGATCTCGAGATTCGAACAGAAGACCAGCAAAATACAATGACACACCTTGCAGATCTAGCCACCAAGACTCGTACCTCGAGAGCTTCTGAAGGGTCAAAGATTCTCATTACGACTCGGCAATAAGTTTTAAGTATTGTGTAAATCTGGTTTTAAAAGCACAATGCTAAGAATATTAATAGATTCTGCGCATGTTCGCGAACGTGACTCTTAAAATTCCGATAAAATATAGAAATATTTTAAATTTATAATATTGTTTTGAAATATATGATTTGGAATGATTCATAGTAACGCTATGAATAATGGAGAAATATATATAAAAGTTATTTAAAAAAATGAAAAATTATAAATTATTTGTCGATCCCAAGATTCGAACAGAAGACCAGCAAAATACAATGACACACCTTGCAGATTTAGCAACCAAGAATCGTACCTCGAGAGCTTCTGAATGGTCAAAGACTCTTATTACGACTCGGCAATAAGTTTTAAGTATTGTGTAAATCTGGTTTTAAAAGCACAATGCTAAGAATATTAATAGATTCTGCGCATGTGCGCGAACGTGACTCTTAAAATTCCGATAAAATATAGAAATATTTTAAATTTATAATATTGTTTTGAAATATATGATTTGGAATGATTCATAGTAACGCTATGAATAATGGAGAAATATATATAAAAGTTATTTAAAAAAATGAAAAATTATAAATTATTTGTCGATCCCAAGATTCGAACAGAAGACCAGCAAAATACAATGACACACCTTGCAGATTTAGCAACCAAGAATCGTACCTCGAGAGCTTCTGAATGGTCAAAGACTCTTATTACGACTCGGCAATAAGTTTTAAGTATTGTGTAAATCTGGTTTTAAAAGCACAATGCTAAGAATATTAATAGATTCTGCGCATGTGCGGGTACTTGACTCTTAAAATTCCGATAAAATATAGAAATATTTTAAATTTATAATATTGTTTTGAAATATATGCTTTGGAATGTTTCATAGTAACTCTATAAAAAATGGAGAAATAAAGATAAAATTTATTTAAAAAAAAGAAAAATTATAAATTATTTGTCGATCTCGAGATTCGAACAGAAGACCAGCAAAATACAATGACACACCTTGCAGATCTAGCCACCAAGACTCGTACCTCGAGAGCTTCTGAAGGGTCAAAGATTCTCATTACGACTCGGCAATAAGTTTTAAGTATTGTGTAAATCTGGTTTTAAAAGCACAATGCTAAGAATATTAATAGATTCTGCGCATGTGCGCGAACGTGACTCTTAAAATTCCGATAAAATATAGAAATATTTTAAATTTATAATATTGTTTTGAAATATATGATTTGGAATGATTCATAGTAACGCTATGAATAATGGAGAAATATATATAAAAGTTATTTAAAAAAATGAAAAATTATAAATTATTTGTCGATCCCAAGATTCGAACAGAAGACCAGCAAAATACAATGACACACCTTGCAGATTTAGCAACCAAGAATCGTACCTCGAGAGCTTCTGAATGGTCAAAGACTCTTATTACGACTCGGCAATAAGTTTTAAGTATTGTGTAAATCTGGTTTTAAAAGCACAATGCTAAGAATATTAATAGATTCTGCGCATGTGCGGGTACTTGACTCTTAAAATTCCGATAAAATATAGAAATATTTTAAATTTATAATATTGTTTTGAAATATATGATTTGGAATGATTCATAGTAACTCGATGAATAATGGAGAAATATAGATAAAATTTATTTAAAAAAAAGAAAAATTATAAATTATTTGCCGATCTCGAGATTCGAACAGAAGACCAGCAAAGTACAATGGCACACCCTGCCGATCTAGCCACCAAGACTCGTACCTCGAGAGCTTCTGAATGGTCAAAATTCTTATTATGCCTCGGCAATAAATTTTAAGAATTGTGTAAATCTGGTTTTAAAAGCACAATGCTAAAAATATTAATAGATTCTGCGCATGTGCGCGAACTTGACTCTTAAAATTCCGATAAAATATAGAAATATTTTAAATTTATAATATTGTTTTGAAATATATGATTTGGAATGTTTCATAGTAACTCTATAAAAAATGGAGAAATAAAGATAAAATTTATTTAGAAAAAAGAAAAATTATAAATTATTTGTCGATCTCGAGATTCGAACAGAAGACCAGCAAAATACAATGACACACCTTGCAGATCTAGCCACCAAGACTCGTACCTCGAGAGCTTCTGAAGGGTCAAAGATTCTCATTACGACTCGGCAATAAGTTTTAAGTATTGTGTAAATCTGGTTTTAAAAGCACAATGCTAAGAATATTAATAGATTCTGCGCATGTGCGGGTACTTGACTCTTAAAATTCCGATAAAATATAGAAATATTTTAAATTTATAATATTGTTTTGAAATATATGATTTGGAATGATTCATAGTAACTCTATGAATAATGGAGAAATATAGATAAAATTTATTTAAAAAAAAGAAAAATTATAAATTATTTGTCGATCTCGAGATTCGAACAGAAGACCAGCAAAATACAATGACATACCTTGCAGATCTAGCCACCAAGACTCGTACCTCGAGAGCTTCTGAAGGGTCAAAGATTCTCATTACGACTCGGCAATAAGTTTTAAGTATTGTGTAAATCTGGTTTTAAAAGCACAATGCTAAGAATATTAATAGATTCTGCGCATGTGCGCGAACGTGACTCTTAAAATTCCGATAAAATATAGAAATATTTTAAATTTATAATATTGTTTTGAAATATATGATTTGGAATGATTCATAGTAACGCTATGAATAATGGAGAAATATATATAAAAGTTATTTAAAAAAATGAAAAATTATAAATTATTTGTCGATCCCAAGATTCGAACAGAAGACCAGCAAAATACAATGACACACCTTGCAGATTTAGCAACCAAGAATCGTACCTCGAGAGCTTCTGAATGGTCAAAGACTCTTATTACGACTCGGCAATAAGTTTTAAGTATTGTGTAAATCTGGTTTTAAAAGCACAATGCTAAGAATATTAATAGATTCTGCGCATGTGCGGGTACTTGACTCTTAAAATTCCGATAAAATATAGAAATATTTTAAATTTATAATATTGTTTTGAAATATATGCTTTGGAATGTTTCATAGTAACTCTATAAAAAATGGAGAAATAAAGATAAAATTTATTTAAAAAAAAGAAAAATTATAAATTATTTGTCGATCTCGAGATTCGAACAGAAGACCAGCAAAATACAATGACACACCTTGCAGATCTAGCCACCAAGACTCGTACCTCGAGAGCTTCTGAAGGGTCAAAGATTCTCATTACGACTCGGCAATAAGTTTTAAGTATTGTGTAAATCTGGTTTTAAAAGCACAATGCTAAGAATATTAATAGATTCTGCGCATGTGCGGGTACTTGACTCTTAAAATTCCGATAAAATATAGAAATATTTTAAATTTATAATATTGTTTTGAAATATATGATTTGGAATGATTCATAGTAACTCTATGAATAATGGAGAAATATAGATAAAATTTATTTAAAAAAAGAAAAATTATAAATTATTTGTCGATCTCGAGATTCGAACAGAAGACCAGCAAAATACAATGACATACCTTGCAGATCTAGCCACCAAGACTCGTACCTCGAGAGCTTCTGAAGGGTCAAAGATTCTCATTACGACTCGGCAATAAGTTTTAAGTATTGTGTAAATCTGGTTTTAAAAGCACAATGCTAAGAATATTAATAGATTCTGCGCATGTGCGCGAACGTGACTCTTAAAATTCCGATAAAATATAGAAATATTTTAAATTTATAATATTGTTTTGAAATATATGATTTGGAATGATTCATAGTAACGCTATGAATAATGGAGAAATATATATAAAAGTTATTTAAAAAAATGAAAAATTATAAATTATTTGTCGATCCCAAGATTCGAACAGAAGACCAGCAAAATACAATGACACACCTTGCAGATTTAGCAACCAAGAATCGTACCTCGAGAGCTTCTGAATGGTCAAAGACTCTTATTACGACTCGGCAATAAGTTTTAAGTATTGTGTAAATCTGGTTTTAAAAGCACAATGCTAAGAATATTAATAGATTCTGCGCATGTGCGGGTACTTGACTCTTAAAATTCCGATAAAATATAGAAATATTTTAAATTTATAATATTGTTTTGAAATATATGCTTTGGAATGTTTCATAGTAACTCTATAAAAAATGGAGAAATAAAGATAAAATTTATTTAAAAAAAAGAAAAATTATAAATTATTTGTCGATCTCGAGATTCGAACAGAAGACCAGCAAAATACAATGACACACCTTGCAGATCTAGCCACCAAGACTCGTACCTCGAGAGCTTCTGAAGGGTCAAAGATTCTCATTACGACTCGGCAATAAGTTTTAAGTATTGTGTAAATCTGGTTTTAAAAGCACAATGCTAAGAATATTAATAGATTCTGCGCATGTGCGGGTACTTGACTCTTAAAATTCCGATAAAATATAGAAATATTTTAAATTTATAATATTGTTTTGAAATATATGATTTGGAATGATTCATAGTAACTCTATGAATAATGGAGAAATATAGATAAAATTTATTTAAAAAAAGAAAAATTATAAATTATTTGTCGATCTCGAGATTCGAACAGAAGACCAGCAAAATACAATGACACACCTTGCAGATCTAGCCACCAAGACTCGTACTTCGAGAGCTTCTGAAGGGTCAAAGATTCTCATTACGACTCGGCAATAAGTTTTAAGTATTGTGTAAATCTGGTTTTAAAAGCACAATGCTAAGAATATTAATAGATTCTGCGCATGTGCGCGAACGTGACTCTTAAAATTCCGATAAAATATAGAAATATTTCAAATTTATAATATTGTTTTGAAATATATGATTTGGAATATTTCATAGTAACTCTATAAAAAATGGAGAAATAAAGATAAAATTTATTTAGAAAAAAGAAAAATTATAAATTATTTGTCGATCTCGAGATTCGAACAGAAGACCAGCAAAATACAATGACACACCTTGCAGATCTAGCCACCAAGACTCGTACCTCGAGAGCTTCTGAAGGGTCAAAGATTCTCATTACGACTCGGCAATAAGTTTTAAGTATTGTGTAAATCTGGTTTTAAAAGCACAATGCTAAGAATATTAATAGATTCTGCGCATGTGCGCGAACTTGACTCTTTAAATTCCGATAAAATATAGAAATATTTTAAATTTATAATATTGTTTTGAAATATATGATTTGGAAGGATTCATAGTAACGCTATGAATAATGGAGAAATATATATAAAATTTATCTAAGAAAAAGAAAAATTATAAATTATTTGTCGATCTCGAGATTCGAACAGAAGACCATCAAAATACAATGACACACCTTGCAGATCTATCCACCAAGACTCGTACCTCGAGAGCTTCTGAAGGGTCAAAGATTCTCATTACGACTCGGCAATAAATTTTAAGTATTGTGTAAATCTGGGTTTAAAAGCACAATGCTAAGAATATTAATAGATTCTGCGCATGTGCGCGAACTTGACTCTTAAAATTCCGATAAAATATAGAAATATTTTAAATTTATAATATTGTTTTGAAATATATGATTTGGAATGATTCATAGTAACTCGATGAATAATGGAGAAATATAGATAAAATTTATTTAAAAAAAAGAAAAATTATAAATTATTTGCCGATCTCGAGATTCGAACAGAAGACCAGCAAAATACAATGGCACACCCTGCCGATCTAGCCACCAAGACTCGTACCTCGAGAGCTTCTGAATGGTCAAAATTCTTATTATGCCTCGGCAATAAATTTTAAGAATTGTGTAAATCTGGTTTTAAAAGCACATTGCTAAAAATATTAATAGATTCTGCGCATGTGCGCGAACTTGACTCTTAAAATTCCGATAAAATATAGAAATATTTTAAATTTATAATATTGTTTTGAAATATATGATTTGGAATGTTTCATAGTAACTCTATAAAAAATGGAGAAATAAAGATAAAATTTATTTAGAAAAAAGAAAAATTATAAATTATTTGTCGATCTCGAGATTCGAACAGAAGACCAGCAAAATACAATGACACACCTTGCAGATCTAGCCACCAAGACTCGTACCTCGAGAGCTTCTGAAGGGTCAAAGATTCTCATTACGACTCGGCAATAAGTTTTAAGTATTGTGTAAATCTGGTTTTAAAAGCACAATGCTAAGAATATTAATAGATTCTGCGCATGTGCGTTTACTTGACTCTTAAAATTCCGATAAAATATAGAAATATTTTAAATTTATAATATTGTTTTGAAATATATGATTTGGAATGATTCATAGTAACTCTATGAATAATGGAGAAATATAGATAAAATTTATTTAAAAAAAAGAAAAATTATAAATTATTTGTCGATCTCGAGATTCGAACAGAAGACCAGCAAAATACAATGACATACCTTGCAGATCTAGCCACCAAGACTCGTACCTCGAGAGCTTCTGAAGGGTCAAAGATTCTCATTACGACTCGGCAATAAGTTTTAAGTATTGTGTAAATCTGGTTTTAAAAGCACAATGCTAAGAATATTAATAGATTCTGCGCATGTGCGCGAACGTGACTCTTAAAATTCCGATAAAATATAGAAATATTTTAAATTTATAATATTGTTTTGAAATATATGATTTGGAATGATTCATAGTAACGCTATGAATAATGGAGAAATATATATAAAAGTTATTTAAAAAAATGAAAAATTATAAATTATTTGTCGATCCCAAGATTCGAACAGAAGACCAGCAAAATACAATGACACACCTTGCAGATTTAGCAACCAAGAATCGTACCTCGAGAGCTTCTGAATGGTCAAAGACTCTTATTACGACTCGGCAATAAGTTTTAAGTATTGTGTAAATCTGGTTTTAAAAGCACAATGCTAAGAATATTAATAGATTCTGCGCATGTGCGGGTACTTGACTCTTAAAATTCCGATAAAATATAGAAATATTTTAAATTTATAATATTGTTTTGAAATATATGATTTGGAATGATTCATAGTAACTCGATGAATAATGGAGAAATATAGATAAAATTTATTTAAAAAAAAGAAAAATTATAAATTATTTGCCGATCTCGAGATTCGAACAGAAGACCAGCAAAATACAATGGCACACCCTGCCGATCTAGCCACCAAGACTCGTACCTCGAGAGCTTCTGAATGGTCAAAATTCTTATTATGCCTCGGCAATAAATTTTAAGAATTGTGTAAATCTGGTTTTAAAAGCACAATGCTAAAAATATTAATAGATTCTGCGCATGTGCGCGAACTTGACTCTTAAAATTCCGATAAAATATAGAAATATTTTAAATTTATAATATTTTTTTGAAATATATGATTTGGAATGTTTCATAGTAACTCTATAAAAAATGGAGAAATAAAGATAAAATTTATTTAGAAAAAAGAAAAATTATAAATTATTTGTCGATCTCGAGATTCGAACAGAAGACCAGCAAAATACAATGACACACCTTGCAGATCTAGCCACCAAGACTCGTACCTCGAGAGCTTCTGAAGGGTCAAAGATTCTCATTACGACTCGGCAATAAGTTTTAAGTATTGTGTAAATCTGGTTTTAAAAGCACAATGCTAAGAATATTAATAGATTCTGCGCATGTGCGGGTACTTGACTCTTAAAATTCCGATAAAATATAGAAATATTTTAAATTTATAATATTGTTTTGAAATATATGATTTGGAATGATTCATAGTAACTCTATGAATAATGGAGAAATATAGATAAAATTTATTTAAAAAAAAGAAAAATTATAAATTATTTGTCGATCTCGAGATTCGAACAGAAGACCAGCAAAATACAATGACATACCTTGCAGATCTAGCCACCAAGACTCGTACCTCGAGAGCTTCTGAAGGGTCAAAGATTCTCATTACGACTCGGCAATAAGTTTTAAGTATTGTGTAAATCTGGTTTTAAAAGCACAATGCTAAGAATATTAATAGATTCTGCGCATGTGCGCGAACGTGACTCTTAAAATTCCGATAAAATATAGAAATATTTTAAATTTATAATATTGTTTTGAAATATATGATTTGGAATGATTCATAGTAACGCTATGAATAATGGAGAAATATATATAAAAGTTATTTAAAAAAATGAAAAATTATAAATTATTTGTCGATCCCAAGATTCGAACAGAAGACCAGCAAAATACAATGACACACCTTGCAGATTTAGCAACCAAGAATCGTACCTCGAGAGCTTCTGAATGGTCAAAGACTCTTATTACGACTCGGCAATAAGTTTTAAGTATTGTGTAAATCTGGTTTTAAAAGCACAATGCTAAGAATATTAATAGATTCTGCGCATGTGCGGGTACTTGACTCTTAAAATTCCGATAAAATATAGAAATATTTTAAATTTATAATATTGTTTTGAAATATATGCTTTGGAATGTTTCATAGTAACTCTATAAAAAATGGAGAAATAAAGATAAAATTTATTTAAAAAAAAGAAAAATTATAAATTATTTGTCGATCTCGAGATTCGAACAGAAGACCAGCAAAATACAATGACACACCTTGCAGATCTAGCCACCAAGACTCGTACCTCGAGAGCTTCTGAAGGGTCAAAGATTCTCATTACGACTCGGCAATAAGTTTTAAGTATTGTGTAAATCTGGTTTTAAAAGCACAATGCTAAGAATATTAATAGATTCTGCGCATGTGCGGGTACTTGACTCTTAAAATTCCGATAAAATATAGAAATATTTTAAATTTATAATATTGTTTTGAAATATATGATTTGGAATGATTCATAGTAACTCTATGAATAATGGAGAAATATAGATAAAATTTATTTAAAAAAAAGAAAAATTATAAATTATTTGTCGATCTCGAGATTCGAACAGAAGACCAGCAAAATACAATGACATACCTTGCAGATCTAGCCACCAAGACTCGTACCTCGAGAGCTTCTGAACGGTCAAAGATTCTCATTACGACTCGGCAATAAGTTTTAAGTATTGTGTAAATCTGGTTTTAAAAGCACAATGCTAAGAATATTAATAGATTCTGCGCATGTGCGCGAACGTGACTCTTAAAATTCCGATAAAATATAGAAATATTTCAAATTTATAATATTGTTTTGAAATATATGATTTGGAATGTTTCATAGTAACTCTATAAAAAATGGAGAAATAAAGATAAAATTTATTTAGAAAAAAGAAAAATTATAAATTATTTGTCGATCTCGAGATTCGAACAGAAGACCAGCAAAATACAATGACACACCTTGCAGATCTAGCCACCAAGACTCGTACCTCGAGAGCTTCTGAAGGGTCAAAGATTCTCATTACGACTCGGCAATAAGTTTTAAGTATTGTGTAAATCTGGTTTTAAAAGCACAATGCTAAGAATATTAATAGATTCTGCGCATGTGCGGGTACTTGACTCTTAAAATTCCGCTAAAATATAGAAATATTTTAAATTTATAATATTGTTTTGAAATATATGATTTGGAATGATTCATAGTAACTCTATGAATAATGGAGAAATATAGATAAAATTTATTTAAAAAAAAGAAAAATTATAAATTATTTGTCGATCTCGAGATTCGAACAGAAGACCAGCAAAATACAATGACATACCTTGCAGATCTAGCCACCAAGACTCGTACCTCGAGAGCTTCTGAAGGGTCAAAGATTCTCATTACGACTCGGCAATAAGTTTTAAGTATTGTGTAAATCTGGTTTTAAAAGCACAATGCTAAGAATATTAATAGATTCTGCGCATGTGCGCGAACGTGACTCTTAAAATTCCGATAAAATATAGAAATATTTTAAATTTATAATATAGTTTTGAAATATATGATTTGGAATGATTCATAGTAACGCTATGAATAATGGAGAAATATATATAAAAGTTATTTAAAAAAATGAAAAATTATAAATTATTTGTCGATCCCAAGATTCGAACAGAAGACCAGCAAAATACAATGACACACCTTGCAGAAATAGCAACCAAGAATCGTACAGCGAGAGCTTCTGAATGGTCAAAGACTCTTATTACGACTCGGCAATAAGTTTTAAGTATTGTGTAAATCTGGTTTTAAAAGCACAATGCTAAGAATATTAATAGATTCTGCGCATGTGTGGGTAATTGACTCTTAAAATTCCGATAAAATATAGAAATATTTTAAATTTATAATCTTGTTTTGAAATATATGCTTTGGAATGTTTCATAGTAACTCTATAAAAAATGGAGAAATAAAGATAAAATTTATTTAAAAAAAAGAAAAATTATAAATTATTTGTCGATCTCGAGATTCGAACAGAAGACCAGCAAAATACAATGACACACCTTGCAGATCTAGCCACCAAGACTCGTACCTCGAGAGCTTCTGAAGGGTCAAAGATTCTCATTACGACTCGGCAATAAGTTTTAAGTATTGTGTAAATCTGGTTTTAAAAGCACAATGCTAAGAATATTAATAGATTCTGCGCATGTGCGCGAATTTGACTCTTAAAATTCCGATAAAATATAGAAATATTTTAAATTTATAATATTGTTTTGAAATATATGATTTGGAAGGATTCATAGAAACGCTATGAATAATGGAGAAATATAGATAAAATTTATTTAAAAAAAAGAAAAATTATAAATTATTTGTCGATCTCGAGATTCGAACAGAAGACCAGCAAAATACAATGACACACCTTGCAGATCTAGCCACCAAGACTCGTGCCTCGAGAGCTTCTGAAGGGTCAAAGATTCTCATTACGACTCGGCAATAAGTTTTAAGTATTGTGTAAATCTGGTTTTAAAAGCACAATGCTAAGAATATTAATAGCTTCTGCGCATGTGCGGGTACTTGACTCTTAAAATTCCTATAAAATATAGAAATATTTTAAATTTATAATATTGTTTTGAAATATATGATTTGGAATGATTCATAGTAACTCTATGAATAATGGAGAAATATAGATAAAATTTATTTAAAAAAAAGAAAAATTATAAATTATTTGTCGATCTCGAGATTCGAACAGAAGACCAGCAAAATACAATGACACACCTTGCAGATCTAGCCACCAAGACTCGTACCTCGAGAGCTTCTGAAGGGTCAAAGATTCTCATTACGACTCGGCAATAAGTTTTAAGTATTGTGTAAATCTGGTTTTAAAAGCACAATGCTAAGAATATTAATAGATTCTGCGCATGTGCGGGTACTTGACTCTTAAAATTCCGATAAAATATAGAAATATTTTAAATTTATAATATTGTTTTGAAATATATGATTTGGAATGATTCATAGTAACTCTATGAATAATGCAGAAATATAGATAAAATTTATTTAAAAAAAAGAAAAATTATAAATTATTTGTCGATCTCGAGATTCGAACAGAAGACCAGCAAAATATAATGACACACCTTGCAGATCTAGCCACCAAGGCTCGTACTTCGAGAGCTTCTGAAGGGTCAAAGATTCTCATTACGACTCGGCAATAAGTTTTAAGTATTGTGTAAATCTGGTTTTAAAAGCACAATGCTAAGAATATTAATAGCTTCTGCGCATGTGCGGGTACTTGACTCTTAAAATTCCGATAAAATATAGAAATATTTTAAATTTATAATATTGTTTTGAAATATATGATTTGGAATGATTCATAGTAACTCTATGAATAATGGAGAAATATAGATAAAATTTATTTAAAAAAAAGAAAAATTATAAATTATTTGTCGATCTCGAGATTCGAACAGAAGACCAGCAAAATACAATGACACACCTTGCAGATCTAGCCACCAAGACTCGTACCTCGAGAGCTTCTGAAGGGTCAAAGATTCTTATTACGACTCGGCAATAAGTTTTAGGTATTGTGTAAATCTGGTTTTAAAAGCACAATGCTAAGAATATTAATAGATTCTGCGCATGTGCGCGAACTTGCCTCTTAAAATTCCGATAAAATATAGAAATATTTTAAATTTATAATATTGTTTTGAAATATATGTTTTGGAATGATTCATAGTAACGCTATGAATAATGGAGAAATATATATAAAAGTTATTTAAAAAAATGAAAAATTAGAAATTATTTGTCGATCCCAAGATTCGAACAGAAGACCAGCAAAATACAATGACACACCTTGCAGATCTAGCAACCAAGAATCGTACCGCGAGAGCTTCTGAATGGTCAAAGACTCTTATTACGACTCGGCAATAAGTTTTAAGTATTGTGTAAATCTGGTTTTAAAAGCACAATGCTAAGAATATTAATAGATTCTGTGCATGTGCGGGTACTTGACTCTTAAAATTCCGATAAAATATAGAAATATTTCAAATTTATAATATTGTTTTGAAATATATGATTTGGAATGATTCATAGTAACTCGATGAATAATGGAGAAATATAGATAAAATTTATTTAAAAAAAAGAAAAATTATAAATTATTTGTCTCGATCTCGAGATTCGAACAGAAGACCAGCAAAATACAATGAAAAACCTTGCAGATCTAGCCACCAAGACACGTACCTCGAGAGCTTCTGAAGGGTCAAAGATTCTCATTACGACTCGGCAATAAGTTTTAAGTATTGTGTAAATCTGGTTTTAAAAGCACAATGCTAAGAATATTAATAGCTTCTGCGCATGTGCGGGTACTTGACTCTTAAAATTCCGATAAAATATAGAAATATTTTAAATTTATAATATTGTTTTGAAATATATGATTTGGAATGATTCATAGTAACTCTATGAATAATGGAGAAATATAGATAAAATTTATTTAAAAAAAAGAAAAATTATAAATTATTTGTCTCAATCTCGAGATTCGAACAGAAGACCAGCAAAATACAATGACACACCTTGCAGATCTAGCCACCAAGACTCGTACCTCGAGAGCTTCTGAAGGGTCAAAGATTCTCATTACGACTCGGCAATAAGTTTTAAGTATTGTGTAAATCTGGTTTTAAAAGCACAATGCTAAGAATATTAATAGATTCTGTGCATGTGCGGGTACTTGACTCTTAAAATTCCGATAAAATATAGAAATATTTCAAATTTATAATATTGTTTTGAAATATATGATTTGGAATGATTCATAGTAACTCGATGAATAATGGAGAAATATAGATAAAATTTATTTAAAAAAAAGAAAAATTATAAATTATTTGTCTCGATCTCGAGATTCGAACAGAAGACCAGCAAAATACAATGACACACCTTGCAGATCTAGCCACCAAGACTCGTACCTCGAGAGCTTCTGAAGGGTCAAAGGACTCTTATTACGACTCGGCAATAAGTTTTAAGTATTGTGTAAATCTGGTTTTAAAAGCACAATGCTAAGAATATTAATAGATTCTGCGCATGTGCGGGTACTTGACTCTTAAAATTCCGATAAAATATAGAAATATTTTAAATTTATAATATTGTTTTGAAATATATGATTTGGAATGATTCATAGTAACTCCATGAATAATGGAGAAATATAGATAAAATTTATTTAAAAAAAAAGAAAAATTATAAATTATTTGTCTCAATCTCGAGATTCAAACAGAAGACCAGCAAAATACAATGACACACCCTGCAGATGTAGCCACCAAGACTCGTACATCGAGAGATTCTGAAGGGTCAAAGATTCTCATTACGACTCGGCAATAAGTTTTAAGTATTGTGTAAATCTGGTTTTAAAAGCACAATGCTAAGAATATTAATAGATTCTGCGCATGTGCGCGAATTTGACTCTTAAAATTCCGATAAAATATAGAAATATTTTAAATTTATAATATTGTTTTGAAATATATGATTTGGAAGGATTCATAGAAACGCTATGAATAATGGAGAAATATAGATAAAATTTATTTAAAAAAAAGAAAAATTATAAGTTATTTGTTGATCTCGAGATTCGAACAGAAGACCAGCAAAATACAATGACACACCTTGCAGATCTAGACACCAAGACTCGTACCTCGAGAGCTTCTGAAGGGTCAAAGATTCTCATTACGACTCGGCAATAAGTTTTAAGTATTGTGTAAATCTGGTTTTAAAAGCACAATGCTAAGAATATTAATAGATTCTGCGCATGTGCGCGAACTTGACTCTTAAAATTCCGATAAAATATAGAAATATTTTAAATTTATAATATTGTTTTGAAATATATGATTTGGAATGATTCATAGTAACTCTATGAATAATGGAGAAATATACACAAAATTTATTTAAAAAAAAGAAAAATTATAAATTATTTGTCGATCTCGAGATTCGAACAGAAGACCAGCAAAATACCATGACACACCCTGCCGATCTAGCCACCAAGACTCGTACCTCGAGAGCTTCTGAATGGTCAAAATTATTATTACGCCTCGGCAATAAATTTTAAGAATTGTGTAAATCTGGTTTTAAAACCACAATGCTAAGAATATTAATAAATTCTGCGCATGTGCGCGAACTTGACTCTTAAAATTCCGATAAAATATAGAAATATTTTAAATTTATAATATTGTTTTGAAATATATGATTTGGAATAATTCATAGTAACTCTATGAATAATGGAGAAATAAAGATAAAATTTATTTAAAAAAAAGAAAAATTATAAATTTTTTGTCTCAATCTCGAGATTCAAACAGAAGACCAGCAAAATACAATGACACACCCTGCAGATGTAGCCACCAAGACTCGTACATCGAGAGCTTCTGAAGGGTCAAAGATTCTCATTACGACTCGGCAATAAGTTTTAAGTATTGTGTAAATCTGGTTTTAAAAGCACAATGCTAAGAATATTAATAGATTCTGCGCATGTGCGCGAACTTGACTCTTAAAATTCCGATAAAATATAGAAATATTTTAAATTTATAATATTGTTTTGAAATATATGATTTGGAATAATTCATAGTAACTCTATGAATAATGGAGAAATAAAGATAAAATTTATTTAAAAAAAAGAAAAATTATAAATTATTTGTCTCAATCTCGAGATTCAAACAGAAGACCAGCAAAATACAATGACACACCCTGCAGATGTAGCCACCAAGACTCGTACATCGAGAGCTTCTGAAGGGTCAAAGATTCTCATTACGACTCGGCAATAAGTTTTAAGTATTGTGTAAATCTGGTTTTAAAAGCACATTGCTAAGAATATTAATAGATTCTGCGCATGTGCGCGAACTTGACTCTTAAAATTCCGATAAAATATAGAAATATTTTAAATTTATAATATTGTTTTGAAATATATGATTTGGAATAATTCATAGAAACGCTATGAATAATGGAGAAATATATATAAAAGTTATTTAAAAAAATGAAAAATTATAAATTATTTGTCGATCCCAAGATTCGAACAGAAGACCAGCAAAATACAATGACACACCTTGCAGATCTAGCAACCAAGACTCGTACCTCGAGAGCTTCTGAAGGGTCAAAGATTCTCATTACGACTCGGCAATAAGTTTTAAGTATTGTGTAAATCTGGTTTTAAAACCACAATGCTAAGAATATTAATAGATTCTGCGCATGTGCGGGTACTTGACTCTTAAAATTCCGATAAAATATAGAAATATTTCAAATTTATAATATTGTTTTGAAATATATGATTTGGAATGATTCATAGTAACTCTATGAATAATGGAGAAATATAGATAAAATTTATTTAAAAAAAAGAAAAATTATAAATTATTTGTCTCGATCTCGAGAGTCGAACAGAAGACCAGCAAAATACAATGACACACCCTGCAGATGTAGCCACCAAGACTCGTACATCGAGAGCTTCTGAAGGGTCAAAGATTCTCATTACGACTCGGCAATAAGTTTTAAGTATTGTGTAAATCTGGTTTTAAAAGCACAATGCAAAGAATATTAATAGATTCTGCGCATGTGCGGGTACTTGACTCTTAAAATTCCGATAAAATATAGAAATATTTTAAATTTATAATATTGTTTTGAAATATATGATTTGGAATGATTCATAGTAACTCTATGAATAATGGAGAAATAAAGATAAAATTTATTTAAAAAAAAGAAAAATTATAAATTATTTGTCGATCTCGAGATTCGAACAGAAGACCTGCAAAATACAATGACACACCCTGCCGATCTAGACACCAAGACTCGTACCTCGAGAGCTTCTGCATGGTCAAAATTCTTATTACGCCTCAGCTATAAATTTTAAGAATTGTGTAAATCTGGTTTTAAAACCACAATGCTAAGAATATTAATAGATTCTGCGCATGTGCGCGAACTTGACTCTTAAAATTCCGATAAAATATAGAAATATTTTAAATTTATAATATTGTTTTGAAATATATGATTTGGAATGATTCATAGTAACTCTATGAATAATGGAGAAATAAAGATAAAATTTATTTAAAAAAAAGAAAAATTATAAATTATTTGTCGATCTCGAGATTCGAACAGAAGACCTGCAAAATACAATGACACACCCTGCCGATCTAGACACCAAGACTCGTACCTCGAGAGCTTCTGCATGGTCAAAATTCTTATTACGCCTCAGCTATAAATTTTAAGAATTGTGTAAATCTGGTTTTAAAACCACAATGCTAAGAATATTAATAGATTCTGCGCATGTGCGCGAACTTGACTCTTAAAATTCCGATAAAATATAGAAATATTTTAAATTTATAATATTGTTTTGAAATATATGATTTGGAATGATTCATAGTAACTCTATGAATAATGGAGAAATAAAGATAAAATTTATTTAAAAAAAAGAAAAATTATAAATTATTTGTCGATCTCGAGATTCGAACAGAAGACCAAAAAAATACAATGACACACCCTGCCGATCTAGCCACCAAAACTCGTACCTCGAGAGCTTCTGAATGGTCAAAATTCTTATTACGCCTCGGCAATAAATTTTAAGAATTGTGTAAATCTGGTTTTAAAAGCACAATGCTAAGAATATTAATAGATTCTGCGCATGTGCGCGAACTTGACTCATAAATTTCCGATAAAATATAGAAATATTTTAAATTTATAATATTGTTTTGAAATATATGATTTGGAATGATTCATAGTAACTCTATGAATAATGGAGAAATAAAGATAAAATTTATTTAAAAAAAAGAAAAATTATAAATTATTTGTCTCGATCTCGAGATTCAAACAGAAGACCAGCAAAATACAACGACACACCCTGCAGATGTAGCCACCAAGACTCGTACATCGGGAGCTTCTGAAGGGTCAAAGATTCTCATTACGACTCGGCAATAAGTTTTAAGTATTGTGTAAATCTGGTTTTAAAAGCACAATGCTAAGAATATTAATAGATTCTGCGCATGAGCGGGTACTTGACTCTTAAAATTCCGATAAAATATAGAAATATTTTAAATTTATAATATTGTTTTGAAATATATGATTTGGAATGATTCATAGTAACTCTATGAATAATGGAGAAATATAGATAAAATTTATTTAAAAAAAAGAAAAATCAGAAATTCTTTGTCGATCTCGAGATTCGAACAGAAGACCAGCAAAATACAATGACACACCTTGCAGATCTAGCCACCAAGACTCGTACCTCGAGAGCTTCTGAATGGTCAAAATTCTTATTACGACTCGGCAATAAATTTTAAGAATTGTGTAAATCTGGTTTTAAAAGCACAATGCTAAGAATATTATTAGATTCTGCGCATGTGCGCGAACTTTACTCTTAAAATTCCGATAAAATATAGAAATATTTTAAATTTATAATATTGTTTTGAAATATATGATTTGGAATGATTCATAGTAACTCTATGAATAATGGAGAAATAAAGGTAAAATTTATTTAAAAAAAAGAAAAATTATAAACTATTTGTCGGTCTCGAGATTCGAACAGAAGACCAGCAAAATACAATGACACACCTTGCAGATCTAGCCACCAAGACTCGTACCTCGAGAGCTTCTGAAGGGTCAAAGATTCTCATTACGACTCGGCAATAAGTTTTAAGTATTGTGTAAATCTGGTTTTAAAAGCACAATGCTAAGAATATTAATAGCTTCTGCGCATGTGCGGGTACTTGACTCTTAAAATTCCGATAAAATATAGAAATATTTTAAATTTATAATATTGTTTTGAAATATATGATTTGGAATGATTCATAGTAACTCTATGAATAATGGAGAAATATAGATAAAATTTATTTAAAAAAAAGAAAAATTATAAATTATTTGTCGATCTCGAGATTCGAACAGAAGACCAGCAAAATACAATGACACACCTTGCAGATCTAGCCACCAAGACTCGTACCTCGAGAGCTTCTGAAGGGTCAAAGATTCTTATTACGACTCGGCAATAAGTTTTAGGTATTGTGTAAATCTGGTTTTAAAAGCACAATGCTAAGAATATTAATAGATTCTGCGCATGTGCGCGAACTTGCCTCTTAAAATTCCGATAAAATATAGAAATATTTTAAATTTATAATATTGTTTTGAAATATATGTTTTGGAATGATTCATAGTAACGCTATGAATAATGGAGAAATATATATAAAAGTTATTTAAAAAAATGAAAAATTAGAAATTATTTGTCGATCCCAAGATTCGAACAGAAGACCAGCAAAATACAATGACACACCTTGCAGATCTAGCAACCAAGAATCGTACCGCGAGAGCTTCTGAATGGTCAAAGACTCTTATTACGACTCGGCAATAAGTTTTAAGTATTGTGTAAATCTGGTTTTAAAAGCACAATGCTAAGAATATTAATAGATTCTGCGCATGTGCGGGTACTTGACTCTTAAAATTCCGATAAAATATAGAAATATTTTAAATTTATAATATGGTTTTGAAATATATGCTTTGGAATGTTTCATAGTAACTCTATAAAAAATGGAGAAATAAAGAAAAAATTTATTTAAAAAAAAGAAAAATTATAAATTATTTGTCGATCTCGAGATTCGAACAGAAGACCAGCAAAATACAATGACACACCTTGCAGATCTAGCCACCAAGACTCGTACCTCGACAGCTTCTGAAGGGTCAAAGATTCTCATTACGACTCGGCAATAAGTTTTAAGTATTGTGTAAATCTGGTTTTAAAAGCACAATGCTAAGAATATTAATAGATTCTGCGCATGTGCGGGTACTTGACTCTTAAAATTCCGATAAAATATAGAAATATTTTAAATTTATAATATTGTTTTGAAATATATGATTTGGAATGATTCATAGTAACTCCATGAATAATGGAGAAATATAGATAAAATTTATTTAAAAAAAAAGAAAAATTATAAATTATTTGTCTCAATGTCGAGATTCGAACAGAAGACCAGCAAAATACAATGACACACCTTGCAGATCTAGCCACCAAGACTCGTACCTCGAGAGCTTCTGAAGGGTCAAAGATTCTCATTACGACTCGGCAATAAGTTTTAAGTATTGTGTAAATCTGGTTTTAAAAGCACAATGCTAAGAATATTAATAGATTCTGTGCATGTGCGGGTACTTGACTCTTAAAATTCCGATAAAATATAGAAATATTTCAAATTTATAATATTGTTTTGAAATATATGATTTGGAATGATTCATAGTAACTCGATGAATAATGGAGAAATATAGATAAAATTTATTTAAAAAAAAGAAAAATTATAAATTATTTGTCTCGATCTCGAGATTCGAACAGAAGACCAGCAAAATAAAAAGACACACCTTGCAGATCTAGCCACCAAGACTCGTACCTCGAGAGCTTCTGAAGGGTCAAAGATTCTCATTACGACTCGGAAATAAGTTTTAAGTATTGTGTAAATCTGGTTTTAAAAGCACAATGCTAAGAATATTAATAGCTTCTGCGCATGTGCGGGTACTTGACTCTTAAAATTCCGATAAAATATAGAAATATTTTAAATTTATAATATTGTTTTGAAATATATGATTTGGAATGATTCATAGTAACTCTATGAATAATGGAGAAATATAGATAAAATTTATTTAAAAAAAAGAAAAATTATAAATTATTTGTCGATCTCGAGATTCGAACAGAAGACCAGCAAAATACAATGACACACCTTGCAGATCTAGCCACCAAGACTCGTACCTCGAGAGCTTCTGAAGGGTCAAAGATTCTTATTACGACTCGGCAATAAGTTTTAGGTATTGTGTAAATCTGGTTTTAAAAGCACAATGCTAAGAATATTAATAGATTCTGCGCATGTGCGCGAACTTGCCTCTTAAAATTCCGATAAAATATAGAAATATTTTAAATTTATAATATTGTTTTGAAATATATGTTTTGGAATGATTCATAGTAACGCTATGAATAATGGAGAAATATATATAAAAGTTATTTAAAAAAATGAAAAATTAGAAATTATTTGTCGATCCCAAGATTCGAACAGAAGACCAGCAAAATACAATGACACACCTTGCAGATCTAGCAACCAAGAATCGTACCGCGAGAGCTTCTGAATGGTCAAAGACTCTTATTACGACTCGGCAATAAGTTTTAAGTATTGTGTAAATCTGGTTTTAAAAGCACAATGCTAAGAATATTAATAGATTCTGCGCATGTGCGGGTACTTGACTCTTAAAATTCCGATAAAATATAGAAATATTTTAAATTTATAATATTGTTTTGAAATATATGATTTGGAATGATTCATAGTAACTCCATGAATAATGGAGAAATATAGATAAAATTTATTTAAAAAAAAAGAAAAATTATAAATTATTTGTCTCAATGTCGAGATTCGAACAGAAGACCAGCAAAATACAATGACACACCTTGCAGATCTAGCCACCAAGACTCGTACCTCGAGAGCTTCTGAAGGGTCAAAGATTCTCATTACGACTCGGCAATAAGTTTTAAGTATTGTGTAAATCTGGTTTTAAAAGCACAATGCTAAGAATATTAATAGATTCTGTGCATGTGCGGGTACTTGACTCTTAAAATTCCGATAAAATATAGAAATATTTCAAATTTATAATATTGTTTTGAAATATATGATTTGGAATGATTCATAGTAACTCGATGAATAATGGAGAAATATAGATAAAATTTTTTTAAAAAAAAGAAAAATTATAAATTATTTGTCTCGATCTCGAGATTCGAACAGAAGACCAGCAAAATAAAAAGACACACCTTGCAGATCTAGCCACCAAGACTCGTACCTCGAGAGCTTCTGAAGGGTCAAAGATTCTCATTACGACTCGGAAATAAGTTTTAAGTATTGTGTAAATCTGGTTTTAAAAGCACAATGCTAAGAATATTAATAGCTTCTGCGCATGTGCGGGTACTTGACTCTTAAAATTCCGATAAAATATAGAAATATTTTAAATTTATAATATTGTTTTGAAATATATGATTTGGAATGATTCATAGTAACTCTATGAATAATGGAGAAATATAGATAAAATTTATTTAAAAAAAAGAAAAATTATAAATTATTTGTCGATCTCGAGATTCGAACAGAAGACCAGCAAAATACAATGACACACCTTGCAGATCTAGCCACCAAGACTCGTACCTCGAGAGCTTCTGAAGGGTCAAAGATTCTTATTACGACTCGGCAATAAGTTTTAGGTATTGTGTAAATCTGGTTTTAAAAGCACAATGCTAAGAATATTAATAGATTCTGCGCATGTGCGCGAACTTGCCTCTTAAAATTCCGATAAAATATAGAAATATTTTAAATTTATAATATTGTTTTGAAATATATGTTTTGGAATGATTCATAGTAACGCTATGAATAATGGAGAAATATATATAAAAGTTATTTAAAAAAATGAAAAATTAGAAATTATTTGTCGATCCCAAGATTCGAACAGAAGACCAGCAAAATACAATGACACACCTTGCAGATCTAGCAACCAAGAATCGTACCGCGAGAGCTTCTGAATGGTCAAAGACTCTTATTACGACTCGGCAATAAGTTTTAAGTATTGTGTAAATCTGGTTTTAAAAGCACAATGCTAAGAATATTAATAGATTCTGCGCATGTGCGGGTACTTGACTCTTAAAATTCCGATAAAATATAGAAATATTTTAAATTTATAATATTGTTTTGAAATATATGCTTTGGAATGTTTCATAGTAACTCTATAAAAAATGGAGAAATAAAGAAAAAAATTATTTAAAAAAAAGAAAAATTATAAATTATTTGTCGATCTCGAGATTCGAACAGAAGACCAGCAAAATACAATGACACACCTTGCAGATCTAGCCACCAAGACTCGTACCTCGACAGCTTCTGAAGGGTCAAAGATTCTCATTACGACTCGGCAATAAGTTTTAAGTATTGTGTAAATCTGGTTTTAAAAGCACAATGCTAAGAATATTAATAGATTCTGCGCATGTGCGGGTACTTGACTCTTAAAATTCCGATAAAATATAGAAATATTTTAAATTTATAATATTGTTTTGAAATATATGGTTTGGAATGTTTCATAGTAACTCTATAAAAAATGGAGAAATAAAGAAAAAATTTATTTAAAAAAAAGAAAAATTATAAATTATTTGTCTCAATCTCGAGATTCGAACAGAAGACCAGCAAAATACAATGACACACCTTGCAGATCTAGCCACCAAGACTCGTACCTCGAGAGCTTCTGAAGGGTCAAAGATTCTCATTACGACTCGGCAATAAGTTTTAAGTATTGTGTAAATCTGGTTTTAAAAGCAAAATGCTAAGAATATTAATAGATTCTGTGCATGTGCGGGTACTTGACTCTTAAAATTCCGATAATATATAGAAATATTTCAAATTTATAATATTGTTTTGAAATATATGATTTGGAATGATTCATAGTAACTCGATGAATAATGGAGAAATAAAGATAAAATTTATTTAAAAAAAAGAAAAATTATAAATTATTTGTCTCGATCTTGAGATTCGAACAGAAGACCAGCAAAATACAATGGCACACCTTGCAGATCTAGCAACCAAGACTCGTACATCGAGAGCTTTTGAAGGGTCAAAGATTCTCATTACGACTCGGCAATAAGTTTTAAGTATTGTGTAAATCTGGTTTTAAAGGGACATTGCTAAGAATATTAATAGATTCTGCGCATGTGCGCGAATTTGACTCTTAAAATTCCGATAAAATATAGAAATATTTTAAATTTATAATATTGTTTTGAAATATATGATTTGGAATGATTCATAGTAACTCTATGAATAATGGAGAAATATACACAAAATTTATTTAAAAAAAAGAAAAATTATAAATTATTTGTCGATCTCGAGATTCGAACAGAAGACCAGCAAAATACCAGGACACACCCTGCCGATCTAGCCACCAAGACTCGTACCTCGAGAGCTTCTGAATGGTCAAAATTATTATTACGCCTCGGCAATAAATTTTAAGAATTGTGTAAATCTGGTTTTAAAACCACAATGCTAAGAATATTAATAGATTCTGCACATGTGCGCGAACTTGACTCTTAAAATTCCGATAAAATATAGAAATATTTTAAATTTATAATATTGTTTTGAAATATATGATTTGGAATAATTCATAGTAACTCTATGAATAATGGAGAAATAAAGATAAAATTTATTTAAAAAAAAGAAAAATTATAAATTATTTGTCTCAATCTCGAGATTCAAACAGAAGACCAGCAAAATACAATGGCACACCTTGCAGATCTAGCAACCAAGACTCGTACATCGAGAGCTTCTGAAGGGTCAAAGATTCTCATTACGACTCGGCAATAAGTTTTAAGTATTGTGTAAATCTGGTTTTAAAGGGACATTGCTAAGAATATTAATAGATTCTGCGCATGTGCGCGAATTTGACTCTTAAAATTCCGATAAAATATAGAAATATTTTAAATTTATAATATTGTTTTGAAATATATGATTTGGAAGGATTAATAGAAACGCTATGAATAATGGAGAAATATAGATAAAATTTATTTAAAAAAAAGAAAAATTATAAGTTATTTGTTGATCTCGAGATTCGAACAGAAGACCAGCAAAATACAATGACACACCTTGCAGATCTAGCCACCAAGACTCGTACCTCGAGAGCTTCTGAAGGGTCAAAGATTCTCATTACGACTCGGCAATAAGTTTTAAGTATTGTGTAAATCTGGTTTTAAAAGCACAATGCTAAGAATATTAATAGATTCTGCGCATGTGCGCGAACTTGACTCTTAAAATTCCGATAAAATATAGAAATATTTTAAATTTATAATATTGTTTTGAAATATATGATTTGGAATGATTCATAGTAACTCTATGAATAATGGAGAAATATACACAAAATTTATTTAAAAAAAAGAAAAATTATAAATTATTTGTCGATCTCGAGATTCGAACAGAAGACCAGCAAAATACCAGGACACACCCTGCCGATCTAGCCACCAAGACTCGTACCTCGAGAGCTTCTGAATGGTCAAAATTATTATTACGCCTCGGCAATAAATTTTAAGAATTGTGTAAATCTGGTTTTAAAACCACAATGCTAAGAATATTAATAGATTCTGCACATGTGCGCGAACTTGACTCTTAAAATTCCGATAAAATATAGAAATATTTTAAATTTATAATATTGTTTTGAAATATATGATTTGGAATAATTCATAGTAACTCTATGAATAATGGAGAAATAAAGATAAAATTTATTTAAAAAAAAGAAAAATTATAAATTATTTGTCTCAATCTCGAGATTCAAACAGAAGACCAGCAAAATACAATGGCACACCTTGCAGATCTAGCAACCAAGACTCGTACATCGAGAGCTTCTGAAGGGTCAAAGATTCTCATTACGACTCGGCAATAAGTTTTAAGTATTGTGTAAATCTGGTTTTAAAGGGACATTGCTAAGAATATTAATAGATTCTGCGCATGTGCGCGAATTTGACTCTTAAAATTCCGATAAAATATAGAAATATTTTAAATTTATAATATTGTTTTGAAATATATGATTTGGAAGGATTAATAGAAACGCTATGAATAATGGAGAAATATAGATAAAATTTATTTAAAAAAAAGAAAAATTATAAGTTATTTGTTGATCTCGAGATTCGAACAGAAGACCAGCAAAATACAATGACACACCTTGCAGATCTAGCCACCAAGACTCGTACCTCGAGAGCTTCTGAAGGGTCAAAGATTCTCATTACGACTCGGCAATAAGTTTTAAGTATTGTGTAAATCTGGTTTTAAAAGCACAATGCTAAGAATATTAATAGATTCTGCGCATGTGCGCGAACTTGACTCTTAAAATTCCGATAAAATATAGAAATATTTTAAATTTATAATATTGTTTTGAAATATATGATTTGGAATGATTCATAGTAACTCTATGAATAATGGAGAAATATACACAAAATTTATTTAAAAAAAAGAAAAATTATAAATTATTTGTCGATCTCGAGATTCGAACAGAAGACCAGCAAAATACCATGACACACCCTGCCGATCTAGCCACCAAGACTCGTACCTCGAGAGCTTCTGAATGGTCAAAATTATTATTACGCCTCGGCAATAAATTTTAAGAATTGTGTAAATCTGGTTTTAAAACCACAATGCTAAGAATATTAATAGATTCTGCGCATGTGCGCGAACTTGACTCTTAAAATTCCGATAAAATATAGAAATATTTTAAATTTATAATATTGTTTTGAAATATATGATTTGGAATAATTCATAGTAACTCTATGAATAATGGAGAAATATAGATAAAATTTATTTAAAAAAAAGAAAAATTATAAATTATTTGTCTCGATCTCGAGAGTCAAACAGAAGACCAGCAAAATACAATGACACACCCTGCAGATGTAGCCACCAAGACTCGTACATCGAGAGCTTCTGAAGGGTCAAAGATTTTCATTACGACTCGGCAATAAGTTTTAAGTATTGTGTAAATCTGGTTTTAAAAGCACAATGCAAAAAATATTAATAGATTCTGCGCATGTGCGCGAATTTGACTCTTAAAATTCCGATAAAATATAGAAATATTTTAAATTTATAATATTGTTTTGAAATATATGATTTGGAATGATTCATAGTAACTCTATGAATAATGGAGAAATAAAGATAAAATTTATTTAAAAAAAAGAAAAATTATAAATTATTTGTCGATCTCGAGATTCGAACAGAAGACCTGCAAAATACAATGACACACCCTGCTGATCTAGACACCAAGACTCGTACCTCGAGAGCTTCTGCATGGTCAAAATTCTTATTACGCCTCAGCTATAAATTTTAAGAATTGTGTAAATCTGGTTTTAAAACCACAATGCTAAGAATATTAATAGATACTGCGCATGTGCGCGAACTTGACTCTTAAAATTCCGATAAAATATAGAAATATTTTAAATTTATAATATTGTTTTGAAATATATGATTTGGAATGATTCATAGTAACTCTATGAATAATGGAGAAATAAAGATAAAATTTATTTAAAAAAAAGAAAAATTATAAATTATTTGTCGATCTCGAGATTCGAACAGAAGACCAAAAAAATACAATGACACACCCTGCCGATCTAGCCACCAAAACTCGTACCTCGAGAGCTTCTGAATGGTCAAAATTCTTATTACGCCTCGGCAATAAATTTTAAGAATTGTGTAAATCTGGTTTTAAAAGCACAATGCTAAGAATATTAATAGATTCTGCGCATGTGCGCGAACTTGACTCATAAATTTCCGATAAAATATAGAAATATTTTAAATTTATAATATTGTTTTGAAATATATGATTTGGAATGATTCATAGTAACTCTATGAATAATGGAGAAATAAAGATAAAATTTATTTAAAAAAAAGAAAAATTATAAATTATTTGTCTCGATCTCGAGATTCAAACAGAAGACCAGCAAAATACAACGACACACCCTGCAGATGTAGCCACCAAGACTCGTACATCGGGAGCTTCTGAAGGGTCAAAGATTCTCATTACGACTCGGCAATAAGTTTTAAGTATTGTGTAAATCTGGTTTTAAAAGCAAAATGCTAAGAATATTAATAGATTCTGCGCATGAGCGGGTACTTGACTCTTAAAATTCCGATAAAATATAGAAATATTTTAAATTTATAATATTGTTTTGAAATATATGATTTGGAATGATTCATAGTAACTCTATGAATAATGGAGAAATATAGATAAAATTTATTTAAAAAAAAGAAAAATCAGAAATTCTTTGTCGATCTCGAGATTCGAACAGAAGACCAGCAAAATACAATGACACACCTTGCAGATCTAGCCACCAAGACTCGTACCTCGAGAGCTTCTGAATGGTCAAAATTCTTATTACGACTCGGCAATAAATTTTAAGAATTGTGTAAATCTGGTTTTAAAAGCACAATGCTAAGAATATTATTAGATTCTGCGCATGTGCGCGAACTTAACTCTTAAAATTCCGATAAAATATAGAAATATTTTAAATTTATAATATTGTTTTGAAATATATGATTTGGAATGATTCATAGCAACTCTATGAATAATGGAGAAATAAAGATAAAATTTATTTAAAAAAAAGAAAAATTATACATTATTTGTCTCGATCTCGAGATTCAAACAGAAGACCAGCAAAATACAACGACACACCCTGCAGATGTAGCCACCAAGACTCGTACATCGGGAGCTTCTGAAGGGTCAAAGATTCTCATTACGACTCGGCAATAAGTTTTAAGTATTGTGTAAATCTGGTTTTAAAAGCAAAATGCTAAGAATATTAATAGATTCTGCGCATGAGCGGGTACTTGACTCTTAAAATTCCGATAAAATATAGAAATATTTTAAATTTATAATATTGTTTTGAAATATATGATTTGGAATGATTCATAGTAACTCTATGAATAATGGAGAAATATAGATAAAATTTATTTAAAAAAAAGAAAAATCAGAAATTCTTTGTCGATCTCGAGATTCGAACAGAAGACCAGCAAAATACAATGACACACCTTGCAGATCTAGCCACCAAGACTCGTACCTCGAGAGCTTCTGAATGGTCAAAATTCTTATTACGACTCGGCAATAAATTTTAAGAATTGTGTAAATCTGGTTTTAAAAGCACAATGCTAAGAATATTATTAGATTCTGCGCATGTGCGCGAACTTAACTCTTAAAATTCCGATAAAATATAGAAATATTTTAAATTTATAATATTGTTTTGAAATATATGATTTGGAATGATTCATAGCAACTCTATGAATAATGGAGAAATAAAGGTAAAATTTATTTAAAAAAAAGAAAAATTATAAACTATTTGTCGATCTCGAGATTCGAACAGAAGACAGCAAAATACAATGACACACCATGCCGATCTAGCCACCAAGACTCGTACCTCGAGAGCTTCTGAATGGTCAAAATTCTTATTACGACTCGGCAATAAATTTTAAGAATTGTGTAAATCTGGTTTTAAAAGCACAATGCTAAGAATATTATTAGATTCTGCGCATGTGCGCGAACTTGACTCATAAATTTCCGATAAAATATAGAAATATTTTAAATTTATAATATTGTTTTGAAATATATGATTTGGAATGATTCATAGTAACTCTATGAATAATGGAGAAATAAAGATAAAATTTATTTAAAAAAAAGAAAAATTATAAATTATTTGTCTCGATCTCGAGATTCAAACAGAAGACCAGCAAAATACAACGACACACCCTGCAGATGTAGCCACCAAGACTCGTACATCGGGAGCTTCTGAAGGGTCAAAGATTCTCATTACGACTCGGCAATAAGTTTTAAGTATTGTGTAAATCTGGTTTTAAAAGCAAAATGCTAAGAATATTAATAGATTCTGCGCATGAGCGGGTACTTGACTCTTAAAATTCCGATAAAATATAGAAATATTTTAAATTTATAATATTGTTTTGAAATATATGATTTGGAATGATTCATAGTAACTCTATGAATAATGGAGAAATATAGATAAAATTTATTTAAAAAAAAGAAAAATCAGAAATTCTTTGTCGATCTCGAGATTCGAACAGAAGACCAGCAAAATACAATGACACACCTTGCAGATCTAGCCACCAAGACTCGTACCTCGAGAGCTTCTGAATGGTCAAAATTCTTATTACGACTCGGCAATAAATTTTAAGAATTGTGTAAATCTGGTTTTAAAAGCACAATGCTAAGAATATTATTAGATTCTGCGCATGTGCGCGAACTTAACTCTTAAAATTCCGATAAAATATAGAAATATTTTAAATTTATAATATTGTTTTGAAATATATGATTTGGAATGATTCATAGCAACTCTATGAATAATGGAGAAATAAAGGTAAAATTTATTTAAAAAAAAGAAAAATTATAAACTATTTGTCGATCTCGAGATTCGAACAGAAGACAGCAAAATACAATGACACACCATGCCGATCTAGCCACCAAGACTCGTACCTCGAGAGCTTCTGAATGGTCAAAATTCTTATTACGACTCGGCAATAAATTTTAAGAATTGTGTAAATCTGGTTTTAAAAGCACAATGCTAAGAATATTAATAGATTCTGCGCATGTGCGGGTACTTGACACTTAAAATTCCGATAAAATATAGAAATATTTTAAATTTATAATATTGTTTTGAAATATATGATTTGGAATGATTCATAGTAACTCTATGAAATATGGAGAAATAAAGATAAAATTTATTTAAAAAAAAGAAAATTTATAAATTATTTGTCGTTCTCGAGATTCGAACAGAATACCAGCAAAATACAAAGACACACCCTGCCGATCTACCCACCAAGACTCGTACGTCGAGAGCTTCTGAATGGTCAAAGACTCTTATTACGACTCGGCAATAAGTTTTAAGTATTGTGTAGATCTGGTTTTAAAAGTACAATGCTAAGAATATTAGTAGATTCTGCGCATGTGCGCGAACTTGACTCTTAAAATTCCGATAAAATATAGAAATATTTTAAATTTATAATATAGTTTTGAAATATATGATTTGGAATGATTCATAGTAACTCTATGAATAATGGAGAAATAAAGATAAAATTTATTTAAAAAAAAGAAAAATTATAAATTATTTGTCTACATCTCGAGATTCGAACAGAAGACCAGCAAAATACAATGACACACCCTGCCGATCTAGCCAACAAGACTCGTGCCTCGAGAGCTTCTGAATATTCAAAGATTCTCATTACGCCTCGGCAATAAGTTTTAAGTATTGTGTAAATCTGGTTTTAAAAGCGCATTGCTAAGAATATTAATAGATTCTGCGCATGTGCGCGAACTTGACTCTTAAAATTCCGATAAAATATAGAAATATTTTAAATTTATAATATTGTTTTGAAATATATGATTTGGAATGATTCATAGTAACTCTATGAATAATGGAGAAATAAAGATAAAATTTATTTTAAAAAAAGAAAATATATAAATTATTTGTCGATCTCGAGATTCGAACAGAAGACTAGCAAAATACAATGACACACCCTGCCGATCTAGCCACCAAGAATCGTACCGCGAGAGCTTCTGAATGGTCAAAGACTCTTATTTCGACTCAGCAATAAGTTTTAAGTATTGTGTAAATCTGGTTTTAAAAGCACAATGCTAAGAATATTAATAGATTCTGCGCATGTGCGGGTACTTGACACTTAAAATTCCGATAAAATATAGAAATATTTTAAATTTATAATATTGTTTAAAAATATACGATTTGGAATGATTCATAGTAACTCTATGAATAATGGAGAAATATAGATAAAATTTATTTAAAAAAAAGAAAAATTATAAATTATTTGTCGATCTCGAGATTCGAACAGAAGACCAGCAAAATACAATGACACACCTTGCAGATCTAGCCACCAAGACTCGTACCTCGAGAGCTTCTGAAGGGTCAAAGATTCTCATTACGACTCGGCAATAAGTTTTAAGTATTGTGTAAATCTGGTTTTAAAAGCACAATGCTAAGAATATTAATAGATTCTGCGCATGTGCGGGTACTTGACTCTTAAAATTCCGATAAAATATAGAAATATTTCAAATTTATAATATTGTTTTGAAATATATGATTTGGAATGATTCATAGTAACTCTATGAATAATGGAGAAATAAAGATAAAATTTATTTAAAAAAAAGAAAAATTATAAATTATTTGTCGATCTCGAAATTCGAACAGAAGACCAGCAAAATACACTGACACACCTTGCAGATCTAGCCACCAAGACTCGTACCTCGAGAGCTTCTGAAGGGTCAAAGATTCTCATTACGACTCGGCAATAAGTTTTAAGTATTGTGTAAATCTGGTTTTAAAAGCACAATGCTAAGAATAATAATAGATTCTGCGCATGTGCGCGAACTTGACTCTTAAAATTCCGATAAAATATAGAAATATTTTAAATTTATAATATTGTTTTGAAATATATGATTTGGAATGATTCATAGTAACGCTATGAATAATGGAGAAATATATATAAAAGTTATTTAAAAAAATGAAAAATTATAAATTATTTGTCGATCCCAAGATTCGAACAGAAGACCAGCAAAATACAATGACACACCTTGCAGATCTAGCAACCAAGACTCGTACCTCGAGAGCTTCTGAAGGGTCAAAGATTCTCTTTACGACTCGGCAATAAGTTTTAAGTATTGTGTAAATCTGGTTTTAAAAGCACAATGCAAAGAATATTAATAGATTCTGCGCATGTGCGGGTACTTGACTCTTAAAATTCCGATAAAATATAGAAATATTTTAAATTTATAATATTGTTTTGAAATATATGATTTGGAATGATTCATAGTAACTCTATGAATAATGGAGAAATAAAGATAAAATTTATTTAAAAAAAAGAAAAATTATAAATTATTTGTCTCAATCTCGAGATTCAAACAGAAGACCAGCAAAATACAATGACACACCCTGCAGATGTAGCCACCAAGACTCGTACATCGAGAGCTTCTGAAGGGTCAAAGATTCTCATTACGACTCGGCAATAAGTTTTAAGTATTGTGTAAATCTGGTTTTAAAGGCACATTGCTAAGAATATTAATAGATTCTGCGCATGTGCGCGAACTTGACTCTTAAAATTCCGATAAAATATAGAAATATTTTAAATTTATAATATTGTTTTGAAATATATGATTTGGAATGATTCATAGTAACTCTATGAATAATGGAGAAATAAAGATAAAATTTATTTAAAAAAAAGAAAAATTATAAATTATTTGTATCAATCTCGAGATTCAAACAGAAGACCAGCAAAATACAATGACACACCCTGCAGATGTAGCCACCAAGACTCGTACATCGAGAGCTTCTGAAGGGTCAAAGATTCTCATTACGACTCGGCAATAAGTTTTAAGTATTGTGTAAATCTGGTTTTAAAAGCACATTGCTAAGAATATTAATAGATTCTGCGCATGTGCGTGAACTTGACTCTTAAAATTCCGATAAAATATAGAAATATTTTAAATTTATAATATTGTTTTGAAATATATGATTTGGAATAATTCATAGTAACTCTATGAATCATGGAGAAATAAAGATAAAATTTATTTAAAAAAAAAGAAAAATTATAAATTATTTGTCGATCTCGAGATTCGAACAGAATACAATGACACACCCTGCCGATCTAGCCACCAAGACTCGTACCTGGAGAGCTTCTGAATGGTCAAAATTCTTATTACGCCTCGGCAATAAATTTTAAGAATTGTGTAAATCTGGTTTTAAAAGCACAATGCTAAGAATATTAATAGATTCTGCGCATGTGCGCGAACTTGACTCTTAAAATTCCGATAAAATATAGAAATATTTCAAATTTATAATATTGTTTTGAAATATATGATTTGGAATGATTCATAGTAACTCTATGAATAATGGAGAAATATAGATAAAATTTATTTAAAAAAAAGAAAAATTATAAATTATTTGTCTCGATCTCGAGATTCGAACAGAAGACCAGCAAAATACAATAACACACTTTGCAGATGTAGCCACCAAGACTCGTACATCGAGAGCTTCTGAAGGGTCAAAGATTCTCATTACGACTCGGCAATAAGTTTTAAGTATTGTGTAAATCTGGTTTTAAAGGCACATTGCTAAGAATATTAATAGATTCTGCGCATGTGCGCGAACTTGACTCTTAAAATTCCGATAAAATATAGAAATATTTTAAATTTATAATATTGTTTTGAAATATATGATTTGGAAGGATTCATAGAAACGCTATGAATAATGGAGAAATATAGATAAAATTTATTTAAAAAAAAGAAAAATTATAAATTATTTGTCGATCTCGAGATTCGAACAGAAGACCAGCAAAATACAATGACACACCTTGCAGATCTAGCCACCAAGACTCGTACCTCGAGAGCTTCTGAAGGGTCAAAGATTCTCATTACGACTCGGCAATAAGTTTTAAGTATTGTGTAAATCTGGTTTTAAAAGCACAATGCTAAGAATATTAATAGATTCTGCGCATGTGCGGGTACTTGACTCTTAAAATTCCGATAAAATATAGAAATATTTCAAATTTATAATATTGTTTTGAAATATATGATTTGGAATGATTCATAGTAACTCTATGAATAATGGAGAAATATAGATAAAATTTATTTAAAAAAAAGAAAAATTATAAATTATTTGTCTCGATCTCGAGATTCGAACAGAAGACCAGCAAAATACAATAACACACCTTGCAGATGTAGCCACCAAGACTCGTACATCGAGAGCTTCTGAAGGGTCAAAGATTCTCATTACGACTCGGCAATACGTTTTTAAGTATTGTGTAAATCTGGTTTTAAAGGCACATTGCTAAGAATATTAATAGATTCTGCGCATGTGCGCGAACTTGACTCTTAAAATTCCGATAAAATATAGAAATATTTTAAATTTATAATATTGTTTTGAAATATATGATTTGGAAGGATTCATAGAAACGCTATGAATAATGGAGAAATATAGATAAAATTTATTTAAAAAAAAGAAAAATTATAAATTATTTGTCGATCTCGAGATTCGAACAGAAGACCAGCAAAATACAATGACACACCTTGCAGATCTAGCCACCAAGACTCGTACCTCGAGAGCTTCTGAAGGGTCAAAGATTCTCATTACGACTCGGCAATAAGTTTTAAGTATTGTGTAAATCTGGTTTTAAAAGCACAATGCAAAGAATATTAATAGATTCTGCGCATGTGCGGGTACTTGACTCTTAAAATTCCGATAAAATATAGAAATATTTTAAATTAATAATATTGTTTTGAAATATATGATTTGGAATGATTCATAGTAACTCTATGAATAATGGAGAAATAAAGATAAAATTTATTTAAAAAAAAGAAAAATTATAAATTATTTGTCGATCTCGAGATTCGAACAGAAGACCAGCAAAATGCAATGACACACCCTGCCGATCTAGCCACCAAGACTCGTACCTCGAGAGCTTCTGAATGGTCAAAATTCTTATTACGGCTCGGCAATAAATTTTAAGAATTGTGTAAATCTGGTTTTAAAAGCACAATGCTAAGAATATTAATAGATTCTGCGCATGTGCGCGAACTTGACTCTTAAAATTCCGATAAAATATAGAAATATTTTAAATTTATAATATTGTTTTGAAATATATGATATGGAATGATTCATAGTAACTCTATGAATAATGGAGAAATAAAGATAAAATTTATTTAAAAAAAAGAAAAATTATAAATTATTTGTCTCAATCTCGAGATTCAAACAGAAGACCAGCAAAATACAATGACACAACCTGCAGATGTAGCCACCAAGACTCGTACATCGAGAGCTTCTGAAGGGTCAAAGATTCTCATTACGACTCGGCAATAAGTTTTAAGTATTGTGTAAATCTGGTTTTAAAAGCACATTGCTAAGAATATTAATAGATTCTGCGCATGTGCGCGAACTTGACTCTTAAAATTCCGATAAAATATAGAAATATTTTAAATTTATAATATTGTTTTGAAATATATGATTTGGAATAATTCATAGTAACTCTATGAATCATGGAGAAATAAAGATAAAATTTATTTAAAAAAAAGAAAAATTATAAATTATTTGTCGATCTCGAGATTCGAACAGAATACCAGCAAAATACCATGACACACCCTGCCGATCTAGCCACCAAGACTCGTACCGCGAGAGCTTCTGAATGGTCAAAGACTCTTATTTCGACTCAGCAATAAGTTTTAAGTATTGTGTAAATCTGGTTTTAAAAGCACAATGCTAAGAATATTAATAGATTCTGCGCATGTGCGGGTACTTGACACTTAAAATTCCGATAAAATATAGAAATATTTTAAATTTATAATATTGTTTTGAAATATATGATTTGGAATGATTCATAGTAACTCTATGAATAATGGAGAAATAAAGATAAAATTTATTTTAAAAAAAGAAAATATATAAATTATTTGTCGATCTCGAGATTCGAACAGAAGACCAGCAAAATACAATGACACACCCTGCCGATCTAGCCACCAAGACTCGTACCGCGAGAGCTTCTGAATGGTCAAAGACTCTTATTTCGACTCAGCAATAAGTTTTAAGTATTGTGTAAATCTGGTTTTAAAAGCACAATGCTATAATATTAATAGATTCTGCGCATGTGCGGGTACTTGACACTTAAAATTCCGATAAAATATAGAAATATTTTAAATTTATAATATTGTTTAAAAATATACGATTTGGAATGATTCATAGTAACTCTATGAATAATGGAGAAATATAGATAAAATTTATTTAAAAAAAAGAAAAATTATAAATTATTTGTCGATCTCGAGATTCGAACAGAAGACCAGCAAAATACAATGACACACCTTGCAGATCTAGCCACCAAGACTCGTACCTCGAGAGCTTCTGAAGGGTCAAAGATTCTCATTACGACTCGGCAATAAGTTTTAAGTATTGTGTAAATCTGGTTTTAAAAGCACAATGCTAAGAATATTAATAGATTCTGCGCATGTGCGGGTACTTGACTCTTAAAATTCCGATAAAATATAGAAATATTTCAAATTTATAATATTGTTTTGAAATATATGATTTGGAATGATTCATAGTAACTCTATGAATAATGGAGAAATATAGATAAAATTTATTTAAAAAAAAGAAAAATTATAAATTATTTGTCTCGATCTCGAGATTCGAACAGAAGACCGGCAAAATACAATGACACACCTTGCAGATGTAGCCACCAAGACTCGCACATCGAGAGCTTCTGAAGGGTCAAAGATTCTCATTACGACTCGGCAATAAGTTTTAAGTATTGTGTAAATCTGGTTTTAAAGGCACATTGCTAAGAATATTAATAGATTCTGCGCATGTGCGCGAACTTGACTCTTAAAATTCCGATAAAATATAGAAATATTTTAAATTTATAATATTGTTTTGAAATATATGATTTGGAATGATTCATAGTAACTCTATGAATAATGGAGAAATAAAGATAAAATTTATTTAAAAAAAAAAAATTATAAATTATTTGTCGATCTCGAGATTCGAACAGAAGACCAGCAAAATACAATGACACACCCTGCCGATCTAGCCACCAAGAGTCGTACCTCGAGAGCTTCTGAATGGTCAAAATTCTTATTACGCCTCGGCAATAAATTTTAAGAATTGTGTAAATCTGGTTTTAAAAGCACAATGCTAAGAATATTAATAGATTCTGCGCATGTGCGCGAACTTGACTCTTAAATTTCCGATAAAATATAGAAATATTTTAAATTTATAATATTGTTTTGAAATATATGATTTGGAATGATTCATAGTAACTCTATGAATAATGGAGAAATATAGATAAAATTTATTTAAAAAAAAGAAAAATTATAAATTATTTGTCTCGATCTCGAGATTCGAACAGAAGACCAGCAAAATACAATAACACACCTTGCAGATGTAGCCACCAAGACTCGTACATCGAGAGCTTCTGAAGGGTCAAAGATTCTCATTACGACTCGGCAATAAGTTTTAAGTATTGTGTAAATCTGGTTTTAAAAGCACAATGCAAAGAATATTAATAGATTCTGCGCATGTGCGGGTACTTGACTCTTAAAATTCCGATAAAATATAGAAATATTTTAAATTTATAATATTGTTTTGAAATATATGATTTGGAATGATTCATAGTAACTCTATGAATAATGGAGAAATAAAGATAAAATTTATTTAAAAAAAAGAAAAATTATAAATTATTTGTCGATCTCGAGATTCGAACAGAAGACCAGCAAAATGCAATGACACACCCTGCCTATCTAGCCACCAAGACTCGTACCTCGAGAGCTTCTGAATGGTCAAAATTCTTATTACGGCTCGGCAATAAATTTTAAGAATTGTGTAAATCTGGTTTTAAAAGCACAATGCTAAGAATATTAATAGATTCTGCGCATGTGCGCGAACTTGACTCTTAAAATTCCGATAAAATATAGAAATATTTTAAATTTATAATATTGTTTTGAAATATATGATATGGAATGATTCATAGTAACTCTATGAATAATGGAGAAATAAAGATAAAATTTATTTAAAAAAAAGAAAAATTATAAATTATTTGTCTCAATCTCGAGATTCAAACAGAAGACCAGCAAAATACAATGACACACCCTGCAGATGTAGCCACCAAGACTCGTACATCGAGAGCTTCTGAAGGGTCAAAGATTCTCATTACGACTCGGCAATAAGTTTTAAGTATTGTGTAAATCTGGTTTTAAAAGCACATTGCTAAGAATATTAATAGATTCTGCGCATGTGCGCGAACTTGACTCTTAAAATTCCGATAAAATATAGAAATATTTTAAATTTATAATATTGTTTTGAAATATATGATTTGGAATAATTCATAGTAACTCTATGAATCATGGAGAAATAAAGATAAAATTTATTTAAAAAAAAGAAAAATTATAAATTATTTGTCGATCTCGAGATTCGAACAGAATACCAGCAAAATACCATGACACACCCTGCCGATCTAGCCACCAAGACTCGTACCGCGAGAGCTTCTGAATGGTCAAAGACTCTTATTTCGACTCAGCAATAAGTTTTAAGTATTGTGTAAATCTGGTTTTAAAAGCACAATGCTAAGAATATTAATAGATTCTGCGCATGTGCGGGTACTTGACACTTAAAATTCCGATAAAATATAGAAATATTTTAAATTTATAATATTGTTTTGAAATATATGATTTGGAATGATTCATAGTAACTCTATGAATAATGGAGAAATAAAGATAAAATTTATTTTAAAAAAAGAAAATATATAAATTATTTGTCGATCTCGAGATTCGAACAGAAGACCAGCAAAATACAATGACACACCCTGCCGATCTAGCCACCAAGACTCGTACCGCGAGAGCTTCTGAATGGTCAAAGACTCTTATTTCGACTCAGCAATAAGTTTTAAGTATTGTGTAAATCTGGTTTTAAAAGCACAATGCTATAATATTAATAGATTCTGCGCATGTGCGGGTACTTGACACTTAAAATTCCGATAAAATATAGAAATATTTTAAATTTATAATATTGTTTAAAAATATACGATTTGGAATGATTCATAGTAACTCTATGAATAATGGAGAAATATAGATAAAATTTATTTAAAAAAAAGAAAAATTATAAATTATTTGTCGATCTCGAGATTCGAACAGAAGACCAGCAAAATACAATGACACACCTTGCAGATCTAGCCACCAAGACTCGTACCTCGAGAGCTTCTGAAGGGTCAAAGATTCTCATTACGACTCGGCAATAAGTTTTAAGTATTGTGTAAATCTGGTTTTAAAAGCACAATGCTAAGAATATTAATAGATTCTGCGCATGTGCGGGTACTTGACTCTTAAAATTCCGATAAAATATAGAAATATTTCAAATTTATAATATTGTTTTGAAATATATGATTTGGAATGATTCATAGTAACTCTATGAATAATGGAGAAATATAGATAAAATTTATTTAAAAAAAAGAAAAATTATAAATTATTTGTCTCGATCTCGAGATTCGAACAGAAGACCGGCAAAATACAATGACACACCTTGCAGATGTAGCCACCAAGACTCGCACATCGAGAGCTTCTGAAGGGTCAAAGATTCTCATTACGACTCGGCAATAAGTTTTAAGTATTGTGTAAATCTGGTTTTAAAGGCACATTGCTAAGAATATTAATAGATTCTGCGCATGTGCGCGAACTTGACTCTTAAAATTCCGATAAAATATAGAAATATTTTAAATTTATAATATTGTTTTGAAATATATGATTTGGAATGATTCATAGTAACTCTATGAATAATGGAGAAATAAAGATAAAATTTATTTAAAAAAAAAAAATTATAAATTATTTGTCGATCTCGAGATTCGAACAGAAGACCAGCAAAATACAATGACACACCCTGCCGATCTAGCCACCAAGAGTCGTACCTCGAGAGCTTCTGAATGGTCAAAATTCTTATTACGCCTCGGCAATAAATTTTAAGAATTGTGTAAATCTGGTTTTAAAAGCACAATGCTAAGAATATTAATAGATTCTGCGCATGTGCGCGAACTTGACTCTTAAATTTCCGATAAAATATAGAAATATTTTAAATTTATAATATTGTTTTGAAATATATGATTTGGAAGGATTCATAGAAACGCTATGAATAATGGAGAAATATAGATAAAATTTATTTAAAAAAAAGAAAAATTATAAATTATTTGTCGATCTCGAGATTCGAACAGAAGACCAGCAAAATACAATGACACACCTTGCAGATCTAGCCACCAAGACTCGTACCTCGAGAGCTTCTGAAGGGTCAAAGATTCTCATTACGACTCGGCAATAAGTTTTAAGTATTGTGTAAATCTGGTTTTAAAAGCACAATGCAAAGAATATTAATAGATTCTGCGCATGTGCGGGTACTTGACTCTTAAAATTCCGATAAAATATAGAAATATTTTAAATTTATAATATTGTTTTGAAATATATGATTTGGAATGATTCATAGTAACTCTATGAATAATGGAGAAATAAAGATAAAATTTATTTAAAAAAAAGAAAAATTATAAATTATTTGTCGATCTCGAGATTCGAACAGAAGACCAGCAAAATGCAATGACACACCCTGCCTATCTAGCCACCAAGACTCGTACCTCGAGAGCTTCTGAATGGTCAAAATTCTTATTACGGCTCGGCAATAAATTTTAAGAATTGTGTAAATCTGGTTTTAAAAGCACAATGCTAAGAATATTAATAGATTCTGCGCATGTGCGCGAACTTGACTCTTAAAATTCCGATAAAATATAGAAATATTTTAAATTTATAATATTGTTTTGAAATATATGATATGGAATGATTCATAGTAACTCTATGAATAATGGAGAAATAAAGATAAAATTTATTTAAAAAAAAGAAAAATTATAAATTATTTGTCTCAATCTCGAGATTCAAACAGAAGACCAGCAAAATACAATGACACACCCTGCAGATGTAGCCACCAAGACTCGTACATCGAGAGCTTCTGAAGGGTCAAAGATTCTCATTACGACTCGGCAATAAGTTTTAAGTATTGTGTAAATCTGGTTTTAAAAGCACATTGCTAAGAATATTAATAGATTCTGCGCATGTGCGCGAACTTTACTCTTAAAATTCCGATAAAATATAGAAATATTTTAAATTTATAATATTGTTTTGAAATATATGATTTGGAATAATTCATAGTAACTCTATGAATCATGGAGAAATAAAGATAAAATTTATTTAAAAAAAAGAAAAATTATAAATTATTTGTCGATCTCGAGATTCGAACAGAATACCAGCAAAATACCATGACACACCCTGCCGATCTAGCCACCAAGACTCGTACCGCGAGAGCTTCTGAATGGTCAAAGACTCTTATTTCGACTCAGCAATAAGTTTTAAGTATTGTGTAAATCTGGTTTTAAAAGCACAATGCTAAGAATATTAATAGATTCTGCGCATGTGCGGGTACTTGACACTTAAAATTCCGATAAAATATAGAAATATTTTAAATTTATAATATTGTTTTGAAATATATGATTTGGAATGATTCATAGTAACTCTATGAATAATGGAGAAATAAAGATAAAATTTATTTTAAAAAAAGAAAATATATAAATTATTTGTCGATCTCGAGTTTCGAACAGAAGACCAGCAAAATACAATGACACACCCTGCCGATCTAGCCACCAAGACTCGTACCTCGAGAGCTTCTGAAGGGTCAAAGATTCTCATTACGACTCGGCAATAAGTTTTAAGTATTGTGTAAATCTGGTTTTAAAAGCACAATGCTAAGAATATTAATAGATTCTGCGCATGTGCGCGAACTTGACTCTTAAAATTCCGATAAAATATAGAAATATTTTAAATTTATAATATTGTTTCGAAATATATGATTTGGAATGATTCATAGTAACGCTATGAATAATGGAGAAATATAGATAAAATTTATTTAAAAAAAAGAAAAATTATAAATTATTTGTTGATCTCAAGATTCGAACAAAAGACCAGCAAAATACAATGACACACCCTGTAGAGGTAGCCACCAAGACTCGTACATCGAGAGCTTCTGAAGGGTCAAAGATTCTCATGACGACTCGGCAATAAGTTTTAAGTATTGTGTAAATCTGGTTTTAAAAGCACAATGCTAAGAATATTAATAGATTCTGCGCATGTGCGCGAACTTGACTCTTAAAATTCCGATAAAATATAGAAATATTTTAAATTTATAATATTGTTTTGAAATATATGATTTGGAATAATTCATAGTAACTCTATGAATCATGGAGAAATAAAGATAAAATTTATTTAAAAAAAAGAAAAATTATAAATTATTTGTCGATCTCGAGATTCGAACAGAATACCAGCAAAATACCATGACACACCCTGCCGATCTAGCCACCAAGACTCGTACCTCGAGAGCTTCTGAAGGGTAAAGATTCTCATTACGACTCGGCAATAAGTTTTAAGTATTGTGTAAATCTGGTTTTAAAAGCACAATGCTAAGAATATTAATAGATTCTGCGCATGTGCGCGAACTTGACTCTTAAAATTCCGATAAAATATAGAAATATTTTAAATTTATAATATTGTTTCGAAATATATGGTTTGGAATGATTCATAGTAACGCTATGAATAATGGAGAAATATAGATAAAATTCATTTAAAAAAAAGAAAAATTATAAATTATTTGTCGATCTCAAGATTCGAACAGAAGACCAGCAAAATACAATGACACACCCTGCCGATCTAGCCACCAAGACTCGTACCGCGAGAGCTTCTGAATGGTCAAAGACTCTTATTTCGACTCAGCAATAAGTTTTAAGTATTGTGTAAATCTGGTTTTAAAAGCACAATGCTATAATATTAATAGATTCTGCGCATGTGCGGGTACTTGACACTTAAAATTCCGATAAAATATAGAAATATTTTAAATTTATAATATTGTTTAAAAATATACGATTTGGAATGATTCATAGTAACTCTACGAATAATGGAGAAATATAGATAAAATTTATTTAAAAAAAAGAAAAATTATAAATTATTTGTCGATTTCGAGATTCGAACAGAAGACCAGCAAAATACAATGACACACCTTGCAGATCTAGCCACCAAGACTCGTACCTCGAGAGCTTCTGAAGGGTCAAAGATTCTCATTACGACTCGGCAATAAGTTTTAAGTATTGTGTAAATCTGGTTTTAAAAGCACAATGCTAAGAATATTAATAGATTCTGCGCATGTGCGGGTACTTGACTCTTAAAATTCCGATAAAATATAGAAATATTTCAAATTTATAATATTGTTTTGAAATATATGATTTGGAATGATTCATAGTAACTCTATGAATAATGGAGAAATATAGATAAAATTTATTTAAAAAAAAGAAAAATTATAAATTATTTGTCTCGATCTCGAGATTCGAACAGAAGACCAGCAAAATACAATGACACACCCTGCCGATCTAGCCACCAAGACTCGTACCGCGAGAGCTTCTGAATGGTCAAAGATTCTCATTACGACTCGGCAATAAGTTTTAAGTATTGTGTAAATCTGGTTTTAAAAGCACAATGCTAAGAATATTAATAGATTCTGCGCATGTGCGGGTACTTGACTCTTAAAATTCCGATAAAATATAGAAATATTTCAAATTTATAATATTGTTTTGAAATATATGATTTGGAATGATTCATAGTAACTCTATGAATAATGGAGAAATATAGATAAAATTTATTTAAAAAAAAGAAAAATTATAAATTATTTGTCTCGATCTCGAGATTCGAACAGAAGACCAGCAAAATACTATGACACACCTTGCAGATGTAGCCACCAAGACTCGAACATCGAGAGCTTCTGAAGGGTCAAAGATTCTCATTACGACTCGGCAATAAGTTTTAAGTATTGTGTAAATCTGGTTTTAAAGGCACATTGCTAAGAATATTAATAGATTCTGCGCATGTGCGCGAACTTGACTCTTAAAATTCCGATAAAATATAGAAATATTTTAAATTTATAATATTGTTTTGAAATATATGATTTGGAATGATTCATAGTAACTCTATGAATAATGGAGAAATATAGATAAAATTTATTTAAAAAAAAAGAAAAATCATAAATTATTTGTCGATCTCGAGATTCGAACAGAAGACCAGCAAAATACAATGACACACCTTGCAGATCTAGCCACCAAGACTCTTACCTCGAGAGCTTCTGAAGGGTCAAAGATTCTCATTACGACTCGGCAATAAGTTTTAAGTATTGTGTAAATCTGGTTTTAAAAGCACAATGCTAAGAATATTAATGGATTCTGCGCATGTGCGGGAACTTGACTCTTAAAATTCCGATAAAATATAGAAATATTTTAAATTTATAATATTGTTTTGAAATATATGATTTGGAATGATTCATAGTAACTCTATGAATAATGGAGAAATAAAGATAAAATTTATTTAAAAAAAAGAAAAATTATAAATTATTTGTCTCGATCTCGAGATTCAAACAGAAGACCAGCAAAATACAATGACACACCCTGCAGATGTAGCCACCAAGACTCGTACATCGAGAGCTTCTGAAGGGTCAAAGATTCTCATTACGACTCGGCAATAAGTTTTAATTATTGTGCAAATCTGGTTTTAAAAGCACATTGCTAAGAATATTAATAGATTCTGCGCATTTGCGCGAACTTGACTCTTAAAATTCCGATAAAATATAGAAATATTTTAAATTTATAATATTGTTTTGAAATATATGATTTGGAATAATTCATAGAAACGCTATGAATAATGGAGAAATATAGATAAAATTTATTTAAAAAAAAGAAAAATTATAAATTATTTGTCGATCTCAAGATTCGAACAGAAGACCAGCAAAATACAATGACACACCTCTCAGATCTAGCCACCAAGACTCGTACCTCGAGAGCTTCTGAAGGGTCAAAGATTCTCATTACGACTCGGCAATAAGTTTTAAGTATTGTGTAAATCTGGTTTTAAAAGCACAATGCTAAGAATATTAATGGATTCTGCGCATGTGCGGGAACTTGACTCTTAAAATTCCGATAAAATATAGAAATATTTTAAATTTATAATATTGTTTTGAAATATATGATTTGGAATTATTCATAGAAACGCTATGAATAATGGAGAAATATAGATAAAATTTATTTAAAAAAAAGAAAAATTATAAATTATTTGTCGATCTCGAGATTCGAACAGAAGACAGCAAAATACAATGACACACCATCCGATCTAGCCACCAAGACTCGTACCTCGAGAGCCTCTGAATGGTCAAAGACTCTTATTACGACTCGGCAATAATTTTTAAGTATTGTGTAAATCAGGTTTTAAAAGCACAATGCTAAGAATATTAATAGATTCTGCGCATGTGCGCGAACTTGACTCTTAAAATTCCGATAAAATATAGAAATATTTTAAATTTATAATATTGTTTTGAAATATATGATTTGGAATGATTCATAGTAATTGTATGAATAATGGAGAAATAAAGATAAAATTTATTTAAAAAAAAAGAAAAATTATAAATTATTTGTCGATCTCGAGATTCAAACAGAAGACCAGCAAAATACAATGACACACCCTGCCGATCTAGCCAACATGACTCGTACCTCGAGAGCTTCTGAATATTCAAAGATTCTCATTACGACTCGGCAATAAGTTTTAAGTATTGTGTAAATCTGGTTTTAAAAGCGCATTGCTAAGAATATTAATGGATTCTGCGCGTGTGCTGGAACTTGACTCTTAAAATTCCGATAATATATAGAAATATTTTAAATTTATAATATTGTTTTGAAATATATGATTTGGAATGATTCATAGTAACTCTATGAATAATGGAGAAATAAAGATAAAATTTATTTTAAAAAAAGAAAATATATAAATTATTTGTCGATCTCGAGATTCGAACAGAAGACCAGCAAAATACAATGACACACCCTGCCGATCTAGCCACCAAGACTCGTACCGCGAAAGCTTCTGAATGGTCAAAGACTCTTATTACGACTCGGCAATAAGTTTTAAGTATTGTGTAAATCTGGTTTTAAAAGCACAATGTTAAGAATATTAATAGATTCTGCGCATGTGCGGGAAATTGACTCTTAAAATTCCGATAAAATATAGAAATATTTTAAATTTATAATATTGTTTTGAAATATATGATTTGGAATGATTCATAGTAACGCTATGAATAATGGAGAAATATAGATAAAATTTATTTAAAAAAAAGAAAAATTATAAACTATTTGTCGATCTCGAGATTCGAACAGAAGACAGCAAAATAGAATGACACACCCTGCCGACATAGCCACCAAGACTCGTACCTCGAGAGCTTCTGAATGGTCAAAATTCTTATTACGACTCGGCAATAAGTTTTAAGTATTGTGTAAATCTGGTTTTAAAAGCACATTGCTAAGAATATTAATAGATTCTGCGCATGTGCGCGAACTTGACTCTTAAAATTCCGATAAAATATAGAAATATTTTAAATTTATAATATTGTTTTGAAATATATGATTTGGAATGATTCATAGTAATTCTATGAATAATGGAGAAATAAAGATAAAATTTATTTTAAAAAAAGAAAATATATAAATTATTTGTCGATCTCGAGATTCGAACAGAAGACCAGCAAAATACAATGACACACCCTGCCGATCTAGCCACCAAGACTCGTACCGCGAAAGCTTCTGAATGGTCAAAGACTCTTATTACGACTCGGCAATAAGTTTTAAGTATTGTGTAAATCTGGTTTTTAAAGCACAATGTTAAGAATATTAATAGATTCTGCGCATGTGCGTGAACTTGACTCTTAAAATTCCGATAAAATATAGAAATATTTTAAATTTATAATATTGTTTTGAAATATATGATTTGGAATGATTCATAGTAACGCTATGAATAATGGAGAAATAAAGATAAAATTTATTTAAAAAAAAGAAAAATTATAAATGATTTGTCGATCTCGAGATTCGAACAGAAGACTAGCAAATTATAATGACACACATTGCAGATCTAGCCACCAAGACTCGTACCTCGAGAGCTTCAGAAGGGTCAAAGATTCTTATTACGACTCGGCAATAAGTTTTAAGTATTGTGTAAATCTGTTTTTAAAAGCACAATGCTAAGAATATTAATGGATTCTGCGCATGTGCGCGAACTTGACTCTTAAAATTCCGATAAAATATAGAAATATTTTAAATTTATAATATTGTTTTGAAATATATGATTTGGAATGATTCATAGTAACTCTATGAATAATGGAGAAATAAAGGTAAAATTTATTTTAAAAAAAAGAAAAATTATAAATTATTTGTCGATCTCGAGATTCGAACAGAAGACCAGCAAAATACAATGACACACCCTGCCGATCTAGCCAACAAGACTCGTACCTCGAGAGCTTCTGAAGGGTCAAAGATTCTCATTACGACTCGGCAATAAGTTTTAAGTATTGTGTAAATCTGGTTTTAAAAGCACAATGCTAAGAATATTAATGGATTCTGCGCATGTGCGGGAACTTGACTCTTAAAATTCCGATAAAATATAGAAATATTTTAAATTTATAATATTGTTTTGAAATATATGATTTGGAATTATTCATAGAAACGCTATGAATAATGGAGAAATATAGATAAAATTTATTTAAAAAAAAGAAAAATTATAAATTATTTGTCGATCTCGAGATTCGAACAGAAGACAGCAAAATACAATGACACACCATCCGATCTAGCCACCAAGACTCGTACCTCGAGAGCCTCTGAATGGTCAAAGACTCTTATTACGACTCGGCAATAATTTTTAAGTATTGTGTAAATCAGGTTTTAAAAGCACAATGCTAAGAATATTAATAGATTCTGCGCATGTGCGCGAACTTGACTCTTAAAATTCCGATAAAATATAGAAATATTTTAAATTTATAATATTGTTTTGAAATATATGATTTGGAATGATTCATAGTAATTGTATGAATAATGGAGAAATAAAGATAAAATTTATTTAAAAAAAAAGAAAAATTATAAATTATTTGTCGATCTCGAGATTCAAACAGAAGACCAGCAAAATACAATGACACACCCTGCCGATCTAGCCAACATGACTCGTACCTCGAGAGCTTCTGAATATTCAAAGATTCTCATTACGACTCGGCAATAAGTTTTAAGTATTGTGTAAATCTGGTTTTAAAAGCGCATTGCTAAGAATATTAATGGATTCTGCGCGTGTGCTGGAACTTGACTCTTAAAATTCCGATAATATATAGAAATATTTTAAATTTATAATATTGTTTTGAAATATATGATTTGGAATGATTCATAGTAACTCTATGAATAATGGAGAAATAAAGATAAAATTTATTTTAAAAAAAGAAAATATATAAATTATTTGTCGATCTCGAGATTCGAACAGAAGACCAGCAAAATACAATGACACACCCTGCCGATCTAGCCACCAAGACTCGTACCGCGAAAGCTTCTGAATGGTCAAAGACTCTTATTACGACTCGGCAATAAGTTTTAAGTATTGTGTAAATCTGGTTTTAAAAGCACAATGTTAAGAATATTAATAGATTCTGCGCATGTGCGGGAAATTGACTCTTAAAATTCCGATAAAATATAGAAATATTTTAAATTTATAATATTGTTTTGAAATATATGATTTGGAATGATTCATAGTAACGCTATGAATAATGGAGAAATATAGATAAAATTTATTTAAAAAAAAGAAAAATTATAAACTATTTGTCGATCTCGAGATTCGAACAGAAGACAGCAAAATAGAATGACACACCCTGCCGACTTAGCCACCAAGACTCGTACCTCGAGAGCTTCTGAATGGTCAAAATTCTTATTACGACTCGGCAATAAGTTTTAAATATTGTGTAAATCTGGTTTTAAAAGCACATTGCTAAGAATATTAATAGATTCTGCGCATGTGCGCGAACTTGACTCTTAAAATTCCGATAAAATATAGAAATATTTTAAATTTATAATATTGTTTTGAAATATATGATTTGGAATGATTCATAGTAATTCTATGAATAATGGAGAAATAAAGATAAAATTTATTTTAAAAAAAGAAAATATATAAATTATTTGTCGATCTCGAGATTCGAACAGAAGACCAGCAAAATACAATGACACACCCTGCCGATCTAGCCACCAAGACTCGTACCGCGAAAGCTTCTGAATGGTCAAAGACTCTTATTACGACTCGGCAATAAGTTTTAAGTATTGTGTAAATCTGGTTTTTAAAGCACAATGTTAAGAATATTAATAGATTCTGCGCATGTGCGTGAACTTGACTCTTAAAATTCCGATAAAATATAGAAATATTTTAAATTTATAATATTGTTTTGAAATATATGATTTGGAATGATTCATAGTAACGCTATGAATAATGGAGAAATAAAGATAAAATTTATTTAAAAAAAAGAAAAATTATAAATGATTTGTCGATCTCGAGATTCGAACAGAAGACTAGCAAATTATAATGACACACATTGCAGATCTAGCCACCAAGACTCGTACCTCGAGAGCTTCAGAAGGGTCAAAGATTCTTATTACGACTCGGCAATAAGTTTTAAGTATTGTGTAAATCTGTTTTTAAAAGCACAATGCTAAGAATATTAATGGATTCTGCGCATGTGCGCGAACTTGACTCTTAAAATTCCGATAAAATATAGAAATATTTTAAATTTATAATATTGTTTTGAAATATATGATTTGGAATGATTCATAGTAACTCTATGAATAATGGAGAAATAAAGGTAAAATTTATTTTAAAAAAAAGAAAAATTATAAATTATTTGTCGATCTCGAGATTCGAACAGAAGACCAGCAAAATACAATGACACACCCTGCCGATCTAGCCAACAAGACTCGTACCTCGAGAGCTTCTGAAGGGTCAAAGATTCTCATTACGACTCGGCAATAAGTTTTAAGTATTGTGTAAATCTGGTTTTAATACAAAATGCTAAGAATATTAATAGATTCTGTGCATGTGCGGGAACTTGACTCTTAAAATTCCGATAAAATATAGAAATATTTTAAATTTATAATATTGTTTTGAAATATATGATTTGGAATGATTCATAGTAACTCTATGAATAATGGAGAAATAAAGATAAAATTTATTTTAAAAAAAGAAAAATTATAAATTATTTGTCGATCTCGAGATTCGAACAGAAGACAGCAAAATACAATGACACACCCTGCCGACCTAGCCACCAAGACTAGTACCTCGAGAGCTTCTGAATGGTCAAAATTCTTATTACGACTCGGCAATAAGTTTTAAGAATTGTGTAAATCTGGTTTTAAAAGCACAATGCTAAGAATATTAATAGATTCTGCGCATGTGCGCGAACTTGACTCTTAAAATTCCGATAAAATATAGAAATATTTTAAATTTATAATATTGTTTTGAAATATATGATTTGGAATGATTCATAGTAACGCTATGAATAATGGAGAAATATAGATAAAATTTATTTAAAAAAAAGAAAAATTATAAATTATTTGTCTCGATCTCGAGATTCGAACAGAAGACCAGCAAAATACAATGTCACACCCTGCCGATCTAGCCAACAAGACTCGCACCTCGAGAGCTTCTGAAGGTTCAAAGATTCTCATTACGACTCGGCAATAAGTTTTAAGTATTGTGTAAATCTGGTTTTAAAAGCACATTGCTAAGAATATTAATAGATTCTGCGCATGTGCGCGAACTTGACTCTTAAATTTTCGATAAAATATAGAAATATTTTAAATTTATAATATTGTTTTGAAATATATGATTTGGAATGATTCATAGTAACGCTATGAATAATGGAGAAATATAGATAAAATTTATTTAAAAAAAAGAAAAATTATAAATTATTTGTCGATTTCGAGATTCGAACAGAAGACCAGCAAAATACAATGACACACCTTGCAGATCTAGCCACCAAGACTCGTACCTCGAGAGCTTCTGAAGGGTCAAAGATTCTCATTACGACTCGGCAATAAGTTTTAAGTATTGTGTAAATCTAGTTTTAAAAGCACAATGCTAAGAATATTAATAGATTCTGCGCATGTGCGCGAACTTGACTCTTAAAATTCCGATAAAATATAGAAATATTTTAAATTTATAATATTGTTTTGAAATATATGATTTGGAATGATTCATAGTAACGCTATGAATAATGGAGAAATAAAGATAAAATTTATTTAAAAAAAAGAAAAATTATAAATGATTTGTCGATCTCGAGATTCGAACAGAAGACTAGCAAATTATAATGACACACCTTGCAGATCTAGCCACCAAGACTCGTACCTCGAGAGCTTCAGAAGGGTCAAAGATTCTTATTACGACTCGGCAATAAGTTTTAAGTATTGTGTAAATCTGTTTTTAAAAGCACAATGCTAAGAATATTAATGGATTCTGCGCATGTGCGCGAACTTGACTCTTAAAATTCCGATAAAATATAGAAATATTTTAAATTTATAATATTGTTTTGAAATATATGATTTGGAATGATTCATAGTAACTCTATGAATAATGGAGAAATAAAGGTAAAATTTATTTAAAAAAAAAAGAAAAATTATAAATTATTTGTCGATCTCGAGATTCGAACAGAAGACCAGCAAAATACAATGACACACCCTGCCGATCTAGCCAACAAGACTCGTACATCGAGAGCTTCTGAAGGGTCAAAGATTCTCATTACGACTCGGCAATAAGTTTTAAGTATTGTGTAAATCTGGTTTTAATACACAATGCTAAGAATATTAATAGATTCTGTGCATGTGCGGGAACTTGACTCTTAAAATTCCGATAAAATATAGAAATATTTTAAATTTATAATATTGTTTTGAAATATATGATTTGGAATGATTCATAGTAACTCTATGAATAATGGAGAAATAAAGATAAAATTTATTTAAAAAAAAGAAAAATTATAAATGATTTGTCGATCTCGAGATTCGAACAGAAGACTAGCAAATTATAATGACACACCTTGCAGATCTAGCCACCAAGACTCGTACCTCGAGAGCTTCAGAAGGGTCAAAGATTCTTATTACGACTCGGCAATAAGTTTTAAGTATTGTGTAAATCTGTTTTTAAAAGCACAATGCTAAGAATATTAATGGATTCTGCGCATGTGCGCGAACTTGACTCTTAAAATTCCGATAAAATATAGAAATATTTTAAATTTATAATATTGTTTTGAAATATATGATTTGGAATGATTCATAGTAACTCTATGAATAATGGAGAAATAAAGGTAAAATTTATTTAAAAAAAAAGAAAAATTATAAATTATTTGTCGATCTCGAGATTCGAACAGAAGACCAGCAAAATACAATGACACACCCTGCCGATCTAGCCAACAAGACTCGTACCTCGAGAGCTTCTGAAGGGTCAAAGATTCTCATTACGACTCGGCAATAAGTTTTAAGTATTGTGTAAATCTGGTTTTAATACACAATGCTAAGAATATTAATAGATTCTGTGCATGTGCGGGAACTTGACTCTTAAAATTCCGATAAAATATAGAAATATTTTAAATTTATAATATTGTTTTGAAATATATGATTTGGAATGATTCATAGTAACTCTATGAATAATGGAGAAATAAAGATAAAATTTATTTTAAAAAAAGAAAAATTATAAATTATTTGTCGATCTCGAGATTCGAACAGAAGACAGCAAAATACAATGACACACCCTGCCGACCTAGCCACCAAGACTCGTACCTCGAGAGCTTCTGAATGGTCAAAATTCTTATTACGACTCGGCAATAAGTTTTAAGAATTGTGTAAATCTGGTTTTAAAAGCACAATGCTAAGAATATTAATAGATTCTGCGCATGTGCGCGAACTTGACTCTTAAAATTCCGATAAAATATAGAAATATTTTAAATTTATAATATTGTTTTGAAATATATGATTTGGAATGATTCATAGTAACGCTATGAATAATGGAGAAATATAGATAAAATTTATTTTAAAAAAAGAAAATATATAAATTATTTGTCGATCTCGAGATTCGAACAGAAGACCAGCAAAATACAATGACACACCCTGCCGATCTAGCCACCAAGACTCGTTTCGCGAAAGCTTCTGAATGGTCAAAGACTCTTATTACGACTCGGCAATAAGTTTTAAGTATTGTGTAAATCTGGTTTTAAAAGCACAATGTTAAGAATATTAATAGATTCTGCGCATGTGCGGGAAATTGACTCTTAAAATTCCGATAAAATATAGAAATATTTTAAATTTATAATATTGTTTTGAAATATATGATTTGGAATGATTCATAGTAATGCTATGAATAATGGAGAAATATAGATAAAGTTTATTTAAAAAAAAGAAAAATTATAAATTATTTGTCGATCTCGAGATTCGATCTGAAGACAGCAAATTATAATGACACACCTTGCAGATCTAGCCACCAAGACTCGTACCTCGAGAGCTTCAGAAGGGTCAAAGATTCTTATTACGACTCGGCAATAAGTTTTAAGAATTGTGTAAATCTGGTTTTAAAAGCACAATGCTAAGAATATTAATGGATTCTGCGCATGTGCGCGAACTTGACTCTTAAAATTCCGATAAAATATAGAAATATTTTAAATTTATAATATTGTTTTGAAATATATGATTTGGAATGATTCATAGTAACTCTATGAATAATGGAGAAATAAAGATAAAATTTATTTTAAAAAAAGAAAAATTATAAATTATTTGTCGATCTCGAGATTCGAACAGAAGACAGCAAAATACAATGACACACCCTGCCGACCTAGCCACCAAGACTAGTACCTCGAGAGCTTCTGAATGGTCAAAATTCTTATTACGACTCGGCAATAAGTTTTAAGAATTGTGTAAATCTGGTTTTAAAAGCACAATGCTAAGAATATTAATAGATTCTGCGCATGTGCGCGAACTTGACTCTTAAAATTCCGATAAAATATAGAAATATTTTAAATTTATAATATTGTTTTGAAATATATGATTTGGAATGATTCATAGTAACGCTATGAATAATGGAGAAATATAGATAAAATTTATTTAAAAAAAAGAAAAATTATAAATTATTTGTCTCGATCTCGAGATTCGAACAGAAGACCAGCAAAATACAATGTCACACCCTGCCGATCTAGCCAACAAGACTCGCACCTCGAGAGCTTCTGAAGGTTCAAAGATTCTCATTACGACTCGGCAATAAGTTTTAAGTATTGTGTAAATCTGGTTTTAAAAGCACATTGCTAAGAATATTAATAGATTCTGCGCATGTGCGCGAACTTGACTCTTAAATTTTCGATAAAATATAGAAATATTTTAAATTTATAATATTGTTTTGAAATATATGATTTGGAATGATTCATAGTAACGCTATGAATAATGGAGAAATATAGATAAAATTTATTTAAAAAAAAGAAAAATTATAAATTATTTGTCGATTTCGAGATTCGAACAGAAGACCAGCAAAATACAATGACACACCTTGCAGATCTAGCCACCAAGACTCGTACCTCGAGAGCTTCTGAAGGGTCAAAGATTCTCATTACGACTCGGCAATAAGTTTTAAGTATTGTGTAAATCTAGTTTTAAAAGCACAATGCTAAGAATATTAATAGATTCTGCGCATGTGCGCGAACTTGACTCTTAAAATTCCGATAAAATATAGAAATATTTTAAATTTATAATATTGTTTTGAAATATATGATTTGGAATGATTCATAGTAACGCTATGAATAATGGAGAAATAAAGATAAAATTTATTTAAAAAAAAGAAAAATTATAAATGATTTGTCGATCTCGAGATTCGAACAGAAGACTAGCAAATTATAATGACACACCTTGCAGATCTAGCCACCAAGACTCGTACCTCGAGAGCTTCAGAAGGGTCAAAGATTCTTATTACGACTCGGCAATAAGTTTTAAGTATTGTGTAAATCTGTTTTTAAAAGCACAATGCTAAGAATATTAATGGATTCTGCGCATGTGCGCGAACTTGACTCTTAAAATTCCGATAAAATATAGAAATATTTTAAATTTATAATATTGTTTTGAAATATATGATTTGGAATGATTCATAGTAACTCTATGAATAATGGAGAAATAAAGGTAAAATTTATTTAAAAAAAAAGAAAAATTATAAATTATTTGTCGATCTCGAGATTCGAACAGAAGACCAGCAAAATACAATGACACACCCTGCCGATCTAGCCAACAAGACTCGTACCTCGAGAGCTTCTGAAGGGTCAAAGATTCTCATTACGACTCGGCAATAAGTTTTAAGTATTGTGTAAATCTGGTTTTAATACACAATGCTAAGAATATTAATAGATTCTGTGCATGTGCGGGAACTTGACTCTTAAAATTCCGATAAAATATAGAAATATTTTAAATTTATAATATTGTTTTGAAATATATGATTTGGAATGATTCATAGTAACTCTATGAATAATGGAGAAATAAAGATAAAATTTATTTAAAAAAAAGAAAAATTATAAATGATTTGTCGATCTCGAGATTCGAACAGAAGACTAGCAAATTATAATGACACACCTTGCAGATCTAGCCACCAAGACTCGTACCTCGAGAGCTTCAGAAGGGTCAAAGATTCTTATTACGACTCGGCAATAAGTTTTAAGTATTGTGTAAATCTGTTTTTAAAAGCACAATGCTAAGAATATTAATGGATTCTGCGCATGTGCGCGAACTTGACTCTTAAAATTCCGATAAAATATAGAAATATTTTAAATTTATAATATTGTTTTGAAATATATGATTTGGAATGATTCATAGTAACTCTATGAATAATGGAGAAATAAAGGTAAAATTTATTTAAAAAAAAAGAAAAATTATAAATTATTTGTCGATCTCGAGATTCGAACAGAAGACCAGCAAAATACAATGACACACCCTGCCGATCTAGCCAACAAGACTCGTACCTCGAGAGCTTCTGAAGGGTCAAAGATTCTCATTACGACTCGGCAATAAGTTTTAAGTATTGTGTAAATCTGGTTTTAATACACAATGCTAAGAATATTAATAGATTCTGTGCATGTGCGGGAACTTGACTCTTAAAATTCCGATAAAATATAGAAATATTTTAAATTTATAATATTGTTTTGAAATATATGATTTGGAATGATTCATAGTAACTCTATGAATAATGGAGAAATAAAGATAAAATTTATTTTAAAAAAAGAAAAATTATAAATTATTTGTCGATCTCGAGATTCGAACAGAAGACCAGCAAATTATAATGACACACCTTGCAGATCTAGCCACCAAGACTCGTACCTCGAGAGCTTCTGAAGGTTCAAAGATTCTCATTACGAATCGGCAATAAGTTTTAAGTATTGTGTAAATCTGGTTTTAAAAGCACATTGCTAAGAATATTAATAGATTCTGCGCATGTGCGCGAACTTGACTCTTAAAATTCCGATAAAATATAGAAATATTTTAAATTTATAATATTGTTTTGAAATATATGATTTGGAATGATTCATAGTAACTCTATGAATAATGGAGAAATAAAGATAAAATTTATTTTAAAAAAAGAAAAATTATAAATTATTTGTCGATCTCGAGATTCGAACAGAAGACCAGCAAAATACAATGACACACCCTGCCGACCTAGCCACCAAGACTCGTACCTCGAGAGCTTCTGAATGGTCAAAATTCTTATTACGACTCGGCAATAAGTTTTAAGAATTGTGTAAATCTGGTTTTAAAAATACAATGCTAAGAATATTAATAGATTCTGCGCATGTGCGCGAACTTGACTCTTAAAATTCCGATAAAATATAGAAATATTTTAAATTTATAATATTGTTTTGAAATATATGATTTGGAATGATTCATAGTAACGCTATGAATAATGGAGAAATATAGATAAAATTTATTTAAAAAAAAGAAAAATTATAAATTATTTGTCTCGATCTCGAGATTCGAACAGAAGACCAGCAAAATACAATGTCACACCCTGCCGATCTAGCCAACAAGACTCGTACCTCGAGAGCTTCTGAAGGTTCAAAGTTTCTCATTACGACTCGGCAATAAGTTTTAAGTATTGTGTAAATCTGGTTTTAAAAGCACATTGCTAAGAATATTAATAGATTCTGCGCATGTGCGCGAAATTGACTCTTAAATTTTCGATAAAATATAGAAATATTTTAAATTTATAATATTGTTTTGAAATATATGATTTATAATGATTCATAGTAACTCTATGAATAATGGAGAAATATAGATAAAATTTATTTAAAAAAATGAAAAATTATAAATTATTTGTCGATCTCGAGATTCGAACAGAAGACCAGCAAATTATAATGACACACCTTGCAGATCTAGCCACCAAGACTCGTGCCTCGAGAGCTTCAGAAGGGTCAAAGATTCTTATTACGACTCGGCAATAATTTTTAAGAATTGTGTAAATCTGGTTTTAAAAGCACAATGCTAAGAATATTAGTAGATTTTGCGCATGTGCGCGAACTTGACTCTTAAAATTCCGATAAAATATAGAAATATTTTAAATTTATAATATTGTTTTGAAATATATGATTTGGAATGATTCATAGTAACTCTATGAATAATGGAGAAATAAAGATAAAATTTATTTTAAAAAAAAGAAAAAATTATAAATTATTTGTCGATCTCGAGATTCGAACAGAAGACCAGCAAAATACAATGACACACCCTGTAGATGTAGCCACCAAGACTCGTACATCGAGAGCTTCTGAAGGGTCAAAGATTCTCATGACGACTCGGCAATAAGTTTTAAGTATTGTGTAAATCTGGTTTTAAAAGCACAATGCTAAGAATATTAATAGATTCTGCGCATGTGCGCGAACTTGACTCTTAAAATTCCGATAAAATATAGAAATATTTTAAATTTATAATATTGTTTTGAAATATATGATTTGGAATGATTCATAGTAACTCTATGAATAATGGAGAAATAAAGATAAAATTTATTTTAAAAAAAGAAAATATATAAATTATTTGTCGATCTCGAGATTCGAACAGAAGACCAGCAAAATACAATGACACACCCTGCCGATCTAGCCACCAAGACTCGTTTCGCGAAAGCTTCTGAATGGTCAAAGACTCTTATTACGACTCGGCAATAAGTTTTAAGTATTGTGTAAATCTGGTTTTAAAAGCACAATGTTAAGAATATTAATAGATTCTGCGCATGTGCGGGAAATTGACTCTTAAAATTCCGATAAAATATAGAAATATTTTAAATTTATAATATGGTTTTGAAATATATGATTTGGAATGATTCATAGTAATGCTATGAATAATGGAGAAATATAGATAAAATTTATTTAAAAAAAAGAAAAATTATAAATTATTTGTCGATCTCGAGATTCGAACAGAAACCAGCAAAATACAATGACACACCTTGCAGATCTAGCCACCAAGACTCGTACCTCGAGAGCTTCTGAAGGGTCAAAGATTCTCATTACGACTCGGCAATAAGTTTTAAGTATTGTGTAAATCTAGTTTTAAAAGCACAATGCTAAGAATATTAATAGATTCTGCGCATGTGCGCGAACTTGACTCTTAAATTTACGATAAAATATAGAAATATTTTAAATTTATAATATTGTTTTGAAATATATGATTTGGAATGATTTATAGTAACTCTATGAATAATGGAGAAATAAAGATAAAATTTATTTTAAAAAAAGAAAATATATAAATTATTTGTCGATCTCGAGATTCGAACAGAAGACCAGCAAAATACAATGACACACCCTGCCGCTCTAGCCACCAAGACTCGTTTCGCGAAAGCTTCTGAATGGTCAAAGACTCTTATTACGACTCGGCAATAAGTTTTAAGTATTGTGTAAATCTGGTTTTAAAAGCACAATGTTAAGAATATTAATAGATTCTGCGCATGTGCGGGAAATTGACTCTTAAAATTCCGATAAAATATAGAAATATTTTAAATTTATAATATGGTTTTGAAATATATGATTTGGAATGATTCATAGTAATGCTATGAATAATGGAGAAATATAGATAAAATTTATTTAAAAAAAAGAAAAATTATAAATTATTTGTCGATCTCGAGATTCGAACAGAAGACCAGCAAAATACAATGACACACCTTGCAGATCTAGCCACCAAGACTCGTACCTCGAGAGCTTCTGAAGGGTCAAAGATTCTCATTACGACTCGGCAATAAGTTTTAAGTATTGTGTAAATCTAGTTTTAAAAGCACAATGCTAAGAATATTAATAGATTCTGCGCATGTGCGCGAACTTGACTCTTAAAATTCCGATAAAATATAGAAATATTTTAAATTTATAATATTGTTTTGAAATATATGATTTGGAATGATTCATAGTAACGCTATGAATAATGGAGAAATATAGATAAAATTTATTTAAAAAAATGAAAAATTATAAATTATTTGTCGATCTCGAGATTCGAACAGAAGACCAGCAAATTATAATGACACACCTTGCAGATCTAGCCACCAAGACTCGTACCTCGAGAGCTTCTGAAGGTTCAAAGATTCTCATTACGACTCGGCAATAAGTTTTAAGTATTGTGTAAATCTGGTTTTAAAAGCACATTGCTAAGAATATTAATAGATTCTGCGCATGTGCGCGAACTTGACTCTTAAATTTCCGATAAAATATAGAAAAATTTTAAATTTATAATATTGTTTTGAAATATATGATTTGGAATGATTCATAGTAACTCTATGAATAATGGAGAAATATAGATAAAATTTATTTAAAAAAATGAAAAATTATAAATTATTTGTCGATCTCGAGATTCGAACAGAAGACCAGCAAATTATAATGACACACCTTGCAGATCTAGCCACCAAGACTCGTACCTCGAGAGCTTCAGAAGGGTCAAAGATTCTTATTACGACTCGGCAATAAGTTTTAAGAATTGTGTAAATCTGGTTTTAAAAGCACATTGCTAAGAATATTAATAGATTCTGCGCATGTGCGCGAACTTGACTCTTAAATTTCCGATAAAATATAGAAAAATTTTAAATTTATAATATTGTTTCGAAATATATGATTTGGAATGATTCATAGTAACTCTATGAATAATGGAGAAATATAGATAAAATTTATTTAAAAAAAAGAAAATTATAAATTATTTGTCTCGATCTCGAGATTCGAACAGAAGACCAGCAAAATACAATGACACACCCTGCCGATCTAGCCACCAAGACTCGTACATCGAGAGCTTCTGAAGGGTCAAAGATTCTCATGACGACTCGGCAATAAGTTTTAAGTATTGTGTAAATCTGGTTTTAAAAGCACAATGCTAAGAATATTAATAGATTCTGCGCATGTGCGCGAACTTGACTCTTAAATTTCCGATAAAATATAGAAATATTTTAAATTTATAATATTGTTTTGAAATATATGATTTGGAATGATTCATAGTAATTCTATGAATAATGGAGAAATAAAGATAAAATATATTTAAAAAAAAAATTATAAATTATTTGTCGATCTCGAGATTCGAACAGAAGACCAGCAAAATACAATGACACACCTTGCAGATCTAGCCACCAAGACTCGTACCTCGAGAGCTTCTGAAGGGTCAAAGATTCTTATTACGAATCGGCAATAAGTTTTAAGTATTGTGTAAATCTGGTTTTAAAAGCACATTGCTAAGAATATTAATAGATTCTGCGCATGTGCGCGAAATTGACTCTTAAAATTCCGATAAAATATAGAAATATTTTAAATTTATAATATTGTTTTGAAATATATGATTTGGAATGATTCATAGTAACTCTATGAATAATGGAGAAATAAAGATAAAATTTATTTTAAAAAAAGAAAAATTATAAATTATTTGTCGATCTCGAGATTCGAACAGAAGACCAGCAAAATACAATGACACACCCGGCCGATCTAGCCACCAAGACTCGTACCTCGAAAGCTTCTGAATGGTCAAAGACTCTTATTACGACTCGGCAATAAGTTTTAAGTATTGTGTAAATCTGGTTTTAAAAGCACAATGTTAAGAATATTAATAGATTCTGCGCATGTGCGGGAAATTGACTCTTAAAATTCCGATAAAATATAGAAATATTTTAAATTTATAATATTGTTTTGAAATATATGATTTGGAATGATTCATAGTAACTCTATGAATAATGGAGAAATAAAGGTAAAATTTATTTAAAAAAAAGAAAAATTATAAATTATTTGTCGATCTCGAGATTCGAACAGAAGACCAGCAAAATACAATGACACACCCTGCCGATCTAGCCAACAAGACTCGTACCTCGAGAGCTTCTGAAGGGTGAAAGATTCTCATTACGACTCGGCAATAAGTTTTAAGTATTGTGTAAATCTGGTTTTAATACACAATGCTAAGAATATTAATAGATTCTGTGCATGTGCGGGAACTCGTCTCTTAAAATTCCGATAAAATATAGAAATATTTTAAATTTATAATATTGTTTTGAAATATATGATTTGGAATGATTCATAGTAACTCTATGAATAATGGAGAAATAAAGGTAAAATTTATTTAAAAAAAAGAAAAATTATAAATTATTTGTCGATCTCGAGATTCGAACAGAAGACAGCAAAATACAATGACACACCCTGCCGATCTAGCCACCAAGACTCGTACCTCGAGAGCTTCTGAATGGTCAAAATTCTTATTACGACTCGGCAATAAGTTTTAAGAATTGTGTAAATCTGGTTTTAAAAGCACAATGCTAAGAAAATTAAGAGATTCTGCGCATGTGCGCGAACTTGACTCTTAAAATTCCGATAAAATATAGAAATATTTTAAATTTATAATATTGTTTTGAAATATATGATTTGGAATGATTCATAGTAACGCTATGAATAATGGAGAAATAAAGATAAAATTTATTTAAAAAAAAGAAAAATTATAAATTATTTGTCGATCTCGAGATTCGAACAGAAGACCAGCAGAATACAATGTCACACCCAGCCGATCTAGCCAACAAGACTCGTACCTCGAGAGCTTCTGAAGGTTCAAAGATTCTCATTACGACTCGGCAATAAGTTTTAAGTATTGTGTAAATCTGGTTTTAAAAGCACATTGCTAAGAATATTAATAGATTCTGCGCATGTGCGCGAACTTGACTCTTAAATTTCCGATAAAATATAGAAATATTTTAAATTTATAATATTGTTTTGAAATATATGATTTGGAATGATTCATAGTAACTCTATGAATAATGGAGAAATATAGATAAAATTTATTTAAAAAAATGAAAAATTATAAATTATTTGTCGATCTCGAGACTCGAACAGAAGACCAGCAAATTATAATGACACACCTTGCAGATCTAGCCACCAAGACTCGTACCTCGAGAGCTTCTGAAGGGTCAAAGATTCTCATTACGACTCGGCAATAAGTTTTAAGTATTGTGTAAATCTGGTTTTAATACACAATGCTAAGAATATTAATAGATTCTGTGCATGTGCGGGAACTTGACTCTTAAAATTCCGATAAAATATAGAAATATTTTAAATTTATAATATTGTTTTGAAATATATGATTTGGAATGATTCATAGTAACTCTATGAATAATGGAGAAATAAAGATAAAATTTATTTAAAAAAAAGAAAAATTATAAATTATTTGTCGATCTCGAGATTCGAACAGAAGACCAGCAAAATATAATGAAACACCCTGCCGATCTAGCCACCAAGACTCGCCCCTCGAGAGCTTCTGAAGGGTCAAAGATTCTCATTACGACTCGGCAATAAGCTTTAAGTATTGTGTAAATCTGGTTTGAAAAGCACAATCCTAAGAATAGTAGTAGATTCTGCGCATGTGCGCGAACTTGACTCTTAAAATTCCGATAAAATATAGAAATATTTTAAATTTATAATATTGTTTTGAAATATATGATTTGGAATGATTCATAGTAACTCTATGAATAATGGAGAAATAAAGATAAAATTTATTTTAAAAAAAGAAAATATATAAATTATTTGTCGATCTCGAGATTCGAACAGAAGACAGCAAAATACAATGACACACCCTGCCGATCTAGCCACCAAGACTCGTACCTCGAGAGCTTCTGAATGGTCAAAATTCTTATTACGACTCGGCAATCAGTTTTAAGAATTGTGTAAATCTGGTTTTAAAAGGACAATGCTAAGAATATTAAGAGATTCTGCGCATGTGCGCGAACTTGACTCTTAAAATTCCGATAAAATATAGAAATATTTTAAATTTATAATATTGTTTTGAAATATATGATTTGGAATGATTCATAGTAACGCTATGAATAATGGAGAAATAAAGATAAAATTTATTTAAAAAAAAGAAAAATTATAAATTATTTGTCGATCTCGAGATTCGAACAGAAGACCAGCAAAATACAATGTCACACCCTGCCGATCTAGCCAACAAGACTCGTACCTCGAGAGCTTCTGAAGGTTCAAAGATTCTCATTACGACTCGGCAATAAGTTTTAAGTATTGTATAAATCTGGATTTAAAAGCACATTGCTAAGAATATTAATAGATTCTGCGCATGTGCGCGAACTTGACTCTTAAATTTCCGATAAAATATAGAAATATTTTAAATTTATAATATTGTTTTGAAATATATGATTTGGAATGATTCATAGTAACTCTATGAATAATGGAGAAATATAGATAAAATTTATTTAAAAAAATGAAAAATTATAAATTATTTGTCGATCTCGAGATTCGAACAGAAGACCAGCAAATTATAATGACACACCTTGCAGATCTAGCCACCAAGACTCGTACCTCGAGAGCTTCAGAAGGGTCAAAGATTCTTATTACGACTCGGCAATAAGTTTTAAGTATTGTGTAAATCTGGTTTTAAAAGCACAATGCTAAGAATATTAATGGATTCTGCGCATGTGCGCGAACTTGACTCTTAAAATTCCGATAAAATATAGAAATATTTTAAATTTATAATATTGTTTTGAAATATATGATTTGGAATGATTCATAGTAACTCTATGAATAATGGAGAAATAAAGATAAAATTTATTTAAAAAAAAGAAAAATTATAAATTATTTGTCGATCTCGAGATTCGAACAGAAGACCAGCAAAATACAATGACACACCTTGCAGATCTAGCCACCAAGACTCGTACCTCGAGAGCTTCTGAAGGGTCAAAGATTCTCATTACGACTCGGCAATAAGTTTTAAGTATTGTGTAAATCTGGTTTTAAAAGCGCAATGCTAAGAATATTAATAGATTCTGCGCATGTGCGCGAACTTGACTCTTAAAATTCCGATAAAATATAGAAATATTTTAAATTTATAATATTGTTTTGAAATATATGATTTGGAATGATTCATAGTAACTCTATGAATAATAGAGAAATATAGATAAAATTTATTTAAAAAAAAGAAAAATTATAAATTATTTGTCTCGATCTCGAGATTCGAACAGAAGACCAGCAAAATACAATGACACACCTTGCAGATCTAGCCACCAAGACTCGTACCTCGATAGCTTCTGAAGGTTCAAAGATTCTCATTACGACTCGGCAATAAGTTTTAAGTATTGTGTAAATCTGGTTTTAAAAGCACAATGCTAAGAATATTAATAGATTCTGCGCATGTGCGCGAACTTGACTCTTAAATTTCCGATAAAATATAGAAATATTTTAAATTTATAATATTGTTTTGAAATATATGATTTGGAATGATTCATAGTAACTCTATGAATAATGGAGAAATAAAGATAAAATTTATTTTAAAAAAAGAAAAATTAAAAATTATTTGTCGATCTCGAGATTCGAACAGAAGACAGCAAAATACAATGACACACCCTGCCGATCTAGCCACCAAGACTCGTACCTCGAGAGCTTCTGAATGGTCAAAATTCTTATTACGACTCGGCAATAAGTTTTAAGTATTGTGTAAATCTGGTTTTAAAAGCACAATGCTAAGAATATTAATGGATTCTGCGCATGTGCGCGAACTTGACTCTTAAAATTCCGATAAAATATAGAAATATTTTAAATTTATAATATTGTTTTGAAATATATGATTTGGAATGATTCATAGTAACTCTATGAATAATGGAGAAATAAAGATAAAATTTATTTAAAAAAAAGAAAAATTATAAATTATTTGTCGATCTCGAGATTCGAACAGAAGACCAGCAAAATACAATGACACACCTTGCAGATCTAGCCACCAAGACTCGTACCTCGAGAGCTTCTTAAGGGTCAAAGATTCTCATTACGACTCGGCAATAAGTTTTAAGTATTGTATAAATCTGGTTTTAAAAGCACATTGCTAAGAATATTAATAGATTCTGCGCATGTGCGCGAACTTGACTCTTAAATTTCCGATAAAATATAGAAATATTTTAAATTTATAATATTGTTTTGAAATATATGATTTGGAATGATTCATAGTAACTCTATGAATAATGGAGAAATATAGATAAAATTTATTTAAAAAAATGAAAAATTATAAATTATTTGTCGATCTCGAGATTCGAACAGAAGACCAGCAAATTATAATGACACACCTTGCAGATCTAGCCACCAAGACTCGTACCTCGAGAGCTTCTGAAGGGTCAAAGATTGTCATTACGACTCGGCAATAAGTTTTAAGTATTGTGTAAATCTAGTTTTAAAAGCACAATGCTAAGAATATTAATAGATTCTGCGCATGTGCGCGAACTTGACTCTTAAAATTCCGATAAAATATAGAAATATTTTAAATTTATAATATTGTTTTGAAATATATGATTTGGAATGATTCATAGTAACGCTATGAATAATGGAGAAATATAGATAAAATTTATTTAAAAAAAAGAAAAATTATAAATTATTTGTCGATCTCGAGATTCGAACAGAAGACCCGCAAAATACAATGACACACCTTGCAGATCTTCCCCACCAAGACTCGTACCTCGACTGCTTCTGAAGGTTCAAAGATTCTCATTACGACTCGTCAATAAGTTTTAAGTATTGTGTAAATCTGGTTTTAAAAGCACATTGCTAAGAATATTAATAGATTCTGCGCATGTGCGCGAACTTGACTCTTAAAATTCCGATAAAATATAGAAATATTTTAAATTTATAATATTGTTTTGAAATATATGATTTGGAATGATTCATAGTAACTCTATGAATAATGGAGAAATAAAGATAAAATTTATTTAAAAAAAAGAAAAATTATAAATTATTTGTCGATCTCGAGATTCGAAAAGAAGACCAGCAAAATACAATGACACACCCTGCCGATCTAGCCACCATGACTCGTACCTCGAGAGCTGCTGAAGGGTCAAAGATTCTCATTACGACTCGGCAATAAGTTTTAAGTATTGTGTAAATCTGGTTTTAAAAGCACAATGCTAAGATAATTAATAGATTCTGCGCATGTGCGGGAACTTCACTCTTAAAATTCCGATAAAATATAGAAATATTTTAAATTTATAATATTGTTTTGAAATATATGATTTGGAATGATTCATAGTAACTCTATGAATAATGGAGAAATAAAGATAAAATTTATTTAAAAAAAAGAAAAATTATAAATTATTTGTCGATCTCGAGATTCGAACAGAAGACCAGCAAAATACAATGACATACCTTGCAGATCTAGCCACCAAGACTCGTACCTCGAGAGCTTCTTAAGGGTCAAAGATTCTCATTACGACTCGGCAATAAGTTTTAAGTATTGTATAAATCTGGTTTTAAAAGCACATTGCTAAGAATATTAATAGATTCTGCGCATGTGCGCGAACTTGACTCTTAAATTTCCGATAAAATATAGAAATATTTTAAATTTATAATATTGTTTTGAAATATATGATTTGGAATGATTCATAGTAACTCTATGAATAATGGATAAATATAGATAAAATTTATTTAAAAAAATGAAAAATTATAAATTATTTGTCGATCTCGAGATTCGAACAGAAGAAAAGCAAATTATAATGACACACCTTGCAGATCTAGCCACCAAGACTCGTACCTCGAGAGCTTCTGAAGGGTCAAAGATTGTCATTACGACTCGGCAATAAGTTTTAAGTATTGTGTAAATCTAGTTTTAAAAGCACAATGCTAAGAATATTAATAGATTCTGCGCATGTGCGCGAACTTGACTCTTAAAATTCCGATAAAATATAGAAATATTTTAAATTTATAATATTGTTTTGAAATATATGATTTGGAATGATTCATAGTAACGCTATGAATAATGGAGAAATATAGATAAAATTTATTTAAAAAAAAGAAAAATTATAAATTATTTGTCGATCTCGAGATTCGAACAGAAGACCCGCAAAATACAATGACACACCTTGCAGATCTTCCCCACCAAGACTCGTAGCTCGACTGCTTCTGAAGGTTCAAAGAGTCTCATTACGACTCGTCAATAAGTTTTAAGTATTGTGTAAATCTGGTTTTAAAAACACATTGCTAAGAATATTAATAGATTCTGCGCATGTGCGCGAACTTGACTCTTAAAATTCCGATAAAATATAGAAATATATTAAATTTATAATATTGTTTTGAAATATATGATTTGGAATGATTCATAGTAACTCTATGAATAATGGAGAAATAAAGATAAAATTTATTTAAAAAAAAGAAAAATTATAAATTATTTGTCGATCTCGAGATTCGAAAAGAAGACCAGCAAAATACAATGACACACCCTGCCGATCTAGCCACCATGACTCGTACCTCGAGAGCTGCTGAAGGGTCAAAGATTCTCATTACGACTCGGCAATAAGTTTTAAGTATTGTGTAAATCTGGTTTTAAAAGCACAATGCTAAGATAATTAATAGATTCTGCGCATGTGCGGGAACTTCACTCTTAAAATTCCGATAAAATATAGAAATATTTTAAATTTATAATATTGTTTTGAAATATATGATTTGGAATGTTTTATAGTAACTCTATGAATAATGGAGAAATAAAGATAAAATTTATTTTAAAAAAAGAAAATATATAAATTATTTGTCGATCTCCAGATTCGAACAGAAGACCAGCAAAATACAATGACACACCCTGCCGATCTAGCCACCAAGACTCGTACCGCGAGAGCTTCTGAATGGTCAAAGACTCTTATTACGACTCGGCAATAAGTTTTAAGTATTGTGTAAATCTGGTTTTAAAAGCACAATGCTAAGTATATTAATAGATTCTGCGCATGTGCGCGAACTTGACTCTTAAAATTCCGATAAAATATAGAAATATTTTAAATTTATAATATTGTTTTGAAATATATGATTTGGAATGATTCATAGTAACTCTATGAATAATGGAGAAATAAAGATAAAATTTATTTAAAAAAAAAATATATATAAATTATTTGTCGATCTCGAGATTCGAACAGAAGACCAGCAAAATACAATGACACACCCTGCCGATCTAGCCACCAAGACTCGTACCGCGAGAGCTTCTGAATGGTCAAACACTCTTATTACGACTCGGCAATAAGTTTTAAGTATTGTGTAAATCTGGTTTTAAAAGTACAATGCTAACTATATTAATAGATTCTGCGCATGTGCGGGAACTTGACTCTTAAAATTCCGATAAAATATAGAAATATTTTAAATTTATAATATTGTTTTGAAATATATGATTTGGAATGATTCATAGTAACTCTATGAATAATGGAGAAATATAGATAAAATTTATTTTAAAAAATGAAAAATTATAAATTATTTGTCGATCTCGAGATTCGAACAGAAGACCAGCAAATTATAATGACACACCTTGCAGATCTAGCCACCAAGACTCGTACCTCGAGAGCTTCAGAAGGGTCAAAGATTCTTATTACGACTCGGCAATAAGTTTTAAGTATTGTGTAAATCTGGTTTTAAAAGCACAATGCTAAGAATATTAATAGATTCTGCGCATGTGCGCGAACTTGACTCTTAAAATTCCTATAAAATATAGAAATATTTTAAATTTATAATATTGTTTTGAAATATATGATTTGGAATGATTCATAGTAACGCTATGAATAATGGAGAAAAAAAGATAAAATTTATTTAAAAAAAAGAAAAATTATAAATTATTTGTCGATCTCGATATTCGAACAGAAGACCAGCAAAATACAATGTCACACCCTGCCGATCTAGCCAACAAGACTCGTACCTCGAGAGCTTCTGAAGGTTCAAAGATTCTCATTACGACTCGGCAATAAGTTTTAAGTATTGTGTAAATCTGGTTTTAAAAGCACATTGCTAAGAATATTAATAGATTCTGCGCATGTGCGCGAACTTGACTCTTAAATTTCCGATAAAATATAGAAATATTTTAAATTTATAATATTGTTTTGAAATATATGATTTGGAATGATTCATAGTAACGCTATGAATAATGGAGAAAAAAAGATAAAATTTATTTAAAAAAAAGAAAAATTATAAATTATTTGTCGATCTTGAGATTCGAACAGAAGACCAGCAAAATACAATGTCACACCCTGCCGATCTAGCCAACAAGACTCGTACCTCGAGAGCTTCTGAAGGTTCAAAGATTCTCATTACGACTCGGCAATAAGTTTTAAGTATTGTGTAAATCTGGTTTTAAAAGCACATTGCTAAGAATATTAATAGATTCTGCGCATGTGCGCGAACTTGACTCTTAAATTTCCGATAAAATATAGAAATATTTTAAATTTATAATATTGTTTTGAAATATATGATTTGGAATGATTCATAGTAACTCTATGAATAATAGAGAAATATAGATAAAATTTATTTAAAAAAAAGAAAAATTATAAATTATTTGTCGATCTCGAGATTCGAACAGAAGACCCACAAAATACAATGACACACCTTGCAGATCTTCCCCACCAAGACTCGTACCTCGAGAGCTTCTGAAGGTTCAAAGATTCTCATTACGACTCGGCAATAAGTTTTAAGTATTGTGTAAATCTGGTTTTAAAAGCACATTGCTAAGAATATTAATAGATTCTGCGCATGTGCGCGAACTTGACTCTTAAATTTCCGATAAAATATAGAAATATTTTAAATTTATAATATTGTTTTGAAATATATGATTTGGAATGATTCATAGTAACTCTATGAATAATGGAGAAATAAAGATAAAATTTATTTTAAAAAAAGAAAATATATAAATTATTTGTCGATCTCGAGATTCGAACAGAAGACCAGCAAAATACAATGACACACCTTGCAGATCTAGCCACCAAGACTCGTACCTCGAGAGCTTCTGAAGGGTCAAAGATTCTCATTACGACTCGGCAATAAGTTTTAAGTATTGTGTAAATCTGGTTTTAAAAGCACAATGCTAAGAATATTAATAGATTCTGCGCATGTGCGCGAACTTGACTCTTAAAATTCCGATAAAATATAGAAATATTTTAAATTTATAATATTGTTTTGAAATATATGATTTGGAATGATTCATAGTAACTCTATGAATAATAGAGAAATATAGATAAAATTTATTGAAAAAAAAGAAAAATTTTAAATTATTTGTCTCGATCTCGAGATTCGAACAGAAGACCAGCAAAATACAATGACACACCTTGCAGATCTAGCCACCAAGACTCGTACCTCGAGAGCTTCTTAAGGGTCAAAGATTCTCATTACGACTCGGCAATAAGTTTTAAGTATTGTGTAAATCTAGTTTTAAAAGCACAATGCTAAGAATATTAATAGATTCTGCGCATGTGCGCGAACTTGACTCTTAAAATTCCGATAAAATATAGAAATATTTTAAATTTATAATATTGTTTTGAAATATATGATTTGGAATGATTCATAGTAACGCTATGAATAATGGAGAAAAAAAGATAAAATTTATTTAAAAAAAAGAAAAATTATAAATTATTTGTCGATCTCGATATTCGAACAGAAGACCAGCAAAATACAATGTCACACCCTGCCGATCTAGCCAACAAGACTCGTACCTCGAGAGCTTCTGAAGGTTCAAAGATTCTCATTACGACTCGGCAATAAGTTTTAAGTATTGTGTAAATCTGGTTTTAAAAGCACATTGCTAAGAATATTAATAGATTCTGCGCATGTGCGCGAACTTGACTCTTAAATTTCCGATAAAATATAGAAATATTTTAAATTTATAATATTGTTTTGAAATATATGATTTGGAATGATTCATAGTAACTCTATGAATAATAGAGAAATATAGATAAAATTTATTGAAAAAAAAGAAAAATTTTAAATTATTTGTCTCGATCTCGAGATTCGAACAGAAGACCAGCAAATTATAATGACACACCTTGCAGATCTAGCCACCAAGACTCGTACCTCGAGAGCTTCAGAAGGGTCAAAGATTCTTATTACGACTCGGCAATAAGTTTTAAGTATTGTGTAAATCTGGTTTTAAAAGCACAATGCTAAGAATATTAATAGATTCTGCGCATGTGCGCGAACTTGACTCTTAAAATTCCTATAAAATATAGAAATATTTTAAATTTATAATATTGTTTTGAAATATATGATTTGGAATGATTCATAGTAACGCTATGAATAATGGAGAAAAAAAGATAAAATTTATTTAAAAAAAAGAAAAATTATAAATTATTTGTCGATCTCGATATTCGAACAAAAGACCAGCAAAATACAATGTCACACCCTGCCGATCTAGCCAACAAGACTCGTACCTCGAGAGCTTCTGAAGGTTCAAAGATTCTCATTACGACTCGGCAATAAGTTTTAAGTATTGTGTAAATCTGGTTTTAAAAGCACATTGCTAAGAATATTAATAGATTCTGCGCATGTGCGCGAACTTGACTCTTAAATTTCCGATAAAATATAGAAATATTTTAAATTTATAATATTGTTTTGAAATATATGATTTGGAATGATTCATAGTAACGCTATGAATAATGGAGAAAAAAAGATAAAATTTATTTAAAAAAAAGAAAAATTATAAATTATTTGTCGATCTTGAGATTCGAACAGAAGACCAGCAAAATACAATGTCACACCCTGCCGATCTAGCCAACAAGACTCGTACCTCGAGAGCTTCTGAAGGTTCAAAGATTCTCATTACGACTCGGCAATAAGTTTTAAGTATTGTGTAAATCTGGTTTTAAAAGCACATTGCTAAGAATATTAATAGATTCTGCGCATGTGCGCGAACTTGACTCTTAAATTTCCGATAAAATATAGAAATATTTTAAATTTATAATATTGTTTTGAAATATATGATTTGGAATGATTCATAGTAACTCTATGAATAATAGAGAAATATAGATAAAATTTATTTAAAAAAAAGAAAAATTATAAATTATTTGTCGATCTCGAGATTCGAACAGAAGACCCACAAAATACAATGACACACCTTGCAGATCTTCCCCACCAAGACTCGTACCTCGAGAGCTTCTGAAGGTTCAAAGATTCTCATTACGACTCGGCAATAAGTTTTAAGTATTGTGTAAATCTGGTTTTAAAAGCACATTGCTAAGAATATTAATAGATTCTGCGCATGTGCGCGAACTTGACTCTTAAATTTCCGATAAAATATAGAAATATTTTAAATTTATAATATTGTTTTGAAATATATGATTTGGAATGATTCATAGTAACTCTATGAATAATGGAGAAATAAAGATAAAATTTATTTTAAAAAAAGAAAATATATAAATTATTTGTCGATCTCGAGATTCGAACAGAAGACCAGCAAAATACAATGACACACCTTGCAGATCTAGCCACCAAGACTCGTACCTCGAGAGCTTCTGAAGGGTCAAAGATTCTCATTACGACTCGGCAATAAGTTTTAAGTATTGTGTAAATCTGGTTTTAAAAGCACAATGCTAAGAATATTAATAGATTCTGCGCATGTGCGCGAACTTGACTCTTAAAATTCCGATAAAATATAGAAATATTTTAAATTTATAATATTGTTTTGAAATATATGATTTGGAATGATTCATAGTAACTCTATGAATAATAGAGAAATATAGATAAAATTTATTGAAAAAAAAGAAAAATTTTAAATTATTTGTCTCGATCTCGAGATTCGAACAGAAGACCAGCAAAATACAATGACACACCTTGCAGATCTAGCCACCAAGACTCGTACCTCGAGAGCTTCTTAAGGGTCAAAGATTCTCATTACGACTCGGCAATAAGTTTTAAGTATTGTGTAAATCTAGTTTTAAAAGCACAATGCTAAGAATATTAATAGATTCTGCGCATGTGCGCGAACTTGACTCTTAAAATTCCGATAAAATATAGAAATATTTTAAATTTATAATATTGTTTTGAAATATATGATTTGGAATGATTCACAGTAACGCTATGAATAATGGAGAAATATAGATAAAATTTATTTAAAAAAAAGAAAAATTATAAATTATTTGTCGATCTCGAGATTCGAACAGAAGACCCGCAAAATACAATGACACACCCTGCCGATCTAGCCACCAAGACTCGTACCACGAGAGCTTCTGAATTGTCAAAGACTCTTATTACGACTCGGCAATAAGTTTTAAGTATTGTGTAAATCTGGTTTTAAAAGCACAATGCTAAGTATATTAATAGATTCTGCGCATGTGCGGGAACTTGACTTTAAAATTGCGATAAAATATAGAAATATTTTAAATTTATAATATTGTTTTGAAATATATGATTTGGAATGATTCATAGTAACGCTATGAATAATGGAGAAATAAAGATAAAATTTATTTAAAAAAAAGAAAAATTATAAATTATTTGTCGATCTCGAGATTCGAACAGAAGACCAGCAAAATACAATGTCACACCCTGCCGATCTAGCCAACAAGACTCGTACCTCGAGAGCTTCTGAAGGTTCAAAGATTCTCATTACGACTCGGCAATAAGTTTTAAGTATTGTGTAAATCTGGTTTTAAAAGCACATTGCTAAGAATATTAATAGATTCTGCGCATGTGCGCGAACTTGACTCTTAAATTTCCGATAAAATATAGAAATATTTTAAATTTATAATATTGTTTTGAAATATATGATTTGGAATGATTCATAGTAACTCGAAGAATAATGGAGAAATAAAGATAAAATTTATTTTAAAAAAAGAAAATATATAAATTATTTGTCGATCTCGAGATTCGAACAGAAGACCAGCAAAATACAATGACACACCCTGCCGATCTAGCCACCAAGACTCGTACCTCGAGAGCTTCTGAAGGGTCAAAGATTCTCATTACGACTCGGCAATAAGTTTTAAGTATTGTGTAAATCTAGTTTTAAAAGCACAATGCTAAGAATATTAATAGATTCTGCGCATGTGCGCGAACTTGACTCTTAAAATTCCGATAAAATATAGAAATATTTTAAATTTATAATATTGTTTTGAAATATATGATTTGGAATGATTCATAGTAACTCTATGAATAATGGAGAAATATAGATAAAATTTATTTAAAAAAAAGAAAAATTATAAATTATTTGTCTCGATCTCGAGATTCGAACAAAAGACCAGCAAAATACAATGACACACCCTGCAGATGTAGCCACCAAGACTCGTACATCGAGAGCTTCTGAAGGGTCAAAGATTCTCATTACGACTCGGCAATAAGTTTTAAGTATTGTGTAAATCTGGTTTTAAAAGCACAATGCTAAGAATATTAATAGATTCTGCGCATGTGCGCGAACTTGACTCTTAAATTTCCGATAAAATATAGAAATATTTTAAATTTATAATATTGTTTTGAAATATATGATTTGGAATGATTCATAGTAACTCGATGAATAATGGAGAAATAAAGATAAAATTTATTTTAAAAAAAGAAAATATATAAATTATTTGTCGATCTCGAGATTCGAACAGAAGACCAGCAAAATACAATGACACACCCTGCCGATCTAGCCACCAAGACTCGTACCTCGAGAGCTTCTGAAGGGTCAAAGATTCTCATTACGACTCGGCAATAAGTTTTAAGTATTGTGTAAATCTAGTTTTAAAAGCACAATGCTAAGAATATTAATAGATTCTGCGCATGTGCGCGAACTTGACTCTTAAAATTCCGATAAAATATAGCAATATTTTAAATTTATAATATTGTTTTGAAATATATGATTTGGAATGATTCATAGTAACGCTATGAATAATGGAGAAATATAGATAAAATTTATTTAAAAAAAAGAAAAATTATAAATTATTTGTCGATCTCGAGATTCGAACAGAAGACCAGCAAAATACAATGACACACATTGCAGATCTTCCCCACCAAGACTCGTACCTCGAGAGCTTCTGAAGGGTCAAAGATTCTCATTACTACTCGGCAATAAGTTTTAAGTATTGTGTAAATCTGGTTTTAAAAGCACAATGCTAAGAATATTAATAGATTCTGCGCATGTGCGCGAACTTGACTCTTAAAATTCCGATAAAATATAGAAATATTTTAAATTTATAATATTGTTTTGAAATATATGATTTGGAATGATTCATAGTAACTCTATGAATAATGGAGAAATATAGATAAAATTTATTTAAAAAAAAGAAAATTTATAAATTATTTGTCTCGATCTCGAGATTCGAACAAAAGACCAGCAAAATACAATGACACACCCTGCAGATGTAGCCACCAAGACTCGTACATCGAGAGCTTCTGAAGGGTCAAAGATTCTCATTACGACTCGGCAATAAGTTTTAAGTATTGTGTAAATCTGGTTTTAAAAGCACAATGCTAAGAATATTAATAGATTCTGAGCATGTGCGCGAACTTCACTCTTAAAATTCCGATAAAATATAGAAATATTTTAAATTTATAATATTGTTTTGAAATATATGATTTGGAATGATTCATAGTAACTCTATTAATAATGGTGATATAAAGATAAAATTTATTTAAAAAAAAGAAAAATTATAAATTATTTGTCGATTTCGAGATTTGAACAGAAGACCAGCAAAATACAATGATACACCCTGCCGATCTAGCCACCAACACTCGTACCTCGAGAGCTTCTGAAGAGTCAAAAACTCTTATTACGACTCGGCAATAAGTTTTAAGTATTGTGTAAATCTGGTTTTAAAAGCACAATGCTAAGAATATTAATAGATTCTGAGCATGTGCGTGAACTTGACTCTTAAAATTCCGATAAAATATAGAAATATTTTAAATTTATAATATTGTTTTGAAATATATGATTTGGAATGATTCATAGTAACTCTATTAATAATGGTGATATAAAGATAAAATTTATTTAAAAAAAAGAAAAATTATAAATTATTTGTCGATCTCGAGATTCGAACAGAAGACCAGCAAAATACAATGACACACCTTGCAGATCTAGCCACCAAGACTCGTACCTCGAGAGCTTCTGAAGGGTCAAAGATTCTCATTACGACTCGGCAATAAGTTTTAAGTATTGTGTAAATCTGGTTTTAAAAGCACAATGCTAAGAATATTAATAGATTCTGCGCATGTGCGCGAACTTGACTATTAAAATTCCTATAAAATATAGAAATATTTTAAATTTATAATATTGTTTTGAAATATATGATTTGGAATGATTCATAGTAACTCTATGAATAATGTAGAAATAAATATAAAATTTATTTAAAAAAAAGAAAAATTATAAATTATTTGTCGATCTCGAGATTCGAACAGAAGACCAGCAAAATACAATGACACACATTGCAGATCTTCCCCACCAAGACTCGTACCTCGAGAGCTTCTGAAGGGTCAAAGATTCTCATTACTACTCGGCAATAAGTTTTAAGTATTGTGTAAATCTGGTTTTAAAAGCACAATGCTAAGAATATTAATAGATTCTGCGCATGTGCGCGAACTTGACTCTTAAAATTCCGATAAAATATAGAAATATTTTAAATTTATAATATTGTTTTGAAATATATGATTTGGAATGATTCATAGTAACTCTATGAATAATGGAGAAATATAGATAAAATTTATTTAAAAAAAAGAAAATTTATAAATTATTTGTCTCGATCTCGAGATTCGAACAAAAGACCAGCAAAATACAATGACACACCCTGCAGATGTAGCCACCAAGACTCGTACATCGAGAGCTTCTGAAGGGTCAAAGATTCTCATTACGACTCGGCAATAAGTTTTAAGTATTGTGTAAATCTGGTTTTAAAAGCACAATGCTAAGAATATTAATAGATTCTGAGCATGTGCGCGAACTTCACTCTTAAAATTCCGATAAAATATAGAAATATTTTAAATTTATAATATTGTTTTGAAATATATGATTTGGAATGATTCATAGAAACTCTATGAATAATAAAGAAATAAAGATAAAGTTTATTTAAAAAAAAGAAAAATTATAAATTATTTGTCGATTTCGAGATTTGAACAGAAGACCAGCAAAATACAATGATACACCCTGCCGATCTAGCCACCAACACTCGTACCTCGAGAGCTTCTGAAGAGTCAAAAACTCTTATTACGACTCGGCAATAAGTTTTAAGTATTGTGTAAATCTGGTTTTAAAAGCACAATGCTAAGAATATTAATAGATTCTGAGCATGTGCGTGACCTTGACTCTTAAAATTCCGATAAAATATAGAAATATTTTAAATTTATAATATTGTTTTGAAATATATGATTTGGAATGATTCATAGTAACTCTATTAATAATGGTGATATAAAGATAAAATTTATTTAAAAAAAAGAAAAATTATAAATTATTTGTCGATCTCGAGATTCGAACAGAAGACCAGCAAAATACAATGACACACCTTGCAGATCTAGCCACCAAGACTCGTACCTCGAGAGCTTCTGAAGGGTCAAAGATTCTCATTACGACTCGGCAATAAGTTTTAAGTATTGTGTAAATCTGGTTTTAAAAGCACAATGCTAAGAATATTAATAGATTCTGCGCATGTGCGCGAACTTGACTATTAAAATTCCTATAAAATATAGAAATATTTTAAATTTATAATATTGTTTTGAAATATATGATTTGGAATGATTCATAGTAACTCTATGAATAATGTAGAAATAAATATAAAATTTATTTAAAAAAAAGAAAAATTATAAATTATTTGTCGATCTCGAGATTCGAACAGAAGACCAGCAAAATACAATGACACACCCTGCCGATCTAGCCATCAAGACTCGTACATCGAGAGCTTCTGAAGGGTCAAAGATTCTCATGACGACTCGGCAATAAGTTTTAAGTATTGTGTAAATCTGGTTTTAAAAGCACAATGCTAAGAATATTAATAGATTCTGCGCATGTGCGCGAACTTGACTCTTAAAATTCCGATAAAATATAGAAATATTTTAAATTTATAATATTGTTTTGAAATATATGTTTTGGAATGATTCATAGTAACTCTATGAATAATGTAGAAATAAAGATAAAATTTATTTAAAAAAAGGAAAAATTATAAATTATTTGTCGATCTCGAGATTCGAACAGAAGACCAGCAAAATACAATGACACATCTTGCAGATCTAGCCACCAAGACTCGTACCTCGAGAGCTTCTGAAGGGTCAAAGATTCTCATTACGACTCGGCAATAAGTTTTAAGTATTGTGTAAATCTAGTTATAAAAGCACGCTAAGAATATTAATAGATTCTGCGCATGTGCGCGAACTTGACTCTTAAAATTCCGATAAAATATAGAAATATTTTAAATTTATAATATTGTTTTGAAATATATGATTTGGAATGATTCATAGTAACGCTATGAATAATGGAGAAATATAGATAAAATTTATTTAAAAAAAAGAAAAATTATAAATTATTTGTCGATCTCGAGATTCGAACAGAAGACCAGCAAAATACAATGACACACCTTGCAGATCTTCCCCACCAAGACTCGTACCTCGAGAGCTTCTGAAGGGTCAAAGATTCTCATTACTACTCGGCAATAAGTTTTAAGTATTGTGTAAATCTGGTTTTAAAAGCACAATGCTAAGAATATTAATAGATTCTGCGCATGTGCGCGAACTTGTTTCTTAAAATTCCGATAAAATATAGAAATATTTTAAATTTATAATATTGTTTTGAAATATATGATTTGGAATGATTCATAGTAACTCTATGAATAATGGAGAAATATAGATAAAATTTATTTAAAAAAAAGAAAAATTATAAATTATTTGTCTCGATCTCGAGATTCGAACAAAAGACCAGCAAAATACAATGACACACCCTGCAGATGTAGCCACCAAGACTCGTACCTCGAGAGCTTCTGAAGGGTCAAAAACTCTTATTACGACTCGGCAATAAGTTTTAAGTATTGTGTAAATCTGGTTTTAAAAGCACAATGCTAAGAATATTAATAGATTCTGAGCATGTGCGCGAACTTGACTCTTAAAATTCCGATAAAATATAGAAATATTTTAAATTTATAATATTGTTTTGAAATATATGATTTGGAATGATTCATAGTAACTCTATGAATAATGGTGATATAAAGATAAAATTTATTTAAAAAAAAGAAAAATTATAAATTATTTGTCGATTTCGAGATTTGAACAGAAGACCAGCAAAATACAATGATACACCCTGCCGATCTAGCCACCAACACTCGTACCTCGAGAGCTTCTGAAGAGTCAAAGATTCTCATTAAGACTCGGCAATAAGTTTTAAGTATTGGGTAAATCTGGTTTTAAAAGCGTAATGCTAAGAATATTAATAGATTCTGCGCATGTGCGGGAACTTGACTCTTAAAATTCCGATAAAATATAGAAATATTTTAAATTTATAATAATGTTTTGAAATATATGATTTGGAATGATTCATAGTAACTCTATGAATAATGGAGAAATAAAGATAAAATTTATTAAAAAAAAAATTATAAATTTTTTGTCGATTTCGAGATTTGAACAGAAGACCAGCAAAATACAATGACACACCCTGCCGATCTAGCCACCAAGACTCGTACCTCGAGAGCTTCTGAATCGTCAAAGACTCTTATTACGACTCTGCAATAAGTTTTAAGTATTGTGTAAATCTGGTTTTAAAAGCACAATGCTAAGAATATTAATAGATTCTGAGCACGTGCGCGAACTTGACTCTTAAAATTCCGATAAAATATAGAAATATTTTAAATTTATAATATTATTTGAAATATATGATTTGGAATGATTCATAGTAACTCTATAAATAATGGAGAAATAAAGATAAAATTTATTTAAAAAAAAGAAAAATTATAAATTATTTGTCGATCTCGAGATTGGAACTGAAGACAGCAAAATACAATGACACACCCTGCCGATATAGCCATCAAGACTCGTACCTCGAGAGCTGCTGAAGGGTCAAAGATTCTCATTAAGACTAGGCAATAAGTTTTAAGTATTGTGTAAATCTGGTTTTAAAAGCACAATGCTAAGAATATTAATAGATTCTGCGCATGTGCGCGAACTTGACTCTTAAAATTCCGATCAAATATAGAAATATATTAAATTTATAATATTGTTTTGAAATATATGATTTGGAATGATTCATAGTAACTCTATGAATAATGGTGATATAAAGATAAAATTTATTTAAAAAAAAGAAAAATTATAAATTATTTGTCGATCTCGAGATTCGAACATTAGACCAGCAAAATACAATGACACATCCTGCCGATATAGCCACCAAGACTCGTACCTCGAGAGCTTCTGAATGGTCAAAAACTCTTATTACGACTCGGCAATAAGTTTTAAGTATTGTGTAAATCAGGTTTTAAAAGCACAGTGCTAAGAATATTAATAGATTCTGCGCATGTGCAGGAAGTTGACTCTTAAAATTCCTATAAAATATAGAAATATTTTAAATTTATAATATTGTTTTGAAATATATGATTTGGAATGATTCATAGAAACTCTATGAATAATGGAGAAATAAAGATAAAGTTTATTTAAAAAAAGAAAAATTATAAATTATTTGTCGATCTCGAGATTCGAACTGAAGACAACAAAATACAATGACACACCCTGCCGATCTAGCCACCAAGACTCGTGCCTCGAGAGCTTCTGAATGGTCAAAAACTCTTATTACGACTCGGCAATAAGTTTTAAGTATTGTGTAAATCTGGTTTTAAAAGCACAATGCTAAGAATATTAATAGATTCTGAGCATGTGCGCGAACTTGACTCTTAAAATTCCGATAAAATATAGAAATATTTTAAATTTATAATATTGTTTTGAAATATATGATTTGGAATGATTCATAGTAACTCTATGAATAATGGTGATATAAAGATAAAATTTATTTAAAAAAAAGAAAAATTATAAATTATTTGTCGATTTCGAGATTTGAACAGAAGACCAGCAAAATACAATGATACACCCTGCCGATCTAGCCACCAACACTCGTACCTCGAGAGCTTCTGAAGAGTCAAAGATTCTCATTAAGACTCGGCAATAAGTTTTAAGTATTGGGTAAATCTGGTTTTAAAAGCGTAATGCTAAGAATATTAATAGATTCTGCGCATGTGCGGGAACTTGACTCTTAAAATTCCGATAAAATATAGAAATATTTTAAATTTATAATAATGTTTTGAAATATATGATTTGGAATGATTCATAGTAACTCTATGAATAATGGAGAAATAAAGATAAAATTTATTAAAAAAAAAATTATAAATTTTTTGTCGATTTCGAGATTTGAACAGAAGACCAGCAAAATACAATGACACACCCTTCCGATCTTGCCACCAAGTCTCGTACCTCGAGAGTTTCTGAATTGTCAGAGGCTCTTATTACGACTCGGCAATAAGTTTTAAGTATTGTGTAAATCTGGTTTTAAAAGCATAATGCTAAGAAGATTAATAGATTCTGCGAATGTGCGGGAACTTGATTCTTAAAATTCCGATAAAATATAGAAATATTTTAAATTTATAATATTGTTTTGAAATATATGATTTGGAATGATTCATAGTAACGCTATGAATAATGGAGAAATATAGATAAAATTTATTTAAAAAAAAGAAAAATTATAAATTATTTGTCGATCTCGAGATTCGAACAGAAGACCAGCAAAATACAATGACACACCCTGCCGATCTAGCCACCAAGACTCGTACCTCGAGAGCTTCTGAATCGTCAAAGACTCTTATTACGACTCTGCAATAAGTTTTAAGTATTGTGTAAATCTGGTTTTAAAAGCACAATGCTAAGAATATTAATAGATTCTGAGCACGTGCGCGAACTTGACTCTTAAAATTCCGATAAAATATAGAAATATTTTAAATTTATAATATTATTTGAAATATATGATTTGGAATGATTCATAGTAACTCTATAAATAATGGAGAAATAAAGATAAAATTTATTTAAAAAAAAGAAAAATTATAAATTATTTGTCGATCTCGAGATTGGAACTGAAGACAGCAAAATACAATGACACACCCAGCCGATATAGCCATCAAGACTCGTACCTCGAGAGCTGCTGAAGGGTCAAACATTCTCATTAAGACTAGGCAATAAGTTTTAAGTATTGTGTAAATCTGGTTTTAAAAGCACAATGCTAAGAATATTAATAGATTCTGCGCATGTGCGCGAACTTGACTCTTAAAATTCCGATCAAATATAGAAATATATTAAATTTATAATATTGTTTTGAAATATATGATTTGGAATGATTCATAGTAACTCTATGAATAATGGTGATATAAAGATAAAATTTATTTAAAAAAAAGAAAAATTATAAATTATTTGTCGATCTCGAGATTCGAACATTAGACCAGCAAAATACAATGACACATCCTGCCGATATAGCCACCAAGACTCGTACCTCGAGAGCTTCTGAATGGTCAAAAACTCTTATTACGACTCGGCAATAAGTTTTAAGTATTGTGTAAATCTGGTTTTAAAAGCACAATGCTAAGAAAATTAATAGATTCTGAGCATGTGCGGGAACTTGACTCTTAAAATTCCGATCAAATATAGAAATATTTTAAATTTATAATAATGTTTTGAAATATATGATTTGGAATGATTCATAGTAACTCTATGAATAATGAAGAAATAAAGATAAATTTATTTAAAAAAAAAATTATAAATTATTTGTCGATTTCGAGATTCGAACAGAAGACCAGCAAAATACAATGACACACCCTGCCGATCTAGCCAAAAGGCTCGTACCTCGAGAGCTTCTGAATGGTCAAAAACTCTTATTACGACTCGGCAATAAGTTTTAAGTATTGTGTAAATCAGGTTTTAAAAGCACAGTGCTAAGAATATTAATAGATTCTGCGCATGTGCAGGAAGTTGACTCTTAAAATTCCTATAAAATATAGAAATATTTTAAATTTATAATATTGTTTTGAAATATATGATTTGGAATGATTCATAGAAACTCTATGAATAATGGAGAAATAAAGATAAAGTTTATTTAAAAAAAGAAAAATTATAAATTATTTGTCGATCTCGAGATTCGAACTGAAGACAACAAAATACAATGACACACCCTGCCGATCTAGCCACCAAGACTCGTGCCTCGAGAGCTTCTGAATGGTCAAAAACTCTTATTACGACTCGGCAATAAGTTTTAAGTATTGTGTAAATCTGGTTTTAAAAGCACAATGCTAAGAATATTAATAGATTCTGAGCATGTGCGCGAACTTGACTCTTAAAATTCCGATAAAATATAGAAATATTTTAAATTTATAATATTGTTTTGAAATATATGATTTGGAATGATTCATAGTAACTCTATGAATAATGGTGATATAAAGATAAAATTTATTTAAAAAAAAGAAAAATTATAAATTATTTGTCGATTTCGAGATTTGAACAGAAGACCAGCAAAATACAATGATACACCCTGCCGATCTAGCCACCAACACTCGTACCTCGAGAGCTTCTGAAGAGTCAAAGATTCTCATTAAGACTCGGCAATAAGTTTTAAGTATTGGGTAAATCTGGTTTTAAAAGCGTAATGCTAAGAATATTAATAGATTCTGCGCATGTGCGGGAACTTGACTCTTAAAATTCCGATAAAATATAGAAATATTTTAAATTTATAATAATGTTTTGAAATATATGATTTGGAATGATTCATAGTAACTCTATGAATAATGGAGAAATAAAGATAAAATTTATTAAAAAAAAATTATAAATTTTTTGTCGATTTCGAGATTTGAACAGAAGACCAGCAAAATACATTGACACACCCTTCCGATCTTGCCACCAAGTCTCGTACCTCGAGAGTTTCTGAATTGTCAGAGGCTCTTATTACGACTCGGCAATAAGTTTTAAGTATTGTGTAAATCTGGTTTTAAAAGCATAATGCTAAGAAGATTAATAGATTCTGCGAATGTGCGGGAACTTGATTCTTAAAATTCCGATAAAATATAGAAATATTTTAAATTTATAATATTGTTTTGAAATATATGATTTGGAATGATTCATAGTAACGCTATGAATAATGGAGAAATATAGATAAAATTTATTTAAAAAAAAGAAAAATTATAAATTATTTGTCGATCTCGAGATTCGAACAGAAGACCAGCAAAATACAATGACACACCCTGCCGATCTAGCCACCAAGACTCGTACCTCGAGAGCTTCTGAATCGTCAAAGACTCTTATTACGACTCTGCAATAAGTTTTAAGTATTGTGTAAATCTGGTTTTAAAAGCACAATGCTAAGAATATTAATAGATTCTGAGCACGTGCGCGAACTTGACTCTTAAAATTCCGATAAAATATAGAAATATTTTAAATTTATAATATTATTTGAAATATATGATTTGGAATGATTCATAGTAACTCTATAAATAATGGAGAAATAAAGATAAAATTTATTTAAAAAAAAGAAAAATTATAAATTATTTGTCGATCTCGAGATTGGAACTGAAGACAGCAAAATACAATGACACACCCAGCCGATATAGCCATCAAGACTCGTACCTCGAGAGCTGCTGAAGGGTCAAACATTCTCATTAAGACTAGGCAATAAGTTTTAAGTATTGTGTAAATCTGGTTTTAAAAGCACAATGCTAAGAATATTAATAGATTCTGCGCATGTGCGCGAACTTGACTCTTAAAATTCCGATCAAATATAGAAATATATTAAATTTATAATATTGTTTTGAAATATATGATTTGGAATGATTCATAGTAACTCTATGAATAATGGTGATATAAAGATAAAATTTATTTAAAAAAAAGAAAAATTATAAATTATTTGTCGATCTCGAGATTCGAACATTAGACCAGCAAAATACAATGACACATCCTGCCGATATAGCCACCAAGACTCGTACCTCGAGAGCTTCTGAATGGTCAAAAACTCTTATTACGACTCGGCAATAAGTTTTAAGTATTGTGTAAATCTGGTTTTAAAAGCACAATGCTAAGAAAATTAATAGATTCTGCGAATGTGCGGGAACTTGATTCTTAAAATTCCGATAAAATATAGAAATATTTTAAATTTATAATATTTTTTTGAAATATATGATTTGGAATGATTCATAGTAACTCTATGAATAATGGAGAAATAAAGATAAATTTATTTAAAAAAAAAATTATAAATTATTTGTCGATTTCGAGATTCGTACAGAAGACCAGCAAAATACAATGACACACCCTGCCGATCTAGCCACCAAGACTCGTACCTCGAGAGCTTCTGAAGGGTCAAAGATTCTTATTACGACTCGGCAATAAGTTTTAAGTATTGTGTAAATCAGGTTTTAAAAGCACAATGCTAAGAATATTAATAGGTTCTGCGCATGTGCGGGAAGTTGACTATTAAAATTTCTATAAAATATAGAAATATTTTAAATTTATAATATTGTTTTGAAATATATGATTTGGAATGATTCATAGAAACTCTATGAATAATGGAGAAATAAAGATAAAGTTTATTTAAAAAAAAGAAAAATTATAAATTATTTGTCGATCTCGAGATTCGAACAGAAGACCAGCAAAATACAATGACACACCCTGCCGATCTAGCCACCAAGTGTCGTACCTCGAGAGTTTCTGAATTGTCAGAGACTCTTATTACGACTCGGCAATAAGTTTTAAGTATTGTGTAAATCTGGTTTTAAAAGCAGAATGCTAAGAATATTAATAGGTTCTGCGCATGTGCGGGAAGTTGACTATTAAAATTCCTATAAAATATAGAAATATTTTAAATTTATAATATTGTTTTGAAATATATGATTTGAAATGATTCATAGAAACTCTATGAATAATGGAGAAATAAAGATAAAGTTTATTTAAAAAAAAGAAAAATTATAAATTATTTGTCGATTTCGAGATTCGAACAGAAGACCAGCAAAATACAATGACACACCCTGCCGATCTAGCCACCAAGTCTCGTACCTCGAGAGTTTCTGAATTGTCAGAGACTCTTATTACGACTCGGCAATAAGTTTTAAGTATTGTGTAAATCTGGTTTTAAAAGCATAATGCTAAGAAGATTAATAGATTCTGCGAATGTGCGGGAACTTGATTCTTAAAATTCCGATAAAATATAGAAATATTTTAAATTTATAATATTGTTTTGAAATATATGATTTGGAATGATTCATAGTAACTCTATGAATAATGGTGATATAAAGATAAAAGTTATTTAAAAAAAAGAAAAATTATAAATTATTTGTCGATCTCGAGATTCGAACATTAGACCAGCAAAATACAATGACACATCCTGCCGATATAGCCACCAAGACTCGTACCTCGAGAGCTGCTGAAGGGTCAAAGATTCTCATTAAGACTAGGCAATAAGTTTTAAGTATTGTGTAAATCTGGTTTTAAAAGCACAATGCTAAGAATATTAATAGATTCTGCGCATGTGCGGGAAGTTGACTATTAAAATTCCTATAAAATATAGAAATATTTTAAATTTATAATATTGTTTTGAAATATATGATTTGGAATGATTCATAGAAACTCTATGAATAATGGAGAAATAAAGATAAAGTTTATTTAAAAAAAAGAAAAATTATAAATTATTTGTCGATCTCGAGATTCGAACAGAAGACCAGCAAAATACAATGACACACCCTGCCGATCTAGCCACCAAGTCTCGTACCTCCAGAGTTTCTGAATTGTCAAAGACTCTTATTACGACTCGGCAATAAGTTTTAAGTATTGTGTAAATCTGGTTTTAAAAGCGCAATGCTAAGAATATTAATAGATTCTGCGCATGTGCGGGAACTTGATTCTTAAAATTCCGATAAAATATAGAAATATTTTAAATTTATAATATTATTTGAAATATATGATTTGGAATGATTCATAGTAACTCTATGAATAATGGAGAAATAAAGATAAAATTTATTTAAAAAAAAGAAAAATTATAAATTATTTGTCGATCTCGAGATTCGAACAGAAGACCAGCAAAATACAATAACACACCCTGCCGATCTAGCCAACAAGACTCGTACCTCGAGAGATTCTGAAGGGTCAAAGATTCTCATTACGACTCGGCAATAAGTTTTAAGTATTGTGTAAATCTGGTTTTAAAAGCACAATGCTAAGAATATTAATAGATTCTGCGCATGTGCGGGAACTTGACTCTTAAAATTCCGATAAAATATAGAAATATTTTAAGTTTATAATATTGTTTTGAAATATATGATTTGGAATGATTCATAGTAACTCTATGAATAATGGAGAAATAATGATAAAATTTATTTAAAAAAAAGAAAAATTATAAATTATTTGTCGATTTCGAGATTCGAACAGAAGACAGCAAAATACAATGGCACACCCTGCCGATATAGTAACCAAGACTCGTACCTCGAGAGCTTCTGAATGGTCAAAGACTCTTATTACGACTCGGCAATAAGTTTTAAGTATTGTGTAAATCTGGTTTTAAAAGCACAATGCTAAGAATATTAATAGATTCTGCGCATGTGCGGGAAGTTGACTATTAAAATTCCTATAAAATATAGAAATATTTTAAATTTATAATATTGTTTTGAAATTTATGATTTGGAATGATTCATAGAAACTCTATGAATAATGGAGAAATAAAGATAAAGTTTATTTAAAAAAAAGAAAAATTATAAATTATTTGTCGATCTCGAGATTCGAACAGAAGACCAGCAACATACAATGACACACCCTGCCGATCTAGCCACCAAGTCTCGTACCTCGAGAGTTTCTGAATTGTCAAAGACTCTTATTACGACTCGGCAATAAGTTTTAAGTATTGTGTAAATCTGGTTTTAAAAGCGCAATGCTAAGAATATTAATAGATTCTGCGCATGTGCGGGAACTTGATTCTTAAAATTCCGATAAAATATAGAAATATTTTAAATTTATAATATTGTTTTGAAATATATGATTTGGAATGATTCATAGTAACTCTATGAATAATGGAGAAATAAAGATAAAATTTATTTAAAAAAAAGAAAAATTATAAATTATTTGTCGATCTCGAGATTCGAACTGAAGACAGCAAAATACAATGACACACCCTGCCGATATAGCCACCAAGACTCGTACCTCGAGAGCTGCTGAAGGGTCAAAGATTCTCATTAAGACTAGGCAATAAGTTTTAAGTATTGTGTAAATCTGGTTTTAAAAGCACAATGCTAAGAATATTAATAGATTCTGCGCATGTGCGCGAACTTGACTCTTAAAATTCCGATAAAATATAGAAATATTTTAAATTTATAATATTGTTTTGAAATATATGATTTGGAATGATTCATAGTAACTCTATGAATAATGGTGATATAAAGATAAAATTTATTTAAAAAAAAGAAAAATTATAAATTATTTGTCGATCTCGAGATTCGAACATTAGACCAGCAAAATACAATGACACATCCTGCCGATATAGCCACCAAGACTCGTACCTCGAGAGCTTCTGAATGGGCAAAAACTCTTATCACGACTCGGCAATAAGTTTTAAGTATTGTGTAAATCTGGTTTTAAAAGCACAATGCTAAGAATATTAATAGTTTATGAGCATGTGCGGGAACTTGACTCTTAAAATTCCGATAAAATATAGAAATATTTTAAATTTATAATAATGTTTTGAAATATATGATTTGGAATGATTCATAGTAACTCTATGAATAATGGAGAAATAAAGATAAATTTATTTAAAAAAAAAATTATAAATTATTTGTCGATCTCGAGATTCGAACAGAAGACCAACAAAATACAATGACACACCCTGCCGATCTAGCCACCAAGTCTCGTACCTCGAAAGTTTCTGAATTGTCAAAGACTGTTATTACGACTCGGCAATAAGTTTTAAGTATTGTGTAAATCTGGTTTTAAAAGCGCAATGCTAAGAATATTAATAGATTCTGCGCATGTGCGGGAACTTGATTCTTAAAATTCCGATAAAATATAGAAATATTTTAAATTTATAATATTGTTTTGAAATATATGATTTGGAATGATTCATAGTAACTCTATGAATAATGGTGATATAAAGATAAAATTTATTTAAAAAAAAGAAAAATTATAAATTATTTGTCGATCTCGAGATTCGAACAGAAGACCAGCAAAATACAATGACACACCCTGCCGATATAGCCACCAAGACTCGTACCTCGAGAGCTGCTGAAGGGTCAAAGATTCTCATTAAGACTAGGCAATAAGTTTTAAGTATTGTGTAAATCTGGTTTTAAAAGCACAATGCTAAGAATATTAATAGATTCTGCGCATGTGCGCGAACTTGACTCTTAAAATTCCGATAAAATATAGAAATATTTTAAATTTATAATATTATTTGAAATATATGATTTGGAATGATTCATAGTAACTCTATGAATAATGGAGAAATAATGATAAAATTTATTTAAAAAAAAGAAAAATTATAAATTATTTGTCGATTTCGAGATTCGAACAGAAGACAGCAAAATACAATGACACACCCTGCCGATATAGTAACCAAGACTCGTACCTCGAGAGCTTCTGAATGGTCAAAGACTCTTATTACGACTCGGCAATACGTTTTAAGTATTGTGTAAATCTGGTTTTAAAAGCACAATGCTAATAGATTCTGCGCATGTGCGGGAAGTTGACTATTAAAATTCCTATAAAATATAGAAATATTTTAAATTTATAATATTGTTTTGAAATTTATGATTTGGAATGATTCATAGAAAGTCTATGAATAATGGAGAAATAAAGATAAAGTTTATTTAAAAAAAAGAAAAATTATAAATTATTTGTCGATCTCGAGATTCGAACAGAAGACCAGCAAAATACAATAACACACCCTGCCGATCTAGCCAACAAGACTCGTACCTCGAGAGCTTCTGAAGGGTCAAAAATTCTCATTACGACTCGGCAATAAGTTTTAAGTATTGTGTAAATCTGGTTTTAAAAGCACAATGCTAAGAATATTAATAGATTCTGCGCATGTGCGGGAACTTGACTCTTAAAATTCCGATAAAATATAGAAATATTTTAAGTTTATAATATTGTTTTGAAATATATGATTTGGAATGATTCATAGTAACTCTATGAATAATGGAGAAATAATGATAAAATTTATTTAAAAAAAAGAAAAATTATAAATTATTTGTCGATTTCGAGATTCGAACAGAAGACAGCAAAATACAATGACACACCCTGCCGATCTAGCCACCAAGACTCGTACCTCGAGAGCTTCTGAATGGTCAAAGACTCTTATTACGACTCGGCAATAAGTTTTAAGTATTGTGTAAATCTGGTTTTAAAAGCACAATGCTAAGAATATTAATAGATTCTGCGCATGTGCGGGAAGTTGACTATTAAAATTCCTATAAAATATAGAAATATTTTAAATTTATAATATTGTTTTGAAATTTATGATTTGGAATGATTCATAGAAACTCTATGAATAATGGAGAAATAAAGATAAAGTTTATTTAAAAAAAAGAAAAATAATAAATTATTTGTCGATCTCGAGATTCGAACAGAAGACCAGCAACATACAATGACACACCCTGCCGATCTAGCCACCAAGTCTCGTACCTCGAAAGTTTCTGAATTGTCAAAGACTCTTATTACGACTCGGCAATAAGTTTTAAGTATTGTGTAAATCTGGTTTTAAAAGCGCAATGCTAAGAATATTAATAGATTCTGCGCATGTGCGGGAACTTGATTCTTAAAATTCCGATAAAATATAGAAATATTTTAAATTTATAATATTGTTTTGAAATATATGATTTGGAATGATTCATAGTAACTCTATGAATAATGGAGAAATAAAGATAAAATTTATTTAAAAAAAAGAAAAATTATAAATTGTTTGTCGATCTCGAGATTCGAACTGAAGACAGCAAAATACAATGACACACCCTGCCGATATAGCCACCAAGACTCGTACCTCGAGAGCTGCTGAAGGGTCAAAGATTCTCATTAAGACTAGGCAATAAGTTTTAAGTATTGTGTAAATCTGGTTTTAAAAGCACAATGCTAAGAATATTAATAGATTCTGCGCATGTGCGCGAACTTGACTCTTAAAATTCCGATAAAATATAGAAATATTTTAAATTTATAATAATGTTTTGAAATATATGATTTGGAATGATTCATAGTAACTCTATGAATAATGGAGAAATAAAGATAAAATTTATTAAAAAAAAAATTATAAATTTTTTGTCGATTTCGAGATTTGAACAGAAGACCAGCAAAATACAATGACACACCCTGCCGATCTAGCCACCAAGACTCGTACCTCGAGAGCTTCTGAATCGTCAAAGACTCTTATTACGACTCGGCAATACGTTTTAAGTATTGTGTAAATCTGGTTTTAAAAGCACAATGCTAATAGATTCTGCGCATGTGCGGGAAGTTGACTATTAAAATTCCTATAAAATATAGAAATATTTTAAATTTATAATATTGTTTTGAAATTTATGATTTGGAATGATTCATAGAAACTCTATGAATAATGGAGAAATAAAGATAAAGTTTATTTAAAAAAAAGAAAAATTATAAATTATTTGTCGATCTCGAGATTCGAACAGAAGACCAGCAAAATACAATAACACACCCTGCCGATCTAGCCAACAAGACTCGTACCTCGAGAGCTTCTGAAGGGTCAAAAATTCTCATTACGACTCGGCAATAAGTTTTAAGTATTGTGTAAATCTGGTTTTAAAAGCACAATGCTAAGAATATTAATAGATTCTGCGCATGTGCGGGAACTTGACTCTTAAAATTCCGATAAAATATAGAAATATTTTAAGTTTATAATATTGTTTTGAAATATATGATTTGGAATGATTCATAGTAACTCTATGAATAATGGAGAAATAATGATAAAATTTATTTAAAAAAAAGAAAAATTATAAATTATTTGTCGATTTCGAGATTCGAACAGAAGACAGCAAAATACAATGACACACCCTGCCGATCTAGCCACCAAGACTCGTACCTCGAGAGCTTCTGAATGGTCAAAGACTCTTATTACGACTCGGCAATAAGTTTTAAGTATTGTGTAAATCTGGTTTTAAAAGCACAATGCTAAGAATATTAATAGATTCTGCGCATGTGCGGGAAGTTGACTATTAAAATTCCTATAAAATATAGAAATATTTTAAATTTATAATATTGTTTTGAAATTTATGATTTGGAATGATTCATAGAAACTCTATGAATAATGGAGAAATAAAGATAAAGTTTATTTAAAAAAAAGAAAAATAATAAATTATTTGTCGATCTCGAGATTCGAACAGAAGACCAGCAACATACAATGACACACCCTGCCGATCTAGCCACCAAGTCTCGTACCTCGAAAGTTTCTGAATTGTCAAAGACTCTTATTACGACTCGGCAATAAGTTTTAAGTATTGTGTAAATCTGGTTTTAAAAGCGCAATGCTAAGAATATTAATAGATTCTGCGCATGTGCGGGAACTTGATTCTTAAAATTCCGATAAAATATAGAAATATTTTAAATTTATAATATTGTTTTGAAATATATGATTTGGAATGATTCATAGTAACTCTATGAATAATGGAGAAATAAAGATAAAATTTATTTAAAAAAAAGAAAAATTATAAATTGTTTGTCGATCTCGAGATTCGAACTGAAGACAGCAAAATACAATGACACACCCTGCCGATATAGCCACCAAGACTCGTACCTCGAGAGCTGCTGAAGGGTCAAAGATTCTCATTAAGACTAGGCAATAAGTTTTAAGTATTGTGTAAATCTGGTTTTAAAAGCACAATGCTAAGAATATTAATAGATTCTGCGCATGTGCGCGAACTTGACTCTTAAAATTCCGATAAAATATAGAAATATTTTAAATTTATAATATTGTTTTGAAATATATGATTTGGAATGATTCATAGTAACTCTATGAATAATGGTGATATAAAGATAAAATTTATTTAAAAAAAAGAAAAATTATAAATTATTTGTCGATCTCGAGATTCGAACATTAGACCAGCAAAATACAATGACACATCCTGCCGATATAGCCACCAAGACTCGTACCTCGAGAGCTTCTGAATGGGCAAAAACTCTTATCACGACTCGGCAATAAGTTTTAAGTATTGTGTAAATCTGGTTTTAAAAGCACAATGCTAAGAATATTAATAGTTTCTGAGCATGTGCGGGAACTTGACTATTAAAATTCCTATAAAATATAGAAATATTTTTAATTTATAATATTGTTTTGAAATATATGATTTGGAATGATTCATAGAAACTCTATGAATAATGGAGAAATAAAGATAAAGTTTATTTAAAAAAAAGAAAAATTATAAATTATTTGTCGATCTCGAGATTCGAACAGAAGACCAACAAAATACAATGACACACCCTGCCGATCTAGCCACCAAGTCTCGTACCTCGAGAGTTTCTGAATTGTCAAAGACTCTTATTACGACTCGGCAATAAGTTTTAAGTATTGTGTAAATCTGGTTTTAAAAGCACAATGCTAAGAATATTAATAGATTCTGCGCATGTGCGCGAACTTGACTCTGAAAATTCCGATAAAATATAGAAATATTTTAAATTTATAATATTGTTTTGAAATATATGATTTGGAATGATTCATAGTAACTCTATGAATAATGGTGATATAAAGATAAAATTTATTTAAAAAAAAGAAAAATTATAAATTATTTGTCGATCTCGAGATTCGAACATTAGACCAGCAAAATACAATGACACATCCTGCCGATATAGCCACCAAGACTCGTACCTCGAGAGCTTCTGAATGGGCAAAAACTCTTATCACGACTCGGCAATAAGTTTTAAGTATTGTGTAAATCTGGTTTTAAAAGCACAATGCTAAGAATATTAATAGTTTCTGAGCATGTGCGGGAACTTGACTCTTAAAATTCCGATAAAATATAGAAATATTTTAAATTTATAATAATGTTTTGAAATATATGATTTGGAATGATTCATAGTAACTCTATGAATAATGGAGAAATAAAGATAAATTTATTTAAAAAAAAAATTATAAATTATTTGTCGATTTCGAGATTCGAACAGAAGACCAGCAAAATTCAATGACACACCCTGCCGATCTAGCCACCAAGACTCGTACCTCGAGAGCTTCTGAAGGGTCAAAGATTCTTATTACGACTCGGCAATAAGTTTTAAGTATTGTGTAAATCAGGTTTTAAAAGCACAATGCTAAGAATATTGATAGGTTCTGCGCATGTGCGGGAAGTTGACTATTAAAATTCCTATAAAATATAGAAATATTTTTAATTTATAATATTGTTTTGAAATATATGATTTGGAATGATTCATAGAAACTCTATGAATAATGGAGAAATAAAGATAAAGTTTATTTAAAAAAAGAAAAATTATAAATTATTTGTCGATCTCGAGATTCGAACAGAAGACCAACAAAATACAATGACACACCCTGCCGATCTAGCCACCAAGTCTCGTACCTCGAAAGTTTCTGAATTGTCAAAGACTGTTATTACGACTCGGCAATAAGTTTTAAGTATTGTGTAAATCTGGTTTTAAAAGCACAATGCTAAGAATATTAATAGATTCTGCGCATGTGCGGGAAGTTGACTATTAAAATTCCTATAAAATATAGAAATATTTTAAATTTATAATATTGTTTTGAAATTTATGATTTGGAATGATTCATAGAAACTCTATGAATAATGGAGAAATAAAGATAAAATTTATTTAAAAAAAAGAAAAATTATAAATTATTTGTCGATCTCGAGATTCGAACTGAAGACAGCAAAATACAATGACACACCCTGCCGATATAGCCACCAAGACTCGTACCTCGAGAGCTGCTGAAGGGTCAAAGATTCTCATTAAGACTAGGCAATAAGTTTTAAGTATTGTGTAAATCTGGTTTTAAAAGCACAATGCTAAGAATATTAATAGATTCTGCGCATGTGCGCGAACTTGACTCTTAAAATTCCGATAAAATATAGAAATATTTTAAATTTATAATATTGTTTTGAAATATATGATTTGGAATGATTCATAGTAACTCTATGAATAATGGTGATATAAAGATAAAATTTATTTAAAAAAAAGAAAAATTATAAATTATTTGTCGATCTCGAGATTCGAACATTAGACCAGCAAAATACAATGACACATCCTGCCGATATAGCCACCAAGACTCGTACCTCGAGAGCTTCTGAATGGGCAAAAACTCTTATCACGACTCGGCAATAAGTTTTAAGTATTGTGTAAATCTGGTTTTAAAAGCACAATGCTAAGAATATTAATAGTTTCTGAGCATGTGCGGGAACTTGACTTTTAAAATTCCGATAAAATATAGAAATATTTTAAATTTATAATAATGTTTTGAAATATATGATTTGGAATGATTCATAGTAACTCTATGAATAATGGAGAAATAAAGATAAATTTATTTAAAAAAAAATTATAAATTATTTGTCGATTTCGAGATTCGAACAGAAGACCAGCAAAATACAATGACACACCCTGCCGATCTAGCCACCAAGACTCGTACCTCGAGAGCTTCTGAAGGGTCAAAGATTCTTATTACGACTCGGCAATAAGTTTTAAGTATTGTGTAAATCAGGTTTTAAAAGCACAATGCTAAGAATATTGATAGGTTCTGCGCATGTGCGGGAAGTTGACTATTAAAATTCCTATAAAATATAGAAATATTTTAAATTTATAATATTGTTTTGAAATATATGATTTGGAATGATTCATAGAAACTCTATGAATAATGGAGAAATAAAGATAAAGTTTATTTAAAAAAAAGAAAAATTATAAATTATTTGTCGATCTCGAGATTCGAACAGAAGACCAACAAAATACAATGACACACCCTGCCGATCTAGCCACCAAGTCTCGTACCTCGAAAGTTTCTGAATTGTCAAAGACTGTTATTACGACTCGGCAATAAGTTTTAAGTATTGTGTAAATCTGGTTTTAAAAGCGCAATGCTAAGAATATTAATAGATTCTGCGCATGTGCGGGAACTTGATTCTTAAAATTCCGATAAAATATAGAAATATTTTAAATTTATAATATTGTTTTGAAATATATGATTTGGAATGATTCATAGTAACTCTATGAATAATGGTGATATAAAGATAAAATTTATTTAAAAAAAAGAAAAATTATAAATTATTTGTCGATCTCGAGATTCGAACAGAAGACCAGCAAAATACAATGACACACCCTGCCGATATAGCCACCAAGACTCGTACCTCGAGAGCTGCTGAAGGGTCAAAGATTCTCATTAAGACTAGGCAATAAGTTTTAAGTATTGTGTAAATCTGGTTTTAAAAGCACAATGCTAAGAATATTAATAGATTCTGCGCATGTGCGCGAACTTGACTCTTAAAATTCCGATAAAATATAGAAATATTTTAAATTTATAATATTGTTTTGAAATATATGATTTGGAATGATTCATAGTAACTCTATGAATAATGGTGATATAAAGATAAAATTTATTTAAAAAAAAGAAAAATTATAAATTATTTGTCGATCTCGAGATTCGAACATTAGACCAGCAAAATACAATGACACATCCTGCCGATATAGCCACCAAGACTCGTACCTCGAGAGCTTCTGAATGGGCAAAAACTCTTATCACGACTCGGCAATAAGTTTTAAGTATTGTGTAAATCTGGTTTTAAAAGCACAATGCTAAGAATATTAATAGTTTCTGAGCATGTGCGGGAACTTGACTATTAAAATTCCTATAAAATATAGAAATATTTTAAATTTATAATATTGTTTTGAAATATATGATTTGGAATGATTCATAGAAACTCTATGAATAATGGAGAAATAAAGATAAAGTTTATTTAAAAAAAAGAAAAATTATAAATTATTTGTCGATCTCGAGATTCGAACAGAAGACCAACAAAATACAATGACACACCCTGCCGATCTAGCCACCAAGTCTCGTACCTCGAGAGTTTCTGAATTGTCAAAGACTCTTATTACGACTCGGCAATAAGTTTTAAGTATTGTGTAAATCTGGTTTTAAAAGCGCAATGCTAAGAATATTAATAGATTCTGCGCATGTGCGGGAACTTGATTCTTAAAATTCCGATAAAATATAGAAATATTTTAAATTTATAATATTGTTTTGAAATATATGATTTGGAATGATTCATAGTAACTCTATGAATAATGGAGAAATAAAGATAAAATTTATTTAAAAAAAAGAAAAATTATAAATTATTTGTCGATCTCGAGATTCGAACTGAAGACAGCAAAATACAATGACACACCCTGCCGATATAGCCACCAAGACTCGTACCTCGAGAGCTGCTGAAGGGTCAAAGATTCTCATTAAGACTAGGCAATAAGTTTTAAGTATTGTGTAAATCTGGTTTTAAAAGCACAATGCTAAGAATATTAATAGATTCTGCGCATGTGCGCGAACTTGACTCTTAAAATTCCGATAAAATATAGAAATATTTTAAATTTATAATATTGTTTTGAAATATATGATTTGGAATGATTCATAGTAACTCTATGAATAATGGTGATATAAAGATAAAATTTATTTAAAAAAAGAAAAATTATAAATTATTTGTCGATCTCGAGATTCGAACATTAGACCAGCAAAATACAATGACACATCCTGCCGATATAGCCACCAAGACTCGTACCTCGAGAGCTTCTGAATGGGCAAAAACTCTTATCACGACTCGGCAATAAGTTTTAAGTATTGTGTAAATCTGGTTTTAAAAGCACAATGCTAAGAATATTAATAGTTTCTGAGCATGTGCGGGAACTTGACTTTTAAAATTCCGATAAAATATAGAAATATTTTAAATTTATAATAATGTTTTGAAATATATGATTTGGAATGATTCATAGTAACTCTATGAATAATGGAGAAATAAAGATAAATTTATTTAAAAAAAAATTATAAATTATTTGTCGATTTCGAGATTCGAACAGAAGACCAGCAAAATACAATGACACACCCTGCCGATCTAGCCACCAAGACTCGTACCTCGAGAGCTTCTGAAGGGTCAAAGATTCTTATTACGACTCGGCAATAAGTTTTAAGTATTGTGTAAATCAGGTTTTAAAAGCACAATGCTAAGAATATTGATAGGTTCTGCGCATGTGCGGGAAGTTGACTATTAAAATTCCTATAAAATATAGAAATATTTTAAATTTATAATATTGTTTTGAAATATATGATTTGGAATGATTCATAGAAACTCTATGAATAATGGAGAAATAAAGATAAAGTTTATTTAAAAAAAAGAAAAATTATAAATTATTTGTCGATCTCGAGATTCGAACAGAAGACCAACAAAATACAATGACACACCCTGCCGATCTAGCCACCAAGTCTCGTACCTCGAAAGTTTCTGAATTGTCAAAGACTGTTATTACGACTCGGCAATAAGTTTTAAGTATTGTGTAAATCTGGTTTTAAAAGCGCAATGCTAAGAATATTAATAGATTCTGCGCATGTGCGGGAACTTGATTCTTAAAATTCCGATAAAATATAGAAATATTTTAAATTTATAATATTGTTTTGAAATATATGATTTGGAATGATTCATAGTAACTCTATGAATAATGGTGATATAAAGATAAAATTTATTTAAAAAAAAGAAAAATTATAAATTATTTGTCGATCTCGAGATTCGAACAGAAGACCAGCAAAATACAATGACACACCCTGCCGATATAGCCACCAAGACTCGTACCTCGAGAGCTGCTGAAGGGTCAAAGATTCTCATTAAGACTAGGCAATAAGTTTTAAGTATTGTGTAAATCTGGTTTTAAAAGCACAATGCTAAGAATATTAATAGATTCTGCGCATGTGCGCGAACTTGACTCTTAAAATTCCGATAAAATATAGAAATATTTTAAATTTATAATATTATTTGAAATATATGATTTGGAATGATTCATAGTAACTCTATGAATAATGGAGAAATAATGATAAAATTTATTTAAAAAAAAGAAAAATTATAAATTATTTGTCGATTTCGAGATTCGAACAGAAGACAGCAAAATACAATGACACACCCTGCCGATATAGTAACCAAGACTCGTACCTCGAGAGCTTCTGAATGGTCAAAGACTCTTATTACGACTCGGCAATACGTTTTAAGTATTGTGTAAATCTGGTTTTAAAAGCACAATGCTAAGAATATTAATAGATTCTGCGCATGTGCGGGAAGTTGACTATTAAAATTCCTATAAAATATAGAAATATTTTAAATTTATAATATTGTTTTGAAATATATGATTTGGAATGATTCATAGAAACTCTATGAATAATGGAGAAATAAAGATAAAGTTTATTTAAAAAAAAGAAAAATTATAAATTATTTGTCGATCTCGAGATTCGAACAGCAGACCAGCAAAATACAATGACACACCCTGCCGATCTAGCCACCAAGTCTCGTACATCGAGAGTTTCTGAATTGTCAAAGACTGTTATTACGACTCGGCAATAAGTTTTAAGTATTGTGTAAATCTGGTTTTAAAAGCGAAATGCTAAGAATATTAATAGATTCTGCGCATGTGCGGGAACTTGATTCTTAAAATTCCGATAAAATATAGAAATATTTTAAATTTATAATATTGTTTTGAAATATATGATTTGGAATGATTCATAGTAACTCTATGAATAATGGAGATATAAAGATAAAATTTATTTAAAAAAAAGAAAAATTATAAATTATTTGTCGATCTCGAGATTCGAACAGAAGACCAGCAAAATACAATGACACACCCTTCCGATATAGCCACCAAGACTCGTACCTCGAGAGCTGCTGAAGGGTCAAAGATTCTCATTAAGACTAGGCAATAAGTTTTAAGTATTGTGTAAATCAGGTTTTAAAAGCACAATGCTAAGAATATTGATAGGTTCTGCGCATGTGCGGGAAGTTGACTATTAAAATTCCTATAAAATATAGAAATATTTTAAATTTATAATATTGTTTTGAAATATATGATTTGGAATGATTCATAGAAACTCTATGAATAATGGAGAAATAAAGATAAAGTTTATTTAAAAAAAAGAAAAATTATAAATTATTTGTCGATCTCGAGATTCGAACAGAAGACCAACAAAATACAATGACACACCCTGCCGATCTAGCCACCAAGTCTCGTACCTCGAAAGTTTCTGTATTGTCAAAGACTGTTATTACGACTCGGCAATAAGTTTTAAGTATTGTGTAAATCTGGTTTTAAAAGCGCAATGCTAAGAATATTAATAGATTCTGCGCATGTGCGGGAACTTGATTCTTAAAATTCCGATAAAATATAGAAATATTTTAAATTTATAATATTGTTTTGAAATATATGATTTGGAATGATTCATAGTAACTCTATGAATAATGGTGATATAAAGATAAAATTTATTTTAAAAAAAGAAAAATTATAAATTATTTGTCGATCTCGAGATTCGAACAGAAGACCAGCAAAATACAATGACACACCCTGCCGATATAGCCACCAAGACTCGTACCTCGAGAGCTGCTGAAGGGTCAAAGATTCTCATTAAGACTAGGCAATAAGTTTTAAGTATTGTGTAAATCTGGTTTTAAAAGCACAATGCTAAGAATATTAATAGATTCTGCGCATGTGCGGGAAGTTGACTATTAAAATTCCTATAAAATATAGAAATATTTTAAATTTATAATATTGTTTTGAAATATATGAATTGGAATGATTCATAGAAACTCTATGAATAATGGAGAAATAAAGATAAAGTTTATTTAAAAAAAAGAAAAATTATAAATTATTTGTCGATCTCGAGATTCGAACAGAAGACCAGCAAAATACAATGACACACCCTGCCGATCTAGCCACCAAGTCTCGTACCTCGAGAGTTTCTGAATTATCAAAGACTGTTATTACGACTCGGCAATAAGTTTTCAGTATTGTGTAAATCTGGTTTTAAAAGCGCAATGCTAAGAATATTAATAGAGTCTGCGCATGTGCGGGAACTTGATTCTTAAAATTCCGATAAAATATAGAAATATTTTAAATTTATAATATTGTTTTGAAATATATGATTTGGAATGATTCATAGTAACTCTATGAATAATGGTGATATAAAGATAAAATTTATTTAAAAAAAAGAAAAATTATAAATTATTTGTCGATCTCGAGATTCGAACAGAAGACCAGCAAAATACAATGACACACCCTTCCGATATAGCCACCAAGACTCGTACCTCGAGAGCTGCTGAAGGGTCAAAGATTCTCATTAAGACTAGGCAATAAGTTTTAAGTATTGTGTAAATCTGGTTTTAAAAGCACAATGCTAAGAATATTAATAGATTCTGCGCATGTGCGCGAACTTGACTCTTAAAATTCCGATAAAATATAGAAATATTTTAAATTTATAATATTATTTGAAATATATGATTTGGAATGATTCATAGTAACTCTATGAATAATGGAGAAATAATGATAAAATTTATTTAAAAAAAAGAAAAATTATAAATTATTTGTCGATTTCGAGATTCGAACAGAAGACAGCAAAATACAATGACACACCCTGCCGCTATAGTAACCAAGACTCGTACCTCGAGAGCTTCTGAATGGTCAAAGACTCTTATTACGACTCGGCAATAAGTTTTAAGTATTGTGTAAATCTGGTTTTAAAAGCACAATGCTAAGAATATTAATAGATTCTGCGCATGTGCGGGAAGTTGACTATTAAAATTCCTATAAAATATAGAAATATTTTAAATTTATAATATTGTTTTGAAATATATGATTTGGAATGATTCATAGAAACTCTATGAATAATGGAGAAATAAAGATAAAGTTTATTTAAAAAAAAGAAAAATTATAAATTATTTGTCGATCTCGAGATTCGAACAGAAGACCAGCAAAATACAATGACACACCCTGCCGATCTAGCCACCAAGTCTCGTACCTCGAGAGTTTCTGAATTGTCAAAGACTCTTATTACGACTCGGCAATAAGTTTTAAGTATTGTGTAAATCTGGTTTTAAAAGCGCAATGCTAAGAATATTAATAGATTCTGCGCATGTGCGGGGACTTGATTCTTAAAATTCCGATAAAATATAGAAATATTTTAAATTTATAATATTGTTTTGAAATATATGATTTGGAATGATTCATAGTAACTCTATGAATAATGAAGAAATAAAGATAAAATTTATTTAAAAAAAAGAAAAATTATAAATTATTTGTCGATCTCGAGATTCGAACAGAAGACCAGCAAAATACAATAACACACCCTGCCGATCTAGCCAACAAGACTCGTACCTCGAGAGCTTCTGAAGGGTCAAAGATTCTCATTAAGACTCGGCAATAAGTTTTAAGTATTGTGTAAATCTGGTTTTAAAAGCACAATGCTAAGAATATTAATAGATTCTGCGCATGTGCGGGAAGTTGACTATTAAAATTCCGATAAAATATAGAAATATTTTAAGTTTATAATATTGTTTTGAAATATATGATTTGGAATGATTCATAGTAACTCTATGAATAATGGAGAAATAATGATAAAATTTATTTAAAAAAAAGAAGAATTATAAATTATTTGTCGATTTCGAGATTCGAACAGAAGACAGCAAAATACAATGACACACCCTGCCGCTATAGTAACCAAGACTCGTACCTCGAGAGCTTCTGAATGGTCAAAGACTCTTATTACGACTCGGCAATAAGTTTTAAGTATTGTGTAAATCTGGTTTTAAAAGCACAATGCTAAGAATATTAATAGATTCTGCGCATGTGCGGGAAGTTGACTATTAACATTCCTATAAAATATAGAAATATTTTAAATTTATAATATTGTTTTGAAATTTATG